>NC_141064.1:26176470-26861470 GCF_041138505.1 Cibotium barometz | reverse complement strand
TTTAGGGTAATCTTTCCACTGTACTAGATGTTCTACAAGAGTTCTATTTCGGAGTTGCCTTTCCCTAGAATCTATGATGCTACTGGGCTATAATTCAAGGACTCCTTGAGTAGGGATTACAACTTGTTCATCATCATCAAGAATATGCTACTGGGCTATAATTCAAGGACTCTTTGAGTAGGGTCATCAAGAATATGATAGAGACTGGGTACATATGGTTTTAATAAACTTACAACTTGTTCATCATCATCAAGAATATGATAGAGACTGGGTACATATGGTTTTAATAAACTTACATGAAATACATTGTGGACTTTGATATGGGCTGGGAGTTGGAGTTTATAGGCACTTTTACCTAGACACTTGATAATGTATAGGGACCACAATACCTAGGGCTGAGTTTCTTATATTTCCCAAGTGATAGAGAACTTCGTTTGGGTCGCACTCGTAGAAGAACTCTGTCTCCTTCCTTGAAGATCCTTTCAGACCTCTTGGTGTCAGCATAATGCTTTTGTCGATCTTGGGCAGCTTTAATATCCTTTTGGATTACCTTGGTTTGTTCCTCCATCTCTTCGAGCATTTTCCTGGATGCCTCAACTCTTATGGTTGGATCAGAGAAATTTAGAGGAGACAAGCATTCTTGCCCATAGAGTGCTTTGAATGGTGACATTCCTATGCTCTGATGATAAGATGCATTGTAGGCAAATTCTACCAGAGGAAGGTATTGAATCCACCTTCTTGGTTACCGTCCACAATATGCTCTGAGAATGTCTTCAATTACTTGATTGACTCTCTCAGTCTGGCCATCGGTCTCTGGATGATAAGCTGTGCTAAAGCAAAGTTGAGTTCCCAGGGCTTGAAATAAGGACTGCCAGAACTTTGAAGTGAAGTCAGAATCCCGATCACTTACTATTCTTTTTGGGAGACCATGAAGTTTGAGGACTTCCTTGATGAATATTGGAGCAACATCAAAAGCTTTGAAGGTATTCTTCGCTAGTATAAGGTGAGCTACTTTGGTAAGTAAGTCCACTATTACCAGAATGGAGTCATATCCTCCTTGAACAGTGGGGAGACTTGTGACAAAATCCATACTAATGCACTCCCACTTCATTTGGGGAATATCTAAGGGTTGAAGTTTTCCAGGCATCTTGACCCTTTCAGCTTTGTTCCTTTGGCATGAGAGACATTTCTTCAAGTATCGAAGGACATCATTTTTCAAGCCTGCCCAATGAAAGCTCCTTCTTACGGCATTTAATGTTTTTGCATAGCCTGGGTGTCCTGCAGAGCAGGACTATCATGAGCTTCATGGAGGATTAGTTTCTTTAAAGCAGGATCCTTAGGGATACATAGCCTGTGATTGAAGTAGAGGCTTCCTTCATGAGTGGAGTATCCCTTGATTAGATTCTTCTCTTTCTCTGAATTTCCCCCTTCTTCTACTAACTTCATCATCCTCTAATAATTTGGATCATGAGATGAGACTTCTTCCACCTTGACTAGTATGGGATTATTTGGCATTGAAATTGCACTCGAGAAAGATTTGCAACTAAGTGCATCTGCTACCACATTATCTTTCCCAGGGTAGAATTTAATGTCGAAGTCATATTCTTGTAGAATTTCAATCCATCTCCTTTGCCGCATGTTGAGGTTAGGCTGGGTGAAGATCCACTTTAGACTTTTGTGGTCAGTTACAAGCTGGAATTTACCCCCAAGAGATAATGTCTCCATAATTTGAGGCAATGAACAACTGCTAAGAGCTCCAAATCATGGGTGGCATAATTTGCTTCATATTGCTTCAGCTTGCGGGAAGTATAAGCGACTGGCCTTCCTTCTTGGCCTAAGACACCACCAAGTGCTAGACTACTAGCATCAGTAACCACTTCAAATTCCTTGGCGAAATCAGGAAGTTTCAGGACTGGGGCAGAAGTAATAATGACCTTGAGCTGATCAAAACTGTTTTGATGGATTGGCAGCCACACTATTTTGCAATCCTTCTTAAGACGATCCGTCAAAGGTGCAGCTACCAAGGCATAATCTTTGATAAAAATCCTATACCATCCCGTGATTCCCAAAAACCCACGAACTTCACGAACTGATTTAGGGGGTGGCCACTCCAGAATATCCTTGACCTTGGCGGGGTCTACTGAAATGCCATCTTTGGAGACGATGAATCCAAGATACTCAATTTGATGAGTAAAGAAGGTACATTTGCTCTTCTTGGCATAGAGTTTGTGTTTGCGCAACAATTGCAAAACTCTACGCACATGCTCCTCATGCTCTTCCATTGATTTGGAGTAGATTAAGATGTCATCAAAGAAAACAAGCACAAATTCATCCAAGTAAGGACGGAATATATCTTGCATTAGGCGGTTGAAGGTTGCAGGAGCATTGGTTAACCCGAATGACATTACAGTAAACTCATAGTGTGGCCATAATAGGTATTGAAGGCTGTCTTGGGTATATCTGCTTCCTTGACTTTGATCTGATAGTAACCAAACCTCAAATCTATTTTTGAGAAAACTTTGGCCCCATGAAGCCTGTCAAGAAGTTCGTCGATGCGAGGGATAGGATATTTATTCTTGACAGTGACTTGATTTAGCCCTCGATAATCTATGCAGAGGCGAAGAGTTTCATCCTTCTTTTTTTGGAAAAGAATAGGCGCCCCCCAAGGAGAGTTACTCGAGTGTACGAATCCTTGCTCAATGAGTTGGGAAAGTTGCTCTTTAAGTTCAATGGCTTCAGGAAGGGACATTTTATAGGGCGCTCTTGAGACGGGTTGATATTGGGAGTTTAATACAGGAGTTATAGGTGAACAAGTTTCTAGCCAAGGGAGAGAGTGAGAGAAAGGAGAGATGGATAGACATGGAGAGAGAGAGAGAGAGAGAGAGAGAGAGAGAGAGAGAGAGAGAGAGAGAGAGAGAGAGAGAGATTGTATTAACGGCTTCAAAAGGCCAAAATGACCTATTAGACCAAAAGATTACATCATATCCATGAGGTACATCATCTTGAGTACAAAATAGTAATAAAGAAAGGTAACAAAAATATAGAACTATAAAATTTGATCTAGCTACATGAGCAGAGAGCCCTCATATCACCTTAATACGTCCCTCATGGGCCGCTGTGACATGGTGCTCAAGGTGGTAAAACTGAGCTGGCATGAAAAGGTCTTGTGATGATGGGAGATGATGGCCCAGATCCTCCTGTGGTTGTGTGGCCGTGGGTGAGGGCCATGGTAATACTTCTACCATGTACAATGCTTTATAAATACATCGAGGCCCTATCTTATGTACTCTCAATAAGAGGGTGTTCACATACCAGACTCCGAAATATCCACCAAACTCCCCTTTGGAGTCAAGGTGTCATGTAAGAGAGGGACCTTCAATATGATAATTAGGCCTTTTAGACTGTAATCATGTTGTGGTATAAAAGAACACAATGATGCCAACACCTGAAACTCTCATTTCAATACAAGAACTTGACCATACATAATACCTTCACAACCCCCTTGATTCTAAGTAGGGAAAGTAAGGTAAAAAGAACCTCATCCATTTAGAGAAACAAGGCTTACAAAAAGACATCCAAAACATTCAAATTTTTGGAGACTTCCTGGGCAGAGAACCCATGACTACAAAATATTCATATTTTGGGAGACTTCTTGGGTAGAGAACCCAAGACTACAAAATATTTAGATTATTTGGGGGGCTTCCCAAGCAGAGAACCCATGCCTCATACAAAAAAGAACTAGAAAGCCCAGTCATAATCCTCCTCATTAAGAGAAATATTTACCATGACAGTGAGGGCTTTGTCTTCAGCCTGGTGCTTTAGATGTAGGAATACACAATACTAGAAGCTGGATCAACACAATACAAAGTACTGAATTATTACAAAAAGAAGTGGAGTGTAAGTAATATTATTGCTTATAAAAAGTTGATTACAAATGATATCTGCCCACTCATGTGCTTTGGGTAAGGAGCTTTGATGGTAATCTAGATAGACTCTGGATGGATGATTTCTTGCTTAGAACACAATGAACTCGATGATGAACTAAGCCTACCAAACTAGTCTATATAGAGAACCCATGGTCGGCATAGACGTAGATTAACCATGTAAGCAAACCTCTAACTTGGTCCAAAATGACCAACCGACCACATTGTAGTAGGGTTAGTTTCCCGACACACTAAGTGGTGGCATCTTCTCTAAATAGTATGTTTGGAGTTCTTGATGCTCATGATAGACACGGAAGACAGAAATGAGTCGAACATAACGCAAGAGACAAAATTGCAAAAGGAACAGGAACACTTACACTACTCTAAGAGCACTGTTACAAGTCCATCTCACTGTACTGCACACACTCAGCCAGAGGTCACAATGAAGAGGATGACACACAACTCGAGTTGAAGACAAGTGACTGCAGATAACAAACCACAAGGTGTAAAAAGAGTTGTCTAGCATGCCCTCGAGATGGTTTGAGGGGACATATATGCTTGCGGTTGCATCATGGCATCCTCTATCTCTGGAAGATGCCCTTGGTACGGCAATACCTATGGTAGAATCTCCTATCCTTGGGAGATATTGTTGGAGTGATACTGCGGCGGGGGCCTTTATTAATTGGAGTGTCAATGCAGCACCTTCAATGCTGATGGTTGCACCACTGCTTCTGGCTAGTTCCTCTCGTTGACCCACTCTGGGCACCCCTCTGGTGGCTACAGGTTGTCCACCACCAGAGTACTCACCATCCTCCGTGAGGAGAGAAGAAAAGAAATGGCCATAAGGAAGTGAGCATGATGAGGAATAAAAAATTATTATTAATAGTAGTATATAATTTTTACTTTTTAATTTTCTTTTTGGTGGGATTTTGCAGAGCAGGGAATCCCCCACATAAAGATTCCACCCCCTTTGTTCCTAACTTTGGGGACTCCGAAAATCAGCAAATTAGTAATGAATTACACATTCAGTTGCTCTCATGACCTACTTGAGCATAATTTTATGGACTCTAGGTCAAGCACATGAGCTGGTTTGACTAGAACGTGTCTATCAGATGCAATCGGAATCAAGGCACATGTCGTTCCCAATGCATGCATGCATGCATATGATTTGCTATCTGCCCCAACATGCTGCATGCCTGCCTGCGCAATCTGATAAGCCCATCAGACGACTAGGAGAGGCAAACGGAATGCATTCCATGTGCTGAGATGGTGGGACCATGCTAATGTCCAAAAGGGGTTGCCAATGATGTATGAGCCAAGCAAGAGAGTTGTTGAACAAGTCAAGGGGACGAAGACTGTTTACTGAGTTGGAAGGAAAGTGGAAAATCATCGAAGTCAAGGGAAGGTTAGTCAGAAGGGGGGTGCAGATGAATCAGCGTTAGGGTGGTTGGACGAGGCAAGGGGTTGACGGAGAAGTCATAGGAGTCAAAAGAAGTAGAGGAGTCAAAGGAATCAGAGGAGTCAATCAGAGGAGTCAGGAAGGAGAAGTAGAGGAGTCAAAGGAATGAGAGGAGTCAATCAGAGGAGTCAAAGGAATGAGAGGAGTCAATCAGAGGAGTCAAACGAGTTAGAGGAGTCAAAAGAGTCAAATAAGTTAGAGGAGTCAGAATAGTCAGAGGAATCAAATGATTCAGAGGAGTTAGAGGAATCAAAGGGTTAGAGGAGTCAAAGGAATCAAAGGATTCAGAGGAGTTAGATGAGTTAGATGAGTTAGAGGAATCAAAGGATTCAGAGGAGTTAGATGAGTCAGATGAGTCAGAGGTATTAGCGGAGTTAGATGAGTCATAGGAATCAGAGGAGTCAGATGAGTCATATGAATCAGAGGAGTCACATGAATCAAAGGGTTAGAGGAGTCAAAGGAATCAAAGGATTCAGA
The DNA here is from genome assembly GCF_041138505.1 of Cibotium barometz. Classification (NCBI taxonomy): domain Eukaryota; kingdom Viridiplantae; phylum Streptophyta; class Polypodiopsida; order Cyatheales; family Cibotiaceae; genus Cibotium; species Cibotium barometz. The sequence continues at coordinate 26,855,611 of NC_141064.1, read as the reverse complement.
GGAGTTAGATGAGTTAGATGAGTGAGAGGAATTAGCAAAGTTAGATGAGTCATAGGAATCAGAGGAGTCAGATGGTTTAGAGGAGGCGGAGGAGGCAGAGGAGAGTATGCAGAGGGGTTAGAGGAGTCAGAGGGAAGTCACCAAGAAAGAAAGAGAGCAAGAGAGAGTCACGATAGAGCCTATGAGAGAGGAAGAGAGATTTACCATAAAATCTAAAAGAGAGAAAATAGATTTACCATTGAATCTGAAAAGGAGTCCTCCAGAGAGGACTGAGAGGGAGGGGAAGGAAGAGAGGGGTCAGTAAAACAGGGAATCGAGAGAAAGGGAAAGGAAGAGAGGAGTCCGCCCCACAGAGGACTAAGAAAGAGGGAAAGGCATAGAGGAGTCCACCATAGGACACACATACAGAAAGAGAGATTACACAAAGAGAGAGAGAGAGAGAGAGAGAGAGAGAGAGAGAGAGAGAGAGAGAGAGAGAGAGAGAGAGAGAGAGAGAGAGAGAGAGAGAGGAAAATTGTACTTGAAGGTTGTGGCAGCCTCCTTTTCATACTAGAGCATTCAATCATAGAACCTCCTTGGCGATCAAGATGAGGTGCACCGTACCACAGAGAAGCTAGATTGGAGCCAGCCAACAAGTGTGATGCACATTTTTGCAAGACATTATAAATAGCTTGTGTACCTGACTGAACTATAAATTAGCATGAAGATAAGGAGGCCAGATGGATGTTCTGCATTGGTCCATGGTTGGAGCTGTAGGATATTTGTGAGCTTGGCATCAAAACCATGAATGGCTGACACTATGGTGTTGAGGGTTGATGGCCTACTTGAAAGAGAGAGATGGCAACATCGAATTGAACAAGGAGAGTTGGCAAGGAGGAATAGAGAGTGAGGATGAGGAGTGGCTTATTAGAAAGGTTGAAGGTGGGAACAGAAGGCGATTTAGATGTGTGAAAGGGCGGATTGGGCTATGTGACGAAAGGGGGGGTGAACGGAAGGGGGAACAGAAGGAGGCTTGATCGAAGAGGGGTTGTGTCCGATGGAAGGGTTGTGGATGGAAGGAGAGAGAAACAAAATCAAGGGGAAGCCGTGGATGAGAGGAAGAGGAAGACTTTTTTAGGTGAAACAGAAACACGACTTTTTTTTGGGTGTCAAAAGAGTGAGCTATGGTGAAGGAAAGGAAACTAGGGTAGCCTCTGGTGGGGGTGATAAGCCTTGATCCTAGAGACATTAACTAGGGGAAGAAGAAAGCCGTCCAAGGTGTGGATAACACTGTGAGGAAGAATTTGGTGGATGAGGAATGGACCTTCCCAAGCAGGGGGACGAGCTTCTTGGCTCGTTTCAGATAATGAGCTTGATACATTAGGACTAGTTGGCCTTCTTGAAATTGGGGCTTCCTGAGATGTCGATCATGCCATGCTTTTCTCCTATTTTTTTCTACCTCCAAAGCTTGGTTTGCCAATGCCATGGTTTCATCCAAGATGGTCAGACAGAGCACCAAAGCACTATGGTGAGTGTCGTCTCCTGGTGGGTGGTTCAGACTCGGTATGACCCTTGGTTGAATTCAAAGGGCAGAATAGTCTCGAGATCGTGGACCAGCTGAAAGGGATTGTGGTGTGTTGTGGACTAGCTGAAAGGGATTGTGGTGTGTTGTGGCTTTGAAGGCAATTCGATAAGCCCACAAGGTGCTGAGGAGGGCCTTCGACCATTTGTTGGGGTGCTGATGGCACATCTTGCAGAGTGACATAGAACTTTGTTGGTGCTTTTCACATGCCCATTGGCATGGGGGTAATAAGCACATGACTTGCGGTGGAAGATCTTATAGCTACTCTCAGTAAGGTGGTGATGACTTCATTGACAAAGTGGGAGCCTATGTCTCACTGGTGACTTCCAAGGGGCAGCCAAAGTGGGAGCCTATGTCTCACTGGTGACTTCCAAGGGGCAACCAAAGTGGACAAGGATCATTAGGCAAAATATGGACTCTCCTTTTTGCCCCTTAAGGATTTCCACACCTCCTCTCTCTAGAAAAATGGGCTCATGGTGGTGAATTTTTTATAAATCCAATCAAAAATTGGCGGAGATTGCACATTTGGAATCTACTCATTGAGACCTTTCCAATGATATATAGCATGATGGGAAATTTTAATTATGCAAGAAGTCCCCAAATTGGTGATGATGTGGCATGCTCCCCACAATGTCATTATCTATATATTCAGCATGATGGGAAATTTTGATTATTCAAGAAGTCCCCAAATTGGTGATGATGTGGCATGCTCCCCACATGAAGAAGGCCATCATCAATACCTATTGTGCAGGCTCCCCAATGTCAATGAAGATAGTGTTAGAACTTTTGGCAAGCATAGCCAAGCCTTCTGGCTAAATCAAGACCATGCCCATTGTAGTGAGGCTTGCATCAGTATGGACATGGAAGATGTTTGTCTAGTTTGGTGGAATACGAATGGGGTCTTTGGTGAGGCATTTTTTAAGGTAGGAGAAGGTAGTAGAGGCTAGTTCAGACCACTAGCTTAGCTAAGCAAGTTAGTGGAGGGCCAAATCGGCATACATGTCAATGAAATGACGATGATAGCCCATGTGTTTGACAAAAAATTGGGTTCCTTTGGGACTGATTGGAGGAGGAAGGTGGAGGATTGCAAAGATTTTATCAAGGTCAGGAGCCAAGCCTTTAGAAGAGATGATGTGACCTAGGAGGGTGCCCTAGACCACGAAGAAAACACACTTGAAAGGGTTGAGGCATAGCTTGGAGGAGCGACACTTGGCAAAAACCAAGCTAATTGAGAGAGATGTTTGGAAAAGGCTTCTAGCCTAGAGATAAGCCGAGTGCCTATGAATTTAGAAAATTTGTCAATGAAAGTACGAAGAAAATTGAGGAGCGATACATAGCCCAAAAGCCATATGATTGTAGACATATGTACCCCATTTTGTGTGGCGAAAGCTATCTTGGCACAGTCAGATGGGTGGATGGTGACTTGGTTGTATCCGCTGAACCCATCCATAAAGTTGTACAAGGAATGCCCAGCGACATCCTCTAGAACCTGATCCATGAATGGAAGGGGGAATCCATCCTTGATGGTTGCTTTGTTGAGAGACGTGAAGTCCACATACACACAGATCTTGTTGGTCTTCTTTTTGGGTGAGATGACCATGGGGGAAATCCATTCAGAGTGTTCCAATGGAGACATGATTTGGGAATCCTCCATCTTTTCCAGCTCCGCCTTGATAGCCTTTGCATCCTTGGGGTTGAGCTTGTAGGCCCACCCTCCTTGGACAGGTCGGTCTTGGGGAGGTTTGGTGTGGACACCAATGTTGGTTGGAACACCTTCTAAGTCTTTTGTTAACCCTCTTTGATGACTTGTTTGCGACAGTGATGCGGAGGTCGAGCTTGCGTGTGCTTCTTCCTAACGCGATCTACCAAATGAGGATCGACCAAATGCAAGCGTATTCATGAGGTGAGTGACACATCCCACCGACTCTTTGTGTGCTACCTATGGTAGATTAGGTTGGGTCCCAATTAGAGCTCTTGTGTGCTCTTGGGAGAGATATGCAAGTACCCCATGACACTTGGTTTGAGTCTCTATCGATTAGTTGGCGTGAGGAGCTTCCATAAATGGTGCCACTGCTAGGGAATAGCTTGTTCGCCTAGCCGCATGGCATCTTGAATGCATTGTGTTTGACATCTTTTCTTTAATTCTCTAATGAGGTTAATAAGATGTCTCTCCCATAAGCCATTGAACTCAAGAAGCAACTTTGCCAACTCATTAAGCAAGGATTTGTGCACCCCATCAGCCCTCCTTGGGGAGCACCCATTCTTTTCCAAAAGAAGAAGGATGGCACTCTTTGTCTCTACATAGATTATCAAGGGTTAAATTAAGAAACTATCAAGAACAAGTACCCTATCCCTCGCATTGACGAGCTTCTTGATAGGCTTCATGGGGCTAAGATTTTCTCTAAGATAGATTTAAGGTATGGCTACTATCAGATTGGAGACAAGTTGAGCATCAGGAATTAGCTCAATCTCATGGTCAAATTCTCAAGGGGCTCGTAGTTCTATAAACTTATTAGGAAAGATGTCAGAGAATTCTTAGAGTCAAGAGGGTTCTGATTCTTTACTGGGTTCAACAGCCTTGTTGAGCTTGATAAGGAAAACTTGTTGTCCCTTATGTGCTCCCTTGAGAAGATGTTTTGCTTTGACTCCCCTGGTTACAATGAATACTAGCATTGTGTGTAACTAACCAGTCCATCCCAAGGATCCCATCATAAATGCCTAATGGTAGGACTCTAAAATGGCCACGAGTTTGTTCACTACCCAATTCAAAATCAAGGTTTCCTACAAAGTAGTGAGATACTACTTCCTTCCCATTAGCTAGCTCTACAACCATTTTCCTTATTGGTTTTTGATCTAGGTTTAATTTCGTAAACAACTTGGAGATCATTACAAGATTAGATTTAGGATCACAAGACTTATTCTTTACACTATACTCATGATATAAAAGTAAAACCTTGAAATTATTTTATTTCTCAATTCAAATATTTACAAGGATAAGGTTGATTATTTATAGGGATTTGAGACTAATGCATTTAGTCTTATTTATCATAAAAATACTTAGGCTTAACTAGGGCATAAGACTTGAGCGGTTCACATAGGTGAAATATGGGGGTTCCGTCGTGGTTTTTAGGATATGGAAAACTGATGGTAGGAGAGGTAGACTATGGATTGTATTGCATTCCATAACAGCTACTTGGTCGGCGCTGGTATTACTTGGTCATACAAACAACAGTTCTGTGAATATATGGTTCCCTTCTATGGTCATTGTCTGGCCTAGGGGTACCCATGAACCAAAATAAGCGGACCATCTTTGGCTGCTCGATCCAATGAACCTGCTTAAAATTGATGGTGAGATTCCCAATTTGGTCTACTTGGATGATGAAGTACCTGGGCCCACGATTCCAAAAGTGGTCTCTACCCCACTCTCTTTGGATACAAAAGGGATGAGGGAGGATAACTTCTCGATTATTTGCATCATCGTATCGCAGAGTTTATAATTTGAGGAATGACAAGCTGTCTTGAAGATGCATTGGAAGACTAGAAATCCAGAGTAAACGTCTTCCTCCTTCTACAATCATTTGTTCACCAAACCAAGTTATACTAGTAAGGTATTTTATCACGTAGCATCTAATTGAGGTAAAACACATACTTCAAAACAACCCTAAATAACAAATCCTAGGAACTAAAACCTGGTGCTAATACCAATTGTAAGGTCCCAAATCTAAAAAGGAGAATCCTTAAGATAGTCTACTAAGCCTTTGAAAGAATTTCCTATTCATGGACACCTTGACCGTGTAGAGATACGAGGATATGAGTACTAGGTAAGACCTGGCTAGCTCTATCTTGCAGGGGGAGCGTGGTCTTGTAAATGGTTCTAAAAATCGAATCACCCATAGAGTGATCGACCTATCTTGGGCAACCTCTATCCTTGATTCCTAGAAGCAACGTACGGCACTGCTGACCTAGTCCTCTAGAATAGAATTGCCCAGGGGTACCCAGTTTTTTGGAAAGCTACCCGACTAACGTAGTACGATTGTTGGAAAGCTACCTGACTGCTCGGGTCCACCCATTCATAGAATGGTGCTGTCATGACAATCCACCCTCCCACTTTCCACCCAACTCACCTGTCATTTTTGTTTTCTAATTAATCCTACCACATTGTGTGACATATATAAATAAGTTCATTAATTAGGGATCTTACACGATGTTCATTAAAATAGCCACTTAACTTAAAATAAGGATACAACAATGCTAGAAAACAAGGGATTTAATTAAAAATAATAATTACAAAGGTTCAAATCCAGCCATATCCAAGCTCTCTTATTCTAAGTTTTATTTTGCCACCAATAATCTAGAATTCGGTCTTCCAGTTTCCATATACTAGGCAATCCCACCGGACCAGGAATTTCTACAAGCGTTAGGGTGGGCTTATTTACCACACTAGCCTGGGCCCATAGAACTAGGCAGCATCCATAACTCTCACCAAACCGGTGAGTTCCAACTTCCTAATGGTATAAGGGATACCTTCGGCTAACTCCGATGAGCCTCGCTACTAACATCACTGCCTGGCTACATAATCACAGAAACGGGGTTAGCGTCAGGCGGGAAGAATATGTGCCAGTACTTTAATTTAAGCAAGATAGCAACATAATAGTTCAATCCAACCTTATAAGATACGAGAAACCACATTATCTTTTTGAGAAAGCAACAATTCTACAAGAAATTTGATATTTTCAAAACAAGGAAAAGTAGCATCCTTTATCTTTCTTAATTAATGCTAACATTATAGATTAATCCCAAAAACATCTTTTCAGATGATTATCAAGCTAACCTAGCCATTGCCTCCATGAGAGGGACTCCCAAGGGAAGAGCTGGGGCCACGTTCGGAGCATTCCCTCTTGTATCGTTGTGCACGCATCCCGAGGTAACATTTTGGTGTCTTTGAGGAGGAGCCATATTGTCCACTCTCTTGTAGCTCATGCAATCATGAACTCAATTCTCTAGAAGCATTGTGGTTTGGAGTCCGTTTGCTCACTTTATGAGAAAAAGAGTTGGAGGGGTTTATATAGGGCCTAGTACAAGTATGGGTACGGGTACGGGTAAAGAGAGAGCAAAGAGGGGTGGAAAGGATGATGTACATGAAAGTATGTAGGCATGTGGTTGCATGGGTCTATGGAAAGAGTGGTGTATATAATAAGTGGGCCAAAGGTGGGATACGCATTTACCTTCCAGGAAAGTGGTCGCATAGGTGTCCATGTGGATACACTAGAGCGGTCGGTTTTTGGTCCGTGTGGGGGTGCCTTGGTATGTGTATGGTCTAGGGTAAGGTCCTGTGATGCACGTTTCCCAAGGAGATATCTTTTGGGGTGAGGATCCCTTTTTGGGGTGTCAACCTCAATATATGCGTGCCGACACGCCCGACATGCAACAGTCGCCAAATTGGTGAAATTTTTTCGACATGCAACAGTTGCCAAATTTTTTTTGATGAAATTATTCAAGGTGTTTTTTTGGTCGCAGGGGTGCGGTCTATTCATCAATCAGACACCTGGACAAGCATTTATTAAGGTCGAAAGTTTAACATAATTTAACTAAAAATTTACGTAGAGGCTTATCTTGGTGTCTATTTTGAGTGCTATAAAATCCTATATTAGGGTAAAATCACGTGACGATTTTTAATTTAGACTCAGAATTTTAAGATTCCAAGTAGAAATAGCTCAATTGTTAAAACGTTTATTTTTACACTATTAGAAGGACCATAATTTTATCTATTAAGTGGACATATATTATTATTGAAGATGGGCATATTACACACTTTGCATAGCTTTGTCTATTCTACAATTACTCTTGTGTTAAGTGGACTCTTGTCTAGATTCATGATAGACCTAGGAACTAACCTGCTTGTAGTTATGATCAACTCCCAGAGCTTAGGTAGACATGTAGCTCAACGTCCTAGCATTGGCTCGTTGCATTGGGCACAGTTGCATTAGTCCCGCTGCTCTTTTGGAACGGATTAGGTGGTTTGGAACCACGTAAGTGTAGAGTCTTAACTAGACATTGATAAGGTAGGAGGTCCAAAGAGTTCTTTCCTCCCAAACTCTACTATATCATCCTCCACATAGAAGAATTCTTTGACTGCAAAGCGACCCCCCAGCCAATTGGTCTCATGGACTGTGCCAAAGCCACCCGTGCCAATAGCGTTGTACTTTGTTTTCAACTCCTCCGGATCTACCCAAAGGTATGCTGGCAAACCATCACTTGCCACACCTTCTAGATCTGAGGCGTGGGACAGTTTCTGCGAAATGATATCAGCAAGGCATGACATGTCTCCTCCTTCCTCTACCTTCACACTAGCCAAATACTCCAGAGCAGAGCTTAAGTCTTCGCCCGCACCTTCAGCTGCCCAAATCTCGCCGATCCTTCTCATCTCCTGCATCAAATCCATGCTGTCAAGATGTGCACCCCTCAAGGCCTGCTCAACCACATAATAGCACCAAACCAGGTCGTGCAGATGAAGGTCCACAACATCCGTGCTTATCCCTAGCTTGAGTGCCTTGTCTACCAGCCACATATGGTTGTCTGAGCTTCCTCTGATGCAGTCGTCCAGACATCTTTCCCCTTCTTGCATCACGTGATAGAGAGCCTCCAAAGGCCCACTTAGCTTGTGAGATAAGGTCTCCTGCTCAGATGCGTGTTCTACTTGCGGTATGACTGCATCTAGCACCACTGAGTAAGACCTCGCAAGGCATCGCCACTTGCTGCGATGCAAAATTAGCAACGAATTGCAGCCTAGTCTGCCTTGAATCCGTTGGCATAACTGGCCATAAGTCTCGAGAATGTTGCTGATATGGACTGGACAGATAGACCACATCGCAGAAAACTTTCTTAAAAAATTGTGTGTCAAAACAAGGCAGCGCCAAGCAAATTTTCAGGTTTGAGATGAACCTTATAGGCCTTACGGCTAGAAAGCTGCGGCTAGAAAAAATCTTCATTACAACCAATCAAATAAGGGTAGCTTTACTAGTGACTTTAGTGGAAAATGCCCATTTTTATAACTAAAATGAGAGAATTTACTTGAAGACAAAGTGAATTTGCAGCTAGTTTTTTTACATTTTAGCCAGTACATTTAAGTGTTAATGCCATTTTTCGCAAGCCTTGGTTCCATGCAGGGTTCGGGAAGAGATAGGTTCGCCTTAACCTAGAACTTGTTCAATCTCTAAAAAGACCACCTCAAATGGGTTCTACCGTCCTCCAAGCGACTTCTTTCGAGCAAACCAAAAAAATGAGCAAGGTGCGGCAAACAAGATCCCAAAAAGGAGACCAATTTAGAAATGGGTCTTTGTTGTCCCCTTGAAGCTTCATTTAATTTCAATATCAATTTTGATTTTCTACATTCAAAATCAATTTCAATGCAATCACCCATTTATGGACATATACTATATGAAGAGGGTATGAGCAAATAGAGTGCAATTCTATTTGAATTTGCAAGAATATTGAGCTACATCAAAAATGGCCTTGGAAGTTCATGAACATACATTAAACCTCTAAAGTAGCCGGAAAAAACTATGAAGACGATGTCTAGAAGCTCAACCATAGATAGTCACGAAGAGTCACACTCATCATCAATAAACAAATGGCGGATGTGGCATTGCTCCTTATGTTCCATCTCAAATCTTGGGTCTTCAGCCATGGTTCTTGTCATTGCCTCGGCATATTAGGGTAGCCGACTTCGCATTGAAATAAATGGCACCTTTACAAAGTGTGGATGTCATCTTAGGTATGCCATGGAGACATGACCATAACCCCCATATTGACTATGACACCCATACCATGAGGTTAATAAAAGATGACCAAGAAATTTGTCTTCAATGCCAAAACAAAGCTGACTTAGGCCCGTTTTTTGACTCATACTCAAGCAAAGAGAGCTATACGGGAAAAGGAGAAGACATTTTTTATTTTAGTCAACCAGCTTATTGCCGCGAGGATGACTACAAATCAAATATGTCTCATGACCCTTACATCTCTAAATTCTCTAATTGCTTTATAGACGACTTACCACTTGGCTTACCTAAACCTCGTCTCCCAGAAGACCATAAGATAGAAATAATTCTTGGTAGTTCACCACCATGTAAAGCTCCTTACAGAGTTAACATGCTAGAACAAAAGGAAATTCAAAGACAAGTCAAAGAACTATTAGATAAGGAATTGATTCGACCCAGTAGGTCTCCATTTGGTGCTCCAGTTCTTCTTGTTAAAAAGAAGAATGGTACATATCGATTATCGTGCACTAAATAAAAGTACTGTTAAGAATCGATATCCAATACCCCGAGTAGATGACTTGCTAGACAAACTTAAAGGAGCTAGAGTTTTTTAGCAAGATTGACCTAAAGTCTGGTTATCACCAAGTTCGAATGGACGAAGGAGATATCTACAAGACAGCTTTTAGAACCCAAACTGGTCATTTTGAGTTTTCAGTTATGCCATTCGGTTTGACTAATGCTCCAGCCACTTTCAACAAAATGATGAATAGGATATTCTTGAAATATCAAAACTTTGTTGTAGTGTTTTTCGATAATATCTTAGTTTTCAGTAAGGATCGTCAAGAACACGAACAACATTTAGAAAAAGTATTCTCACTTCTTTAAGAGAATCAACTTTATGCTATTCCTGAAAAGAGCAACTTCTTCCAAGAAGAAATTGAATATCTAGGATACATTGTCTCTGCTAATGGTATTCGAGTAGATCCCAAAAAGATCGAAAGTATTACTAATTGGCCTAGACCAGGTGATATTCACGAACTCCGATCTTTTCTTGGATTATGTAGTTACTACAAGAAGTTCGTTAGAAATTTTGCATATATTGCACATCCTTTGACTGAACTTCTTAAGAAGGCTAGGCATTTTGATTGGACTAATCGACATGATCATTCTTTCGCTGAACTTAAGAAAGCATTGACCCATGCACCAGTTCTTACATTACTAGATTTTTAACGACCATTCTTTGTTGTAGTTACTGATGCTAGTGGACAAGACTTTGGTGCTGTTCTTATGCAAGATGGACATGCAATTGCTTATGAAAGTCGTAAGCTTAAACCAGCAGAAAGAAATTATAGTACATATAACAAAGAATTAGCTGCAGTTGTCCATGCTTTAAGACATTAGAAACATTATTTAATGGGATTTGAATTCTTAATTAAGATAGACCAACAAAGTATTCGTCATTTGTTGACCAACCATTGATTTTTGATCGACATATCAAATGGGCTTCATTTATACAAAGTTTCCAAACCATGATTCAATACCAACCAGGCAAAGAAAATGTTGTGGCATATGCTTTAAGTAGACGTCCCATTATTCACAACATGTCTGTTATTCAAAGTCAACCATTTATTCCTATGAGAGAATCCTATGATATTGACCCAATTTTTTATGAAATTTGGACTAAGCTTAGAAACAATAATTGGAATCCTATTGGTGATTACTCATACCATGATGGTTATCTTTTCTTCCAAAAGAGATTGTGTATTACACAACCTTTCAAACAATTCATATTAGAGGAAATGCATCAACCACCTGTTAATCCCATTTGGATTAACACCATGATCCTCAATTAAGGACATTAATAAGTGTTATGTAAAAGCACTATAAAGGTTGTACATACATTATGAGACATTGGCCACCCAAGGCCTAGTTAGTAAGTTTTAGGTGCCCAAGTGTAAATAAGGACCAATTGTCTATAAGGTATTTTCTTATAATGAAAGAACATAATCCCCTTTGTGCTATGGAGAGCTCTTCCTTTGTACTTGTGAGAGAGTGAGGAGTGAGAGCATTCTAGCATTGTGCCTCTCCCATGCTTATGTGTTTATGCTTGTATGAGAGAGTGAGAGAGAGTGTGATTGTGTGAGCAACTCCAAGGTGACAATGCGGAGGTGGAGCTTGGAGTTTGGAGCATACATTCGAGCTTGGAGGCTTCAAGAGACATGAGCTCGAAGCATTGGTAAGTACCTCATGACGGTTGTGTTTCATTGCTCATCTATTAGGTGAATGTGTAGAGTTTCCTCTTGGAGGTGTGGTTTAGCATAACATTTTTGGCGCTGCTGTTGCGCCGGGGAGACACCTTTGTTTCTTCCATACTCTTTGAGTTTCAACTCCCATTGCGTAGTATTCATTGTTGCCTTTGCATTTTGGTAATGCATTGTGTGGAAAATGGAAGGATAAGGTGTGTGTGGTTGAGAAAAAAATTATAGTTTTGATGCTCTGTGAATGTTGTGGAAAGTAGTTTAGGAAAGGATTCATTGTTTACTCTTGATAAGATTGATGTTAGCACCAAAAAAAAACACCAACATGAAGAAGCAGGTTGTGTGTTATTTTCTTCTTTTTTTAAAAATTCAACAAAATCAAAAACATAAGGGACCATTGATTGAGCCAAGAACTTGCATTTTATTTCCTAGCATTGGCACAATCTAATTTTCATCAAGTGGATAAGTATTATGCACCCAAGACTACAAATTGCAGATGCGAAAAACTTTACGTGAAAGTGCAGGAAGTTGTTCATGACATGAACCATTTTCCTGCAATTTTACGTCACAAGTCGCTCACGAAATTAGCACTGGGATTTTAGTTGAAAATCACGGTATTAAATTCCAAAAATAGAAACCCTTATTTTAACACCTCTGACACGAGTTAGTCCACCAAAAATTGGATCATGTGAAAGTGTAGTAAACTTTCACGACGTGAACCATTTTCAAAGTAGTTCACGACGTGAAACACTTTTTGTTTCACGACATGAACTCAATCCTGCTATTTCACGAGAGAAGACCAAAACCAACGAATTGACAAAACTAAGCCTGTGAGGGTCGGATAAAAAAGGAATTTAATCTTCAGGAGAAAGATTGGATCACGTGAAAGTGCAGTAGACTTTCACGACGTAAACTATTTTCGAAGTAGTTCACGGCGTGAAACACTTTTTGTTTCACAATGTGAACCATTTGTCCTGCTATTTCACGACGTGAAATAGTCTCTGCTAATTCACGCCTCCTGAACAGAGCGATAGAACCAGGAATTGAATCAATTTGGGTTGGATACTATCTTATCAAATCATCTTATCAAATCATACATACATGCACTTAAGATCTGGAAAACTTATCGGAGATGATCTTACGGCTGACGATAATGCATCAAATCATCCAAGAACTTCCTATCAAAGAAGTGTGGGATCGGGAGAGTCTCTGCAAGCACACACTTAAGTGTCTTAAGAAACCTGACCACCGTAGAAACCAGTAGTGAGGAATCCATGGAAGAAGGACTGAGATACACTGCTGAGATACACTGGGTTTGGGGAAGGTGACAAACCACACTCTCTAACTAAGTCCAGTGGGATCATTGATATAGCCCGGGGATTTTTTGGTCTCCAAACCAGTCATGATGAAGAAGCGCAATCTGCGGGCATGGGTCCGTCAACTAGCGTTGGACTCGGTCCAAGATAAGAAGGGCCATTCTAGACGTTGAATTTTAGGCTGTCAAATACTGGCACCCCTCGAATTAGACGAGATATGGAAAGTGCAGTTAGGACGGGTCAAATATTCTTTCCCACCACCAAGGAAATGGAATTGGACTTCCAACAACGAAGTGAGGTGGAACGATAACTCCGAGAATTGAGCTTAAGAAAACAAGAGCTTGATACTCGTAGGACAAGAGCTAAGAAAAAGGAGACAGATAATGTTAACCATCTCCAATCACAAGGAAAGGAATATGAAATTACTATGGGTAGAGGAGATGGGGATATTCCGAACCTGGAACCTATCAATGAGGAATCCAGAATGGAGGAAGGGGTTACAACCAGAGAAGAAGAGAGTAACATAGCCAACTTGGTTGTAGAAGTTGAGGACCGGCTCTATACCAACAAGAAGGACATAGAGCTAATGATCAATCACCCTACATTCTTATTACAAGATATGGAGCTCTTAATTACACAAAGACGCACAGAGGCTACTATTGGGGAATCCCACCAGGATACCACAATCGGACAAGTCCACGAACCTGAGATACCAAGAAGAGCCAATATGGGTAGGGGATGAGGTCTAGGAAGGGGGGAGCAATTCTTCAGAAACCTAGAAACGATCCAGCCATGGACCTTAATGGAGCCACAAGGACAGACTCGTTGAAATTGCAGCCGAGATCGATAGGGGGATAATCAGGGAGTAGGGTTCTACTTTAGAACCTCGACCTTCCCAGATGAAATCCCATATCATCTCAAAACTTGTCCAAAAATTATCTGGGGATGGAGATCCTATCTAGCATGTAGAGATTTTTGAATCTACATGTGAAACATGCAGACCAGTCAGTGATGTGACCATGATACATGCTTTTTCGGTGACCTTAGAAGGAAAAGCTCATTAGTGGTTCAGAACCCTTAAGCCTGAGGACAAGGTTAACTTCACTAGGTTAAAAAATATTTTTGTGCCCAGCTTTGCACGTAGTAGTGGTGGTGATAGGTGGAGCCCTGTGGTCCAACTACATAACATCAAACAGAAGGAAGATGAGTCTATGAGAGACTATGCTTCTCGCTTTGAAACACTTGAATTCAAGATGCAAAATTCAAGAAAGATTGACATATGATCAATTGTTGCCTTGTTTTAGGAGAGGGGTTAGAGACCATAAAATGCATGATTACTTGGTACTAGCCCGGCAAGCTACCCTTGATGCATGCTGCAAATTGGTAATCGAATACGAAGATAACATGTTAGAATTGCCACAACCTGAGGATGTTAGAACATCGGCAGAGCAACCACGACTTTGCGTGTCTCGAGTCATCTCAAGAAATTAGATCTCGAAGCAAACAAGTTAGACATATGACTGTGGATGAGCTCAGCAATGCCATATTGGAGAAATTAAAGGTAAGGGAAGGAAGAGAGATGTCGGGCCATGGGCATAGTCACCTTTACCCCCGCAGGGAAGAACTGGTGTGGTGCTCCATGTGCAGACTAAACCATACCACCACTGAATGTCCGCAGTTAAGGACAAGACCATTACTATATTGTGCACATTGTGTAAAATTGGGCAATCATGACACATCATCGTGTAGATTTCCAAGGTTTCAAAATATAGCACAACTGCAAACAAATAGAGTCCCACTGGCTTTGTCGGCAGCACCTGTGCAAACCACTGCCATTGCTGTACGACCCGACCCTTCTTACTTACCTAGGGGGGATGTTCCGAGTACAAGACGCTTCACCCTTGCCACCACCAATTCTACCACCACAGGCCAAGATCAATCAAGTAGTGATTAAAGAGCCATCAAAAGATATTGAACTAGCATGGGAACTAGAATTTAGTAGGGAATACTATGAGGATATGGGTGGTCACGTAAGAGTATTATGTCCTACAGAATAATAAGCCAGTACATGTGTTTCAAACCACGGTACACTGGAAGGGCAAGGAAATCAACTCAAATTTGAGAAGCGAACCTATACAATGCTATGGCTGTGGTGGGCCACATCGAGTAGCCAAATGCCCAAATAAGAATATGACTGATACACACCAGCCATAACAAGTGGTGACCACATCCAATGACATGCCAGTGCTCACTTGCACACTAAGTGTGGAATTGATCATCTGATCATTTGATCAAAGATTGTCCCTATTTTTTGTGGACCATCAAGCTTTGCTATATCTAGTGAATAAACCTTGCACCATAGGAAGAATCACACGTTGGCTACTATTGTTGTTGTTTGGAATTTGACTTTACTGTCACAGTAAAAGGAAGGGAAAACAACATGTGTCGGCTGACCACCTGTCCAGAGTGCCAAATGGAGAATTAGCAATTGGTGTTGACGATGACCTCCCTGATGCTTGTCTATTCAAATTGGATATGGTACCGAAGTGGAGTGAAGAGATTTCAGATTATTTGGCTTATGGCTTCCCTTAGAACGTACCCTTAAATAAGGATAAGATGCAAAGGCTTATCAAGCTTGTAGCACCATATCAATTGATTGCCGGAGAGTTGTATAGACTGGGCAAAGACAATGTGCTCAGACGATGCATAAGGGAGGATGAATTCGTGATTCCATACTGGAAGAGTCTCATTTCGGGATAGCAGGCGGGCATTTTGCCAGAGAAATTACAGCCCGAAAGGTGCTCCAAGCTGTTGGGACTCTGGTGGCCCACGTAATTTGGGGACGCTAATGAGTTCGTCAAAAGATGCGAGGAACACCAATGTTTCGCGATCCCGCAAAAAAGAGACAAGATGCCACTAACCCCCATCATTGTCAGGAAACCATTTGAGAAATGGAGAATAGATTTTGTGGGGCCTATAAGTCCGATGGCTCATCCATCTCACAAGCCCACTACATAATCATAGCCATTGATTATTTCACAAAGTGGGCAGAGGCCAGAACTCCTAAGAAAGCGGATGCACAAACAACTGCAAAATTTGTATATGAGCAAATCATATCACGATTCGGATGCCCAATGGAATTGGTGAGTGATCGCTTCTCACATTTCATTAATGAGGTGATTAATCAATTGCTTGCAGGATTCTTGGTAATCCATCGTAAATCTTCACCATACTACCCTCAAGCAAATGGTTAGGTAGAAAGTACCAATAAGAGTTTGTGTACCATCCTGACGAAAACGGTGGAAGCAAGTCGAACAGATTGGGAGCATAAGCTTACAACAACTCTTTGGGCCTACCGTACATCCTATAAGGTGGCAATAGGATATACTCCTTTCCGTCTAGCTTTCCGTCTAGCTTATGGTGTTGAAGCAGTTATGCCCATGGAATACTTAGTCCCCATCTTAAGAATTGCTATACAAGAACATCTAAGTGAAAATGCATTAGCTGAAAGGCTAATTGACTTGGAAAAACTGGATGAAACCTAGTTGATAGCATCACACGGATTCATGGTTGAAAAGTTGCGCAGAAAACATTGTTTTGATAGAAACCTCAAGAAAAAAGAGTTAAAAATAGGGGACCTTGTCCTCATGTATGGTGTGGGAAGCACCAGGAAAAAGAAACTGAAATACCGCGGTCTGGGACCATTCCGCATAGTATCAGAAATATCACACCTCAAGGGTCTGTCTGAATAGAGACAATTGACGGCATCCAAATGGAGGGCTATGTCAATGGGAGTAAACTAAAAAAATACTTTGGACCATTAACCCAAGAGATGCTCTTCCATGAGCGCCTCTCAAAAAAACAGAAGCAATTAGCAAAAGAAAAGATCCAGCAAAAGCGCAAAGACGAGGCTAAAGCTAGGCAAGTAAAAGCTAAAATGTAGGACCTGATTCATGTCAATATGGCATCCATAACCATGGTGGACGAAGAGGATCTAAACATTGAACTAGCAAGACTCAAGTTGGGACTCACAACAAATAAGGGTATTGCAACAAGTGTTGCATTGATAGATACAAGATCGAGCCACAACCTAATCTCATATGATACTTGGGTAGCCTTAGGGAAACCAAACCTGGAACACACACATGCAAAAGTTCGTAGTGTGCACTTAACAACCACAAAGACCGTTGGTTTAAATGTTAACATTTCCATCAGTAATAATCCCTTGGTTGGAAAGGTGTTTGTAATGCCTACAGGTACAATGGAAGAGGAAATGATCTTAGGATGATCCTGGATCTGTGCCAACAAGTGCAATATCCAATGGGAAGACAGAACAACATCACTAACCATCGGTACAAAAGTAATGTCCATACCATTATGAACCTTGGTAAATCAGGGCAAACAAATCGCTATAGAAGCGGTACTTCAGAAACCAGAATCTACACTCACCGTGTTCAAATTGCCTGCACAAAGCCCTATATACAAGAGTACATACAAATGGGTACCCAAGATTCACCCAAAGGGTCAACCTGAGAGGAAGGAACCAATGAATGATGAACGTTCTCATGAGAGAACCCAGTTCAAAAGTCAACCATTGACACCACCTCCAAAGTGGCAGAAGGTCAAGAGCCTTATGACTACTGTCTCAACAGTGGATCCAAAAGGACCTACTGCGAGCACAAGGCTACTATCAAGGCAATAAAACAATATGGATACCTAAAAGAAAATCAATGGTAAGACGCCACAATAGGTTTGTATCAATATACAAAAGAAGGTAAGAGCTTTCAGCATCAACTCCCCAAAAGGACAAACTCCCCACCTACACTTGTGTTGTGGAGAAGGAAGCAAATTCAGCAACCTGAGTTGAGAATGACTCAAGCAACAACAATACCCTTAGTAAATAAAGAATTGAACAATATGTGTGAAGGAAAAAACAAGGGTGTCCCCAGTATAAGCAATACACAACCAGACACCACAACAAAAATACTAACAAGGAATTATCTATGTGAACTGGAACTTGAAATCGGATCTCGTTGGTTGACTAGCTGGTCTTCAACGGAGAGTCCGGATGACATTTTGATTGTAAAACAATGGACTAGAATATTGAGGATTATGATGGAAATACTATGTTTTCATTCTAATTTTCCCTTAAAGACAGCTGAATCTATGAAAAAGGCAATTTCATATTGGGTGTGTAAGTGGTGTGACTATCTTATATTTTGCTTGAGCGCTGTCTTTTTCACAACTGAATCTGTGAAAAAGACAATTTCATATTGGGTGTGTAAATGGTGTCACTATCTTGTATTTTGCTTGAGCGCTGCCTTTTTCACAGCTGAATCTGTGAAAAAGGCAATTTCATATTGGGTGTGTAAGTGGTGTGACTATCTTGTATTTTGCTTGAGCGCTGGCTAGGGGGCCTGGGAACTCTTTTCCCTAGTACCCCCGAGACACAACACAACCAAACTTTTATATAAAGGGATCCCACCAATATAGTGGTTGGGCAGTCGGCTAACCCATGGGTTGGTTGGGGTAGGCTAGATCGATGGATTCCTACGATACAGCTAGATACGTTCAAGTTACATTAGTTAGAATAAGTCCCAGGAAGATTCTTGTTCTATGGAAAAGAATCAACGGCTTTGCCTTGCTTGAGAAAAAAAAAGCAATGATTTCTATGAACCAAGTGCAAGTCCCTTCCTTGATCTGGCCATGAGACCTATGGGTTTAGTCGAAATAGAAAGGATAGTTAAGGCCTTGACCCATTAGATAAAATTTTTGTTAGAAGATTTTCGTGGTGGAATCGGCTATGCTTCCTAGGTGAGGAAAGTTTTTTTGGTCTCGGTTTTCGAGGAACTGTCGGACTAGCCCCTAGCCCGGACATTCGTGGGCGAGGCCTCGAGTGGGAAGTGTTGCTACTTCCACTGCTAGCACCCCGGAGAAGGCTACACCGAGAGGGTAGGGGTCTCACAGCTGGTATTAGAGCTTTGTTGAAATTCGATGACTTTTGAGTACTCTATAGCCTAATTCTGATTTTCAGCAATGTTGTAAAAACCCTAAAACAGAGAATATTAGGGCTATTCAAAAAAATTTATTCTTGAATATTTGTACTCTATACATCAAGAGCTTTCAATAGAGCCCTAGATCATTCAATTACGACATCATTTAAGCCTTCTACTAGCCATTTCCCATTTTCAACCATTATGCCAAGGGGACGTCCGTCTAACCAAGCAATGAAGCTTCATGAGGTAAGAGAAGACAGGAAAATGGTGAATGAGAATTGTGTAGAAGATATTGGTGATGAGGGTGTGAATCTACAAGATGAAAACATTGCAAATATGGCACATAGGGTCAATCATGTGCAAATTGGGCCAAGTTTTGCAAATGTGGTCAATGCATCAAATCATGTGGGGGGAGCAAATGCACAAGAAATGCTCGCAATAACAAATGATATTTCACAAATTATGATGATGATGATGACGATGAGAAGCATGATGAAAACGATGGAAAGCATGATGCAACCTCTTATGGAAAACATGATGCAACCACTTATGCAAGAGATAAGGGGCATGCGTGATGAGATGAAGACCAAGACTAAAGGCAAGGGTGGACCTTCTCACACAAGGTTCAACAAACTCATGTTGAGGACAGGGAGAACTATCACCCAAATTTTCATTCTACTCATGGTGCTATGTGCAACCCAATGTTTACACACTCACCCAATTATGCCAAAGGGACAAAGGTCATGCATCTCCAAATGAAGGTTCAAGAGTCCCAAGGAGTGATGGTGGTCACGTTCCATTCAAAGGGAATACTCATCAAAGTGGTGCTTCAAGACCTCATGTTAAGGAAGATTTCTTTGGTGAGTTTGAGGATTACAATCATTATGTGGATGGGCCTATGCATAGGAATGGTGATCGTCATGGCAATGGAGATGAATTCAAGGGTGTGAAGGATAAGACTGTCCTCTTAAATTTTAGTGTGATGAAGGCACTAATAATGATGTCTTTGAGGAGTGGGTCAACAAATTGGATCTCTATTTTGACATGAACGCTCAAAGTGAAAAAGCTATGGTTTAGTTTGCCACTCTACACTTGGAAGGGTATGCTCATGTATGGTGGATTTATCTCCAATCACAAGGTCATGAGGCCACAAGTTGGGATGCTTTCAAAGAAGATATGAGGATCACATTCACTTTCAAGATGCACAAGGACAAAATGGTTTGTAAATGGGATGATCTACAGCAAAGATGCATGAGTGTGAAAGGAGTATACACATAAGTTTCTCAAACTTATGTTTCATGTTGAAGGTTTTAGTGAGGAATTCAAAATAGTCACGTACATCAAGGGCTTAAAGAGTGTAATTGGGACAGATGTGAAGGCACAAACACCAACAACTCTCAAGGATGCAATGATCTTGGCTGAAATATATGAAGAAAAGTATGCAAATACTTGGATGAACCATCCCAGCTGGATTATGGGTCAAATGCTTTCACAAAGCCATCACCTACCACTCCAAATGTACCCAAATTTCCTACCGTCTATGGTAGGGGTGGAAAACCATAGAATGCGGGTTCTTTCAAGGGTGGAAATACTTCTCAAAATCCTTCACAAGTGGGTGCAAAGCTAACTAATGATGGGGTCACCAAGACCAAATTTGTGAACGAAGACAGCATTAATGAGATGAGGGACAAAAACCTATGCTACAAATGTGGTGGGAAGTATAGCAACAAGGAACATTGTAAGGAGTGCAAAGCCCGCAATGTCAAGATTAATATGTTTTACTTGGAGGTGGTAGATGACACTAATGACAAAGAATTGGAGACATTTGAAGAGACATGTGAGTTTGTGGATGCTGACTATTCTTTAGATCCGGATGGGGAGTTTCCTTTTGACCCCGGTGGCTCTCTTGGTGATCTTCATGATTATGATGATGGCTTACCTCATACTTTGGGTGCTACAAATGCATATGAACACAATACTTTGCATTTGTGTTGGTGGACAGTGGTAGCACACATATGTTTGTAAACTACAAGTCATTGAGAAATCTGAAATTATACCCAGATGCATTGGCCATGAAAAGAAAAGTTGAAGTAGCAACTAGGGATAGCATGGATTGCACAATGATTTACAGAAATGTGGAATTGATGCTCTCAAAAAAGTACACTTGCAAAGCTGAGTTATTAGTGCTCGATATGAGGCCCATTGATATGGTTTTGGGGTGTTATTGGCTATAAACTCTTGGAACCTTTTCCATGAATTTTAAGCAAGGCTTTTTGAGGTTTATGCATGGGAAGGAGACCATTACACTGCATGGTTTTGGCACCTCAAAGTTAACCTTGATCAATAGCACACAGCTCAAGAGGTAATTGAAGAAGAAAGGCTATATGTATGGTTTGCAGCTTTGTAAGGATGAAGACAATGAAAAAGAGAGCAAAGTTACACATGAGGGCATATAGAAGTTAATTAAAGAGTATGAAGATGTGTTTCATATGCCCAAGTGCTTGCCACCAATGAGGAAGGTTGATCAGGCAATTGAGTTGGAGCCAAATGCAAAGCCGGTCAACAAACCTCCATATAGGTTGTCAAAAGTGGAAAAGGATGAAGTGGAAAAGGATGAAGTGGCAAAGCAAGTTAAAGAGCTCATTGATATTGGTTGGGTGGAACCAATTCAATCGCCATTTGCATCGCCTGTTTTATTGGTGAAGAAGAAGGATGGGACTTTTAGAATGTGCATTGATTGTCAAGATGTTAACAAAATACCATGAAGAATAGGTACCCAATCCCAAGAATTGATGCTCTTTTGGATGAATTGAAGGGTGCCAAATTCTTCACCAAGATTGACTTACGATCTAGCTACCACCAAATAAGAATGAAAAGTGGGGATGAGCACAAGACGGTATTTCGTACTGAAAGAGGTCTCTATCATTTCATGGTGATGCCGTTTGGTTTATGTAATGCACCAGCCACTTTTCAAGCATTGATGAACAAAGTGCTACAGTCATTCCTCTTCAAGTTTGTGTTGGTGTTTTTCGATGATATCTTGGTGTATAGCAAGAGTGAAGAGGAGCACTTGGCTCATGTGAAGGAGGTATTTGATGCATTGAGAGCCAACCACTTGTATCCCGAAGAAACCAAGTGTACATTCATGGCAAAAGAGGTGGAATACCTTGGTCACATTGTGAGAATTGAGATAAAGGTGGACCCCAAGAAGGTGGAATGTGTGAAGAATTGGCCTACTCCCACCAATCTCACTCAAGTGAGGGGATTCTTAGGTCTCTCATATCATTCTATCGCCAGTTCATTAAGAGATATGCACATATAACAGCTCTTTTGATGGATAAGTTAAAGAAAGAGGAATTCTTTTGGGATGCAATGGCATAAAAGAGTTTTGATGAGCTGAAAAGAATGCTTACTTCAGCACCTACTTTGGTATGCCTGGATTTCTCCAAGCCTTTCACTATTAGAGCGGATGCATGTCGAAGAGGCATTGGTGCGGTGTTGTATCAAGATCATGGAGTCATTGCTTATGAAAGCTGCAAACTTGATGACAAAGAGATGGAAATGCATCTGTATGATCAAGAGATGATTGTGCCATTTTGCATGCAATCAAGAAGTGGCATCACTATCTTTATGGAAGCAAATTCTATGTGAAGTGACCATAGGGTTCTTCAATTCTTCCTATCTCAATAAAACCTCTCACCTAAGCAAAGAATATGGTTGGCTACCCTTCAACAATATGATTTTGAGATCACATATATGAAGGGAAAGGAGAATGTGGTGGCGGATGCACTCTCTAGAATGTGGACATGTTCTCTATCGGCCATCACGATAGTGCATAATGATTGGGTTGAGGAGATTCAAGAGGAATATATGCTTGATAATGAGGCTTCACAAATAGTGCAAAATTTACAGCATGGTGTTTGTGATGATTTACCTCATTTTCGATCACACAATGGTATCCCTATTATAAGGAAAGGGTGTCCAACAAAAAGGTCATGGATGAGATTCATTCTACTCCCATGGTGGGACATTTCCGGGGTTTGTTCAAAACCTATGATGCCATAAGGAAAAGTTTCCATTGGAAAGGCCTATGGAGGGAAGTTAAAGAATATGTTGCTAAGTGTATGCCTTGTCAACTCAACAAGGAACCCACACACAAGCCCGGTGGTTTGCTTCAACCTTTACCCGTTCCGGAGGGTAAATGGACGCATATTGCTATGGATTTCATTATCGGCTTGCCTTCTACCAAGGAGGGATGGGATAGCATCTATGTGGTGGTTGACCAATTGACAAAAGTTACCCATTTTGTACCAACAAAAGTGAGACACTCGGCATCTATGGTGGCACACCAATTCATGAAAAATGTGTTCAAGTTACATGGTACGTCGCAGCAAATAGAGAGTGATCGAGATGTGAAGTTTATATGGGCACATTTTGGCATACATTGTTTGATAGCATGGGCACTAAGTTGAGTCCTAGTATGGCCTATCATCTTTGGAAACTGATGGTCAAACTAAAAGGGTCAATAAGTGGCTTGAGACTTACTTGAGGCATTATTGCTATGAAACACAACATGCATGGGATGATTGGTTGCATTTGGCGAAGTTTGCCTACAATAGCACCTATCATAATAGTATTGGAATGTCGCCTTTTGAGGCTATGTATGGCTATAAGGTGCATGTATTGATTGTATCATTCAAGCAAGAGAATGAAAATCCACATGCAAGGGATGAAGTGGAAAGAATGCAAACTCTTTTGCAAACATGCAAAGAGAACGTCAAGAAGTCTCAAGAGAAGATGAAGCATTATGAAGATGCACATCGAAGTCCATTGGAACTCAAAGAAGGAGAATCTATGTTCTTTGAGGATACCTAAGACTCGATATGATTCTCTCAAAGGTAGTACCAACACAAAGCTTGCACACCGTTATTATGGGCCATACAAAGTATGGAGGAGAGTTGGTGAAGTGGCTTATCAATTGCTACTTCTATCTACTACAAGAATACATGATGTCTTTCACATATTGCATTTGAAGGCATATGTTGGGCCGGAGGTGCAAGTATTGGATGAGCTTCCACCCATGAGTGAAGATGGTATAGTGGAGTACACACCCGAGAAGGTGTTGGGAGAAAGAGAGAAGGTGTTGTGCAACTGAAATTTGCATAACACCCGAGAAGGTGTTGGGAGAAAGAGAGAAGGTGTTATGCAATTTGCGTGACTACCTTGTGAAGTGGAAAGGTTTACCTCAGGATGAAGCAACATGGCATCCCTTCTATGTTGGAGGGGATGGAAGACCTTTTTGATGCATCCGAGGTGCATTCTTGAGCCAAAACAAAAAAAGCAGCTTGCTGTAATTTACTGTTATGAAGCATAAAAGAGACTCAAATGGATGAAATTGACATATACACTTCTTAGCCATGATTATCAATGTGTTGGGGAGCATTTCATGAAGTTTTGGAGGTATCAAAGGCTTTAAATGATGTTCTTTTAGACAGCTTTGGCAAAGAAGTGTGAAGTGATTCACGTTGA
The DNA here is from genome assembly GCF_041138505.1 of Cibotium barometz. Lineage (NCBI taxonomy): Eukaryota > Viridiplantae > Streptophyta > Polypodiopsida > Cyatheales > Cibotiaceae > Cibotium > Cibotium barometz. The sequence goes on along the minus strand of NC_141064.1, from coordinate 26,831,194 downwards.
TGCTTTTGCAAACCATCCATGCTATGGTTCTACTTGAGCATGTTTTGAGGGTGAAACATATTTGGGTGGGGATGGTTTGTAATGAAGAGGTGGACACATAATTGTGGACACGACTTGTACATATGAGTCCAAGGGCCAAGCATAAGTGTATTGGGCCAAAGAGCCAATTGTAATTGAGGGCCATAGGCTTATGGGCCAAAGGCCAAGTGGGGGTGGACACTAATAAGTGTGTGTGAAAAGGGGGCCATGGTATATACACCAATGTGAATAGCTAATCATAATCAACACATGCTAATCAAAATTTACAAGCTAATCATTTTTCATGGCAATCTTGCCCTTCTCTCTACCCATGGATGGTGCTCCTACGCCCATGTTGTCACTCCATGCTTTGAATGGCCATAGCTAGTTCTTTGCACAAAGTTTGGTGGGAAATGAGTCAGTGAGCTGGGAGCATTGAATCCTCCACCAGCTGTGGGTATGACTAGCATCTTTGGAATCTAGTGAAAGATACTAAAAATAGTTGAAAATGGTTGAAGATGTGATAGCCACACAAAAACAATGTCTAAGGATGATGACAAGGATCTTGATACCATTTTACAATATTGAATAGCATGTGCAAGTTGGCTATGGTGAATCATAGACTAGAGCTAAGTTAAAACACATGATTGGTCAGAAATAGTATAAGAGTTGTGTACACACAAGGAAGACAACAATATTGGACAAAATGGATTGATTGATTAATTCATAGGAAATTGCCATTTTATAGATTCCATACAACTCAATACCACCAATTGGTTTCATTAAAACAAGTAATTTAACACAAAACTAAGTGCTAGAGGAAGCTTCACCCACAAGCTAAGTGATTTGGTCCCTTTCACATATACATGATCTATTTGTGCCCATCCTTCTAGGGATGTGTTTGGTGCATATTTCAATATTATGAACTAATTAAATTAATTTTTAAAAATAATAAAAGATCAATATAGAGTCCACACAACATAACTGAGGAGTGTCCAAAAAATAGATATAGTTATGTACGTACCTACATCATCTTGTGCCAATCGTGTAATTTGAGACCATACAATTGATGCTCTTCCTTTTGCTTTGTTATTGTAAATGCACCCTTTAATGAGTTTATTACACTCGGTTGGTGTACAAAAAGATGAAATTTAATTCTTAACATTCTTTTCCTCTTGCCTTGTCAACCTCCATGGCGCCTTTGGTAAAACCACCTTGTCATTGACTACCCTTGGCCGTACATTTTCCATGCATCTGATATCCTTTAGGTCATTCGTCATTGCATGGATTTCTTTTTTATCAATTAGATGGTCCCAAATCATTGATGCCACATTCTTAAAAATGTGTCTTGGATCCAAAAGATAATTTATCTTAACTCTCTCCAATATGGTAGACGATAGAAGATTAAGTACCTTTTCATGCAAGGGTACTGCGATGGGAGTCACTCTCCATCTCTCGTCCCACTCTCCATCTCTCCACCACCCTCTAATGGCATTATAGAAGCTGAATGCCACATGGCTTCTCACTCTGCACCTCTGACAATTGGAGAAACCTCTGATGAAGCATAACTAGGGTGGTTTGGAGGAAGAAATCTGTGATGTTTATCATACACCACTTTCTTTAGTGCATGTGCATATTTGAATACAAGTAATGGACCACAAATTGTACATGCATTATGTCCTGCAGGCAGTTGTGAGACCTACCAAAATGGTATGTAAGAATTGAAATTTAATAGACCCAGGCACAAGAAGCTCAAGCATCACATAACCCTTCTTGATGACATCCATGGAGGAATATTGTAATTCACAACAACAATGGGCCATGTGGACCATGATGTAGACCTCAATCCAAATGGGTTCACCCAATCCAAGCCGTAAATTACAGGGCTCATCTTTGAACTCTAGCCATTCATCCTCAAAATGTGAGCCCAATCCGGTGAGTCGACAAGAATCCTCATCATGCCATCGGTTAAACGATGGTTCACATGCCATGTCATTAACTCACAAACAATGGATTGACACTAGAACATATGTTAAATGCGAGGTATAATAGGAAAGTGCCTCAATAACTTTTGTAAAAATTTTCAACCCTGTAAAATGATCCTCTCCACAAATTGGACATTGCATGACATTGGCAAAGGCATCCCTAAATAGTACACAATCATTATGGCATGCATAAATTCAATTTTGATCCATACCAAGCTTGGAAAGTATTTTTCAAGTATCACTTCTTCTGGGGGCATCAAATTGTTTATTGGAATTATCTTCTTTAATAATCAAAGTATGCTATTTGCACTATTATCACTCCATCCACATGTTGTTTGCAAGTTGAGGATTTCCAACCATGCTTGCAAAGTTGAGTACTTTTCACCCTCATATAATGGTCTAGCCTCCTTATGTAACACATCCTCTGTTTCATGTGTTTCAAAGTTAGGTGTCTCTTCCTCACCCTCACTTTGAAAAAAGCGAGTGATCATCACCTCCATGACATCCTCTTCCTCTATCTCATGTGGAGGAAATCTTGGGTATTCCAAATGTACTGAACATGCTCCACTTTCCAAGTGCTCCTTATGATGCTTGTACTCCTTCCTCAAGTTTCCCCCAAATGACATAATAATGAGGCATATTGTGTAGTACTTATGCACGAATGTCCATGCCCTCCTTATCCTAATGAACCATATTTAAAAATGACACTCAACATTACAAAAGCAAACCATGAGTATACATATCATCTCATAAGTTTATATACTAACCAAGGAATTGGCTTGCATCATCATGTTGGTTGGCATTGCTTTAAACGATCCCCATTTTCTAATATGCTTCAATGTCACTTGGCGTTCACTCCAATGCCCCAATGTCACTCGATGCTCCAATGTTACTCAAAGTTCTTGCATCTTACACATGAACAAGTGATTCTTCTTTGTAAACCACTTTGGACCTCCAATTAATGGTGACCCATGTGAGATCCCTGTCCCCACCGCACAACGGATTCGGGGTGCTAGCAGAGCGGAAGTAGCACTTCTTGCATGGGGCAAGGTCCCACACTCGGGGCCTCGCCCCCACGGATATCCAGACAAGAGACTAATCCATCGGTTTTTCCAAAACCGAACCCAGAAAAACTTCCTTTGCTCGGAAAGCACGAGCGATTCCACCAGGATAACTTTTCCCTAACGTAGTCAAAAGCCTTAATTAACTGAGCTCATGTGACCAAACTCGTAAGTCCCATAGTCAGATCAAGGAAAAAGACTATACTTGGATCATAGAGACCAACGCTTTTTTCCTCATTGAGAGGCACAGCCGTTAATTCTTTTCCATAGAACAATTTTTGTTCGGAATTTACTTCATCTATCGAACTAAACAGAAATTGAGTCTTGATTTACAGATCCATCAGTCTAGCCTAACCCCATCCAATCCCATGGGTTAGCCAACCGCCCAACCACTCTAGTGATGGGATCCAATTAGGAATTTGGTTAGGTTTTGTCCCGGGTACTAGGGAAAAGAGTTTCCAAGCCCCCTAACCGGATGTTCATGCGCAAACATAAAACTAGTCACACCACCACACCCAATATGAAATTGCCTTTTTCTCAGCATCAACTATCTTTAAAACAATCCTTTAATGAAACCATTGTGTCACTGACCACAATCCTAAAAATCTCTGGTTGAATCCTTATTTCCCATCATTCCTTCATCGGTGTACTTATGGCATCATTGGCAACCAGAACGCTCACCACCTGTTCACACAGGGGCCTTTTCGATAGTTCCTAGCTCATAGTAACCTGCAATATATTCACATAACAAAATGGAATCTCTGTGGAAGATCAGCAAGATCAAAAAACAGATCCATATAAAAGAGTCATGGACTCATCCGTTGAGGACCAGCAAGGTCAATCAACCAAATCCATGCCCGATTTCAGAAAACAACTCTTACTCCTTGATTCAATATCTTCCACGACGCACGTGTGGGTATCTTCGGCGACCCAGAGCCCGAGCATCGTATGGTCAGCACCCTCTAGGATCCTTCGCAGGTCACCTAGCGCTTCACTCTTAGGCTGCTTCCTTGGTCCCTCATCCACCGTACCGGAAGCTCACCATTTAAATCGAACCGAGGCTGGTCAAGACCTCGGCCGACCATGCTATGCGAGACGTCCTCCGTTGACTCTCCGTCAACTGTTGCAACTTTATCAGTTAGGTCTTCACGACCTTAATCACAAGACGATCAAAATGCTTCCCTAGCATTCTTGACATAAAACAGTCATTTACAAACAGGTCACAAATACAGTTTCTATAATGAACTCCCGTCTTTCCACATTATCCCTCATCAATCCACATTACTTATTCCACATTCCATTCATATGTGTACTCATTGTCATCCAATCACATCATTTTCCATCTCATCACCCCTCAGATTCATTCACATCACATATCATTTATTCACATCCCAATTCACATGTCATCACATCTCATCCATTCACTCATATATCGACATCACATCATTTCACATACACATTCGCATTCATTATTCTTCATACACATCCACATTCGTACATCCACATCCATACATCCACTTCCACATCCGCATTCATACATACACATCCATATCCACATCCATACATCCATATCCACATCCATACATCCACATCCACATTCATACATCCACATCCACATCCACATCCACATCCATACATCCATTTCTGGTGCGGTTTGACTTATTGTTTTGCAGAGCTTAGTGTGGAGGAGGCTCTTTGAGTGGATGGGGTATTCTGGTAAAGGAGAGGCCTCTTTTTGGGTGGCATGGTTCTATGGGGTTTGATAGTAGGTAGGGTGGTTGTGGTTGGTAAAGAGGATTGGTCACCTTGTAGATGTGAGATTGGTGGCTCCGGCTCTTCCTCTATCATAAGGACAATAACTTACCCTAAGGCAAGTTGTATTGTTGTCGTTCTGGCGTCCCAATCAATATTACATCGGTTGTGCCCCATCCATCCTCGTCCTAGGATCTCTTCTTGCATTGTCCTTGTAGGCATGACATAGAACTTGCCTTGCAAGGGGTTATTTCCAATGTGAAATAGAATTATAACAACACCTTAGCACTTAACAGAATGCAAAGCAACAGTGGTGGTGGTGGCCATGGTGGGAAGTAAGGTTGGCCTCCCGAGAGAATGCCATGTGTCATAGTTAAGTTATGGTTAGCACCAGTGTTAGTTTTTGTGTGAAACATGTAGAAAGTGGTCATTCCAACCACAAGCAGGTAGGTTTCACTTCCCAATCCTCTTCTTCAAGGTCAACTACCTGAGCCATGTTTACTATGATTTGTTGGCCGCCTCTAAGTTTTGTTTGTCATTCCTTGGCTTCTTATTGTGCTATTTTTTAAATCTCATCATGTTTATGTTTCTCCTCCTTTTTGAGGTGTATTGCTCTTAAGGAATTTCATGTGAGTGGTCCATAGTAGCATCGCAATTTTCTCTTAAGGCATTTTCTGTGAGTGGTCCATAGTAGTGTCACAGTTTGCTACCATTGAAATAACCAACCATCTTGACACCGTCGAGTTTTAATGTGCATTGCACCTTGTAGGGTTATTTCGGTCACTAGGAAAGGTCCTAGTCCTTTGTATTTAAGCTTTTTCCCATGATTTTTAGTGCTGTAGAGGAGGACCATATCTCCCTCACTTATCTCCTTATCCTTGAGCTAGTCATCAAACCATTGCTTGTGCCTTAGTTTTTCAACAATCATTCTATACATAGCCCTTAGACGTGTTTCATTGAGTTTCTCATGCTCAAAGAGCCGCTCACTCAGGGCATTGCCAGTGAGCCTTTCCTATAAAACAACCCTTAATCTTGGCACCAAGAACTCCACCATATGTCAAGTTGAAGGGTGTTGTGTTAATGGCCACTTTATATGCGGCAAGCCCAGAGTGTAGCCAACAACTTTTGTTCCCAATCATTGGCAACTCGCCTCTACAGTCTTGGTCAAAATAACGCATAGCATCTTATTTATGCTTGGCCATTGGCTTGGGGGTAATAGGGTGAAGATTTACGATGCGTGACTATGAATTATTGTACACAAAGAATTGTATTACTTCATTAATGAAGTGGGTGCCATTGTCAAAAAGATCAAGGGGGCACCCAAAGCAATTGATCACACACTCATAAAGGAACTTAGCCATGAACCTTGCATCATCTTTTCTTGTGGCTCTAGCTTCCATCCATTTTGTGCAATAGTCTGTGGTGGCTACTATGATGTACTGGGCTTGGGTGCATCGGGAAATCGGACTAATGGATGCCCCATTTCTCAAATGGTTGTAAGGACATGACAGGGTAGAGGGGCATCCTATCCTTACTATTTGGAATCACCGTCCATTTGCACTCATCACATCATTTAACGTATTCAATGGCATCTCCAAACAAGGTGGTATCTGCTCTACTGTGAAGTGTTTGCCTATGACTCTAGAGTGGGCTTATTCCAAAATAGAGACGTACTCGTCCTCACAGACACCGCGTCTCATGATTCTGTCCTTTCCTTTTTTGTAGAGTTTCCTTGCAATCAATTGATAGGGGGAGCTTTTTTTATGAGGCATCTTGTCCAATCCTTGTTGATTGGTGCTCCAATGTGTAGGCCATTAGCTAGGAGGTAACTTCCTCTCCCCAATCAGGAATCAAACATAGTTGGAATAGGCAGGCATCTAGTAGGTCATCGTCAACACCCACTGATGGCTCTCCATTAGGGATGCGTGACATATGGTCAGCCAATACATGCTCGGAGCCTTTATGCACAGTGGCGGTAAAGTCGCATTCAAGTAAAATCAAATGTCATCTAGTGATCCTACCCATGGAGCAAGGTTTATTCACTAGATAAAGAAGAGCTTGATGGTCTACAAAGAACACAAATTTGGTCTCCAAAATATAATGACAAAACTTTTAACCCTTCTCTTTTCGTGGTGGTATAATTTTGCTCTGCCTTGTTTAATTGGCAAACATGGGAAGCTACCAGGGAAATCCCTATTGTGTTCTCTAGGTTGAGCCATCACACAACCAATTGCGAAGGCAAAGGCGTCTACGTGGACATGGAATATGATTTCCCAATTAGGGGATCTCAAAATGGGAGCACTTTGCTAATGCCTTTTTGAAGGTATCATACGCTTGTCGGCACTCTTCTGTCCATTCCAAAATCACCACCAGGATTCCATAAAGGGGACGAGCTATGTTGGTATACGTAAAGATGAAACATCGTTAATAATAACCGACATGCCCCATAAATCACTGGACTCCTTTGAAGTTGGTAGAGGGTGGCAGCTCAAGGATGATCCGCACCTTGCTGTCATCTGTGGAGATACCATGTTCAAATATAATGTGTCCCAAGATTACTCCATGCTGGACCCAAAATTGACATTTCAGGGAGTTAAGAGAGATCCTATAGATCCAGCATCTCTCTAGCACTTTTCTCAGACACCACAAATGTGCTTTCTAGGTAGAGTTGACCATAAAGGTCATCCATAAAGACTTCAAGGAATTTTCATAGTGCACATTAGGCATTGGAAGGTGCCTAAGGAGTTAACCCAAATGGCATAACTTGATATGTATGTGTGCCCCACTTGGTGACAAAAGCCATTTTATGTTGATCTTTTGGGTCGATCAACACTTGGTTCTTGCTAGAAAATCCATCAAGGAAGCTCTAGGCTTCCTTTCCTCCAACCCGCTTGACCTTTTTTAGGTCTATGTACACTCTCACTTTTTGGGCACTATCACTATGGGTGAAACCCATTCCGTGTGCTCAATCTCATAGATGAATTTGGCATCTATGAGCCAATTGATTTCTTCTTGGACCACCTTGTTAAAACCCTAAGATCTCTCTAGATAATTGTTATGCATAAACATGCATAACAATTGATTTCTTCTTGGACCACCTTGTTAAAACCCTAAGATCTCTCTAGATAATTGTTATGCATAAACATGCATAAATCAGGCATAAACTCAACCACCCAACGACCCCCGAGCCCAAGGGATGTACACATAAAATATAAATGAAATACATCATACCTCTACCTTGATGTTCCATACCATCAAGAGGTATAACTCCAATCCAATAGCATGTAGCTAAAGTGTGAAATGGTAGGTGAGTAGATATGGACCTCTACACAAGAGACCATAGCATAAGCCTCCAAGCCTCCAAGCCTCCAAGACTCCCAAGCCTCCCTTGAGTGTGCCCCATGCCCCTCCAAGACTCCCAAGCCTCCAAGCCTCCATGCCTCCAAGCCTCTCTTGAGTGTGCCCCATGCCCCTATTATATAGGAGGGTCCTCAAGTGACTCTTAACTTTCTATTTCCCATGTGTGATCCTTGGATGCCTGACCCTAACCTTAACCCTTAAGGTTAGTCCTAACCCATGCTCCACTAGAGCTTGTTCCCATGCTCCACTAGAGCTTGTTCCCATGCTCCCATGCTCACAAGCCTAATGTGGGTAAGCCTCCTAGTATATGCACACATAATGTGTATATAACATAGCACACATAATGTACATATAACATACTTCCCCTCTCTCAAAACATTGCACTCTTGCAATGAAAAGAAGGAGAACTACACTGAACAATCTCAACCGACTCCCAAGTCGAATCCTCCATTTCCCTATCTTTCCACCTAATTTTAACCTCAGGAATTAGTCAACTACAAAGTTTCCTTTCCCTGAATTCAAGTACCTTATCAGGTTCATGTGGAACATAGGATAAATTTTTGACTTCAACGAGTTCTTGAGGAGTAACGTGTTATCGTCACCTCCCAGTTTCCCTTTCAATCTATTGATATAAAAAACTGGATGAACTCTAACATGTGGAGGTAGTTTTAAGTTCAAACGCAACCGTGCCAATCCGATGTATAACTCGAAAATGGACCACAATATCTAGGAGATAAATTCGAGCATTTTCCATTGACAAAGTCTGAGAATCTTTAGGAACATTAAAATAAACCAACGCTCCTGATTCAAATAACCGAGATAAGCGTCCCCTATCAGCATAAAACCGTGCCCTATCATGAGCATTCTTGATAGAATCCCAAGCTTCGGTCAGTATTTCCTGTATATCACGCAAGAAATCCCTCGATGCATCAAGCTCGATGTCCTTAACACTGACATCAATAGGTGAGTATGCACGGACTAAAACCAATAGCCGTATTTTTAAAACTGTTATAGGCAAATTCCATCATTGGAATATTTTCCAATAAAATGATTTTCTAGAGACATATGCACGAAGCATATACACTATAATCTGATTCATACACTCTGTTTGCCCATCAGACTGCGGATGATCAGAGCAATTCACATTCAAAGTAACTTCCTCATTGTAAACCATTCGGAATAAAGTAGGAAAACATGGCATTATAACAACAGAAACTAGAGATTCATCGGTGCCCCGACACACCCACATCTGCATATGGAATAATCGACGTCTCGAGTTACCCATATCAACATATAGAGTCATCAACGTCTCGATGAGTCACATATGTCCATCCGTAAACAATCAGGTTGACTATATAAATCACCTAAAGTACAGAACTAGAGAAAGAAATGCCAACAAAGGAAGAATCCAAATTTCCTTATCCGAACACAACAAGATAAACTTGTTTAAACTCTGAAGAAAGAGATTTCAACAAGTGAAAATGCCGACGAGATTTCCCTCATCATAAAAGAAGTTTATCTAGAGAATGCCCACACTATAACTTCTAGTGAATTTAGAAAATAAGATTGTCTTTGAATGTTGAGGTCAACATGCTAAGTGATGTAAGCAAAGCAACAATCTTGAGCCAAAATTATCCCATAAGATAATATATGTGAGGGATCACTAGCGTCCCATACCACCATGATACCACCCATACATACCTTAACAATTTGTAACTCCCTAGTATGCTGTCTAGAAAAATATGAATAAAATCCTGTATAAAAGGAATAAGATGGCCTTATCCAGACTTTCACATACTAAACCTGTCTCTATATTGAGACTACATCAAGGAATAACTCCTTCTGAGTATATCATTAGAAAAGAAATTGAATTATTGGCGCCTTTCTAATGATAACTACCCAAAAACACAATAAAGTTAGGGTAGAAAAATAACTCACCTAGATATATAAGCAACTAGGTATCCGAGTTGGAATATATACAAGAGTATAAGAAATATACTCCAAAATTATGTGCAAAAAACGAAAGCAAATGCTACCTTCAAAGCACATGTAATTATTCAAAAGATCAAAAGATCCTTATAAAACCATGGATAAAAGCATAGAAGCTCCTCGAATCCATAAAGACCATATCCTATCATTTTGGGAAAAGAAGAATAGTAGAAATAGCCTAATCTAGTAGATTAATCATAGTTAAGATTATGATTATGGCTAAATTTATGTTTTAATTCAATAAATTGGATTTAAGTTTATGAATAGGTCTTCTATCATAATTGTATTGCAATGTCTTATTCTTTTTTAGAAAAATTAAAAATCATCAGTAATAGCAGTGAAGCTATGGTAAAATTTTTAGAAAATAATACATATCTCATTTTTATGCATAATGTGAAGAGGACTTCCTACCATATTCTAGGATTGAATATCCTATGCTAAAAGAATGATTTCATCATATTCATGGGAAACTAATTTTTAGTGTTTATGCATAAATAATTAATTAAGAAAAGAGAAAATTTTGGTAATTTTATTTTTATGCAAAAAGAGGAATTCCCATAATAATGGAGATCCATGTAATTAAATGGAAAAAGAGAAATTTTGGTATATTAAAATAATGGATAATTTTATTTAATTTTAAGAGGAATTTTAAAATTCTTGGCATATTTAAAATCAATGGATATTTTTATTAAAGAAAAGAGAAATTTTAGATAAATTTATTTTATGATAAAAGAGGAATTCCCATGACATTTGGAATTCAATCATTTAAATGCAAAAAGAGGATTTCTTGTGATAATTGAGATCGAAGAAATTAAATGGTAAAAGAGAAATTTTTAGCATAATTCAAACTATGAGTATTTATCGAAAGTGTAATTTTGAGCTTTATTAATTTTATTGAAAAATATGGGTAGAATTGATTTTTGTAAATCCCACGAATATTTTACTCAAAAGAAGAATATTAAATATATTTCACTTGAGAAATTTGAGAAAGAATATGAAAATATCCATCGAGAAAAAGTACCTTTAACTAGGCCAAGCAATTGGCAGAAATTTAGAAAAGTCCCATCGGTATCAAAGTAGAAAATGTTACTAAATGTGAATGTGATGTGATAGGATGTGAGTGGATGTGATAAGATGTGAATGGATGTGATAAGATGTGAATGAGGTGTGATAGGATGTGATTGGATGTGATAAGATGTGATAAGATGTGGATGGGATGTGATGTGATGTAAGTGGATGTGGATGTGGATGTGATGAGATGTGGATGGGATGTCATGTGATGTAAATGGATGTGGATATAGATGTGAAGAGATGTGGATGGGATGTGATGTGATGTAAATGGATGTGGATGTAAATGTGATGAGATATAAATAGATGTGAATGGATGACATGTGATGTGAATGGATGTGATGTGATGTGATGTGAATCGGGATAGATGTGAATGGATAAGATGTGATGTGAATGGATGTGATGTGATGTGAATCGGGATAGATGTGAATGGATGAGATGTGATGTGAATGGATGTGATGTGATGTGAATCGGGATAGATGTGAATGGATGAGATGTAATGTGAATGGATGTGATGTGATGTGGATGGATGTGAATGGATATGATGTGATGTGATGTGATGTGATGAGATGTAATGTGAATGGATGTGATGTGATGTGGATCCGGGTAGATGTGAATGGATGAGATGGGATGTGAATGGATGTGATGTGGATATGGGTAGATGAGAATGGATGAGATGTGATGAGGATAGATGTGGATAGATGTGATGAGATGTGATTGGATGTGATTGGATGAGATTGGATGTGATTGGATGAGAATGGATGAGAATGGATGTGATTGGATGTGATTGGATGAGAATGGATGAGAATGGATGTGATTGGATGTGATTGAATGAGAATGGATGAGAATGGATGAGAATGGATGTGATTGGATGAGAATGGATGTGATTTGATGAGAATGGATGAAGACGATGGGAATACATATGACTAGATGAAGAATAAGCAATGTGAATTGATGTAAAAGAATGTGGAATAACGAGAAATGATGTGGGACAATGTGAAAAGATGAGAGTCCGTTAGAAACTGTATTTATGACCTGTTTTTAAATGACAAAACTTCCTCATACTTAAAATTATACAAGAAGGCAAGAAAACCACCTTATCCAACATATAGTAATTGGTGCAAAAACACCCCTCCAGGTGAATCCAAATTCCATATCACAAATGGCTACCATCCCAAATAGCATAAAAATTATTACTAGAAAGAGAGAGAGGGAGAGGGAGGGAGGGAGGGAGAAATAAAGAATTATAACTATAAAGAGAGATTAAGAACATCTCTCTCTCTCTCTCTCTCTCTCTCTCTCTCTCTCAACATAAATGCTAGCTCTATCTCTCCCTCTCTCCATGAACATGAATGCTAACCCTAACCCTAAACCTAACAAAAAAGATGAAAATGAATTCTATAAAAAGAGAGAGAGAGAGAGAGAGAGAGAGAGAGAGAGAGAGAGAGAGAGAAGGAGTGCTCTCCATTATAGATCTCTCTCTCTCTCTCTCTCTCTCTCTCTCTCTATATATATATATATATATATATATATATATATATATATGAACATGATGCTAACCCTAAGCCTAAAAATACCAACTTCTCTACCCTACCCTAACCCTAACCCTATCCCTACCCCTAACCTTAACTCTAGCCCTAACAATATCAACTTTCCTTGCCCTCCCTCAATATCATGAAGATGTCATCATGATGACATCAACAAATAGTACTTGCAATTATCCCCCAGTTGTATTCATCATAAATTCACACAAGCACACACGCTTGAGCCAGTGGTGGTTAAAAGACACTCCCTGGTTAACATTACACACACTCCTTTGTCAACAGAGCCACTTTACCAACACACCATCCTTTGCTAACAATGAGGTAGTATAAAAACTCTGGAAAATTTACCTTTCCTGCACACCAATTGTATTCATCAAAAATTCACACAAGCACACACGCTTGAGCCAGTGACACCCCCCTACTAGTTAACATTACACACACTCCTTTGTCAACACAACCACTTTATCAACACCCCATCCTTTGTGCTAACAGTGAGATAGTGTAAAAATTATGGAAAATTTGCCTTTCTTGTGCACGGAAAACTTTATGGAGCTTTTCAAGCCCCTCCAACACCTGGTGCCCCCTTAATCATTGGGAAAGAGACTGAATATAATAAAAGTACTCAAAATTATGCAAGGCTTGGAGCTGGCCCTTTTGGAGGTGAGCCTTTCTCCTGCCCTTTTCTCCTTGCTGCATAACTCAGTGGTTAACTTAGTGCTCTACTCAGTGGTTCCATAGGAAAGCCTAACTTAGTGCTTTCTCTTTGTAGGAGAAAAGAGAGGTTGCATAAGCCAACAAGCAGGCCCTACAAAAAATTGCAGAGGCAAAATCTGAGTGTGACCAGAGGAGAGCCCAAGCTGAATAGTGGCTAAAGTTCGAGGTCAGGAATGCAAAACTGGTGTATCACAAAATATATAGAAAGGAGGGACTTGAGTATAGTGGTTGCTTCACCAAAGATGCTGAAATCTCTGCTCAACTTAGGAAAGTAGTAGCTCTGAAACCCTTTTTAAATGATAGTCTCCCACTTTTGACATCTAGGTTTTGTGGATGCTCACTTTTGACAAGTTAGGCTTCTTTTTAAAAAAGCCATTCTGTAATATGTCTCTCATTTAGGACCTTGGGATGCTCACTTTTGACAAGTTAGGCTTCTTTTTAAAAAAGACATTTTGTAATATCTCTCTCTTTTTATGTTGATAATATAAATATGTGCCCTTATGTCCTTCTCACTCTAATGCATACAAAAAAAATGATATTGTTGAAACTCCCTCTGCTCTTTGCTTGAGTCTCTCTCTCTCTCTCTCTCTCTCTCTCTCTCTCTCTCTCTCTCTCTCTCAGACAAAATTAAAATTTGTGGGAAAATGCTAAACAACTAACTTAAAAAAAAACTACATGAGCCAAATGGCACGATAGAAATGCTACAAGTGAAACCAAAAAATGTATGCACGCCAAATAGCCATTTGGTGTGCATACATTTTTTGGTTTCACTTGTAGCATTTCTATCGTGCCATTTGGCTCATGAAGTAGTTTTTTTTAAAGTTAGTTGTTTAGCATTGGCGTGCATACATTTTTTGGTTTCACTTGTAGCATTTCTATCGTGCCATTTGGCTCATGAAGTAGTTTTTTTTAAAGTTAGTTGTTTAGCATTTTCCCACAAATTTTAATTTTGTCTCAGAGAGAGAGAGAGAGAAAGAGAGAGAGTGAGAGAGAGTGAGAGAGAGTCAAAGGCAAAGATCTGAGAGAATTGGACATTTGATTAAAGTATTTTTCCACCAACTAAAATTTTGTTGTGTCTACTTCTTTTGCCTGAGATAGAGAGTGATACTTCTTTTGCCTGAGATAGAAAGTGATACTCAGGCAAAGAGCTGACAAATAAGGGCATATTTGTATGGCTCCTCTCTCTCTCTCTCTCTCTCTCTCTCTCTCTCTATGTGTCTCTGGGAGAGAGAGAGAGAGAGAGAGAGAGAGGGGAGGGAGCGAGGGAGGGAACAACCTAGAGAGAATGAGAGACAAGGAAACACACACACACACACACACACACAGAGTTTGTGTGTGTGTTTGCATCAAAGAGAGAGAGAGAGAGAGAGAGAGAGAGAGAGAGAGAGAGAGAGAGAGAGAGAGAGAGAGAAGCCTTGAGAGAAGGAGAGACAAGGAAACACACACACACACACACACACACACACACACACAGAGCGACAGATAGAGAGGGAGAGAGCGAAAGAGCGAAGAGAGAGAGAGAGAGAGAGAGAGAGAGAGAGAGAGAGATAGCAGCCTAGAGAGAAGGAGAGAAGGAAAAACACACACACACACACACACACACACAGAAACAGAGTGTGTCTGTGTGTGTTTGCATGAGAGAGAGAGAGAGAGAGAGAGAGAGAGAGCAAGAGAGAGAGCAAAAGAGAGAGAGAGAGAGAGTGTGTGTGTGTACGTGTGTGTGTGTGTGTTTGCGTCACAGAGAGAGAGAGAGAGAGAGAGAGAGAGAGAGAGAGAGAGAGAGAGCAAAAGAGAGAGAGAGAGAGAGAGAGAGAGTGTGTGTGTTTGCGTCACAGAGAGAGAGAGTGAGAGAGAGCATATAGAGAGAGACGGGCACATATATCCAGAGCACTGAGAATATTTAAAGGCTTGCAGCCTTTTTCGTAAATTTCAACGTTTTGACAAGCTTGCAGCCTTTCTTAAATACGAGAATGGTAATTTGGAAAAAAAAAATATTTTGATAGTCAGACATTTTGATATTTTTTTAAGTTTTTTCTAATGAAAGAAATTTAAAAAAAAAGGAAATATCTTACAAGGCCCTTCAAAATGACCTCCAAAATGTCCGAGTGCTTGGGTGAGCCTTGATAAAAAAGAAGGCGATGAAGCCTTAATCAAAAAGAAGGCGAGGAAGCACTTTTTTTTTTCTGTTTGTGTAAAATGCAAAACGACACTTGAAACCTAAGCCTTACAAAGGCTATAATGAGCTGCACAAAACAAAATCAAAACGCCTGAAGCCTTTGAACGTAATGGTGCTGAGCAGGCCGCGCTGAGACGGTATAGAGAGCATTGCTGAGCTGCTTAAACATCAACGTTGCTTGCTGGCGTCTACGATGATTGATTACTGTTGCTTTTTTTTTTATATAATAAACGTTAGCTAATTCTTGTTATCACCTTCAAAAGGCGATGAAGCTGCTGTCGATGATGCTATGCTGAAGCAAATGTGCCTTGGCTTTTGAGTATCGCAGACAGAGAAAACAATAAATGAGGGAGCTTGTCTACGTTTGCGATTGTTACTGAGCTTGTCTGCGCTGTGCTGTTTGTATGTTTGTGTTGCAGTCTTTCTTGTATCACCCTTGCATCATTGAACACGCTCCTTGTTGAACGCACCACACATCGTGATCCTTGGCCAGCTTCTAGAACTTGATGTAGTAGTGGTTCTGTCACGATGTGCCAGAGCTGTGTTTGGTTACAGCATATGCTCCTTAGCCTTATACAGTTATAGACCTTGCACCTTTTAGCCTTGTGCTATTAAATAAACCTTCATGAGTAGCCCAGGATGGATGCTTTCAACACATGATAGTGTTCTTCTTTAACGAGCTTTAAGCCTTGTATGTATCAATGACATCAACCTGTGTGTAAGGCCTTCAACTTGCCATGATCTTACAGTCTAGCAATCTTCTTGTGCTACTATCTAGACTTACGTGGTAGACCTATTACCTTATGACATGTTGGTAAGTTACTCCAAATGTAGTGTTGATCCTTGATTTCATATAGGTGTGACAATTTCAGAGTAGGCACTTGTTGAGATCTTCCTCTTTATTTTGTTTAGGAACTCTGAGTCACAGTAATTTGTTTGCTATTCATATACTAGAGAACAATCAATCACCTTTGCTGTGGGCCGTCAGTACACTTCTAAGTGCAATTTGATTTTCCTGACTGCACTGCTAAAAGCTTCTTGTATGCTACAAGTATTGATCTTGTCCATCCTTCTTGTCGTTACACAATAGTGTTCTCCATCACTTGCAAGATTGCCTTGTCTGGCTTCAAGAGATAGGAGCTGAGTTCTTCTTGCTACTTTGCAAACTCTCTTTCCCCATAAGTTGCAATGTGTATGACTTTAACCACGTGAGTTGAAACCTGGTATCATGCAAGGATGTTGGGCTTCTAACATCTCTTCTTTGTAAGAACTTCAATCTGAGCCCACGGGCACGTAGGTGAGTTGGTAGAACTGTCAGGTTTCATTGAGAGGACTCGAGTTCGATACCATCGAGTTGCGTGATGGGGGTGCTTTGTGAGCTGATGGAAATACTCCACCCTCCCATAAAAAACTTCAATTTGCATCTAACCCAATAGCCTGCATGTCATCTGTGTTCTTTAATGGCTAGTAGCCTGTTTAACTTAGCCTCTTGTTTGTCACTTGCACTCTACTTTGCATGCTAGTTGAGCTATTACTGTTATATGTTGATCTTGGCCAAAAATTTTGAAGTTAGATCCTAGATTTTCTTGAAATTGCAGAATAGTAGCTTGTATAACTTAGTCTCTTGTTGCCACTTGCACTCTACTTTGCATGCTAGCTGAGCTATTGTTATTATATGTTGATCTTGGCCAAGAATGTTGAAGTTGAAACCAAGATTTGCTTGAAATTGCAAAAATCCTTCAATGTTGATGATGTTGTTTTTGGCCAAGTGTTGTCCACTCTTTTAAGCAAAGATTTGAAAATCTTTGTAAACTTTACAAATCTGCACCAAGATTCCTCAAAGCTTAAAAAAACAGAATATTTTCTTCAATCTGTATTCTGCAACATAAACTTGTTCAAATTTGAAATAGGATTGCAAATCTTAACAATGGAATCTGTAATAATCTACACAAAGCTATAATCTACATAGAACTGTAATTTGAATAATAACTATGTACTGATGTTGAATTTTACACTCAAATCTATAAGAAAATTGCAATAGATCTTCAATTTGCTCATTCTTGTTGAAAACTACACTAATATCTGTAATATTTCAAATCTATCTCTAATATTTTTGATAACAAACCCCTTTCTTGATGAATCTTTCACAAAAAATTGCATAGCAACTAAGAATCTTCCCAAGAATGCAAAGAACTCAAAGAATCTTGTAAATGAGAGTAGGAAACTAGGGTTTGTGTGAAGATTTGATGAAAATAGACTCTAGTTCATATAAAAATTCTCTAAAATTCAAGAAAATCAAGAAGATTTTTAAGAACATCAAGAAAATGCATTTTCAAAAATTGTGAAATTTTTTAACCCAAGAATGATTAATACTAATCATGATCAAGAAAATGCATTCTAAAAAGTTTGATTAATAGTAATTAAAAAATAATTATCACTAATCATGATTAACAAAATGCATTCTAAATTTTAGATTAAAAATAATTTAAAAATGATTATCACTTAATCAAATCATTAAGATCTAAGCCTAGAGCTCTGATACCACTGCAAGAAAGTTGGCCATTCAAGGTATGGAATGACAACATGGGTGTAGGTCACCATGCTAAGGCAATACTCAAGGCATAGAGTAGGCATGGGTGTAGGTCACCATCTTAAGGCAACAACCAAGAAGGCCATGGAAGCTTGGGCATAAGCTCCATGAAGACAAGATGTCATATCATGATAAAAGGTATCAAAAGGGTACAAAATCCTAGGGCTGGTGCCATTTATAGTCCCAAGGTCCCATATGTCCTATACAATATATGTCCCCATGTTCCTAGGTCCATCCCCATTGTATGTGCACACTAAAATCTCTTCATTCAATTAAGCATCAAAGAGTGCTCGATATCTTTAGAGTGCATATGACACGGATGCTGAAGATGCCTACAGAAATAAGGTTTTACATTAGCTTTTATACATTAGAATCTCTCCTCCAAAATAAAGATGGGCTACAAGAGACGTTTATGTGCACTGCATTTCAAAAGCGGGAAGAAGTGCAGACACAAAAGGTGCACTCGAAGGTTACAACCCTTCATGGATTGCTTGAAAGGGGCTCTTTTTGGCATGGAGTTGAAGATACATACCATGTTATGATGCCCGTTATGTTACAACCCTTCATGGATTACTTGAATGGGGCTCTTTTTGGCATGGATTTGAAGATACATACCATGTTATGATGCCCGTTATGTATGCCCATTTAGGTGCAATGCATTTCAAAAGCGGGAAGAAGTGCAGACACAGAAGGTGCACTCGAAGGTTACAACCCTTCATGGATTACTTGAATGGGGCTCTTTTTGGCATGGAGTTGAAGATACATACCATGTTATGATGCCCGTTATGTATGCCATTCGAGCTTGGGATACACGAGGTGCAAATATCGGTAAAGTGTAGATGACTTGGAGGATAGTTCAACAGAGCTTGTTAAATCGAGAGGTTATCTCAAACTCTATTGTTAGTAAATGGAGAGCACCATTTACTAATTAAGCAACAACTACTCATATTACTGAGATACTTGAGTATTAGATGGGCTTCAGCCTTCAGCTAATAGCCCCTTGCATAACGTGGCTTTTTTATCAGACCCAAAATATCAGTCCATGAATATGGATGCCAAAGAAGAAGTATTGGATGATTCCTACGATTTTATCAATTCAATGTACCCTGACTCGACAACCGTGGTGAGTTGTGTTCAAGAATTGTTGAAATACAAGTTAAAAGAGGGAAGGCTTAGTGGCAAGTTTGTTCAGGATCTAGCAAGAGCTCAACCTGGTTGCAAGTTTGTTCAAGATCTAGCAAGAGATCAACTTGCACGAAAGTGGTGGATTCTAAATGGAACATCTTATGAATTTCCAAGGCCCCTTGCAGTGAAAGTGCTTGAACAATGTGCAGCAAACTCAAGCTCTGAAAGAAATTGGAGCACATACAGGTATGTGTATAGTACCGTTCGTAGAAAAAATTAGTATACATGTATTGTAACACAACGAGAAGATCTTGAAGCACTTGTGTGAAGATTACAAAGAAGATGTTCTAAGGTGGATGTATGAATGTGCGGATGATGTAAATGGGGATATCAAAGAAGAGGATTTACAGACTGTCGATTCCTCTTTTATGATGAGTATACAAGAAGAAGTAGGCGGGAAGATGATCAAGAAATTGAACATCTACAAAAAAGAAGGCATCACTTTACATCACAACCTAAAGCTCATGTTGTATGAGTTCAATATATGTTCATATTGATTTAAAACCAATTGTGACAATATGAAAGCACAAATAGTGTAAATCTATTAAGATTGAGAGTACAAAGGGCAAGTACATCATTGTGGAACTCTTGCTAGAGTCCATATACAAGTCTTCTTGTAATTCTAGGTCATAATTTACAATGGTTAACTAATAACATTGACTAAATTAAGCATGATAGATGGTAATAACGTCCATAAGGCAATGTGTAATAACCACTGAACATTCATCAAAAGATTTATCACAAAATGGATATACATTCCGAGGATTGATTGGGAATTCCCTCATCAACAATGGTGGATGAGAATTTTGTGTGCTTATATGCTTAACAACGAGCTGCTCTTCTAAACTTGCAACTTGCTCCCTAAGTGCATAGAGCTCTGTACTCAAAGATGCATTGTCTTGGGTTTCTTTGGCAGGCATTATGGTAGCATCTTGCCACTTATTGAGGTGTGTCTCTTGGCTTTTGATCTGTGTACATAGCTCTTCTCTTGTTTCATTGACCTCCAAGGAAGCCCCATGGATAGCCCACCAAAGCTCCTCTCGAGTGAGTGTAACTATTTCTAATGGATTTGTTTGGAGCTAAAGTCCATTAGAGTACCTTCTACAAAGTGCATGTACATCATCTTTGCATACCAAAGAGGACAATCCTGCAGGAGGTAATGGTGGATGACCTTTGATTTGAAGATATAGTTTTTTAAACATTTGCCCTTGTATTATCATTCAAACATTTCTCCACTTTCCATCTACCTTTCTTCATCTCCCCATCGCTGATAGTCCATATATTACAAACCATTTGGTTCATCACTACGTTGTTGACCTCCTCCACTTTATATGAGTAGGATTCACCCATTCGAATGATCTTGTTGCAGTTCGAGCAGTGTGTGTGGTGTCTAGACTGGCGGCGAGGCGCTTGAATGCATTCATAGGATTTTCATGCTTATTCATTGTGCGCTCGTCTTGCAAGATAGTCTTCTTGATCTCCTTGTCTTGATTGGTGTGGTGCTTCTCCACCTTGTTCAGCCATGGATGTTAACACGAAGTACGCATCCACGCCAGTATCACTATAAAGAAAGGTTAAAAATTATTGAAAAAAATAAGAAATTTAACATCAAGTAATGAACGACATCGATGGCATGGGCTTAAGTGATTGGAAATCATAGTTAAAAACTCTTCACTCATTGCTTAGGGGATTGTTAGCATAATAGACAAGAAGGACTTAATATCCCACAAACATTAAAACTTATCCACTTTACAGTAAAATTTAAAATTAAACAAGGACATAAAACATATACATCTCTATTGATTGTAGAAAAAATATACATCTCGATCCTCATTAGATTGTATCAAGTATATTTTACAAAAAAATCTATATCTCGATAAAATGTTGGCATCAGCTTAATATCCGGTTGAAGTGCTACTTGAGGATGAATATTAATCTTTTTTAACATCTCAAAAAACTCAAGTAGGTTTTTTCTAGCTACCTTCTCCTTTACAAACATATAATGCGTTATAAAAAAAAAGCAAATACGCTCTAGTTTATCCCAGTTGGGATGCAATTCCGGATTGCCTTTAACGTAATGCTCAAAGCTCTCCTTAAAAAAGGTTACTAGTTGGATAATTAACCAACCCAGTGCATATATATCCGACTCTTTACAAAAAGCATCCTGATTTTCAAGATCAATTAGTTCTGGGGCTTGCCAAGGGTGCAATCGATTCCTATCTT
Organism: Cibotium barometz; assembly: GCF_041138505.1. Lineage (NCBI taxonomy): Eukaryota > Viridiplantae > Streptophyta > Polypodiopsida > Cyatheales > Cibotiaceae > Cibotium > Cibotium barometz. Next base: position 26,809,529 of record NC_141064.1, on the reverse strand, counting down.
TGGCTTCATTCTTCATGAGCTCCCACGTTATATCATCTGTGCCTATAGGATGCTACAAGTAGTTCACAGATTCTCTTCTGAAAACATTAGCATCCCCCAGATAATGACTCCCACCTTGCATGGATGCTCCCTTGTATAATCTAGCACAATATTGTATGCGTGTCCAGATCACAATGATTAATGATTCCCCCTACATGAGAAACTTCCATGGTCTCGACTAATGCATAAATAATATTAGGTAGCCCCTCCAAAAAGGCATCCAGTCGAGCCATATATGCAATCTCTAAAATAGGATCCTCCCTTGGGAATCTTGTTGTGCCTCGTTGCTCTGCATCTTGGTGATTATACGTGTGAAGGTACACAGTTTGAAGGGAAGGTCATGAGTAAGGATCCTAGCATATCACAGTTGTAGTAAAGAAATATTGTTACCCATGGAGGCTAACGGGTTAATGCAATGCATCTCACAGGCCTTGGTGTGATATTTGTATTCCATACTCCTTTGTGAAGGACTTATGCTTCTACAAATAGGAGCCTTTGTATTTCTTTGCTACATAGGTGATGTGAGGAGGGAAAAGGATAGGCCCTCGAATTGCACTCTCCAACACTCCCCAAAGGCACCCACTTTGATTTTGCTCTTGTATAGGAAGGCCTCGTGAGGCACCTCTATTAGGAGTGAGCATTGCACATTTCTGGAAGTAAGCACTAAGTCTTCTATATTAATTACATTGCACATTTCTGGAAGTAAGCACCAAGTCTTCTATATTAATTGCTTTGGTACTTCCATCTGAACACGGTTTGATTCTTCGCTCTTAGGGGCCTCCCCATGGACTGCTTGCTCTAAGCGAATACGCTTTGACAATATGTGTTGGGAGTCTTATCCCTTTGCTCTCTTGCTTCTAGCTTTTTCTTTCCACTTTGCATCCCAAAATTATAGTCATTGCATATTTAATCCATGAGGGATAGAGTCACACAAATCTGCAGCACATTTCTACATATCCCTTATGATGCTATTGAGGAGATTGTGCATCTTCTCATCTAGGGAGCTATCTTCTATATGTAGAACTATCTTCGTGGCTTAAAAAAACTCTGTTAATGAGCCCCTGGAGCTGGACTTCATTGGAGATGAAGTCTCCATTGTTTTCCTTAACAAGCGTACTAATTCTAGGGCAAAGGTTTTGATAGAGCATCCGCTTTGTCATAGGATCCATTATGCCCTGCCACCGTACACAATAACAATGTTATTGTAAATGTTAACAATGTTATTTAAAAAAGATGATTGTATATAGAAAATCAATATTTAATTTTAAAAAAAATAAAATCATTCAATTGAAAATAGATGATGTACACATGAGAGAGAGAGAGAGAGAGAGAGAGAGAGAGAGAGAGAGAGAGAGAGAGAGAGAGAGAGAGAGAGAGAGAGAGAGAGCAAATTATATGACGGATCAATCTTTTTAGCAATTTTCAAAACCATACGATGGGGAGAGAGAGAGAGAGAGAGAGAGAGAGAGAGAGAGAGAGAGAGAGAGAGAGAGAGAGAGAGGGCGATATGCATCAAATAATTGATTGATGAAATTTAAACACACTAAGACATCAAATTTTGCCATATTTTGAAATAGCATCCTAGCTAGTTTTTTTTTCATTAGATAAGTTGTTTGGATACTTTGTAAGATAAATAAGATTTTGTAAAATTTAAAACAATCTCATGTATTTGAGATATTGAAAATCTATGGGAGATTTAAATAACAAAGGTATTTTGATAAGCACTTGTATGGTATACCGTATCATGAGTAGGAATTTTAGTATCCAGTAATGTATGATATATAATTCACATTAGAACCTTGACCCTAGGGTATATCTAGATTAAAAGTAAAGCATTTTACCAAGGATTAGAATATCCACTTCCATAATGATTGTAAAAAAGAATAGAGATCAGAATATCCACCTAGAAAAATTGTACATGGACAAGATTGGAATACTTATGGAGATAGCGATTGTTAATGTATTTTTGACAAAAGAGATTGATTAGATTTGTCACGTGGTTTAAAGTAATATTATTTATCTAGTTGGGATATTTTAACATTATGGGTGATGAACGTTTGTTTTATTTGAAGTACCTTAATATAAAATGTCAGGCAAACATAGAATACATACACATACAAAAGCACAATATAAACGACACATTACGGCTGAATTATGTGACCCAATGTCAAAGTATACACTCATATACAATTTAAACAATGACACGTTATGGCCAAGCAATATGACCCAATGTGAAAGTTTACATGCACATAAATATGAGCTAGAACGACACATGATGCTGAGCAATACGACCCAGTGTCAAATCCTAACACACTATATATAAACCTTGTGGGAGACAACCCAAATAGCCAAGCAATACAACTTAGAGTCGAATCCTATATACCACACTCTATGTGACTAACAGATGACACATTATGGCCGAGCAGTACAACCCAATGTCAATCTTACTTTGAAAATAGGGGAAGGTGTCTCGTCCATGAGATGACAACGATGGCCGAGTGATACGACCAATTGTCGAAATGGTAGACATACTTATCTAACAGCATATACGACTGAACATTACTATATAATGCCAAGAGATAAGCACCACACCGTGCACGGGGTGGCCTAAACATGACTCTAAGTTATAGCGAGTCCTCCACGTTACATGCTGGAAATATGACACACCGTCGATTTCAAACTAGGTTTCTTAAAAAAAAACTAAACATAAATGTTAAAAAAATTACCTATGATGTAGCTTTGCACTCTCTCTCTAGCACCACTCTCTCTCTCTCTCTCTCTCTCTCTCTCTCTCTCTCTCTCTCTCTCTCTCTCTCTCTCTTGCAAAGTGAAAATAAGCCCAGCAGACCACACCCGACAAGGGATATAACCTTATTGCTCTCACTGAGCTTTTATAGGTTTCACATGTCACCATAGCAGGTTAACATTTTTTATATCAATGACATTGGTCTGTTATTGGCTTATTTACGTACGTGAACAACATAAAAATTTTGAGTAATTACGTTAATATAAAATCCCTGATAGTGCTACAAAGAACCAAGGCTATAGTGTGATTTTCATGGTTAAGAGCTAGCTAAAATTTGCATTTGTGTACTTTATTGAAGATCATATGGATTCGTTTTCGAGCCTATATAGGAGGTTGCACTACTACATGATCTATAAAAGAGGGGGGGGAGAGAGAGAGAGAGAGAGAGAGAGAGAGAGAGAGAGAGAGAGAGAGAGAGAGGTAGTTATAATGGGATGTGTAAGAGAGAGAAAAGAGAGATAGTAACAATGACCTATGCCAAGATAGAGAAAAGAGGGGTGTAGTTGCAATGTATATTTCTAGACTAGTTAGCATTAATGTGTGTGTGTGTGTGTGTGTGTGTGAGAGAGAGAGAGAGAGAGAGAGAGAGAGAGAGAGAGAGAGAGAGAGAGAGAGAGAGAGAGAGGATTCTATGCTATCATGGTCGATGCTTTAAAGAAGATACATGTAATTGTGCACTCAGTCTAAGGCTTTAAATTGATCATCTCTATAGGAGAAGCTTACCTTCATGATCTATATGGAGGGATGTTTATTGGAGAGAGAGAGAGATGTAGAGACTTCAGTACGGAGATAATTTTATCATAGAGATAGACATAGAGACTTCTCTTGTACACACACACACACACATAAGCACACAGACATACACGCACATGCACATGCACATACACATGCATGGGCACAGAGAGAGAGAGAGAGAGAGAGAGAGAGAGAGAGAGAGAGAGAGAGAGAGAGAGAGAGAGATTTTCCTTCATCTTGCATAGGAGATTGAAATTTACATGCATGTTGTGTAGGAGAGGGACATTACATGCATGAAAAAGCAACAATTTTCGAAACATCCTAGAGAGATCCTAGAAAGGAAGATCTATCTTAAGATAAGAAATAAAGTTTGAACCTTCAAAATAGAGATTGAAACCTTAGAAAAGAGACAAAATAAATCAAACAAAGAGAATTATTTATTTAATGGAAGAGAAGCAATAAATATGTTGGGGCCCTATTGGACATCAAACAAGTATTTTCAACAAGCCTATTTGAGGGAAACTATGCTTGGAAGCATAGTTATAAATAAATGTCCAAGTTTTCAGCAGTTCTACTTGGCTAGTTTGTTGGGGCCCTATTGGACATCAAACAAGTATTTTCAACAAGTCTATTTGAGGGAAACTATGCTTGGAAGCATAGTTATAAATAAATGTCCAAGTTTTCAGCAGTTCTACTTGGCTAGTTTGTTGAACACGGTTTGGCACAATTTACATTTTTCAATGGGAGGTTCCCTCGTGAGATGATGATTTGATTTGATATTAAAATAAATGAATTGCCCTTCATAAAAGTAAAAATTTATACAAGAATCTTGTAGCAATTCAATGTGTGGGATATGGTTATTATAAATATGGGTTACAAACCAAAGCTATGTTCATCATTGTGATTTCAAATTTAAGCTACTTGTGCACACAAAACATCTCATAGATGTAAGCTACTTGTGCACACATCTTAATTCCACACAAATTCCACATCTTAATTCCACACATCTTAATTCCACACAAATTTAACATTTTCTAGCACACTTGTTGCACATGAATGGAGATTAGAGGTAGTGTTACAAAAAAGCGGTGCTGTACTTTTATAGTTAAGAACTAGCTAAAATTTGCAGTATGGAAGAGAAGAGAAGAGAAGAGAAGAGAGAGAGAGAGAGAGAGAGAGAGAGAGAGAGAGAGAGAGAGGTAATTACTATGTGATAGAGAGAAAAAGAGAGAGGTAGTTACGATGGCCTATACAAGATTGAGAAAAAGAGTGGTGTAGTTGCTTTAGACTAGCATGAATGAGAGAGAGAGAGAGAGAGAGAGAGAGAGAGAGAGAGAGAGAGAGAGAGAGAGCCTTCACTCTTTTTGTAAACAAAATGTCAATGTCAATGCAGTATGGAAGAGAGAGAGAGAGAGAGAGAGAGAGAGAGAGAGAGAGAGAGCGGTAATTACTATGTGATAGAGAGAAAAAGAGAGAGGTAGTTACGATGGCCTATGCAAGATTGAGAAAAAGAGTGGTGTAGTTGCTCTTTAGACTAGCATGAATGTGAGAGAGAGAGAGAGAGAGAGAGAGAGAGAGACTTCACTCTTTTTGCAAACAAAATGTCAATGTCAAGAGAGTGTGAGAGAGGGGATGTAACTATTTTTGGAGATTTAACTATTTTCCTCACCTTAGCAACACATTGGCTGTTGGTGTTTATATCACTTATTTTTTAGGAAAGCATTGGCTATTGGTGTTTATATTAAGATTTATCATAGTCTTCCACTAGGAGTATATTCTTTATTTATTGATGTACTAAACCATTAAAATCATGTACCCCATAAAAGGGTAACTTCAAGCTTGTTACCTACACTAGGCTACAAGAGATATGGGTGCTATGCTACCCTTGGCACAACACCCACATGGCATTGCAAAAGTGGTTTCCGTTGTCATCTCTATATTATCTTAAGGAAGAGTTTCACAAGAGTTTCACAAAGCTGCCACGTGGCAAGAATTTGGAGGTTCGGGAAGGGGAGGAGGAGGTTTGGGTAGAATTTGATTTAGGAAGCCTCAAAAACGTGCGAAGCACCGGTTCCCAACTAGTTGTTTTGTATGTTTAACCTCTACAATCTACTAGAATTTCCATTTTGTGGATGTGAAGCAATTCATTTCCAGCTTGTTTTATAACTCTACTAGATTCGACACACTATTTCCAAACTTGTTGATGTGGCGAAGTGCAGAAATGCAATGTTAATCCTTGTTTAACTTGGTTGAAGTAATTGCATTCTTGGAATTCACGCTATGTCGACACATTAATCAGCAATGGTGGTGGCGAGAAATTCGTCCATGTGCGAAAGGTATGGCTAACATGGCCCCTACCCGAACCTTGAATTTGAATTTGAAGGCCATAAAGTAGCTTTACCTTAAAAAGTTAACTAGTATATCTGAAATTTTAAAAAAAAATCTTTTTTTTAAATTTACGCAACTAATTCCTAGTTGATGAGAGGACTCCTCTCAAGGCCCCACATGCCCTTTTATAAACATCACACCCCACACACCCCCGCAGGCAACATTAAAAGGTAGCATCATTCGGGGTAGCTAGCGAGGTTTGGGCATATCAACTAAACTCCTTAACAAATGAGCTATTGTCCGATGATAAAATTCAAAGTAGTGACCTTCATAAGTTAACTAATATATATGAAATTTTGAGAAAATTTTAAAATAATGGCATTCTTTCTACGGGAGGTCCTATGTTCAAATCCTCTTGGGGACACCTTATACTAAGGGTGTGTTTGCGTGTACATGGGCATGTAGACTGTCATCCGCATACCTTAGGCCGTTATTGTTCGATCGTCATGGCACTTGCTTCCACCCTCCTCTTCGGCAATCCTACGCGGCAACAACAGTGTGCAATGCTATTCTTCAAGCTCACGCTTTGGAATAGGGATGATGGTTGCCATGGACATCAAATGACTCAGCCGGGTTCGAGTATGCAACTAAGACTTCATGAAAAAAAATAATTTGTCGTATTCGATGGTGTGTGTGGGTGAAATCTAAGTGTATAGAGAAAGACATCATGAAAAAAAAATGATGGATTGGGCCCACACAAAATATGGGCACACACGAAATAGAGCCGTGTAGACGTTGGGTAGGCGTAGACATGCAAAAAGTGATGGCTCAACGCCACAACGGCACGTGGTCGCGAGAACGGCCGGCTAAAGAAATGATTGACGGCGATGGCAACGGGAGGCTCGAGGGGCCCACGGCGGCTCGTCAGAAAAAGGGGCCGGCATCTTGAAAGTGGTGACCCGTGAGTGCGTTGGCCTAAAAAGCTGTGATCTGCCTGGATCTTTTCCCCATTTTGCCGACTATCGTCGGTTCCCCGGCGAAATAACCACCAGACAAAAACGTTCTTCCGTTTGGCGACATAGCTCCCCCGCTCCCCTCTCCCCCCTTTTGCTATGGCCGCCGACGGCGAGCAACGGCACGGCGGCAGCAGTAGCAGCGGTAGCAGCGGCGCCAGCAGTAGTGCCGCCGGCAGCTCATCTCCGTCGCCTGCTCCCACCCCTCTTACCGTTGTTCCGTCGTCCAGCCCCGCCGCTGCCATTGCGGCTCCTCCTCTCCAGCAACAGCATCAGCAGATCCTCCACCACTACCAGCTTCAACACCAACTCCAGCAGCAGCCGCGCCTTCTTTCTCTGCACCTGTCCACCTCTTCCCCGCCGTCCGCCCCGCCCGCGCTTTTTCCACCCCTCGCCTCAGGCAGCTCAAAGCCGTCCATCGCAGACCCAGCTCCGGCCGATCGCCACTCCCGTGACGATTGCTGGAGCGAAGACGCAACCTTCATCCTCATCCAAGCCTGGGGCGACCGTTACCTTGAGCTTAACCGCGGTAACCTTAAACAGAAACACTGGAAGGACGTAGCAGACGCCGTCAACAGCCGCGCCCACGCCTCCAAGGCGCCCAAAACGGATGTACAGTGCAAGAACCGGCTGGACACGCTTAAGAAGAAGTATAAGCTCGAGAAGAGCAAATTAGTCACGGGCGGAGCCCCCAGCAAATGGCCGTTCTTCGAGCGCCTGGACGAGCTCATCGGCCCCTTAAAGAAGCCCAAGGTGCCCGTGGTGAAGGTTCGGCCGCTCGGTGTGGAGGGCCAAGGTCCGCCCTGTTCTGCCAGCAAGCGTCAACCGGAGGAGGACCAAAAGCCCCCGCTATTCTTCAGCCCGCCCCCGCCTGCGGTTGGACCTCCTCCGCCCATCAACAATAGCAACGCTGCGGACACCGCATCCAAATCGAAGGGAGAGCCGGACATGTCTGAAAGCTGGCCACCCAACAACATTCCAGATGATGGCAAACGGCTCAAAAGGAAGAGGGCTGGACATAGTTCTGAAGAAGATAATCCTTTCAAGGATTTGGCAAGGGCTATACTCAAGTTTGGGGAAGTGTACGAGAGGATGGAGGCTGCAAAGCAGCAGCAGATGGTGGAGCTTGAGAAGCAGAGAATGGAGTTTACCAAGGACCTGGAGCTCCAGCGCCTGCAGTTCTTCATGCAGACACAGGTGGAGCTTGCCAAGATGAAGCACGGCAGCAGCAGCAAACACAGCAACACTGGTACGCTCTGTTTCACGGCGATGCTGGCAGATGTCCTGCGTCCATCCATAGATTAAGGTCTTGGTTTTTTCCTCAGGTTCTCTTTCTGTTTCTGCTTATACTCTTACCTTTAAGTAATATGGGATCTGGGCACTTTGGCTGGTTATAGAGAAATCCCCACCGATGAGAGGGAGGAGAGTGGAACGGGCAAGGTTGCCCTTTGGTCCCTGAGGTGCGGTAGCCATGATGGGCCCTGCTCACAGGTGGCCATGTTCTGTAACCAGCTAAGGGATTTGGGCATTTTCTCTCTTTAGGAGACGTTAATATATCTGTCTTTCTTTCTTTCTTTCTTCTCTCATCGTCTCATGGGTTTGGCTCTCTTCATTGCAGAACGTTACCTTTGAAACCAGCCTGGTTATTACCTCTGGCATTCTGTGTCATCCCGGAGCACACGCATTGCCGTACCCTTCGCCATCCCACCTCAAGGTGGAGGTGACATTCAGAAATCAAGGTTGGCTGTGAATGATGGAGGTTTACAAGAGTCAAGCATGCCCATGTTGTGAATACTGCTGCTTCGAAGTTTACAAATACATAGCATGATGCTGAATGATCCTAGTGGAGTATTCTGAGCTTTCAATCTTGTGGACTACAACCTTGTTTTACCCACATGTAGCATAATAACATTGTGAGGGCTCCTCATGTAGTTTTGGGTCTATCCTCCTAGCAAAGTTTTGGAGGGTGCTTTGTGGTCAGGTCACACTACTTTTCAGTAAGTTAAAGATCTCAGCTGCTTGAGTGGGGAGGCTTCCCCTGATCAGTAATATATGACCTTTTTTTTACAAGGATCTTTTTTATGAGATGGCTGCCAAGGTCATTGTAGCATTAACTCCATCCTATGTGCTTTCTTAAAGACAGATATTGCTTTTGTTTTTGTCTGGTTAGGGGATTGTCGTGTTTGTGAACGTGTTGGTATAGTCGCATGTTTGTTCTGTTTGCCTCCTCTGCTAACTCATCCACACTGGACTAGAAGACAAGCTCATATACACTGTGCTGAGTGCCCAGATTCCAGCCTACAATCTCCAGATGAGACCCTAGGCACCCCACAATTGTTCTTTTTTGAGGGGTGGTTGCACCTAACGTTTTTGTAAAAAGCAAGTGGTGCTCTGCTTGAGTTTGTGCTCTCACCTGCATTTTGGATGTGAAATAAGATTCTGGTGTTCACAGCATGCCCAGGCCACCCATCTAGTAATTACCAAGCTAAAAAGTGCACATGCCAGGACTTGAACAGGCACACATAGGCTATGGTCGATCTCCCCAAGTAATTGCAGCTTTATACTGCTGTCTCAAATGTATGAACAGGTGGGAGGAAACTTTCCCTCGTGTACACGTGCTGTTGGTAGGCGGGGGACCATGATCCTTGGGGTTAAATTGGTTTCAATAATGGTGTAATCATTATGGAAATAGGGAACCGATACTCTGTAATGAACACCAAGTAACAAAGTTGTTCTGTTATTACCTCTTTTTGACACGAGGCCCAAGACAGGGCTGCAGAAACTTCTAGGCAAAAATCAAACAGTTTGTCCTTGGATAAGAGTCAAGCAAATGGGGTTTCGCTTGTTAGAAAATGATGTCCCCTTTCTTGGGCATATTAAAGCAGACATTTTTTGCTGTGAACTCTTTGAAACGTGCTGACAACTTGTTTCTTATTGGTTGGCTATGATTCATGAAAGGTAAAGCCCATTTAAAAAAGCAGCTCTCATGATGTGGTGGTGGTAGCTTGCATGGCATTTCTCTCAATGCAGCCATGGTAGTGTGTAAAGATGTGGAGGAAATACAGTTGATCGAATGCTTTCACTAGAAATCTAGCTGACACCTCTAAGGCTTGTGCAATCTGTAATCAGCCTTAATATCTGATCTCAACAATTCAACGTGTGTGAAGCTGGAGAAAACAAAAGGAACATTCACCCTACGTTTCAGTAGCACTACCAACTCCAGAATCAGAGATTTCGTTGCTCAAAAAAGTCCCAAAAGAAGTTCAAATCTTAGGCCGAATTCAGAGAAATCTCACATTCAATCAAAGAAAAAATTGTCAGTAGCAAGGTTAACCCATTGATGGAACAACCGAGACACTGATTGCCCTTGTTCTGTGAGTAGACTGTATGGGCTTGCATTTACCAGTTTGGAAAGTTTTGTCTCGGAGGGTTTTTGGTCACTGGACGGTCTTGTTTGGGGGAGCATTACCATGCCTTAAAAACAGGTTCAAAGGTCTTTGTAGTGACGATCAGATGTGTATCCCTTTGGCTGAACTGGCACCTGCTAGCGGCATGAACTTGCATGGCTGCCCATTGTCACCCTTACCAGACATGCGAACTCAGTTTCTTGAGGCCCTATTGACTATGATGCAGAGCATGGAACAGCTAAAGATGATGACTCAGGCTCAGATGCATGGATTGCAGCAGTTGGTGGACATTAAGTTGGCCATGCAGTGCCGTTCTCATGGCGTCGCATGAGAAGGGAAAGCAGCCCATGCTTCAGCAGTTGATGAGTCAGGCTTAGATTCATGGATTGCAGCAGTTGGTAGTTGGTCATGCAGTGCCCATGGCATGGCATGGCATGACAAGGGCAAGTAGCCCATGCTCCAGCAGGGAGATTGCTCTGACTGATGGTGCATTTTCAAGGTCCTGGAGGGGTAGATTTATGGCCGTTGCCGGACAGCCATTTGGTGGAATTCCATTTTCCAGGTTGAGCCAATCATTCTGGGGCCAATAGGTGGGAGAGCAGTTCCCTCGTGATGTACCTGGGTACTTTGGGTACTACTGCTCTACCCGCCCTGTCAATTGAGGAGGCTTCAATAATTTGTGCTGGATGGGTATATGTGACTTCTCTTGCCCACCCTATGGGTCACAGTCCACACAAATAGATGCACTTCCCAGAATTATTTATTCAGATGTTCTTGAAATGATCCGTAACCAGCTGATCCTTTCTTGTACTCAAGGAGGAAGGTGCCTAACACTGCCCAGTGCTTCTGATGCGAGTAGAGGTAATGTGTGCCAGCAGGAGAGTGGTTCAACAAGACAGCCCACAGTTGATGAGATGCTTGCAGAGGTTATACAGGAGCATGTACGAAATGAGATGCCTTCTCATCACTATATAAACCTGGAAAGGAATGATGTTGAGAGGGTGTGCAGGCAGGCAAACACAAAACCACCCTCCTCTAAAGGAGGTGGTAGAACACAAAATCCTAATGAACTTGTGCATTAACTACAGAGGTGTGACAGACCTACAAGTATGCAGGACACATCCGGACATCAGATAGCAGCCAACAGGCAGAGTTGGACACTGCAAGTGACATGTGGCACTGCCATGCCATGGCAGCAGTGACGTGGCAGTCAGGTAAGTGGGCCGACAACAATACTACCGGCTGACTAAGAGCATTGGTGCATATATCTATACGTGGGTAGCCAAATTGTCATATTCATCTACTTTCCTCAGTGTTGGACTTCACAAGGTGTTTCTTTGTAGGCGAAGTGCTAGCCAGGATTATACAGTAGGTCACAGTGCTGTGATTTGACATCTTCATTCTCAGCCACATCTTGTACTTCAATTTCTGTTGTATTACTTATTTCTTGTACATAATAGCAAGTAGTAGTTTAGACTCTTGTGTGTGTTGAGTGTGTGATTTAGCTACACTCTTTTTTATATCTCTAGAAAACCCTAGCACATAGGCACAAGTGTTCTAAAGTTGATATTAGAGCCTAGGGAACCTACAAAATTTTTTTTTTCTAGCACTTGCATGTGTTGATTGCTTGGATAGGGTAGGTACGTAAAACTCCAGGAGTGCACAAGTTCAGGTTTGGGGAAAGTGAATATTCTCTTCATTGCACATGGGCTAATTGGGGTATATTGTGCTTCTTGCCTGAGCAAACACTTGCCTCATTGTGCAAGGCTAAATCCCTCACCTAGTCCTTGATCTCTTGATATTTATCATTAGATACACAACTCATTGATTTGCTTCTCAACATGAAGGCATCCATGGACACTTAGGTGGCTAAAATGGAGGTTATATCTACATGTCTCGACAGGATGAGTAGTTGGCACCTCGAGCACCTAGTATTATGGATCTGGAATCTACAGGGGTCTGTGCTTCTCAGCAAGTGTTGGATTATTTCGAGGACTAAGTAGTTGGCACTTTATGAAGGAGAATTTTTTACTCCTTTGGATGCAAGCAAGGATGTACTAGATGTACTGGATGATCTTCGCTCCTAGCGGCAGTCATCATTCTACACGTGCGTGTAGTTGGCAGGAGAGATGATGTTCATGTCACTGATGGTCTCCTTCACAGAGTCCCCCCTCTCCATAGAATTCTTTGGACAGTTCTTGCTCGCCTTCACTTGCTCAATGTTTGTGGATTACCGGTTTACAAAGTTCTTTCTCAATGCCTTATGAGGAATGAGCTCAATTATTGAAACTTCTGAAGCCTTCCAAGTTCAACAGGAAGACGGACATAGAAGTTTCCAATTGGACCTGTGAAATGGTTGCCGCATTGGCAACACCAGGGGGTTCGGGTTCATATTTTTTTCAGCTCCATTTGGTGGATATGGCTTTGACAGGTTCCACTCTCTTGTGGTGGGAAGATACCTTTAGATCATTGTCATCCCATTTGGTATATTGATCCTTGGGTTGCTTTGAGTCCCATTGACTTGCTATTATGTACATTGATTGGGTTAATAACATCACTCCCTTCCCGTTGACATCCAACTTCTTAGATGTGCAGATTTTGACTAGCACGATTTGGAGGTTGATGTCGATGAAACTCTTATCTTAATGTAGCCTTGTTTTTTGTGGCTTCGGATCACTGTCTTTATGCCCCTCAGAGAAATGTCTGTAACTAGGCTTTTCGTTTTATCCCTCAGAAGAAGGGTGGTTTTCTCCTTTTCTTCTTTGAGAGAAAGAAAATTATCCGTGTGCATGCACATCAACCATCTCCACATAGTAATCTCTATCGAGAAGGAAAAATACCCGTGTGCATGCACATCGACCTTCTCCACATAGTAACTTTTGCATTTCCATGCTTTTTTTAATATTTGCTTATCCAATTGCAAATGTTTTATAAGAACCTTGGCCCACTTGGAAATGCTGTCAAAGCCTTGTTTCTATGCTCCGGAGTGATTGTCACAACTGGTCCCCTCATTGGGCTGTCCTTCGTGCATGTCCTTTGTGCAAGTGTCCCTTTGCTGTGGGTTGTCTTTAAGTCTAACTTTGTAGGCCCTTGAGCCCTTTTAATGATCCAAGTGACTTCTATCACTGTGCTAGGAATTTACATCTAATAGCTTTCCAATGTGTAGTCATATCCCTTAGCTTCTGCTTATATGCCCACTTGCTATTTGCTCAAATCCTACAACTCCTTTGCTTGAGACACCGTATTTCCCTTGGCACTAGCACTTGCTTCTGGAGCCAACATATTTTCCTTGGCACTATCACTTACTTCTTGAGAAAAAGCGACATGTCCATGATTAGCACATTCGGTGTTCCTTTAGTGGTGACTTGTGACTCATTTGCCCTCAAATTTCAACGTCATACCGTGCTTGCCTTAATTGAGGATCAATGAAGCTCCGAGCCAAAAGCAAGTTTTTGTCATGCTCTTAGGTTTTGATCATTGGGCATTGGAAATCAATCCATCTTTAGTCGATGCCAGACCCATCAATCTACCTATACTTGGGAATTTTTGACATTGGTATCCCAAGCTTAAGGAACTGTAGGAATGACTCCAGGAAACACTGAAAAAAGAGGTTTGTGTTTGACCGCCGTATGCTTTCTTGTTAGTACGCATGTCGTAAAGACTATCGTCTTAGAGCTGCTTCAAGGAAGCTTCCGTGTGTGGATGTGTTTAGTCTTATTGATTAGGGGACTTACCTTAGTCCCGATTTCTCAACCTTGTAGTGACATAAAAGCTACACACACTTGCATATCCACTCCACTCCGTTGTCATGTTGTGGTCCTCAATCCAGCATGCAAGGAACGATGCTCGGATGGTGGGCTATGTGGGCACCACAATCTTGCGAGATAGAGAAGTATAGAAGAAGTAATTTACCCCACAAGCATGCAAGGATCTACTTAGCACACACAAGTCTCACAACACAAGATATGAAGAGAGTGCACTCAAGTTTGGATAATGAGATTTGAAGAGAGTGAACTCAAGTTTGGATAATGAGATTTTATCCTTTCTCATAGGAGAAGTATATCCTATATACATGCCCGCCTTTTTACATGTGGCCGCACAAGAATGTGTTTAAGGTGCGCGTGGTCCACAATTGGTGCTTTGGCTCATGGAATCAGGCTTTAGAGGATGGATACTCATTATATCACCTTTTCATTAAGCACCTAGTGTGCAGAATTACAAAAATATGCCATCGCACTTACAAACATATGTAGAATTACAAAAACATGCCACCATACTTATAGGCTATATGCCCAAAAGTAAGTAATGTTAACCATGGCGGTTAACTCTTCCCTTAAATTGTATAACTACACTCTCTAATCATAGTATTTTTTACTACACCCTTACATATATACACTCACACACCCTAGTTGAAGCTGCACCTTTACATTTTACACACACTCTCTTTCACATCATCCAATCATATTTTCTTGTTACTTGCTTTGTGTAAGCTTTTCTTCCTTTATTTTTCCATTCATTTGACTAAGGTCTTTAGGGTTAAAAGTCTAGTTTCTTTTCAAACGTGACAGTACCCTCTTTTTATGTCAAGCATGCGGTAGCTCTTAAGTCACACTACACCAAAAGTAGTATGGTCATGTTGATTGGCCAAGTATATAGGATGGTTCTCAGACTTGGCTTCTTCTCAAGGACTCTTCCTTACCTTGCTCGCTTGAAGGAATGCTTACCCTACATTATGTGTCTTTTTCTTGCAATGCATGCCATGCCATATGTAACCATCAAAACTTGCTCGACCTGATGGGATACTATGGTCTACTATAGTTTGTTCACAACCATAAGACAAAATAAACACACCCCCACCAAGAGCATAAATGGAGGCCTCACCTTGCTCTTCATGGGGTGTATTCACTTTTTCTTCTTCAACACTCAAGCCTGTTACATACATGGGCCACTTCTCATGTGTTATATTTTTGTCGTGTTGTGCTTATTCTACCATGTTGAAAGGGCATGTTTCTCTAAGGATGGCATTACCCTATGTTGTTTGTTTACAATACATTCCCCTCCTTACTTGAAATAATCATTTTATATAAAGCATATATTATGTTTTACGAAAATATGGCTTAAGCTCAAAGATCTCCCATAATTATTTTACATAAAGCATATTACGTGGTACAAAACATGGCTTGAAAGTGTTGCCGCACGCTTGGAGTAATGTTAGCCCTTGTGGTTAACATACCCCCCCTCTCTCATCATGTTTCCATCCTCGAAATCCGTAGTGAAGGTTAGTGGTAGAAGATACCGCCCTGCTGAAGTTCTAATAGAAGTCAAAGCAAGACTTCGTGTACTATGGGTGGTTCAATGAAAGGCTTTGTAGGATGTCCATAAGGCCATTTCAAACATATCTTTGAATAATAGCATTTGTTAGACTTACATCCACTGTACTTGCTTATAGTAGCTGAGTACTTGGTGAAGAGTTGGGCCCTTGTTGATGTCAAATGCCGTGCCCTATTGACCTTCATCAAATGCATCCCACTCAGGGAATTCCACCAAAAGGAAGATGATGAAACAAAAAAAGTGAATGGTAATGTCCATGTCAGGGTCACACACATCATCATAGTCCTAGATGAACCTACACATTGTGCGAAGAATCCATTCTTAATTCAAAAGAAGGGTGTTTCAGGTGGAGGCAGCTAGGGGAAATTGAAATGCAGCTTCTACAACTTTGGGTTCTTCTCCAGCTCTTTGGGTTCTTCTCCAACTCTTTCTTCAAAGGTCCTAGGCCCATCTGCATTTGATTGGGAAATAAAGAGGGCTAATCTTGACCTTGGAGCGTAGCAATACTCCTCTTAATACTTGGCCTAGAGAAGGTAGGGTCACCCCACCACCACATTGGTTGCTCACCCATGAGGTCATGCACATTATTAGGGCTAACCTGGCTTTTGGTCTTTTATATCCCTCTTGATCCCTCTTGCAATGAGATCCAGACAATTGATGGAACTTTTGTTCTAGATAAAGCTTGATGAGAGGCATACATTAAGGCAATCAGTGGCCCAGTGAGATCCATGATTTTGAGGGCTCTGTCAATGTCAATCCCATCATGGAGAGGATCATGCTAGTTGAATGGATGGTCAAGTTGGTGCATCTTTTGTTACTGATGGGGGTACTGGGATCTTGCCTTCTTCTAAGATCTGCGAAGGAGACAACGAGGGGAGAGAGGGGTGATCAGCTTGTGAAATGGAGGATTTGGTCCAATTAGGACATCCCCCTAGAGAGGTAAGTGTGGTGGGGGAGGCTTGGGAGATGAGAGGGGTAAGGGCGGTGCTGGAGATGTAGGTGGGGTAATCCAAGGAGGAGTGGCAAGTGGTGAGATGAAGGCAAAGAGAGGGGGAGGTGATGTAGAGGGTTAGTCCAGGGGGAAGGAGATCAAGGCATGTTCTTTGGCCTTGCCTTTGGAGGAAAACGTTCCTAAAGCACATGAAACTGATGTTGAAGGGCCTTGGGAAGCTTCACTTGGGCCACCCACACCACTGATCGTGCTAGGGGGACTTCTCCCCAGACTTGTCTTTACTGTTGGGTGCATCACTGTTATCCTTATCCTTTTGGTAGTGTTTGTGGTGGCTACTTTCTTGTACTTTACCTTGAGTTTTGGCTTCATGGATCAATAAAATTTGCGTGCCTCCTTGTATTCCTTATTTGATACATCTTGGGGGTAGGCCACATGCACAATGTTGAAGAGGTGGCACTTGTTAGTACACATAAGTTGGAGTTGCTTTCATATTCTATGATATAAGGCAATGATGCCGATGGGTGTGTAAACAATGCTTTCCTCTGCAGTGAGATGCCTTATCCATGTCCTGCCAACAATGTATGTGCATCCACTGAATGGGCTTGCTAATGATATTTGTGTGGATGTGTGGTATGGACACAAGTCAGTGGGAACAAAAAGGTCAATGAAGTCGCCCTTATCCCAGTAGTTGGAGAAGGTAAGGACTCAGCACTAGGACTAAAGAACGTGGTGAGGAAAGCAAAAAGTGGTGGAGAGCTTAGTGAAGGAGATGGTGTTCTTGAAGAAGAGCATGGCGAGGGTGGTGTGGGAGGCATAAGGGACTTTGGAAGAGGATGGTGGAGAAGTTGGATGTGTGAATCTTGTCATCGAGGAAGATGTTATGTTGAAGGAGTTTGAGCTAGAGGGTATTGTGCTGCCATAGTTTGAGGAGGCTAGAGGGTGGTTGGGAAGTGATGGTGAGGTTTGGCAAGTCGATATAACCACATTCATAAGATTATTGGGCTTCCTCTTTGTCTCTGAGGCAACTTGCTATGGTTGGAGTCTAGATTTCATTTTTGTAATGATTTGTTTGAGCAGAGTGATGGTTTGGTCTTCACTTGCCCTCTGAAAATCTCGGTGCTGCTCAGACATGTGATTGTGGACCTTGGCCTATTATGTGCCATGGTCTCAACATTTTAAAGTGCAACAATAGCCAAGATGAGTTCTTCTTACGATTGTGCTCTAGTTTCCCGGGATCCCACTATTTCTGTGTAGGACCTCTTATTCTCTTCACAAACAATTAATTTGAGTGTCGACTTTAAGGGCCTAGACCTGTAGCCTATCATTAAGGGTAATGGTAGCATTTTTTTGAGTCTCTAGCTAGGCAATATTCGCATATGCTAGGAGGAGTGCTTGCTAGGCCACATTTGTCTACTCCTTTTGTCATGCCATAAATTTGGTCATGTGCTCGGTGAGGTTTTGGATTATGGAGGAGAAGGTGGAGGGAAAGTCTAGGAGGTAGCCTTGAGAGTTAAACATGGCTTGGGAGAAGCTTTCAGCTGAGGCGAGATGCCCTTTCTATAACAATATGTCAGTCTCTATAAGACTATGCACCTCTTTAGAACTGGATAATCTTCTCCCCTCGAAATAGACTATGCGTTGAGCACTTCCTGGTACATTCTCAGCCATAGGGAAGGATCTTTGGAATGGGTAACTGAATTGTGCCTAGTTTTTAGGGGCTTGGTGTGGCCACTTGTGCTTACTACCACACCGGCGGGGGTGTTGTCCAACATATTTATCTCTAAAATTTTAGCAAAGGCCTCGGTGGCAATGGTCTCTTGATCAAGCATTTTCTTCTTGGTTTTAGGAGAGTTGGAAGGGGAGGGAGCTATTGGGGTTTGCTATTGAGGAGGCATGCTTGGGATGGCTACACTTTGCTATAGGGTTCGGGGAGATCTTCCCATATTGCAGTGTAGTAGAGGACCCTCATGAGGACCGTGGTTGCTCCAAACTTATGAGCCGAGTTCGTGCAAATGCTCAGGAGTTCATGATAGAAATGGTTTGGAAAGGTTTTACTTGGGCTCATCACCTTAGATTGATGCTTTTAATCATAGCCTATGAGGCTCAAACCCTATAGCTTTGCAATGAGACTTCAAATTTTTCATCACTAGAGAGGAAGTCAATCTTTCTTGTGTTCAAAGACAATCTATCAATTTTACAAAGGCTATTGCCAATTTTGCACGTTCCCTCTTTATCATGATGTAGTAAATAATGCACTAATTATCAAGTGCCAAAAATGTTCCCATTCACGATTGTTATCACCTAGCATGAGCATGTTTAAATCACTAATTACAAAGGGTATTACCAACTCTACATATTCACTCTTTATCATGATGTAGTAACTAATACACTAATTACACATAATGTGGAGGATCAAGTGCCAAAATTTCTCCCATTCAGGGTTGATATCACCTAGCATGAGCATGTTTATAGCTTGAGTTTGCACTTGGTGCCCATGGTTCATACCATAGGCCAGGTGTACCACCATGGTTACCCCATCCATATATATACCTGGATGAATGTCATTGATGAGGATGTGGTGCTAAGTTTCTGTATTGAAGTGTGTTTGGCCAGAGCTTCTTCTAGTGGTGTATTGAAGTGTGCTTGGCCAAAGCTTCTAATGTTGGTGGTGTACATGCATTCCTTGTGCAGGGGTTATGTCCTTAGTTTGAGTTCAATGTTCATGTTTCATGTGAAGTGCTCAACGAAGAAGTGGGCTCATGTATTTTATCTGAAGTGCTCATGTGGAGAAGTAGGCTGACCTGAGCATAAACATTGACTCCACAAATGGAAAGGAGTGGATAGAAGTAAGAAGGTGAATAGTGGTACTTGTTGGCAATGAGTGTGTGGCTTATTGTGGCCCAATTGTGGGCATTGGTGGTGGAAAGAAAAAATACCTTTAGTTTGTGTGAACGATAGGTTTTGCTTATTTTGGGTGCCATCTTAAGCTTAAACATTGACCTCGTAATGGACAAGAGTAATAGGATGAAGAGTGGTACTTCGATGGTGAGAGTGTGTGGCTTGTTGTGGTCCAATTGTAGGTGTTGGCAAAAAATAAAATTTACCTTTAGTTTGTGTGGACTCATGCTTGCATTGTCTAGAGGAACTTTATAATGGGATTTTATAGAGAGAGAGACTCTTGGCTGCACTATGTAGAGAGACTCTTGCTTGCATTATGTAGAGGGACTCCTTCTATAATGGGCTTTTTGTGGAGAGAGAGGGAGCTTGCACTCTGTGTGCTTGATGTTGAGTGTTTTGTGAAATGCTTTATCACTAATGATACAACAGAAGAGACATGTCCCAATTACCACATAAATATGGTTGTTGGGCTACTTGGTCATGGCTAGCTTGGGATATACCCATCTAAGGATCGACACCAAATGTTTTAAACATTATAATGCTCGACATTGTTTGAGCACTCCTTGTGGGAGTGAACCTGGTCATGTTCCTTCCCTGGAGCTTTGCCAAAGATAAGGCGGTTCAATGCCCTCCTTTTCACAAAGTTTATAACATTGTTTATAGAGCTAATTGGTGAATCTAGGAAAAGTCAAAGGATTATAGTGGCTCCTATTTTGAGGAGTTTTATTGTTTCTCCTACTTACCAGGGATATAGAAAGGAGAGAGAAAGAAGGATTTATAGAAGAAAAGGCACACCAGCTAATGAGGAGAAAAGCAGTAAAGAATATGACTTATGGGAGGATCTCAGCAAGATGAAATTGAATATCACTCTGGATCAAATGTTGAACTTAGTTCTCAACTACAAATAGAAGTTGCTGCTACATGCCATAATACCAAATGAAAAACTCACATAAATGCCTTTGCAAGAATCAAAAAACCCAATGACAGAATGTAGAAATGTGGAAACTCTTCAGGACTATGATACGTTTGTTTCAAAAGTAACCATTAGGATCAGAGGTGAGACAGTGACAAGAGTCATTCTAGACACGAAGGGTCAGGGGTAAACATAATATTAGATATCTTGGCTAAAAAGATAAGGATCATTGGCATGCAGACTGCTCCATACCACATTCACATGGCTAACAAGAGAAGGGTCCGATCTATCAGGATAATCAGGTGAAAATAGATAGAGGTTGCAGGATGTAGCTTCACTGTTGTGTTCATTGTTCTCAAGATGACCGAGATAGCAGGTGTAGATTCCATGCTCCTGGGAAGGCCTTGGAAGAATAAAGCATAATTGGGAGACGGATAGGATCACAATCAAAAGAGGCAAAAAGAACGTATGCATCTCAATGGGGGGTAGGAAGAGATAGGCTAAGCCTGGGAAACCGACCAATGCATGCAAAAGGCCTGAACTACCTAGAAGGGGTAGAAGAAAATGAAGAAGAGCAGATCTTAAAGAAGAATCTGGATTCGCTTTCCCTATTTGAAGTAAACATAGAAAGGATTGTGCAAAGGTATGACCCAGAGGTCCTGGTAGCTCATCCTAAGGTGAAAGTCAATGAGGAAAGCACTTGTAAAGAGGAAGAGGACACTCAAGATAATGTGGAAGAGCTATAGGTAGAATAGGAAAAAGCCATGGTGGCTCTAAAATAAGAGGAAGCTAAGCTCAGGAAAAGAAATATCAGAGTGCAAGAAGACGAGCTCAAGGAGGTGAACCTAGGGGATGATCAGGAACCCAAGACAGCCAGGATTAGTGCAAAACTTAATCAAGAATTTAGAGGGAGGCTCTTGGAATTGCTTAATTTCTATACAAGGATGTCTTTGCTTTTGGAACTATTCTGACATGAGGGGGATTGATCCTAGTTTCTACCAGATAGAATTAACCTGAAAGAAGATGCAACCCTAATCAAGTAGACAAGATACAGGATGAACCCAAATTATGCTAAACAAGTGAAGGAAGATTTTGACAAAAATTGCTTCATGCAATCAACCCAATCCCTCTTGGCTATGGGTTAGCAATTCTCTATGCTATCTACAAATGGAATCTGAGCCCCATTCATCCACTGGTGATGATGGCAAGCTAAAAAACAAGTCACACTTAATCGCTTGTTTTCACCGTTTTCTGAGAAGCAGTAAGTTTCCTTTGAGTTCTAAGCAAAGAACTAATCTAAGGCAATAAGGCCAAGCAAAAAGCCCCATCAAAAACACTACCAATTTGCTCAATTTCATCCTCCATAATTTAGCTCTGTTAATCATAGTGATTAACACTTAATCACTATCATTAGTAGCCGTTTGATAGAAATTGAGCTTATTCAAAGGCAAAGTTGAAAAATTAGAGTGCTATTCCATTGTAGGAAACTCTCTGTTGCATAAAAATTCATCTCAACCACTTGCATTGCTCAAATAAGTGATTTTTCACCGCATTGGGTTTATCTCTAGCGTATACTTTGCACCTTAATCACTTGTAAAAGGGTTAGACATTGCCTGAGCACTAAAGTCAAGGCTCAAGGTAAGACCCCCTTCTCATCATGGAGCATGTAGAAGTCATCTCGAGATTTAATGGTGATGGGTTTTACACATGGCAAATCAAGACCACGTACTTGCTTATACGTAAGGGGCTTTGGCACCTAATTCAGGATGAACAAGTGGAGGTTGAGCCACTTAAAAACAACAAAGCATTGGGCCTTATCGTTCAAAATCTTGATGATGATGTGATTAATCACATTGCTGGCATAAAGGATGCCAAGTTGGCATGGCAAGAACTCAACAAGATTTTCGGCATTGATTCAAAGAGCTCAAAGATCAACCTTCTCATGCAGTTTTACAAGCTCGACAAGAAGGAGACCAAGACCATGGCATAACACATCAGTAAATTCAAAGGTATCAACAAGCAGTAACTTAGTGCATTAAAGAAAGTCATTGAAAAAGATGAATCTATTTTTGTATTGTTTAAAAGTGTTGACAAAGAACCTTATGAATCACTTGTTGCTCCACTTAAAAATGTGCCCAACACTAAAATTAAAGATATAGAATCATCTCTGCTTAAACATGAATCAAACTTCAAGGATAAAGAATCATTCAAATCACATTCAAGTGAGCAAGCAATGTATACAAAGGGTGGGAGATTTCAAAGAAAAAATCAATCAACATCTCAACTTCCAAGATGCTATCACTATGAAAAACTTGGTCATACCAAGAATGAATGTCACAATAAAGATAAACCAAAGCTTGTTTGTTGACTATTGTAGAAAAATTGGTAACCTATAAGAAGATTTCTATCACAAAAAGAAGCAGGAAAACTACATCGAGGTCAAAGCTGTCCAGTTGAAGACGCGCTCTTCTATGAAAAGAACCATTGTACTTTTCACCTCTCTTGTCTCTACAAAAAGTGTGATATAATCAGCCTCTAAGGCCATATGATGCACTCAAGATGAAATTCATTTCCAAAATAGCTATAATGCCAAAGTAGCATAAGGGCCAAAGTAGCCTAGCACAAGGGGAGAGAGAGGAAGAGTGAAAGCCTAAAAATTGTACCTAATCTAACATCAAGGGGGGGTGTTGAAATGAGTGACGCTAGAGTGCCAAGTCACCTAGCCAAGTTATCCCACATGAGCTATCGTAGCTTTGTTGTACTCTCCTCATATAAAAGGGGTCCATTTCAAGTAATGAATCAAGCAAGCTCTCAAGCCTCTTTATGGTACAAGTCTCAATCTTGTAACCTAATTATGCTTGAGTCTAAAGCTTAATTAGCTCCACTTACTCAGACAATCAACCTAGGGTCGAGGGAGAGTGGACAAGAATCAGAGAGACACCCACTTACTAAGGAAGTTTGAGCTTTCTTTCAACATAAGCACACAAACATATTGAGCGAGGCCTAGCAGCACTATGGACACATTTGTAACCTTGTAGCAGCACTGTGGCCTAGCAGCACTGTGGACACATTTGTAACCTTGTAGCCAAGGCTTCATCGCCTTCTTTGGAGGCTTAGCATATAGTCCACAAAAAGCCTCTCAGGAAGGAGTGATTATAGGCTAGAATGAGTACCTCCACCATAACATAAAATACAAGGAAACATTGTAGGCTAGTTCATGTATCGACAACCTCACAGAACCTAGCACATACTTTTTTAAAAAAAAGGAGTGACTAGTTTCACTGCCTTTTTGTTCAAAGGCTCAACTAAATTCAACCTAGTGCATCACAGCCATTTTTTTGACTTCTTAGCGTGCAGGTGAAGTGTGTCAAGGAGACGACAGCCACCACAGACTAAGTTTAACAAGGAGATGTTCATAGCCTCTCAAAGGCTCACCAAAGGAAGAAGAGCACTTTCATTGCCTTGTTTTAAGGCTCAGCCGCCTTAGAGAAGGCCAACATGAGGAGAAAGGAAGAAGGGCGATGTTAACCACTCCGGTTAACATGGCCTTGACCATCCTATTTCTGTAGGGCATTATGCCAACTTATGACACTTTATTTTTGCACTAAAAAGACATCATTGTATTTCAAAATATGTAACCTTTTCTATGACGATAACTGTACTTATTATGAGTGTGCAGCCTTACACTAGGTTTATTGTAAAATAGAAGTCTTGGACTTTATATGAAACCTTTTCTATGACGATAACTGTACTTATGAGTGTGCAGCCCTACACTGGGCTTATTGTAAAATATGAGAAGTCTTGGACTTTATATGTAAGTTCTAGGCTAGTAAAATACCACCATGGACTATTTTTAAGTCATTGGTCAGCTAAGTGTGAACATTAGTCACATGTACATATGTCAATTTCTCACTAAGCAAAGGATAATCATTCCCCTTTGCAATAGATTGTATGTGAGCTCTCTTTCTCTCTCTCTTGCATGTGATTTGTTGTAATCTTGCATTGCATGATAGAGTGCAATTGTGATTAGGGCATGATTAGGGGTATTCTTTTGCATAATCTTTTCTTTTTCAAGTGAGTGTGAGAGATTGCCAAAGTAGAGAGCCTCGTCTTGCTTCCATCATAGCAAGATTGAGCACACTCTTTATATCCCATTGTCTATGGATCTCTCTGGTGTGACAACGGAGTAAGGATGTAGATGATCAGCTAGCCACCCTCTTCAAGAGGAAGTTGTAGATTACCACCACGTGCGGCTCTTTGGCAAATTCCCAACGACAAGTTAATTGGTGGAAGACAAGGTGAGTACTTCTAATTAACACATTTAGCACCGCTCTGGGGAATAGCTTTAGGGCTTAGCCTTAATTCGATCCATTCCAAGCATTGGGTACACCTAATATTTCCCATTCTTGATTAGGAGGTCACACTCCGAAAAAAATGGTACTGGAGAATTGGAAGTGATTTTGAAGGATTTTAATTGTATTTTGATGTTGTTTACATGCTTGTTTTATTTGGGTTAATTTGCATTGCATTAGAGTGGAGAATTTACAAGAAAAAGAGCATTTAGGAAGAGGGTTTATGCTTGAAAGAGAGAGAGAGAGAGAGAGAGAGAGAGAGAGAGAGAGAGAGAGAGAGAGAGAGATGGTTTTTTGCATTAATCCAGTGTTTTTTGTTTATTTTAATTGCATAATCTTGTGTGGCAAGTGCATAAGATCATTAGGAATGAAAAACATTGTACAAAACCTCCATAAATCGCTTAACTTTTGCTAATTAATCCTTAATTTATGGTTTTTGATTGGTAGGTAATTAGTAAACTTGAAAAAATCCAAAAAAACAACACATAATTGGATGAAACCCCAATCTATGCACATCAGGCATAAATCAATCTCTTGAAACCCCAAATTCCCTCTTCAAATTAGGGAAATTAGAGACTAAAAAAGAGTGATGAGATTGACTAATCACACATAGGCTTTAGCAATCTAGTTGCTAAGATACCAAAAAACCACTTGATATTCACTAATTTCTCTTAATGGGCTGTTTTTTTCCATTAAGGAAGTGATTAGTGAACTAAAGTGATTGAAAAAACCAAAAAAAAAGAGCTAAAACGTCTCTTTGAGTAAAAATAATGATTCTTTGATGAACCATTGGCAATTTGGAGTGTTTCTACACATCAACACTTCATTTTAACTGAAAGATCTATCAAACTTCATGGAGTTGAGCTTCATTAAGCTCATTGTTGTGTTGCAAAATTAAGTACTCAATAATCCTGTATTTTTTTATTAATGTACTTGCAAATGAGTACTTGAAACGTTAGCAATTCCTTGAGGAATTCGATGATATGTTTATTTGCATGCATTGATCAATCTAGCAAGAATAATTAGAGCCCGATGATTGCATCACAATGAGGAAAATTAGTGGAAGAATTAATTTTCATAAATCCTTAATTGCTTGTTTACACAACTCATTAGGAGTTAAGTGCATTTAATGAGAAGAGTCCTAGTGGGGCTTGTGTAAGAGAGAGGTGGATAAAATCCAAGAAGAGGGTACCACAAGTGTCATAAGGGTTGTCCATGAGTGGGGACTCTAGTTGACTTACATCTAGTTTAAAATTGAAAGAATCTTCCCACATGTGCACAAAGGACAATAAAAAAATCCCTCTTATTTATTGGTTTGTTGTGGTAAAATTTTAAAAATCTTTCCCCTCTCTCTTATTTTTTCCTCCTTTACGAATTTTATCTCTCTGACTTTGCCTTTTCTCCTTTCTCTTCTTTTTTCTCTCTCCCTTTCTCTCTTTCTATCCTTTGTGTGTGTGTGTGTGTGTGTGTGTGTGTGTGTGTGTGTGTGTGTGTGTGTGTATACATTTATTTATATTTATATTGTTAAATTCAAAAATAAACTTCTCACCTCTCTCTCTTTTTCCTCTCGATTTAATCTTTTTTTCTTTACTTCATAAAAGTTTTTAAAAAATCCCCCCTACTTTCTATTTTTTCCTTTTTTTAATGAATTACCTATTATTTTTATAAATACAAGAAAAAAATAAATCAAGTTTAATGGATTGATTTATTTTTAAAAAGAACTTTCTTTTTTACACTCTCTTTTTATGTAAATATAATAAATATTTATATTAGTTAACTATTAAAAAAGAAAAAATAAAGAAAATAAGGAAAAAAACGAAATTAAAAAAATCAAAAATCAAAAACTAGGGTGGCCTGCCCCGTCCGTGCTCGCCAGCCCATAACCCGCCCTTTGGCCCCGCTAACCTCCCCGTCCCTGCTCGCGCCGGCTCACCCTCCTCCCCCCGCCCTCTGCGTTCACTCGGCCCCGCCCTTTGCACCCGCCAGCCAACTCTGCACCCCCCGCCAACCTTTGCGCTCACCCAGCCTGCCCACCTCGCGGCTGACCCCGCACCCCCGCCACCCTCCTAATAAATTAAAAAAATAAATATAATAATAATAATTAGTTAATTAATTATTAACTAAAAAATAGTTTTAGTTATATTTTTAGTTTTAATATTATTCTAATTAATTTTTTAGTTTATTTATTGTTATTTTTTAAAAGAGAGGAAATTAATTAGTTTATTTAATAAAATAATTCCCATATATACATACATACATACACACACACACACACACACACACATATATATATATATATATATATATATATATATATATATATAAAATCAGAATTTATGTTTATATAAAATATATAATTAAAAGAAATAGTTAATAGAAAACATGGCATGTGAACAAGCCTAAATAATACCTTGTAGGTGTGACATACCTTGCACTCGTAAAAAATCACCAAAGAAGCACAAGGCGTGTGAATAAACCCAAATAGTATGTTAATAGGGGCATACAACGAGTGAAAAAAGATATTCAATTAATTAATTGAGGGAACTTAATTATATAATTTATTAAGGTTTGACCTTAAGATTAAACCTTACGTAATTAATTTTTTTTATTTTTTGATTACTGCATTTTTTTCCAACGATTACAACTGCTAAAATAGTTGCCCACAATAGAGGCGCGATCTTCCTCTGCATGCTCCTACCAAGCGAGCCACGTAACGTCCCCCAAAGTTTCTGTATTTTGAAATAGTTTCCTGTATGCGAGGTTTTCAACAACCTCATCGTTTGTATAGTAGGGTTTCAACAACCCCCTCCAATGAATAGTGATTTTGTCTGTTTACGATGAACTGTGTGACGAGCCTCGATAAGTTCGATCATTAAGTAAGCGTGAGCCTGACGAGCCGCATGGCTCCGCAAAACCCAACATATATCGAGATGTAATTTTCGCTCCGCTACTACAGGGGTGCTGCGGCTTCTTAACTGCGCCTACCCGGTGGTGAAAATTCTAACTCCATAGGAATTTTCTTTGGTATATTTAAAAAATATCTGTGGTGACAGAATTTTGATCGGCCTTGTCTCTGTGGACAAAATCCACAATGCACAAAAACATGTGAAGAAGCCCAAACAAACCTAAATGCACATAAATCTCCTAAAGGTCCAAATATATGTGAAGAGACAAATGGGTGTAAGGTCCAAATATATGTGAAGAGACAAATGGGTGTAAGGTCCAAATATATGTGAAGAGACAAATGGGTGTGGGTAGGTCAAAAGAAATAGCAGACTGTAGGTTGATGGGTTGGACAAAATATGGATGGGCAAGTTGGTGTGCCGTCCCTGCTCGCGCCGGCTCCCCGCCCTCTGCGTTCACCCGGCCCCGCCCTTTGCACCCGCCAGCCAACTCTGCACCCCCCACCAACCTTTGCGCTCACCCAGCCCGCCCCCCCCGCCGGGGCTGACCCCGCACCCCGCCACCCTCCTAATAAATAAATAAATAAATAAATATAAAATAATAATTAGTTAATTAATTATTAACTAAAAAATAGTTTTAGTTATATTTTTAGTTTTAATAATTTATTTTTTAGTTTATTTATTATTATTTTTAAAAAGAGCAAAAATTAATTAGTTTATTTAATAAAATAATTCCCATATATATATATATATATATATATATATATATATATAAGAAATCAGAAATTATGTTTACATAAAATATATAATTAAAAGAAATAGTAAATAGAAAACATTATATATAATAAGTATTTATAATAATTAAAAAGTATATTTAAAAAACCAAAAAATAAAAAATTGAAATCAAACTGAAAAACATAAAAAGTAAAAAAAATTACATCTCCACCGTTCAAAGTTTATTTTTATTATTGTTACTTTTTATTTAATTCTTTTTTTCCTAAATATTTTTCTCTCTTTTGCTTATATATATATGTGTGTGTGTGTGTGTGTGTGTGTGTGTGTGTGTGTGTACATAAACACACAAAAAAACACCAAGCAAAATAAAAATAAGAGAAAGCACAAAAACACAAAACCACCTTCGCCTACTCTACTATTGGAAATTTTGGAAAGGACGATACTCCACGGACCACCAAATCTAGGGCAAAAAGTGAGGAGCACTTCTTAATTTACACCTTCGATCAAGGAGAGTCCTAGATTACGATACACAAGACTGTATTACCTCAAATCCTATTGCCTCTGATTCCTAGAGCCTCAGGTCCCACCAAACATATAGTACCCAACAAAGAGCCTTTCTTTTGAAATGGCAATCGTCAATAGAGTCTACTTCCAATGAAGAATCTTTGTACGACATTAGTAAACCAAACTCAGATCTGGAAGGAGGATTGGTAGACCAATTTGAAATGGAAAGCGCTAGGGCAGCTACCGGATTCATTCCTCAAGCTAGCATGAGACCCACCCAAGCACCCATGATGATTGCATCAAATGCCAATACGCAGTCTATAGGTCTCTCAAACATGGGACCAGTGCCCTTGGAAATAGCACAACCCGGCCCCATGGGGTACAACCATACAAGACCATAAATCGTAGAGTAGAGAGTAATGTGCACCCACGTCCCTATGAACCACCGCCATGTGGATACATAGAAGATATGTTGATGTTGGCAAGGGAAGCAGGAAGGGGGGTTGCCATGCAAACAACACCTCTACTAAGAGCCCAAGACCAGGGCAAGACAAGACCAATCCACATCCCTAAGCTAATGAGAAAATATGATGGAAACGAAGATCCAATTCAATATCTTGAAAATTTTGAACAAGTTTATAAGCTTGTGGAAGAATGGATGACCCCACCAAGATTTGTGCATTTGGTCTTTCTTTAGGAAACAAAGTGAACTAGTGGTTTGGATCACTAAACCCCAACAAAACAAACATACGAGATATTTAGACAAACCTTCATTGTCCAATCTGAACTAGATGGAGCCCAATATCTCAAATCTATAAGCTCAAGCAAGACGAGGAGTCCATAAGAGATTATGTTGTTAGAGCCAAGTACCTTCTAAAATGAGGTGCAATCCTCCGGAAAGGCTCGATGATCTATCAATGATTGATCGATTCATGATTGGTCTATAAAGCAAAAGACTACATGACCATCTCCATAGGTCTAGACACTACACCTTTGATGAGTGTTATCGTGAGGCAGTGGAACTAGTAGACAAAATGTAGGACATGGATGTTAAAGTCATTCACCCAAATCAAGAAATAGAGGAAGGATCATCTAAGGTCTTTAGTTTAAAAGAAACCCACTGATATTTCAGTCTGGATCAAGGACTGGGCCTGGTTCAATGGGGTCAAACTGAAGGATGGTAAAACTAAAGACATTTATGCACTCATGAAGGAAGGGAGATGCTAATACTATGTACTGTAAAAAAACAAAATATGGAATGTAAAGTGGAGTGTTGCAAGTTGGGAAAAGAGATGGCATGTGATATGGAACTCTCAGATGCCCAAGACATTCCAGGTTTTTTTGTGGAAGGTTTGTATGTGGGCACTTCCCATTGGGTATAAGCTGCAAAAAAGAAACATGGCTAGTGGTGTATGCCCTAGATGCAGGTCTTCTTTGGAAAGTGGTAAGCACCTGTTTTGGGATTGCCCTACCCTAAGGAGCACCTAGGTAAAATGACTAGCAAATTTTTTGGGAGGACTGGCTTCTTGGGAAATGGGCAATCAGTGAGATGAATGCAGTGGATTGGTTTTTAACATTATTAGAGCTTGCACTTTATGGGAAATTTGGACCATCAAAAATGAAATTGTGTTTTTGAAGACTACTTGTACAGGACTGCAGGATTCTGAGTTGATGTATAAATGTATTTGCATGTGTTGGTCTATTTGTAATGTAAATAAAATCTAGTCTGTGGAGTTGGATGTGCTGATTCAAAACTTACAGAGGAATATTTCATATTTATGTCACCATTATCTTGGCAGAGCTTCATGCATATTAGGGGTTGTTCCCTAATGTGGTTTTGTTGGATTGAGAAGAAAAGGCCTCCTAGATTTGGGCCCAGGACACAGAGATGGTACCATAAGGAAAAGAAAGTAGATCATACTTTCGTGGCCTTTATTGAGAACCTGGTTGGCACAAGACCTACTGTTAAGGTGTGGTCAAAACACGGAGGGTTGCTATTGAGAACCCGGTTGGCAAAAGACCTATTGTTAAGGTGTGGTCAAAACACGGAGGGCTGCTAGAAAAACAATCTCCCTGGGGTTGTACTACTGAGGCTATGATGGAGGCTTGTTTACTACTGGGATATCAGATTTCTTTGGATCAGTCCAGTTTTTAATGTGAAGATGAAAGATGGGATTTCCTTTGTAAAATTCTAAACGAGATAAAAAAGGAGTAGAGTAGTGTGGATGTGGGGGTAATCGAGGATGTGAGAAAGTTGGGTGTGGGTGTGATATATGTTGTTGGTCTGACTTTGAATAGTTAATATAAATACTTTATTGTTCCAAAAAAAAACCCAAACATCAAAGGAAAGTATGCTTGTGAAGGACATGAGCAGTGAAGAGCTGGCTAACTAATTGCTTAACCTGTGTACCTTCGAGACATCTAGACTTCGGCCATTGGATCCTTCATCATCTATCTCTCACAATGAGGAGATAGTCCATTTAAGCCATAGATGGAGGATGGAGTTGTAGAGTTTATTGTTTACACATGTTCATTATCTATGGGATAAGAGAGATTAGCACATTCAACAATCCCTTGACTGTTGGTCATTGAGATATTTCTTAGAGGTAGATGGGTCAATTTTTCTTAGTTGGGATGATTCCTATGGTCACTTATTCGAGTGTCCCACATTCTTGAGTATTTGTGATTATATTATTGAGGATGTAAACCACATCGACATTGGCACAAATGATAATGATGATGATGTATCTCATATACATACACATGATGACGGTGATAGGATTTTTTTGGGCCAAAGACTATGATGATGTATCTCATATACATACATATGATGACGTTGATAGGATTTTTTTTGGGGCCAAAGAGTATGCTCATGGAGATGCAAACCCCAACCCAAGAGGACAATAAAAACAATAAGATATGGTTAGGGATCTTGGGGAATGTAGCTTTTTTGGCATAGATATATATGCAAACTATAACAAGTTGTAACTAGTTTCCGTGGCTTGAAAAAAGCTGAGAAGATTTACGTAAAATAGGCGTGCACATGAAGATAGCAAGTAGCGCGGAACAAAAAAAGAGGGGATTGTTTTTAGAGGAGGAGAAGCTATAAAGAAAGGGACTTCTTACTTTGGGAGGGCACAAGAAAGAGAGATAGGGGAGAGAATTTTGGAAGAGATTCTTTGGCTATTGGAAGCATCTGCAAGTCCTGTGAGAGCTGAGCGACAGGGATTTGGCTGAGGAGACTTGGATTCAGTTAAGAGCCGGGGGTATGTTGGAAGGAGAGAGTTCTATGTGGAGCTAGTGTCCCAGAACCTCC
Organism: Cibotium barometz; assembly: GCF_041138505.1. Taxonomy (NCBI): domain Eukaryota; kingdom Viridiplantae; phylum Streptophyta; class Polypodiopsida; order Cyatheales; family Cibotiaceae; genus Cibotium; species Cibotium barometz. The sequence continues at coordinate 26,777,297 of NC_141064.1, read as the reverse complement.
TCTAAATTGTAAGATTCCTCCCCAGCCTCTCAAGAAGTCCAGTATCTTCCCCTATAAATCCCTCTTCGGAAATATAAAAGATCTTGTTTCTACCTGTTTTGGCCTAGAGAGAGAAAATCTTCTCGAGAGAGGTGATTTAGTTTTTAAATATTTTTGGATGAAAAAATATCTCATCTTATTAAAATAAATTCCCCTAAAACAGAAGTTCAAAAAGAATTTCAGAAGGTGCATTAGAAATAAATTATAATATGTTCAAAAGGCCTTATAAGGGTCCAGATTTTTTGAAAATTTTAAATTAAGGTTCCTATGGACCAATAAGATTAATCCAAATGTAGGGAGGAGGTAAATTGAAGAAATAAAGAAAATCCCCCCAAAAATGAGTAAATACTCACATAAGATGAAGGACCAAAGGAAATACTAAAAAAATGAATTTTTGACACCTCAAAGTGGGGATTCCCCCTCATGAAGTAGGTGCCTTTTTCCCATCATTGCTTTTGAATTTTAAATCAATAAAATTAGATATTTCATCTCTCCTCTCTCCTAATTCAAAACTGGATCCAAAAAAGAAAATAAACTGACCCAAAAATGGTCAAAAATTGACCAAACTGATCTGGAAAATTCTAGAATCAGTTTGCTTGGTTAGAAGCTCACTTTTTCCTATAAATAGAAGCCTCCCCCTTTGTAGAAGCTTAATAGTGTTTTATGCACTGTTACTCTACCCCTCTCCCCAGAGCCAAAAACAGTGAATTTATTGTTGATAATTCATTAGTTTTTTACCATTTCCTCTTCAAAAGAATTGGTGGCCACTCTTGTTGCAAACAAGAGTAGATCCCTCAAACCATCAAGCCAAAGGAAAGCTCACAAAAATTCATGTAAGCTAGAAATCCTACTTTTTCTTTATTCCATTTAATGGTTTTCTAATTTTTGTTTTCTTTAAAATGAAAAATGATATTATGCCTTGTTGGAAAGGCTTTCTCCCTCTCTTCATTCTTGAATTCAGTCTTTCTTTATCCTAAATTTTTTATATTATTTCTGTTTAAAAAGTGGAATTTGATTAGTTTAGAATGCTTTAAACCATTTGGGATAATTTCTAAGTAACTTGAGAGTGAAAAAAATTAAAAAATGGTCAGCCATACAAAGGAGGTTGTGGTAAAATTTTCTTAAATTTTGTGAAATAAGTTTTATCTTTTATTATTCAAAAAGAGTAATCCCCACCGTTTGTGTATTCTAAAAGTGTTATTTTCATTCTATGCATAGAAAAATGCATATTAGAAATATTTTTATTGTAAAAGTGTTATTTCCATTAGAATTAATTTCTATGCATAGAAAGATGCATATTGGAGAATTTTTTTATTCTAAAAGTGTTACTTTCATCAAAATTGATTTTTATGCATAAATAGATGCATAAAAGAATTTTTTAATTATAAAAGTGTTACTTTCATCAAAATTGATTTTTATGCATAAATAGATGCATAAAAGAATTTTTTTAATTATAAAAGTTACTTTCATCAAAATTGATTTTTATGCATAAATAGATGCATAAAAGAATTTTTTTATTATCAAAGTGTTACTTTCATCAAAATTGATTTTTATGCATAAATAGATGCATAAAAGAATTTTTTTTATTCTAAAAGTATTACTTTCATCAAAATTATTTTTTATGCATAAAAGATTTTTTTTAAAAATAAAAGTGTTACTTTCATCAAAATTGCTCTTTATGCATAAATAGATGCATAATAGGATTTTTTTTTATAAAAGTGTTTCTTTCATCAAAATTGATTTTTATGCATAAATAGATGCATAAAAGAATTTTTTTATTATAAAAGTGTTACTTTCATCAAATTTGATTTTTATGCATAAAAGAATTTTTTTATTATAAAAGTGTTACTTTCATCAAAATTGATTTTTATGCATAAAAGATTTTTTTATTATAAAAGTGTTACTTTCATCAAAATTAATTTTTATGCGTAAATAGATGCATAAAAGGATTTTCTTTTATATAAAAGTGTTATTTCCATAGAAGTTGGATTTTATGCATAAATAGATGCATACAGAATTTTTATATCAAAATAAGAGTTCTCTTTAATCCTATGTTTAAATCCCATGAATATTAGTAAATGAATAAGTAAATACTCTGTGAGAGAAAATTCTACCGTTTCATATTCTCTACGATGGTAATGAAAAAATTTAGAAAAACTATCGAAGTCGAAATTTTAGATAAATGATTAATTTATTCCTCATAGGAATTCGTGTTTAGTTTTGGATTCAGTTAAGCAAATACTCAATGAATGAAATTCAGTAAAGTAGTAATTGAAATATTACCCTTCGAGAAAGATAGTTCAGGGAGAACCTTTCCAGACTCAAACCCTAAATCAGTCTATGACCAAGACATAACTCCTTCATCAGTTTCAAGAAAAGATGATATGACCAGTTCAGGAAAATTCACTCAAATCATCCCCCACCGAATATGAAACTAAGTTGAGACCCTTTGATTTTGATCTGAGGATCAAGGTTACAGAATTCATGAAATTCTATTAGAATTCAGACCTGCGATCTAGAAGTATTGGAATATGGATTTAAGATATACTCATTGTATTCAAAAGAAAATCAAAACTGAAAACTTGCATAGAAACCCTGTTTTCTTAAAGGATTGTCTTACGCCAGAATGCTGGAGGGAGCATTTGGTATATGTGTTTTTCTAAGGGAAGTTTGGTTGCAACAGCTGGCGGGGAGTGTTCAAAGGACGGCTCATGCGGCAAAAACCTGCCCAGGTCTTAACCAGCCTTGGTAGTGGTGAAAAATGGTGTACTTCCGGTACGATGGGCGAGGACTGACGAAGCGTCCCTGAGTGAAGTGCCAGGACACCTAAGGAGGATCTTGGAGGGTTCTGACCAGGCGATGCACGGGCTCGCAGTGCTTAGGACACCCATGCGTATGTCATGGAAGATATATATTATATGATGGACCAATGTTTATTGTAATCTGTTAACTGGATCTCGTTGTGCTGACCAGCTGGTTTCAACGGAGAGTCCAGAGTGATATTGTTTTTTTTGTGAGAAACAAGGATTGAATGGAAATTTTGAGTTATGACATCTGTAAACCAATAATTGTTTGTCAATGGATTGTTTTATAAGTTAAAGTTTAAAGAGGAGTGTATGCGTATCTGTATTCTAAAGAAAAAGTTAAGAAAGGCATTCAATTATGGGTGGGTGAGTACTTGTCTGGTTCTACCAATTCTAGTGGTTGGGCGGTGGCTAACCCATGGGCCGGATAGGCTGGAATCAGTAGAGTTTTAATAATAAAATTGATTTAATAGGAATATGTTTAGAACTCGAGTAGTTAAATAAAAGCATGAAGACTTCTCTAATCAATAGATCAACGGCTGTGCCTGATTCAATTAAGAAAAAAGCATTGATCCCTTCAAGTTAAGTCTGCAATAGTTTCCCTTCTATCTGGTTTATTCAGATGAAGGTTAGTTCAGTATCTTGACTTCGTTAGAAAAATTCGTTAAGAAAATAAAAATGGTGGAATCGTGCCTGTTTTTTGGGCATGGGAAATTTCCCGGTTTCGGTTTTCGGAATGACCACTAGCTTAGTCTCATGTGCCTAGACATTCAGGGGCAAGGCCCCAAGTGGGAGACCCTGCCCCGCGCATGAGGGAGTTGCTTCCGCTGCCAATTATTACCGGGAATTCGGTGTGCGGAGGGGGCAGTGGGATTTGGCTGAGGAGACTTGGATTCAGTTAAGAGCCGGGGGTATGTTGGAAGGAGAGAGTTCTATGTGGAGCTAGTGTTCCAGAACCTCCTCTAAACCCACTGTTAGATACTTGAATGAATCAAGGATTGCTCATAGCATATCCCAGTTATACCTGATTATAGAAGCCTTAAGCAGTGGTTCCTGAGTTGTTTTGTTGGGCCCGAGAACTCCTTTGATTTCTTTGTGATTAACTATGTGAGAGATTTCTTTCTCTGATTCTTATTGTATCCAATTTCTCCGTTTTGTCTCAATTTGTTTAGAGTTTATAAAACACTGTGCTATTGATTTAAATCCACAAAAAGTGGTGTTTGTTGTTGTTTAAGGGTGAAGTCAGAATTTGATTTGAGAGGTGAAGTCAGAATTTGATTTGATCAAGTCTAGAGTGAGATCCAAGCTCTTCATCAAATCTGCAGGTGACTTTGGTAAAACAGAGATTAAGCATTCAATGTTTGGTCAAATCTTATGTTTCTTGGCTTAATCCTCTACTAGACTAATTGCTATTGATAGCCTTGAAAGCATTTGAGCTCATTTGAACTACACACAAAACAGAGGATTAATTTACTAATTAGTGATTAATCAATGCTAATCACTATTTTTTGTGCAATTGAGGGTTCAAATTAACCATTAGGTATCTGATACAGATCCCTATAACTTCAGATTGCGATTCGGAGATGGTTTGATACTCCAACCATTCCGTACAAATTGGTTACCCTTGATTTAATGTAATTTCTAGTGATTTTATGCTAATAAATCTATTGTAATCATCTCCTAAACACCAGATTGAGTTGTAAAAGGGTAGACACTGCCCTTGAATCTTGAAATTGGATCAAGAGGTAAGACCCCCTTCACATTATCATGAGTACGGCATAAGAAATAGCCAAATTTAATGGAGAATAGTTTTACACATGGCAGACAAAAACCATGTATATGCTCATGAGGAAAAATCTGTGGTGGGGGCTAGTTGAGGGAAGAGATGAATGCCCAGAGGTGAGAGGGAAAAATAAGTGAAAGAGCAGGAATGAAAAAGCATTGGGACTTATCGTACTCAGTTTAAATGATGAAATCATTCATCACATCACAGGGATACAATGGGCAAAAGATGCATGGGATTAACTCAATAAATTATTTAGCACACAAGCTAAAAATTCAAAGATAAATCTGTTAATGCAATTCTACAAATTGGATATGAAGGAAAGTGAACCTTTAATCACACACTTGAACAGATATAAAAGCATTAAGCAACAACTGGCAGCTATTGGGGCAAAACGATAGAAAATGATGAGGCACTAGCAATGCTTCTGAAGAGTGTGGACAAAGGTGAATATGAAAACATTGTAGCAACCCTAAAGAATGTACCTGAATTGAAGCTACACGAGATAGAAGGAGCTCTACTAGAGCAAGAGAGCAGAGGCAAAGAGAAGAAATGGACTGGTCATGGACTATCAAGTAAGAGGGAAACTTGGTATAGGGTCCACGTGTGCTAGGAGTATTCACTTGAGGGGAGGTGTTGAAATATACAAGTGAATAGGGTGTGTGCGGGAACAAGCCCTTGGCAACAAGAGGCTGTAAAAGAGAATTTGTAAATGTGAGAGAAGCTGTGAAAAGGTGAGAAGTATCTACTGGGAGAGAATAAAGGGTAGCATGAGGAGATTTAGGAGGTGTGGAGATATTTTGGGAGAGGTGGAGAGAATCAAGCAAAAGAGGTGGAGTGAATCAAGGAGAGATCAGTGGGATTAGATGCTTGGATGTAAACTCTATAAATTGAGGCATTGGCCTAATGAGAATTTTACTGGTTTTTTATTATCCATGCCTACATTAAGCTATCAGTTAATTACTCACTAATCACGTGTTAATTATCATCTAATCTCTTTGTTAATGATATTGATTCTAGCATTTGATCCACCATAGCTCATCACATTGCTGTAATTTTAACATTTAATAGGTCAATTCATGTACTCTTTCTTCTTGGAAAATAATACCCTTCCTTTAAAAGGTCAGCATCATGCATATGATTGGTGGCAAACCACACATACAAACTAAAAGACTTTAAAATCTAAAAGACATCACCACTTCAATATGTAAAGAAGTTTATTAAAGCCAAAAAAGGATATATGTTTTTCAATACTTTCTCTCTATCTTTCTCTCAAACCACATATACAAACTAAGATTTTAGAATCTAGAAGACATCAACACATTAAAGAAGTTAATTAAAGCCAAAAAAGGATAATACATATGATGATCGACGCTTTGTAAATGTGTGATTCATCTTGGTTAATAAAATTGCGAGCTCAACAGTCCTTTTTCAACCAACATCACAAAGACCTAATCCTTCTCAAAAACCTCAACATGAATCTAACATATAAAGGTGTGCCTCTTTCATAATATACTTGATTTGAGTTATAATGGAAGTAATAGATTCTCTTGTAGAATTACTTTCACTATGTGCATTACTTGATAGTTAAATTTGCAGCAATGTGATGAGCTATGGTGGATCAAATGCAAGGATCAACATGATTAGCAAGTAATTTAGTAGGTTATTAAGGCGAGATTAGTGCACAGTTAATCTAACAGCTTAATGTAAGCATGGATACTTAAAAACCAGCAATTTCTAATTAGGCCAATGCCTCAATTTATAGATTTTACATCCACAAGATGCCTAGCATCTAATCCCATTGATTTATCCTTGATTTGTGCCACCTCCCCTACATCTGGGGGGGCACCTCTCCCTAGAATCTTTCCACACTCCTATATTCACTCATGCTACCCTTAATTCTCTCATTCATTAGATTCTTCTCACCTTTTCACTACGCATTCAATTATAGACTCCCTTTTACAGTCTCTAGCTAAGGGCTTGTTCCCGCACACACCCATTCACTTGCATATTTCAACACCTCCCCTCAAGCGAATAATTCTAGCAGTACACTTGGACCCTATACCAAGTTTCACTCTTACTTGTTGGTAGCTCGTGAACCAGTGTCGCAAGTCCCTAACTCATAGTCCTTGACACTCCCTCTCTATGTGTCCAAGGCTACTACAAGTGCCAATAACTTTGACTAAAGTGCTCACACATACATTTACCACATGGCCTACATCATCGGTGGCTCTCAGAGGTGGTTTTACCGTATTGGGGCAGGTTACATTAGGTTGTGGGGTTTCTCTCTCTTTCTCTCTCAGAAAATATCTCCTGACTCCTCTACCTTAGGAGTCTCCATGAAGTTTGCCGATGCCGATTCTTCTTCATTTGGTTTGTTGTAGCAGTCTTTAGCCATGTTTCCTGGCTTCCCACAGTTGTGGCAAGTGAAGGTCCTTCCTCCTCCCCTGCCTCTTCCTCATCCTCGTGCTCATGTGAGGCCTCCTCAGGTGTAGAATGCCTTCTCCTCTCCAGTTGTTGGATCCAATCCTTTCTTCTCTTTGACCTTGTTCTCTTACTCTAGTAGAGCTCCTCGAATCTCATGCAGCTTCAAATCTGGTACATTCTTTAAGGTTGCCACAATGTTCTCATACTTTCCCTTGTCCACACTTTTTAGAAGAATTGCTAGTGCCTCGTCATCTTCTACTTTCTTCCCAATGGTTGCAAGTTGTTGCTTAATGCTTTTGTATTTGTTCAAGTGTGTGGTTAGAGGTTCACTTTCCTTCATGTCAAGTTTGTAGAATTATATTAGCAAATTTATCTTTGAATTCTTTGCTTGAGTGCCAAATAATTTGTTAAGTTCATCCCATGAATATTTAGTTCATTGTATCCCTGCAATGTGCTGAATGATTTCATCATTTAAGCTAATGAGTCCTAATGCTTTCTCATTTCTATTCTTCCACTCATTCTCCCCATTCTTCTCTGGACATTCATCTCTTCCCTCATCTAGCCCCCCATAGATTCTTCCTTATGAGCAAATACATGGTTTTTATTTGCCATGTATGGAATTGCTCCCCATTGAATTTAGCTACTAGTGCTCATGTGATGATGTGAAGGGGGTCTTACCTCTCTTGATCCAATTCAAGATTCAAGGGCAGTGTCTACCCTTTTACAACCGTTGAATTTAGCTACTTCTTGTGCAGTGCTCATGTGATGATGTGAAGGGGGTCTTACCTCTTGATCCAATTCAAGATTCAAGGGTAGTGTCTACCCTTTTACAACTCCAATCTGATGTTTAATGATGATTACAAACAAGTTTATCATTCAGCATGAATTCACCACCAAAAATTGCATAAAGCCAAGGCTAATCAGTTTATACCGGATGGTTGGGATATCAAACCAACTTCAAATTGAAATCTAAAGTGATAGAGATCTATATCAGATACCCAATGGTAATTTTGAACCATCAATTGCATCAAAATATAATGATTAGTGCTAATTAATCATTGCTTAGCAAAATTAATCTCTTATTTTGTGTGCAAAAAATAGAGTGTACGGGGAGGCCAGATTTGGTGCCTTAGAGTTCAAATGAGCTCAAATCCTTTCAAGGGCATCAATAGCAGTTAGTCTAGTAGAGGATCAAGCCCAAAAACATAAGATTTGACCAAGTATTGATTGCTTAATCTCAGTTTTACCAAAGTCACTTGTAGATTTGATGCAGAGCTTAATGTAGCTTCTCCTTCATGAATTTTAGAAATCTGATTCCACCAGCGTGTTCAAAGCACCCAAAAACCAATCGGGCTAGCTCCATTTCTCCCAATTCTAAGGCATGATGACAAATTTTCAATTTTGCGCAGAAAAAAGGCACCAGCATTTTCGTGAATCCCGGTTGCTTTCGACGGCGATCTAGAGAATTGACTTGATAGTCTGATGCGTGGGGAAGATGGCTAGGTGTGGCTAAGAGCTTTTAGTTCAATTTGATGGCTGGAGGGAGATCAAGCCCCTCCACGAGCTAGGGGAGCAGAGGATAGTTGAAAAAGGACTAAAAAGGGAGGATTAACTCCTAATTTATAATTAGCAAAGTGATTAGGCTTAAATATTAGCTGAATCCTAAGCTATGGCTCTGATACCAAGTTAAATTTGCAACAATGTGATGAGTTATGGTGGATCAAATGCAACGATCAACATGATTAGTAAGTAATTAGAAGGTGATTAAGGTGAGATTAGTGCATAATTAATCTAATAGCTTAATGTAGGCATGGATACTCAAAATGTGAGATCTCGCTGCCCCCTTTGTGCACCGGATTCTCGGATGGTAGCAGCGGAAGTAGGTCTCCCTTGCGCGGGGCAGGGTTTCTCACTCGAGGCCTCGCCCTCGAATGTCCGGGCACGGGACTAAGCTGGTGGTCCTTCCGAAAACTAAAACCGGGAAAATTTCCCATGCCCGGGAAGCGGGCACGATTCCACCATTTTTATTTTATTAACAAATTTTTCTAACGAGGTCAAGGTACTAAACTAACCTTCATCTGAATAAACCAGATATAGAAGGGAAACTATTACAGACTTAACTTGAAAGAATCAACGCTTTTTTCCTGATTGAATCAGGCACAGCTGTTGATCTATTCTTTAGAGAAGTCTTCAAGATTCTAATTAACTACTCGAGTTCTAAGCGTATTCTTATTAATCAATTTTATTATTAAAACTCTACTAATTCCAGCCTACCATCCGGCCCATGGGTTAGCCACCGCCCAACCACTGGAATAGTAGAACCAAATAAGTACTCACCCACCCATAATTGAATGCCTTTCTTAACTTTTGCTTTAGAAAACAGATACGCACACACTCCTCTTTAAACTTTAACTTATAAAACAATCCATTGACAAACAATTACAGGCTACACATGTCATAACTCAAAATTTCCATTGAGTCTTTGTTTCTCACAAAACAGTATCACTCTGGACTCTCCGTTGAGACCAGCAGGTCAACAACGAGATCCAGTATTACAATAAACATTGGTCCATCATATAATATCTTCCTCGACATACGCATAGGTGTCCTCGGCACCGCGAGCCCATGCATCTCCTGGTCAGAACCCTCTAGGATCCTCCTTAGGTGTCCTGGCACTTCACTCATGGACCGCTTCGTCGGCCCTCGTCCATCGTACCGGAAGCGCACCATTTTAACCATACTGAGGCTGGTCAAGACCTGGGCAGGCTTTGCCGCGTGAGTTGTCCCTTGAACACTCCCCGCCAGCTGTTGTTGCAACCGAACTTCCCTTAGAAAACACATATACCAAATGCTCCCTCCAGCATTCTGGCGCCAACATTCTGGCATAAGACAGTCTTTTAAGAAAACAGGGTTTCTATGCAAGTTTTCAGTTTTGATTTTGTTTTTTTTTTGGAATACAATGGTTATATCTTAATTCCGTATCCCAATACTTCTAGATCACAGGTCTGGATTCCCAAGCACAATTCCTCGAATTCTGTAATCTTGATCCTTAGATCAAAATCAAAGGTCTCAACTTAGTTTCAGATTCGGTGGGTGATTTGAGTGCATTTTTCCTGAACTGGGCACATCGTCATTGATCGAAACTGACGAAGGAATTAGGTCTTGGTCAATAGTCTAAATCAGAGTTTGGGTCTGGAAAGGTTCTTCCTAAACTATCTTTCTTGAAAGGTAATATTTTAATTTCTCTTTTTCTAAATTTCGTTCATTGAATATTTGCTTACATATTTCTAAACTAAACATGAATTCCTATGAGGAATAAAATAATCATTTATCTCGATCTCCGACTTTGATAGTTTATTTGAATTTTCTCATTACCATCTTAGTGAATATGAAACGGTAGAATTTCCTCTCACAGATTATCTACTTATTCATTTTTACAATTTTTACAAAAATCAAACAGAGGATTAAAGAGAACCCTTATTTAAATATAAAAATTTCTTTTATGCATAAAATCATTTATGATGAAAATCACACTTTTAATATAAAAATATCTTTTATGCATATAAATCATTTATGATGAAAATCATTCTTTTAATATAAAAGAATTTCTTTTATGCATCCATTTATGCATAAAAATCATTTATGATGAAAATCACACTTTTAATATAAAAAAATATCTTTTATGCATACAAATCATTTATGATGAAAATCACTCTTTTAATATAAAAGAATTCCTTTTATGCATCCATTTATGCATAAAAATCATTTATGATAAAAATCACACTTTTAATATAAAAAAATTATCTTTTATGCATATGTTTATGCATATAAATCAGACGAAAATCACTCTTTTAATATAAAAGAATTTCTTTTATGCATCCATTTATGCATAAAAATAATTTATGATGAAAATCACACTTTTAATATATAAAAAAATATCTTTTATGCATACAAATCATTTATGATGAAAATCACTCTTTTAATATAGAAGAATTTCTTTTATGCATCCATTTATGCATAAAAATCATTTATGATGAAAATCACACTTTTAATATTAAAAAATATCTTTTATGCATATGTTTATGCATACAAATCATTTATGATGAAAAACACTCTTTTAATATAAAAGAATTTCTTTTATGCATCCATTTATGCATAAAAATCATTTATGATGAAAATCATACTTTTAATATAAAAAAATATCTTTTATGCATATAAATCATTTATGATGAAAATCACTCTTTTATGATCAAAATAAAATTTCAATAAGATTCCTTCTATATATAGAATTTAATTCTAAAGAAAGTAACACTTTTTTAAAAAAATATTTTTAGTAAGCATTTTTCTATACCTAGGATGAAAAATAACACTTTAAGAATACATATACGATTGGGAATTACTCTTTTTGAATAAAAAAAAGTAAAATTTATTTTTCACACCTTTAGAAAATTTCACCATAACCTCCTTTGTATGGCTGACCATTTTTCAATTTTTAACTCTCTAAAATTATTTAGAAGTTCACCAAGAGTATTTAAATCATTCTAATGTAAACATTTTCTACTTATCAAAGAGAAACATTATGAAAAACTTGATTTTATCCATTAATCATTCATCTAGGATAAAGAATGGTTGGATTTACTAAAGAAGAGAGGGGAATGCCTTTTTTCAATGAGGCATAACATCAGATTCATATTAGAGAAGACAAAAATCATAAAAAACCATAAAACGAAATAGAAAAGAGAAGAATCTCCAACTTACAAGGAGAATTTGAGAGCTTTCCTTTGGCTTGATGGTTTGAGGGATCTACTTTTGTTTGAAACAAGAGTGGCCACCAATCTTTAGAAGAGGGAAGGTCAAAATCTAATGAATTATGAGTAAATTCACAGTTTTTGGCTCTTGGGAGAAGTAGGGTAACAGTGCAAAAACACTATTGTTTTTCAACAAAGGGGGAGGCTTCTATTTATAGGAAAAATTGAGCTCCTAACCAAACAAACTGATTCTAGAATTTTCCAAATCAGTTTAGTCAATTTGTGACCATTTTTAGGTCAGTTGAGCTAACTTTTTGGAACTAGACTTGAATTAGGAGAGAGGAGGGATGAAATATCTCAATTTTGAAGATTTAAAACTCAATTGCACATGTGAAGTAGGCGCCTCATTCATGAGGGGGGGAACCCCCATTGTGAGGTGTCAAAATTCCATTTTTTAAGCTTTTCCTTTGGTCCTTAGTCCACTCTTCATCTTATGTGAGTATTTACTCATTTTTGGGGGTGATTTTCTTTATTTCTTCTATTTATCTTCTTCATACATTTGGATGAATTTGATTGGCCCTTCAAAACCTTAATTTGAAATTTTTTGAAAATCTGGACCCCTAGGATAAGGCCTCTTGAATAAATTATACTTAATTTCTAATGCACCTTCTAAAAATCTTTTTGAACTTCTGTTTCGGGGGAACTTATTTTAATAAGAAGAGATATTTTTCCATCCAAAAATATTCAAAATCTGAATATTCTCTCTCTAGGCCAAAACAGGTAGAAACAAGATCTTTTATATTTCTGAAGAGGGATTTGATTACAGGGAAAGATGCTGGACATCTTGAGAGGCTGGGGAGGAATCTTACATTCTCTCCCACTTGAAAAATTCGAGATGTCCTCATCTCGCAAACTGGGGATAATCTCGCAATAGATCGGCTTCTTTCTCCCAGGTGGCATCTTCAAAAGGATAGAACTTCCATTTAACCAATAATTCTCTCAGAATTCTGTTCCTAAGAATCTTTTCTCGAACATTAAGGATTTCTTCAAGTTGGACTTCCATCTGCCCTTGGGTTGAATAAGTTTAGATTTCATCATCACGCACATGATTCGGGCTTGGTATATACTTTTTTAAGAAGGCTAACATGAAATACATTATGTACTTTGAGATGAGGAGGCAGAAGAAGCTCGTAGGCTAAGTCACCTACTTTCTTTGTAATCAGATATGGCCCACAATATCTGAGGGATAACTTCTTTGTAATCAGATATGGCCCACAATATCTGAGGGATAACTTCTTGTACTTCCCAAGAGATAGAGAACTTCTTTTGGGGCGTACTCGAATGAAGACCATATCTACTTCTTCGAATTCTCTGTCTGTCCTCTTCTTATCTGCATACTACTTCTGTCTATCTTGGGTAGCTTTTATATCTTTACGAATTGCGTGCATCTGTTGCTCCATGTCATCAAGCATCTGTCTAGACATCTCGACCCTAATCAATGGGTCGGACCAAGTTAATGGAGTTAAGCAATCTTGTCCATACAAAGCTTTGAAAGGGCTCATCCCAATACTTCTATGTTAAGAAGCATTGTAGGCGAACTCGACTAGGTGCAGATAGCTTAGCCACTTCTTGGGTTCCTTGCCATAGCGTGACCGAAGTATTTCTTCGATTACTTAGTTTACCCTTCCTGTTTGACCATCGGTCTCAAGGTGGTAAGCTGTGCTGGGATCCAAGAAAGTTCCTACTGCTTCAAAAAATGCAGTCCAGAATCTTGACGTGAATTTGGGGTCTCGATCACTTACTATTCTTCTAGGTAGGCCATGCAATCTGAAGATTTCCTTGAGAAACACTCTAGCCACATCCACTACAGTGTAGGTTTTACTGAAGTCAGATGGGCAACTTTGGTTAATCTATCGACTACCACAAAGATGGAGTTGTAACCTGATCGCACTAAAGGTAATCCAGTAATAAAATCCATACTAATACATTCCCACTTCATCTGGGGGATGTCTAAAGGATGTAACTTCCCAGGCATTTTTACTCTCTTGGCCTTGACTTTCTGACAAGTCAGACATTGACGTACACGATTAAGCACATCCCTTTTTAGACCAAGCCAAAAGAAGCTTTTCTTCACAAACATGTAGGTTTTGATGAAACCTGGATGTCCTGCAATAAGGCTGTCATGTGCTTCATTCAAAATTTGACTCTTAGTTCCCTCATCATTGGGAATACATAGCCTGCGAATTATAATACATAATTCCATCATCCAGGCTATACCCTTGAACTCGGTTCAACTCTTGTGGAGTTTTGCTTTCCTTGCATAAGTAGGGTAGCAATAGGGCCAAATAATCTATCCTACATGATCTTCTCTCTTGCTTCAATAATCAAGGGATTTGACACTACAGTAATTTGCAAGCAAGGAGGCTTTTCTGCTGAGGGCTCTGCTACCACATTTTCTTTGCATGGGCGGTATTTGATTTCAAAATCAAATTCCTGCAGGGTCTGCATCCAAGGGTCTGCATCCACCTTCTTTGACGTATGTTGAGATCCTTCTAAGTGAAGATCCACTTTAAGCTCTGATGATTTGTCATCAAAGTGAATCTTTGTCCCAGTAGGTAATGTCTCCACAACTTCAAGGCATATACTACTGAAAGTATTTCCAAGTCGTGTGGACATCATAATTCCTCTCATGCGTTTTGAGTTTTCGGGATTCATAGGCCACTACATGACCTTCCTGCATGAGTGCACCTCCCAGGGCAAAACCACTAGCATCAGTTACTACTTCAAAGGGTAGAGAGAAATCTCGCAGCTTCAGAAAACGGGATTGGTTACCCAAGGCAGTCTTCAGCTTATCAAAAGCACTCTTGCACCTGGCAGACCATTGAAACGGAATATTCTTCTTGAGAAGATTAGTCAGGGGGGAAGCTATGAGAGCATACTTTGGTATAAAAATTCTATACCAACCAGTCAATCCTCCCAAGAATCCTCTGACTTCTTTCACTGTCTTTGGTTCAGGCCAATCTATGACTGCTTGGACTTTTGCGGAGTCTGGAGAAATTCCATCTTTTGATACCAGAAAGCCCAAGTATTCAACATGGTCGGCAGAGAAAGTGCATTTGCTCTTTTTTGCAACAAAGAGTTGGTGCTTCCTTAGAATCTCAAGAACTTTTCTGACATGAACTTCATGGTCAACTGCATTCTTTGAGCAAAACAGAATATCATCAAAGAAAACAAGAACAAAATCATCCAAGTATTCTCTGAGAATGTCTTGCATTAAGCGATTGAATGTAGCTGGGGCATTTGTCAATCCAAATGGCATGATAGTGAATTCATAATGCCCATACCGAGTATTGATGGCTGTCTTTGGGATATCTTACTCATTAATACCCTGATTTGAGATCTATCTTTGTGATCTAGGCTCCACTTAGCCTGTCTAGAAGCTCATCAATTCTGGGCATAGGAACTGTTAGCCGATTTAGACCTCTGTCCACACAGAGTCTTAGCGTTCCATCTTTCTTTTTCTGAAAGAGAACTGGCGCACCCCAAGGTGAAACACTACTTACAAACCCTTGTTCCAACAGCTGTCTAAGCTGTTCCTTGAGTTTGATGGCTTCAGGAACTGGCATTTTGTATGTGCGCAGGGCTACTGGCTGAGATCCGGGGGTCAATTCTATCATATGATCTACTTCCCGAATTGGAGGCATCTCTGTTAGCTCTGCTGGGAATAAATCATCATATTCACTTAACCATTCAGGTTCTTTAGCTTTTAACTTTGAGTCTACCGGATTCATTTTGACAAGATAAATGCGCTGCTTCTTTCTAAGTCCTTTTAGTAGCTTAGAAGCCTTTATTAACTGCAGACTAGGGGATCCTAAAATTCCGGTTCCTTGAACTTTGTTTCCGTGAAGGTCACGGAAGGAAATGGTTCCATTATGACAGTGAATGTCAGCTTGATTTTTGTGGAGCCAATCCATTCCAAGGATCCTGTCAAAAACTCCCAAAGGTATAACTTTGAACTGACAGTCAGTTAAATTCCCATCTAGATTGAACTGAATACGATCTGTCTCAAGGTGAGTGAAAAGAATCTTCCCACTTGCCAATTCAACTTGCATGGGTTTCCTTGATTTCTGATCTAAGACTAGCTTACACAAGCATCTAGGGAAAATGAAAGAATGAGTACTGCCTGAATCAATCAAAAGCTTAAAAGGCTTACCCTGATACTCAGCTGGAGTACTGATGATAGAGAATTGACGATTTGGCCCTTGATTTTCAATTGCTGCATAAATCTGGCCTCTTTCTTCTTCCACTACTTTTGCTATTGTGACTGCTCTGGCTGCTGCAGTCTGAGGCGGAACTCTTTCTCTTTGGTTGCCCCAGTTTTGGGAAGGAGTTCTGAGGCTACTCTGGATAGAGCCAAACGGCTAAGCTGGAGTTCTCCTGGGATTTCCCTGATTTTGGCGCGGGGGACCCTGATTGGACTGATAAGAAGGAGTATGTCTCGGAACTCTGGGACCCTCGCTTCCTTGGCCCACAGAAGGACATGGGCAATCCTTGAGCTGGTGCCCAAGACCTTGACATCCGAAGCATCTGTTCTCACTTCGAAGGTCTTCTCTTTGCATTTTGGAGAGAGCCGGAGTTTCGGAGAATGTACTTCGGGGGAAAGGTCTTCCTTCATTTCTAAAGCTTCCCGTTTCCACATTCCGGTTAGAACCTTGGTGTCTCTTTGGAGGCGGAAAGTTGGAAGAACTTCTCGGTGTCTGAAATCTCTTGAAGGATGAGGGAGCTGGATTTGGCGGGACTTTTACGATGAAGGCTTTGGTAAAGTCCTTTGCCATTCTGACAGCTTGAGCCATGGACACTGGCTTGGCATTTTTGACCAGTGTGTCCAAGGGTTCGTTCATTCCCCGAATGAACCTGGCCATGAGTTGCTCTTCATCTAGAGGTGGTGAATATTTGAGTAGAAGAGCGAAGGCCTGGTGATACTCCTCGATGGTTTTGCTCCCCTGCTTTAGCTCTAAGAATTCGTTCATTTTGGTTTCTAAAAATCCAGGGGAACAAAATCTCTTTCTCAAATAGGTTTTTAGGTCTAGGACTGAGTATTTCTATCCAAACGGTTGGTGTCACAGTGGTTCCTCCATGCTACCCGGGCTGTTTCCACTATTTTCAGCCTGGCAAGAGCCATTTTGCTCTGCTCATTGTAGCCTGTGACATCAAAATATTCTTCCATGGCTTCCACCCATTTCTCCACAGCCTTGCCTAGGTTCTCCCCTTCTCCTTTGAAGGGTCCTGGGCTGAGTCCTATGAAGGGTCCTCGCTGAGTCCTATGAAGAGCCTTGCGAACATCAGGGTCAAGCTCGTCATCTTCAGAGAGAGGGTCTGGATGTGACGACCACGGTTTCCTCGTCTCATGATTCTGCCAAAATTTATATATTATTAAATTTGTATTTTGATATCATTCACGAGATCCTAAGACTTAAGAGGTTCGGAAAACAATTTCTTAAACAAGACAATGATCTTATTGGAGATCTATATGTCCGATAATAATTTTTTTCTTTTTCAAATCGTCCATAAACAATCACTTATACAATAGGGAATTTTTCTCCAGAAAACATTTCTTTATTTATATAAAAGTTGCAATATGTACATAGAGTAGTTCGGCTCCAGAATTCAAAATATCCTCGGGAGACGCATATGACGACGGTACTGGGCCATAGCCATGCCCTGATACAAACATCCACTTACTGAGCTATTATCTTCCATTTAGGAATAATGCAACTAAGGAGTCTCTAGACGGCATGAAAGTCTGAAATTTCAAAATCTCCTCGGGAGACGCATATGACGACGGTACTGGGCCATAGCCATGCCCTGATACAAACATCCATTTACTGAGCTATTATCTTCCATTTAGGAATAATGCAACTAAGGAGTCTCTAGACGGCATGAAAGTCTGAAATTTCAAGGCGTTGAATGATATAGAATGACACCACGCACCATTTTCAGCTTTAACAGAATCATTGCAATGAGAGGTTCTGCCACAGCATTGCACGTCGATCACAAGAGGCGTGGACATACTGTCCTGCAAACCACTAATGTTGTCGTCTCTCCGCTGGGTCCGAAAAATATAAATCCTCGAAATGGCTTACGAGTCTTGCTCGGCTTGTTCGAGTCGAAGCGGAAGAGATGAGATGCTCAAAGGCGAATGCGGTCATGTCTTATGACTGGGTGAGGTCGGGAATACCGAATAAGTATGGAACTTCCATCTATAATCGGGAATACCAAATAAGTATGGAACTTCCATCTATAATTTCCAATTCAATTTATAAGTTTTTAATTTTTTTGAAGTTTATTCAACATAATATTAGCAAGCAAAGAACATTATTTCTCAAAATTTTAAGCAATTTTTGCTACTGTTAATTTTACAACAGCGCTCTGATACCAACTGTGAGATCCTGCTGCCCCCTCCCTCTAAGCACCGGCGGATTCCCAGATGGTAGTAGCGGAAGTAGTTCTCCCTAGCGCGGGGCAGGGTTTCTCACTCGGGGTCTCGCCCTCGAATGTCCGGGCACGAGACTAAGCTGGTGGTCCTTCCGAAAATCGAAACCGGGAAAATTTCCCATGCCCGGGAAGCGGGGACGATTCCACCATTTTTTATTTTATTAACGAATTTTTCTAACGAGGTCAAGGTACTAAACTAACCTTCATCTGAATAAACCAGATAGAAGGGAAACTATTACAGACTTAACTTGAAAGAATCAATGCTTTTTTCCTGATTGAATCAAGCACAACCATTGATTTATTCTTTAGAGAAGTCTTCAAGATTCTAATTAACTACTCGAGTTCTAAGCGTATTCCTATTAATCAATTTTATTAAAACTCTACTGATTCCAGCATAACCCCATCCGGCCCATGGGTTAGCCACCGCCCAACCACTGGAATAGTAGAAACAAATAAGTACTCACCCACCCATAATTGAATGCCTTTCTTAACTTTTGCTTTAGAAAACAGATACGCACACACTCCTCTTTAAATTTTAACTTATAAAACAATCCATTGACAAACAATTACAGATTACACATGTCATAACTCAAAATTTCCATTGAGTCTTTGTTTCTCACAAAACAGTATCACTCTGGACTCTCCGTTGAGACCAGCGGGTCAACAACGAGATCGAGTTAACAGATTACAATAAACATTGGTCCATCATATAATATCTTCCTCGACATACGCATGGGTGTCCTCGACACCGTGAGCCCGTGCATCTCCATGTCAGAACCCTCCAGGATCCTCCTTAGGTGTCCTGGCACTTCACTAAGGGACCGCTTCGTTGCCCCTCGTCCATCGTACCGGAAGCGCACCATTTTAACCATACCGAGGCTGGTGAAGGCTTTGCCGCATGAGCTATCCCTTGAACACTCCCCGCCAACTGTTGCAACCGAACTTCCCTTAGAAAACACATATACCAAATGCTCCCTCCAGCATTCTGGCGTAAGATAATCTTTTAAGAAAACAGGGTTTCTATGCAAGTTTTCAGTTTTGATTTTGTTTTTTTTTTGGAATACAATGGTTATATCTTAATTCCGTATCCCAATACTTCTAGATCACAGGTCTAGATTCCCAAGCACAATTCCTCGAATTCTGTAATCTTGATCCTCAGATCAAAATCAAAGGTCTCAACTTGGTTTTAGATTCGGTGGGTGATTTGAGTGCATTTTTCCTGAACTGGGCACATCGTCTCATTGATCAAAACTGACGAAGGAATTAGGTCTTGGTCAATAGTCTGAATCAGAGTTTGGGTCTGAAAAGGTTCTTCCTAAACTATCGTTCTTGAAAGGTAATATTTTAATTTCTCTTTTTCTAAATTTCGTTCATTGAATATTTGCATACAGATTTCTAAACTAAACATGAATTCCTATGAGGAATAAAATAATCATTTATCTCGATCTCCGACTTTGATAGTTTATTTGAATTTTCTCATTACCATCTTAGTAAATATGAAATGGTAGAATTTTCTCTCACAGATTATCTACTTATTCATTTTTCTAATTTTTGCAGAAATCAAACAGAGGATTAAAGAGAACCCTTATTTAAATATAAAAATTTCTTTTATGCATCCATTTATGCATAAAATCATTTATAAAAATATCTTTTATGCATATAAATCATTTATGACGAAAATCACTCTTTTAATATAAAAGAATTTCTTTTATGCATGCATTTATGCATAAAAATTATTTATGATGAAAATCACACTTTTAATATAAAAATATCTTTTATGCATACAAATCATTTATAATGAAAATCACTCTTTTAATATAAAAGAATTTCTTTTATGCATCCATTTATGCATAAAAATCATTTATGATAAAAATCACACTTTTAATATAAAACATTTATCTTTTATGCATATGTTTATGCATATAAATCATACGAAAATCACTCTTTTAATATAAAAGAATTTCTTTTATGCATCCATTTATGCATAAAAATCATTTATGATAAAAATCACACTTTTAATATATAAAAAAATATCTTTTATGCATACAAATCATTTATGATGAAAATCACTCTTTAATATAAAAGAATTTCTTTTATGCATCCATTTATGCATAAAAATCATTTATGATGGAAATCACACTTTTAATATTAAAAAATATCTTTTATGCATATGTTTATGCATACAAATCATTTATGATGAAAATCACTCTTTTAATATAAAAGAATTTCTTTTATGCATCCATTTATGCATAAAAATCATTTATGATGAAAATCACACTTTTAATATTTAAAAAATATCTTTTATGCATATGTTTATGCATACAAATCATTTATGATGAAAATAACTCTTTTAATATAAAAGAATTTCTTTTATGCATAAAAATCATTTATGATGAAATCACACTTTTAATATTAAAAAAATATCTTTTATGCATATGTTTATGCATACAAATCATTTGATGAAAATCACTGTTTTAATATAAAAGAATTTCTTTTATGCATCCATTTATGCATAAAAATTATTTATGATAAAAATCACACTTTTAATATTAAAAATTATCTTTTATGCATATGTTTACGCATATAAATCATTTATGACGAAAATCACTCTTTTATGATCAAAATAAAATTTTAATAAGCTTCCTTCTATACATAGAATTTAATTCTAAAGAAAGTAACACTTTAAAAAAAAAATATTTTTAGTAAGTATTTTTCTATACCTAGGATGAAAAATAACAGTTTAAGAATACATATACGATGGGAATTACTCTTTTTGAATAAAAAAAAGTAAAATTTATTTTTCACACCTTTAGAAAATTTCGCCATAACCTCCTTTGTATGGCTGACCATTTTTTAAATTTTAATTCTCTAAAATTAATTAGAAGTTCACCAAGAGTATTTAAATCATTCTAATGTAAATATTTTCTACTTATCAAAGAGAAACATTATGAAAAACTTGATTTTATCCATTAATCATTCATCTAGGATAAAGAATGGTTGGATTTACTAAAGAAGAGAGGGGAATGCCTTTTTTCAATAAGGCATAACATCATATTCATATTAGAGAAGACAAAAATCATAAAATAACCATAAAATAACTTACAAGGAGAATTTGAGAGCTTTCCTTTGGCTTGATGGTTTGAGGGATCTACTCTTGTTTGAAACAAGAGTGGCCACCAATCTTCAGAAGAGGGAAGGTCAAAAACTAATGAATTATGAGTAAATTCATAGTTTTTGGCTCTTGAGAGAAGTAGGGTAACAGTGCAAAAACACTATTATTTTTCAACAAAGGGGGAGGCTTCTATTTATAGGAAAAATTGAGCTCCTAACCAAACAAACTGATTCTAGAATTTTCCAAATCAGATTGGTCAATTTTTGACCATTTTTAGGTCTTTTTGGAACTAGACTTGAATTAGGAGAGAGGAGAGATGAAATATCTCAATTTTTGAAGATTTAAAACTCAATTGCACATGTGAAGTAGGTGCCTCATTCATGAGGGGGGGAATCCCCATTGTGAGGTGTCAAAAATCCTTTTTTTAGCTTTTCCTTTGGTTCTTAGTCCACTCTTCATCTTATGTGAGTATTTACTCATTTTTGGGGGTGATTTTCTTTATTTCTTCTATTTATCTTCTTCATACATTTGGATGAATTTGATTGGCCCTTTAAAACCTTAATTTAAAATTTTTCAAAACTCTGGACCCCTAGGATAGGATAAGGCCTCTTGAATAAATTATACTTAATTTCTAATGCACCTTCTGAAAATCTTTTTGAACTTCTGTTTCGGGGGAACTTATTTTAATAAGAAGATATATTTTTCCATCCAAAAATATTCAAAATCTGAATATTCTCTCTCTAGAATATTTTCTCTCTCTAGACCAAAACAGGTAGAAACAAGAGCTTTTATATTTCTGAAGAGGGACTTGATTACAGGGGAAGATGCTGGACATCTTGAGAGGCTGGGGAGGAATCTTACACAAAATCAGCAATTTCTCATTAGGCCAATGCCTCAATTTATAGATTTTACATCCACAAGATGCCAAGCATCTAATCCCACTAATTTCTCCTTGATTTGTGCCGCCTCCCCTACATCTGGGGGTAGCTTTTCCTAGAATTTTTCCATACCCCTATATTCACTCATGCTACCCTTGATTCTCTCATTAAGTAGATTCTTCTCATCTTTTCACTTCTACCCACTCAATTACATACTCTCTTTTACAGCCTCTAGCTAAGGGCTTGTTCCCGCACACACCCATTCACTTGCATATTTCAAAATTAACTAGTAACCCAAGCCACCAATCATATTCTCCACTCTAGACATTTTCAAAGTTATAGGTTTAAAAATGTGTAAGGTTAAAAATTCAATTCACGGGGAGGTTAAAAATGTGCTAGGTGGCCAACTAGTGGCTACTGACCTCTACTCTCTTCAATGTTTAATGAGAAATAAAGGGTCCAATAAAGAAATATAAAGTATCTTGAGTGCCGTCTTGATCATTACTACCGGTAACTACTTTGATGGCACCACTACGTGCTCATAAATTAAAGAATATTGCTATTAGTGGTACTACAAGGAGAGAATCAGCCTAGTTTAAAAATCTAGGTTGAGCTCTTTTGAGTCTGTTCTATGCCATTTTTCTCCCACTGTTTGTTGTGACTGTGAAGGATACAATGAGCAAGAATATTATTGTGTATGGCTCTAGCCCAAGATAAAAACTATGCCTGGTCTCTAATGAGAGATTTTTTGAGCTGAAATTATCTACAGTCTGTGATTATTTTGATCTTACTGGACTTCCGATTGCACTCTCTAAGCTTTGAGCATTTGAAACTGGACCCCGTTCGGCTGAATACAAGTGAAATGGGTTTTGATCTTGATGCAGATATGTTTCAATTTTATGAGCGTTTTGTTGACATGGATAAAAATAATGCTCCAAAAGAAAATGTTTTGAGTGTGTTAGATGTTATTAGGGCTTTTCCTCTCAATAGCAGTTTGCATGTTGCATTACATAGTGCCATCAAACATAAAGTGGTGGATAAGTTATCCCCGTCATATGATGGATATGTTGCTTATGAGCTACCGCCATGTCATGGAGTGCTTCTACAATGTATGGTATGGAACAGAGGGAGGATGGTCACTCATGGGTTGAGTACGTGACAAGAAGTTCTGGTTGTTTTGATGATGTTATTCAATTTAGTAGATGCTTAGGCCATTTACGTTGTGTGAATGTAGATTGCCACTTATTACGCCAAGATGCACTTGCATAATGAGACACAATGGAAAGGCCGATCGAAAAGAAGTTGTCAAAAGGGAATGGTTGGTTCAAAGTTTGGTAATATTTCCTACAAACATTGTGATCAAATGCCTAAATGTGTGAAAACATGCTGAGGTGTTATCTATTATTATTGTCTACCAAGAGATCATCAAAATACAAGTAGATGTGCTATACATATGGGTAATCATGCGCATCCTTACAAAGAAGGCATAATTACATGCATTGATAAAAATTTGGAAGAGAAGGTGAATAGTAGGGTCGCTCTTAATTCTTTCACTACAGCAAGGCAGTTGCAAACAGTAGTGGCCCAAGATGTTATATTTGGCATGCTAATATGAAGGATGATGCACATGGTTACTCAAATATTGGGGATGATGAGTTTGCACAAATGTTGGAGTATGTTACTCCTTTATCCAATAAGAAACGCATTGAGAGGTGTTTGGAATATGCCAAGCGAATAAAAATATTTTAACTACTCAGTACTTGAACTTAAGAACAAGTGTCAATACCCTTTTCTTCAAAGTGTACTCTTTCTTGTCCAATTAGGGGACAAACATCAACCCCATGTTTTTAAGATGTCTACAAAGGGTCCTCGTAGAGTGGATTAGACTTGGTTAACAAGATGAGGCCAGGTGGTAGTTTGCAACATATGTGGGTCCATTTTGACCATGTTCACATGGTGTCTGGATGGCCCACTATGTCTGCCCATATATACAATCCATTCATCCGTGAACTGGTCACCATAGCTACGTGCAAATTTAGAGTTGCGGATTGGCATGCACAAATAGAATTTTGGAAAATGTTGAATACAATGGTTCAGCAAAACGGCTTTGATAAACCCGAGTTTTGTGGATTCATGGCAGATGAAGCAAATGCTGATTGGATTGCTATTCGTACCATTTATTTTGGAGGGGCGACGAGAAGTTGTATTTTTCATTGTTGGGAGCAAAGTATGGTGAGGCACTCGCGTAAGTGTATTCGACCATCTTTCATTGAGGAACATAGCTCTGTGTAGAAAATGGGAAAATGTACCTTCAGAGACAGCCGCCGCGCTGAGGCTTGTAAAAATGAGATTTGAAAGTTTTGGTTTTCAGGCCATGCTGTGGAGGGAGAGATTCCTGAATTGGAGACGTGGCTAGCTTGGTGGGATATTAGGGCTTTTCATTGGGGCTCTTGGTTTGTTACTCAGAGAAGGACTCCGGTGTTTTTGTTCTAAGGACAAACCTTGTTGAGGCAAAGCATGCGAGTATGAGAGCATATGTAGGTTATTAAAATAAGATTAGCTTGTTTGAGGCCACAGGTGCAGACATGGCATTGGTTGTTTGAGGCCACAGGTGCAGACATGGCATTGGTTGTTTGAGGCCACAGGTGCAGACATGGCATTGGTTGTTTTGCAAAGTGTGAAGTATAATGCTTACCTGAAAGGTGTGCACTCTAGCACATGCCCAAAAATGCAGAACATTGCTGTGAGGACAGATTTATGACTACGGGTGAAAAAATAACTTTTGGTAAAAGACTCATTGATTTGACTCACACAACTATGAAGGAGATGGGTATTGACTCTCGTGGCAAGAGAGGTCAGCAAAGTGTACGCCAAAAGCGTCCAATGTGTGCACATCCAAGCGAGATCTTGGATGAAGACAATCATCGGCCAGAGTATGTGACGGTGATAATAGATTATCCCCAAGGTAGCATGTGGAATGCAGAGAGTGTGGAGACAAGTGCATGTGTGGAGATTCAAAAGCCCAAAATAATGTGGTCAATTTGCAGAACTACTCTTGGTAGCAAAGTAACTTGTTTTAGGAGATTGCCAGGATAAAATGTCAGATGTGGCTCTCAAATTATTGATGTGGGGTTGGACAGAAATAGTGCAGTGTCGGCTCCATGTTTTTGGGGTCGTAGAAAGTATCCCGATCGAGTTGTTGGAGGGTATGTGTGGTTTTGCAATTTGTCTCCAACACACTCTTGGGCTGTTGAGGACGAGGACCATGTGATAGGCGCACCAAGACCAGCGCCTGGGGTTTGGCCTGTGGAGGAAGGTGCCCATTTGTATTGTCATGAGGTGCAGATGCTTGAAAGAAATAGATTTGTCTTGCAAAAACGAATTGTTGTTCCAAAAAGCACACGGAATGATAAAGTTGCAAATGGTGCAATGTCTAGTGCTTTTCATCCATGGGTTCATGATGGGAAAATTGTGAGATGGAGGACAAGGTTAACAAAATAATTTAATGAGAACGTTGATAAGGGTTGAAACTTGGATGGACAGGTAATCCGTAAGGCCATAGTGGTATGCAATGAGTCTCATATCTTCTACGTAAGCACTGATGGATCTAGAGCGTTGGGAGTGAACTACTCTGTTCTAATCAACAACTTTCCAAGATGCACATGTGAATATTTTCATAAAAGAGAGAGCAAGTGCTCTCTACATACATTCCATGCCAAGCACATGTACTTCATTTACTTGCAGGTCCTTGGTTTGGATGCAACTGCTCATGAGTTTATTCACCAGGAAGCTGTAATAAAAATTTAGTTGTTTAAAGCACTTGGAGGCAGGCGATCAAATGTCACACCTTGAAAGAGCGCGACTCAATGTGGTTATGTTCATTGGATGTTTATGCCTTTTTGGGGTCTGCAGGACATGGGGTTGTTTGTTAGGTTCCTCCTTAGCCCTAAAAGATGTATAAGCTCTCCTCTCAGTCCCCTGTAATCATCCCCTATTTCAGAATGCAAGAAAATAGTATTTTCCTTCGTTTTTGACCTAGAGAGAGAACATTTTCTAGAAAGAGATAATTCAATTTTGAGTTATTTTTGGATACAAAGTTTTCCTTTATATTTAAGACGAATTCCCTTGAAACAGAAGTTCAAAAAAAATTCCAATGTGCATTAGAAATTAACTGAGTATGTGAATTAGAGACCTTAGCCTAAGGGTCCATATTTTCAAAAAAAAATTATTAAGGTCCAAATAAGGTTCTAAAGGGCCAATAGGATTAATCCAAATGTTTCAATAAGAAAAATGCAAAGAATAAAAGAAAATCTCCCAAAAATGAGTAAATGCTCACATAAGATGAAGAGTTGACCAAGTAGTAAAAAAATGAATTTTTGACACCTCAGTAAAGGAGGGAGGGGGCTCATGAAGGAGGCGCCTAAATCAAACGATTACTTCTCATTTTTAATTCAAAAAAATTGGGATATTTTTATCTCTCCTCTCTCCTCCTTCAAACTGGATCAAAAAGTGAGCCAAACTGATCCAAAACTTATCCAAAATGGATCAAAGTGAAGCTGGAAGCCTCTAGATCCCAGTTTTACTTGGTTGGTGGCCTCCCTCACCTTTAAATAGACCCTTATTCCTTTGTATTTTCATCGTTGTGTATTTACATGCCAGTATTATCTTCATTTTAGTGTAATTTTATTATCCCTCTATTTTACCTCTACTTTGGGAGGCTTTGGAGCTTCACAAATCTCCATCCTCCCTTGGTGATTACCCTCCCCATCTTGGTGGCCAAGCTTTCCTTGTGGGCTTCACTTCTTTTTAAAAGAATTAAGCCAAAAACCAAAGGTAAGCCTTAATCCATGGTGTTTTTTATATCTTTCTCAATGGTTATCTTCTTCCCAACATCTCTAATGCTTGGGAAGCTTCTTAATTAATGGTTTTTTCTTAAAATCAATCTTTTTAGTGATTCATAATGCTTACTTAGATTAATGCTAATCTTTTATGCTTAAATTTAATATTTTTGATTAATAAATCTCTCTTTTTGAAAGATTAATCATCTTTTTGGATGGATCCTTGTTAGAAGGATGGATCTTAGTGCTAATCTCATTATCTTAATCAAAACTCTAGGCTTAACAAGCTAGAGAAGAAGATTAAGTATTTTTATGATTTTAATCTAGATAAAAATGATGATTAATTCTTTTAAACTTGTTTATGATTAAGAAAAATCATATTAATTCATTTTAAGATTGAAAAAGAGTTATGCTAACATTTTTGTAAGTATTTTCATATAATAATGATAAATGGATATTTTAAGATTAATCAAGAGGTTTACTTATAATGATGCTTATAATTATGTTTATAATTATGCTATGTATGCA
This sequence comes from Cibotium barometz, assembly GCF_041138505.1. Lineage (NCBI taxonomy): Eukaryota > Viridiplantae > Streptophyta > Polypodiopsida > Cyatheales > Cibotiaceae > Cibotium > Cibotium barometz. Next base: position 26,749,645 of record NC_141064.1, on the reverse strand, counting down.
TAATAAATTTTTAAGTTTAAAAGAGGAATTCCCACCACATTTCATAATTATGAGTATATATTTAGAAGTAGAATTTTTGAGAATTCTCAGAAAATGCAGCAAAACTATGGTAAAATTTTTAAAAATTGAATTTAATTTTATGGATAATTTTGTTAATACAAAAAGAGGAATTCTCATTATAATTTAGGCATAAATATTTTTATGCTAAAAGAATGATTTTTGTTACATTTATGAAAAATACTTTTATAGTATTTATGCATAATTGTTTAAATAGAGAAAAGAGGAGTTTTTATATTTATCTTTACATATGTACATGCATAAATATTAAAAGAAGAATTTTGGTCATAATTCAAAATAGGTATATTCATATACACGGATATTTTTTTAGAGGAATTTTCATCGTACTTTAATTAGGAAAATGCCTAAAGTAATTTCGGTGTTAAAAGAGAAGGTTTCACCATAATTCTACATAGAAATTTAGGGCATGTTAATGCCGAGTTTTAATTAAAGAAAAGAATAATTTAGAATAATTCTATGAGAATAATTTTATAATATGATGGATGCATATTCACAAATGGATCATTGGAAAACGAATTATCTTTATAAAATCCATTATTTACGAAAAGAATTATTTAAAGTTCTATTATGTCCAAGAAAGAATGAATTCTCATAATTTTGGATTTTTCCTTAAGAATGGAAATCACAGTTAAATTATTAGGAAAAAAACAAAGATTTATCTTTAGAAAATATCTTTAGGATTAAATTTGAGTAATTTAGGGTTAGACTACGACCGCGTGAGAAAGGTGGGCCAACAAGATGCTCACCGATCTCTCGAATCAAAAATTAAGTAAAACCTTGTGACCATTCCCATTTCTTCAGTACAAAGAATGGATTACCAGTGGTTTAGAGAAGTTTTCCTTAGACCCGGAATCCTCGAGAAATAAGTTAGAAATTCATTGTAATTAATGGGTGGATTATCGAGATACTAGAATTGTGATTTTCATTAAGAAAGTCTGGATTCTGAGAAAAAGGGTCTTGTGGAATCAAAAACGAGAAATTCTTACTTGCATAGAAACTGTGTTTTTGAAAAAGGACTGTCTTATGCTAGAATGCTGGAGGAATCATTTGGCTTATGGTTTAGTCTAAGGAGAGTTATGTTGCAAACACCTCGCGGGGGAGTCATCAAAGGACGTCTCCCGTGGCCGGGCAAACTTGCCAAGGTGTTGACCAGCCTCGGTATGGTTAAAATGGTGCGCTTTCGGTACAATGGGCAAGGGCCGATGAAGCAGTTCGTGAGAGAAGTGCTAAGACACTTAGCGAGGATCCTAGAGGGTTCTGACCAGGCGATGCACGGCTGCTAGGACACCCATGCGTATATCGAGGAAGATATGGATGGACTCGCAAGGAATTATCTATGTGAACTGGAACTTGAAATTGGATCTCGTTGGTTGACTAGCTGGCCTTCAATGGAGAGTCCGGATGACATTTTGACTGTAAAACAATGGAGTAGAATTTTGAGGATTATGATGCAAACATTATGGTTTCATTCGAATTCTGTTTCAAAGACAGCTGAATCTGTGAAAGACAGCTGAATCTGATTGGGTGTGTAAGTGGTGTGTCTATTTTGTATTTTGCTTAAGTGCCGGCTAGGGGGCCTAGGAACTCTTTTCCCTGGCTGGTACCCGGGTCAAAACATAACCAAATTTTTATAAAAAGGGATCCCACCAATTTAGTGTGGTTGGGCGGTTGGCTAACCCATGGGTAATTGGGGTTAGGCTGGATTGATGGATTCCTAAAATAAATTTAGATACATTCAAGTTACGCTAGTTAGAGTAAGTCCCAGGAAGATTCTTGTTCTATGGGAAAGAATCAACGGCTGTGCCTCACTTAAGGGAAAAAAAGCGATGATTTCTATGAATCAAGTGCAAGTCCCTTCCTTGATATGGCCATGTGACCTATGGGTTCGGTCAAAATAGAAAGGATAGTTAAGGCCTTGACCCGTTAGATAAAATTTTTGTTAGAAGATTTTTCCTGGTGGAATCGCCTGAGTTTTGTGGGCGAGGGAAGTTTTTTTCGGGTTTGGTTTCGGAGGAACCGCCGGATTAGTCTCTTGTCTGGATATTCGTGGGTGAGGCCCCGAAGTGGGAAACCCTGCCCCGCACGAGAGGTTGCTACTTCCAGTACACTAGCTCCCCAGATTTCGGTGCGCGGAGGGGGCAGGGGTCTCACAGTTGGTATCAGAGCTTTGTTGAAAGCTCAAGAATCAAAGATGATTTTTTTGTGAATTTTATAATAAAATCCTAGAAAGATGCATTCACATGATGTATTTTCATTCAGATTAAGCTTCATTGTGATGAAGACTTTTAATTGATGAATTAGATTTTATAGATGGACGGCTTGTGTTTATCTGGTATCCTCGATCTTACTCAAACTCAAGATATGACTGCTTTCTCTTTTGAGTATATCCTCTCTTCCACTACTATAACGAGCGACTCGAACGAGCAAGGCAAGGCTCGCTAATCATTTTGAGGAGCTATATTTTCCAGACCCAGCTGAGAGATGACAACATAAGTGGTTTGCAGCACAATATATCCACGCCTCTTGTTGCAACCAGCGCCAGATGCTGATAGAGAACATCTCATTAGTGTTAAAGTTAAAGTAGTTCATGGTGTTATCCTTTATCACCCCACACCTCAAGATTTCAGGGTTACTTGTCATCTTTTCAGACTTCTTAGCTGTTTTATCCCGAGAACTAATACTGTAGCACCAATAGCGATAAGGGAACAATTGTGTCGCGGCATGTCCATAACCCAGTATTGCCGTCTTATGTGTATACATTAAGGCATTGATTTTCTGGAGCCATGTTGCTCTATGTATATATTACAAACCTTATGTAAATAAAGAATATTTTGTGAAAAAATTCCAGTTGTCTAAGTGATTTTGACTATCAGATATTGAGTTTAAAGAAATAAGATCTGTTTTCTCAGACGTATAGATCTCTAGTAAGAACGATTACCCTGTTTTTGAAGTAATTAATTTTGAACTTCTTAAGTCTTAGGATCTCGAGACGAAGTCAAGTAGGAATTTAACGATGTATCATTTTGGCAGAATCATGAGACGTGGAAATCATGGTAGACAGCCAGATCCTCTCACACGAATGAGGAAGAGCTTAACCCTGATGTTCGCAAAGCTCTTCACAGATCTCAGCCAGGTCCCTTCAAGGGTGAAGGGGAAAACTTAGGCGAGGCTGTGGAAAAGTGGATCGAAGCCATGGAAGAATACTTCGATGTCACTGGATACAATGAGAAAAGTAAGATTGCTCTTGCCAGGCTAAAGATTGTAGAAACAGCCAGAGTAGCATGGAGAAATCACTGTGAAACAAATCGTCTGGATAGAAACACCCAGATGTGGGACGATCTGAAGGCATCGGAAGAGATTCTGTCCTCTCGGCTTCTGGAAACTAAGATGAATAGAAACAAATCGTCTGGATAGAAACACCCAGATGTGGGACGATCTGAAGGCATCGGAAGATATTCTGTCCTCTCGGCTTCCTGGAAACTAAGATGAATGAGTTCTTGGAGCTAACCCACGGAATACCACCAAGTGTTCGCTCTTCTCCTCGAATACTTGCCACTTCTAGATGAAGAACAGCTGATGACCAGGTTCATTCGAGGAGTGAACAAACCTTTGGATACCCTGGTAAAGAATGCTAAACCAGTTTCAATGGCTGAAGCAGTGCAGATGGCGAAGGACTTCTCCAAGGCCTTTGTTGTTAAGGTCCCGAAAGCCATCTCCCTCACCCTTAAAAAGGTTCCAAATCTCGAGAAGCACTTCAAACCTTCCGCCTCCTAAAAGACACCAAGGTCCCAATCAGAACCAAGAGACAGGAAGTTTCAGAAATGAAGACCTTTTCCTCAGAGCACTTTTTCAGGAACTCCAGCTCTTTTCAGGAGGATGAAGAAGGAAGAGCTTCGAAGTAAAAATAGGTGTTTCAGTTGTCAAGGTTTTGGGCACCAGCTCAAGGATTGCCCAACTCCTTCTATGTCAATGGGCCAAGGAAGCCAAGGTCCTAGAATGCATACACCGACTCCTTCGTATCAAACCAATCAAGGTCCCCCTCGCCAAAATTACGGCAACCCCAGAAGAGTGCCAGCTTAGCCTGCAGCTTCAATGCAAAGCAGTTTCAGAACCCCCTCTCAGAATTGGGGAAGCCAGCGAGAGAGAGTCCCACCCCAGATAGTAGCAGAGCTAGAGCTATCACAATAGCTGATGCAGTGGAGGAAGAAAGAGGACATATTTATGCCGCCATTGAACATCAAGGGTAAAATCGTCACAGTTATCAATCCTTCAGACTCCAGCAGAATACAAGGGTAAGCACTTTAAGCTTTTGATTGATTCAGGTAAAACATATTCTTTTATTTCCCCTGGATGCTTGTGAAGACAGCTTTAGTAACCAACCCTGTCCTAAAATTGCCAGATTTTTCCTTACCCTTTGAGGTAGTGTGACAGATGCCAGTGGTTTTGCCCTAGGAGGTGCACTTATGCAGGAAGGTCATGCAGTAGCCTATGAATCCAAAAAACTCAGAACGCATGAGAGGAATTATGATGTCCGTGACTTGGAGTTACTCTCAGTAGTTTATGCTCTAAAGTTGTGGAGACATTGTCTCTTGGGACAGAGATTCACCTTGATGACAGATCATCAAAGTCTGAAGTGGATCTTCACCCAAAGGGATCTCAACATGCGTCAAAGAAGGTGGATGAAGACCCTGCAGGAATTCGACTTTGAGATAAAGTACCAACCAGGGAAAGAAAACGTGGTAGCCGATATGCTCAGTAGGAAAGCCTCCTTGCTTGCAATAACATTGGTGTCAAATCCATTGATCAGTGAAGCAAGAGAGAAGATCATGCAGGACAAATTCTTTTACCCCATTGTTACCCTACTGATGCAGGAAAGAAAGACTCATCAGGAAATGAGTCGAGTTCTTGGGTACAAATTGGACGAAGGATGCATGTATTACAATAATCGGCTATGCATTCCTAATGATGAAGAAACAAAGGGAAAAATTTTGAGGGAAGCCCATGATAGCCCGATAGAGCTGGACATCCAGGGTTCATAAAGACCTACATGTCTGTAAAGAAGAGCTTCTTCTAGCCAGGACTCAAAATGGATGTACTCAATCATGTACGTCAGTGCTTAACATGTCAAAGAGTCAAAGCAAAAAGGGTTAAGATGCCAGGAAAGCTGCATCCCTTAGACATTCCACAAATGAAGTGGGAATGCATCAAGATGGATTTTGTTACTGGATTACCATCGGTGCAATCAGTTTACATCTCCATTGTTTTGGTAGTTGATAGATTAACCAAGGTTGCCCATCTGATTCTAATAAAAGAAACCTACTCTACAAGTGGATGTTGCCAGAGTCTTCCTCAAGGAGATTTTCATGTTGCATGGCTTACCCAGAAGAATAGTGAGCAACAGAGACTCCAAGTTCACATCTATTGAAATATACAAGTGAATGGGTGTGTGTGCGGGAACAAGCCCTTAGCAAGAGGCTCTAAAAGAGAGTCTGTAAATGAGTAAGAAGCACTGAAAAGGTGAGAGGTATCTACTAGGAGAGAATAAAGGGTAGCATGAGAAGATTTAGGATGTGTGGAGATATTCTGGGAAAAGTGAAGAGGTGGAGAGAATCAAGCAAAAGAGGTGGAGTGAATCAAGGAGAGATCAGTGGGATTAGATGCTTGGTATCTTGTGGATGTAAACTCTATAAATTGAGGCATTGGTCTAATGAGTATTTGCTGGTTTTTTAGTATCCATGCCTACATTAAGCTATCAGTAATTGCTCACTAATCTCATCTTAATCATTAACTAATCACTTTACTAAGTGATGTTAATTCTTGCATTTGATCCAGCATAGCTCATCACTTTGCTTGCATTTTAACATGGTATCAGAGCCTAGCTTAGGATCCATCCAGTTTATGATTTTATTATCTTGCTAATCACCCTATTAATTAAGATTAGGAGATAATCATTTTTAAGTCAATTTTCAACAAGTTCTCTGCACCCCCAGCAGGTGGAGGGGCTTGATCTCCCTCCAGGCTTAACATTAGGCAATAGCCTCTTAGCCCCACCTAGCCAAGCTGCCCACGCACCGGCCCATCAAGTCAAATCGTCAAACCGCCATCGACTACTACTAATTTTCGTGAATTTGTAGGCACCTCCTTTCTGAAGAAAAACTCAGATCTACACTTACACAGAAGCAATTGGGCTGATTCCTCGTGGCCCGAAGGGTTTCCAAGGGTTCTCTACATGCTGGTGATGTCAGATTTGTGAAATTCCTCAAGGAAAAGTGGCATCAAGCTCTGCATCAAATCTGCAAGTGACTTTGGTAAAACAGAGATTAAGCATTCAATGTTTGGTCAAATCTTTTGTTTCTTGGCTTCATCCTCTACTAGACTGATTGCTATTGATGCCTTTGAAAGGAGTTGAGCTCATTTGAACTCTAAGGCCCCAGATCTGGCCTCCCCACACACTTTGTTTTTTGCACACAAAATAGGGGATTATTTTGCTAATCAATGATTAATCAACACTAATCACTATATTTTGGTGCAATTGAGAGTTCAAATTTACCATTGGGTATGTGATATAGATCCCTATAATTTCATATTGCAATTCCTATGGTTTGATACTCCAACCATTCAGTACAAATTTGTTACCCTTGGCTTTATATAATTTTTGGTGAATTTATGCTGATAAATCTATTGTAATCATCACCTAAACACCAGATTGAGTTGTAAAAGGGTAGACACTGCCCTTGAATCTTGAATTGGGTCAAGAGGTAAGACCCCCTTCACATCATCATGAGCACGGCACAAGAGATAGCTAAATTTAATGGGGAGCAATTTTATACATGGCAAACAAAAACCGTGTATTTGCTCATGATGAGGAAAATCTGTGGGGGCTAGTTGAGGGAAGAGATGAATGCCCAGAGGTGATTGGGAAAAATGAGTGGAAGAGTAGAAATGAGAAAGCATTAGGACTCATCGCACTCAGTTTAAATGATGAAATCATTCACCACATCACAGGGATACAATGGGCAAAAGATGCATGGGATGAACTCAATAAGTTATTTGGCACTCAAGTAAAAAATTCAAAGATAAATCTGCTAATGCAATTCTACAAACTTGATATGAAGGAAAGTGAACCTTTAATCACACACTTCAACAAATACAAAAGCATTAAGCAACAAACTGGCAGCCATTGGTAAGAAGGTAGAGGTTGATGAGGCGCTAGCAATGCTTCTAAAGAGTGTGGACAAAGGAGAATATGAAAACATTGTGTGGTAACTTTAAAGAATGTGCCTGAATTGAAGTTGCATGAGAGATAGAAGGAGCTCTACTAGAGCAAGAGACCAAGGTCAAAGAGAAGAAATGGGTGGACTCAACAGTTGGAGAGGAAAAAAAGCATTCTTCACCCAAGGAGGATTCTCAAATCACGAGGACGAGGACGATGAAGAGGCAGAGGAGGAGGAAGGACCTTCACTTGCCACAACTGTGGGAAGCTAGGACACATGGCAAGAGACTGCTCTACAGCAAACCCAGAGAAGAAGGAACGACATCGGCAAACTTCATGGAGACTCCTAAGGAAGTGGAGTCAGATCATCTTTTATGAGAGAGAGAGAGAGAGAGAGAGAGAGAGAGAGAGAGAGAGAGAGAGAGAGAGAGAGACAGAAACCCCACAACCCAATGTAACCTACCCCAACAGAGCAAAACCACCTCTGAGCCACCGATGATGTAGGCCATGTGGTAGATGTATGTGTGAGCTCTTTAGTCAAGGTCACGTGCACTTGTAGTAAGCCTTGGACACATAGAGAGAGAGAGTGTGTCAAGGACTATGAGTTAGGGACTTAAGGCACTGATCGCGGGCTACCAAGTAAGAGGGAAACCTGGTATAGGGTCCAGGTGTGCTAGGATTATTCACTTGAGGGGAGGTGTTGAAATATACAAATGAATGGGTGTGTGTGCGGGAACAAGCCCTTAGCAAAGACGCTATAAAAGGAGTCTGTAAATGAGTGAGAAGCACTGAAAAGGTGAGAGGTATCTACTAGGAGAGAGAATAAAGGATAGCATGAGAAGATTTAGGATGTGTGGAGATATTCTGGGAAAAGTGAAGAGGTGGAGAGAATCAAGCAAAAGAGGTGGAGTGAATCAAGGAGAGATTAGTGGGATTAGATGCTTGGCATCTTGTGGATGTAAACTCTATAAATTGATCCACCAAACTATCGGGATGAGCCCATTCAAAGCTCTGTATGAACAAGATTGCTTCACACCATTAACTTGGTCCGACCCATTGATCAGGGTCGAGATGTCCAGACAGATGCTTGATGACATGGAGCAACAAATGTAGGTAATCCACAAAGATATTAAGGCTACCCAGGACAGACAAAAGCAGTATGCTGATAAGAAAAGAACGGAGAGAGTGTTTGAAGAAGCAGATATGGTCTTCATTCGTGTACGACCCAATTTATCTCTAGGGAAGTACAAAAAGCTATCTCCGAGATACTGTGGGCCGTACGCCATTACTAAGAAAGTAGGAAATCTAGCTTATGAACTTCTTCTGCCTCCCCATCTCAAAGTACATAATGTATTCCATGTCAGTTTACTTAAAAAGTATGTACCCACCACCAGCCCGAGTCATGTGCTGGATGATGAACAGTTGACTTCTCAGACTCAAGGCCAGATGGAGCTCCAACCTGAAGAAATCCTTGATGTTCGGGAGAAGGCTCTCAAGAACAGCGTCCTAGAGAGTTTCTGGTCAAGTGGAAGTTCTACCCTTTAAAGGACGCCACTTGGGAGGAGAAAGAAGAAGAGCTGGTAAAGAATTACCCCCTCTTTGCAAGATAAGGACATCTCGCATTTTTCAAGTCGGACAGGATGTAAGGTTCCTCCTTAGCCCTAAAAGATGTATAAGCTCTCCTCTCAATCCCCTATAATCATCCCCTATTTCAGAATGCAAGAAAATAGTATTTTCCTTTGTTTTTGGCCTAGAGAGAGAAAATGTTCTACACAGAGGTATTTCAATTTTGAGATATTTTTGGGTACAAAGTCTCTTCTTATATTAAAGATGAATTCCCCTGAAACAGAAGTTCAAAAAAAAATTTCAATGTGCATTAGAAATTAACTGAATATGTGAATTAGAGACCTTAGCCTGAGGGTCCACATTTTCAAAAATTTTGATTAAGGTCCAAATAACATTCTAAAGGGCTTATAGGATTAATCCAAGTGTTTCAATAAGAAAAATGCAAAGAATAAAAGAAAATCTCCCAAAAATGAGTAAATGCTCACATAAGATGAAGAGTTGACCAAGGTTGGGTTTATTAGTTTAAAAAATGAGGTTTATTAGTAAAAAAATTAAATTTTTGACACCTCAGCAAGGAGGGGGCTCATGAAGGAGGCACCTAAATCAAATGATTACTTCTCAATTTTAATTCAAAAAAATTGGGATATTTTCTCTCTCCTCTCTCCTCCTTCAAACTGGATCAAAAAGTGAGCCAAACTGGTCCAAAAAGTGAGCCAAATTGGTCCAAAACTTGTCCAAAATGGATCAAAGTGAAGCTGGAAGCCTCTAGATCCTAGTTGGACTTGGCTGGTGGCCTCCCTCAACTTTAAATAGACCCTCATTCCTTTGTATTTTCATCTTTGTGTATTTACATGCCAGTATTATCTTCATTTTAGTGTAATTTTATTATCCCTCTATTTTGCCTCTACTTTGGGAAGCTTTGGAGCTTCACAAATCTCCATACTCCCTTGGAGATTATCCTCCCCATCTTGGTGGCCAAGCTTTCCTTGTGGGCTTCACTTCTTTTTAAAAGAATTAAGCCAAAAACCAAAGGTAAGCCTTAATTCATGGTGTTTTTTCTATCTTTCTCAATGGTTATCTTCCTCCCAACCTCTCTAATACTTGGGAAGCTTCTTAATTAATGGTTTTTTCTTGAAATCAATCTTTTTAGTGATTCATAATGTTTAATTAGATTAATGCTAATCTTTTATGTTTAAATTTAATATTTTTGATTAGTAAATCTCTCTTTTTGAAAGATTAATCATCTTTTTGGATGGATCCTTGTTAGAAGGATGGATCTTAGTACTAATCTCATTATCTTAATCAAAACTCTAGGCTTGACAAGCTAGAGAAGAAGATTAAGTATTTTTATGATTTTAATCTAGATAAAAATGATGTTAATTATTTTAAACTTGTTTATGATTTAAAAAAATCATATCAATTCATTTTAAGATTGAAAAAGAGTTATGCTAACATTTTTGTAAGTATTTTCATATAGGAATGATAAATGTATATTTTTAAGATTAATCAAAAGGTTTAATTATAATGATGCTTATAATTATGCTATGTATGCATAATAAAAATTTTAGTTTAAAAAAGGAATTCCCACCACATTTCATAATTATGAGTATATATTTAGAAGTAGATTTTTTTAGAATTCTCAAAAAATTTAACAAAACTATGGCAAAAATTTTAAAATTTTAATTTAATTTTATGCATAATTTGTTACTACAAAAAGAGGAATTCTCATCATATTCTAGACATAAACATTTTTATGCTAAAAGAATGATTTTTGTTACATTTATGAAAAATACTTTTATAGTATTTATGCATAATTGTTTAAATAGAGAAAAGATGAGTTTTTATATTTATCTTTACATATGTATATGCATAAAAATTTAGATACAAAAAGAGGAATTTTCACGATATATTATGTACAAACATTTTAAATAGTAAAAGAGAAATTTTGGTCATAATTCAAAATAGGTATATTCATATGCACGGATATTGTTTTAGAGGAATTTTCATCGTACTTTAATTGGAAAATGCGTAAAGTAATTTCGATGTTAAAAGAGAAGGTTTCACCATAATTCTACATAGCAATTTAGGGCATGTTGATGCTGAGTTTCAATTAGAGAAAAGAATAATTTAGAATAATTCTATGAGAATCAGTCAATAAAATGATGGATGCATATTCACAAAGGGATCATTGCAAAAAGAATTATCTTTATAAAAAACCATTATTTACGAATAAAATTATTTAAAGTTCTATTATGTCGTCCAAGAAAGAATGAATTCTCATAATTTTGGATTTTTCCTTAAGAATGAAAATCACAGTTAATTTATCAAAAAAAACGAAGAATTATCTTTAAAAAATATCTTTAGGATTAAATTCGAGTAATCTAGGGTTAGACTACGACCGTGTGAGAAAGGTGGGCCAGTAAGATGCTTACCCATCTCTCGAATCCTGAAATTAAGCAAAACCTTGTGATCATTTCTATTTTTTCAATACGAAGAATGGATTACCGATGATTTAGAGAAGTTTTCCTTAGACCCGGAATCATCGAGAAATAAGTCAGAAATTCATTGTAATTGATGGGTGGGTTACCGAGATACTAGAATTGTGATTTTCATTAAGAAAGTCTGGATTCTGAGAAAAAGGGTTTTGTGAAATCAAACTCAACGAAAAATTCTTACTTGAATAGAAACTCTGTTTTTGAAAAAGGACTGTCTTACGCCAGAATGTTGGAGGAAGCATTTGGCTTATGGTTTAATCTAAGGAGAGTTATGTTGCAAACAACTGGTGAGAGTCATCGAAGAACTTCTCCTGCGGGGGCAAAGCCTACCAAGGTCTTGACCAATCTCGGTATGGTTAAAATGGTGCGCTTCCGGTACAATGGACAAGGGCCGACGAAGCAGTCCCTGAGTAAAGTGCTAGGACACCTAAGGAGGATCCTAGAGGGTTCTGACCAAGCAATGCATAGGCTCGCGGGCTGCTAGGACCCCCATGCGTATGTCGAGGAAGATATGGATGGACTGGCAAGGAATTATCTATGTGAACTGGAACTTGAAATTGGATCTCGTTGGTTAACTAGCTGGTCTTCAACGGAGAGTTCACATGACATTTTGATTGTAAAACAATGGACTAGAATTTTGAGGATTATGATGGAAACATTATAGTTTCATTCCAATTCTGTTTTAAAGACACTTGAATCTGTGAAAAAGATAATTTCATATTGGGTGTGTAAGTGGTGTATATATTTTGTATTTGTGCTTGAATGCCGGCTAGGGGACCTGGGAACTCTTTTCCCTGGTATCCGAGACAAAACACAACCAAATTTTTATAAAAAGAGATCCCACAATTTAGTGGTGGTGGTTGGGCGGTTGGCTGGGCGGTTGACTGGGCGGTTGGGGTTACACTGGATTGGTGGATTCCTACAATCAATTTAGATACGTTCAAGTTACACTAGTTAGAGTAAGTCTCAGGAAGATTCTTGTTCTATGGGAAAGAATCAACGGTTGTGCCTCGCTTAAGGAAAAAAAAGTGATGATTTCTATGAACCAAGTACAAGTCCTTTCCTTAATCTGGCCATATGACCTACGGATTCGGTCAGAATAGAAAGGATAGTTAAGGCCTTGACCCATTAGATAAAAATTTTGTTAGAAGATTTTTCCTAGTGGAATCACCTGAGTTTTCTGGACGAGAGAAGTTTTTTTCGAATTTGGTTTCGGAGGAACCGCCGGATTAGTCTCTTGTCCGGATATTCGTGGGCGAGACCCCGAAGTGGGAAGCCCTGCCCCGTGTGAGAGGTTTCTACTTCCGCTGCTAGCTTCCCGGATTCCGGTGCGCGGAGAGGACAGGGGTCCACATTGCTAGAATGTTTTGTGTGGTTCAGTTTTGCGTGGTTACAATGTTTTGTCTGCCTTTATTATGGACTAGTTTTGTGTGTTGGTGGTTCAAGCAATTTTGGGATCTTCCAACGTAGTTGTGGTTATGTATGAAAGGTCAGTTATATATGCACTATGATATAGATTGGTTTTGTGTATTGGTGGTTCATGCGATTTTGGTGTCTTTCAACTGGTTAATGGAGAGGTATTATGTAAGTGTGTATGTCTTATGCTCGTTGGAGTGGCAAAAAGTGAAGCATTGTTTTCTAATCGCATTTGTGTTGTAAAATATAGTCTAAAAAATACCAATTTTTGGGGTTTATTGCCAAGTTTGGCTCTTATTTTCACCTCGCTCGGAGAAGGTTGCTTGAAGAATGGGATTGCTCATGTACCATAAATGGCACAACACCTAAAACTCAAATTGATGAACGTAGCACATCACCACCTTAAGACCATGCTAAATAGCACAAGAATGTGTGCATAAGCATCAAATCAAGCACTCTATCCACATCTGCAATCATGCTTTGTAGGCTCAACAGGAACCCTCAATCCATGCTCTATTGCATCCTACATATAAGCATAATCTGTATAACTAAGCACCTTTGGTTTCATGTCTTTATGAGTAATGTGCCCTTCCAACAAGGTGTCAAACCAATTTTCATCCACCTCTGCACGCAAAGATATCATTATTGACAGCCACTCCATCATCTCCAAGCTACATATCAAACCATTCTATATCATCATCATGACTGAAAAACATCATCTATATCACTACCGGTCCTGATTTTGGACTTGGTCATCATTTTGCACCTAGTCTTCATTCTAAACACTTGAGGACTAGCATCTTGAAAACACCTCCACTCAAGCTGATTTGGTACCCAAAACCAAAGTGATCTCATAAGGATGTCGAAATGTGGGAGGTATGAAAGTTGCAGATGAAAACATCTTTGTAAAGTTGACCATAACCTATACTACCCATCCAGGTGAGAAGGTTCGCAATCTCATGCTTCACATCCAACAAGAGCTATCTCGCCGTTATATGATGTGCCCACTCAATATCCTACAACAAAGAATTTCCTCTTCAAGGTTGTTGGCAGTGCCATTCCACTGCTTGGTCGGCATCTCTGACAAACTGCTTCAGGTCCTTTTTACTCTTCAGAAGGCGGTCAATATCTCATGCATTCCGTCACTTTTGCAACCTCTATTGTACAACCTCAAACCTCTCCAAAAATGTCCCTGAACATACCCGAGAGTTGTGGCCCTTATCCTTGCACTTGCTGCACGCATGATACATGTAGTCCTTGGTCTTATGGTCATGTTAAAAAACAATGCATGCAAGTCACACATTCACTAGACTGATGTTCCTTATTGCCACACAGAGCTTGTAGTGCTTCCGTCCCATCAAGCATACTGCAGTAGGAGCTATGAACTTCAACGTGTCACCCTCAGGGGTGTACATAGGATCACTGCCTCCTAGATCATCCTCCCAAAATGGCTTCACGAATCAGCATCCGGTATGGTTGTCCACTGGTTGGATGGTCCGTTGGTTTGACTCTCTGCCATTTGGAATCTCTAACCACTGGACCCTCCAACATCCACACATCTTTGGCTTGCAGAGTAATCGGACTTCCTGTGGCGACCTATTCCACATCTTTTTTGTCGATGGCTTCCACTACTTGCTAATCTTTTTGCTTCCATGTGGTTTAGATCCTACCATCCCTAATGCATCACAATAGGTGCTCGTTGGGTCGCATTACCGTCATCGTTAGTCCACTTAGATGGGTTCTCAATGAGGACTCAGGATCCTGACTCAAGCATCAGACTCCATCTTCAATCGGACTTCGACTCAGACCTTAGATGCTTTGACTGAAGAGTTGACCTCACCGTTCTCTACTTTGTCCACCATAAGTCGGCAAATCAATTGCTGCCTTCTTCACCATTCCTAGTTTATCATGGTCACCAAAGTAATCATCTCTGCAGCCAAGAAGACCTTGAAAGAATCACCGATACACCTGGTCGAATTTCATGGTCACCAAAGTGTTAGGGCCACAACCCTAACAGGGAATTATTTGCATAGAAAAAAATAGAAAGAAAGAGAGAGATATTTCCATTAAAGCTTCGGGCTCTCAGAATCAAGATTTAGTCATGTGATATGAAGGCAAAAAGGCATAGGGTTGGTGGCTGTTAAGGGTGAGTTCACATGGAGTGCATGCACACATGGGCTAGGACTTTCACATGTGGGGACATTTGTCCACTACCACTACTCCCAATTCTCATAGCCTACCTGGCAGTCGTGTGGATGTAGTACACATATTAGAGCAGTCACGCATTGTGTATGAGAGTAGTGTGGACTTTATTGAGGTGAGGCCTCGTAGGAGAGGCAAGTTGATGCATAGATCCAGTTATTAGAGAGATTTACCTAGTAGAGGGTATCTTTCATAGTTAGGATCATGGTTATACTGGATCATGCCATCAATTCTTTGCGATTGTCACTACATGGAACGAGGGTATGGGTTCACATTTGATCTTGCATGATGTCAACCTTGAGTTGTGTTCATTTGGTCTCCATGGGTGTTGACATGATCCCATGTTCTTTGGAGCCAGGACATTTCTCTTTGGGTGCATTCCATGCCACTTGAGATGTATGGTGGATGATTATGTGGTTCGACATTCAGATGCACTTATGACATATATAGTCTTGGTCTATATATATGATGGTTTTTTTATGCCAAGATCATTTGACATTCCGGCAAGGATTTTTGAGCTCATTTGGTGGATCTCGTTAACGCCAAATTCACACTTTGATTGTTGTGAGGATGGGCTTGATAGCTTTCCCTCGTATTTGAGCTTTCATTCCAACCCATGATCTACTTCTACATCAGCTTTGGAGGTCCAAGATGTGTACCATGCATATCCATTTGATCCTATAGGATACGCGGCTAGCTTTGTCGAGATAGTGGTTCATTATCTTCTCTATTTGATCGAGATTGCCCCACGGAGCTAATGTCTTGGAGTTTACACGCTTCGGTTTAATCTAGGTAGAGGCATAGCTAGCTTCATCTTCAATGTTGGTTCTTTACACTTTCCATTTGACCCACACAACTAGAGAGCCATTGTTTGGATTTCACATGGCTTGGACTGCCATTTGATCAAGGTGATTACATCATTAGCTTCATCGTCGAGTCCTTTATTATTTCCATTTGACCCCGGGGGTCATAGGATTCATGTGTTGGTCTTCCATGACATAAACATTTATTTTTGGATGTGATTTTTTACTTTTAAATATATCCTTTTTATGTGTCTTTTGTGCAAGACCACCCTTTGATTTTGAGGCTTCAATTTCGAGGAAGAAAACATTATAGGAGGCAATGGTTTGTAACAAAGGGATTTTAGGCTTACACATGCACATGGGGGATGGGCTTAGGCACATGGGGCTTAGGGAACTTACACATGTGGTGTTAGGGCATGAGGGCCTTGGGACTATAAAAGGCACTAGCCCTAGGACTATTGTACCCTTTGAATCCTTTATAAATCTTTTGATATCTTAGTCATCTTTAGCTTTCTCTCTAATCCAAGCTAATTAATACTAATCTAGGTTAAGTTATATTAATCCAAGGCTAATCTAGGTGTAACTTTCTTTTAGTGGTATCAGAGCTATGGATCTCTTCATTGCATAACCATAAAGATTAGTAAAGGTAAAGTTTGTAAGGTCATTTATGAAGAGTGAAATGTAAAGAATCTAGCATCTACAATTAACACAAGTGGGCATAAGAAGAGATGCTTGCTCCTATATATATGGAGGAGATCGAGGAAGGTCAAATGACATCATCATAATGATATATTTAAGTTTTTACCTCTAGCATATTTAAAGAGGCTTTCTAATGGAGAAATAGCACATATTGTTTCCACCCTCATGAAGCTCCTACTGTACAATCCCCCATAGCATGTCTATGCATAACACTAATCACCATTACCTGTTATGGTGATTAGGGTTAGGCACCTACTGTACAATCCCCCATAGCATGTCTATGCATAACACTAATCACCATTACCTGTTATGGTGATTAGGGTTAGGCACATACATGCTATGGGGATCATTTTTTAATTCGTTTTTAGCTCAAAGAATTTAATCTTTAACCCTATCTTATAGTGCTTATACTTGGTCCCAAATATTTTTTCCAGTGTGCATCAACAACATCCCTAGCATCAACTATATGATGTATATAGATGTCACTAAGTCCTAAGGCTATAATAGCCATAGCTTTTTCATCCTTTAGTATCCATGATCCCTCTCCCTCTCTAGTGGAAGGTTTCTTTTCTTTACCATTCACAATTGACCACGCCCTTTTTCATTAAGATGAATTTTATCTTTTCTTGCCATGTATGAAACCTTATGCTGTTGAATTTATTAGTTTGAGGTGTGGCCATGATGATGAAGGTGATCTTACCACTTGGCTCTGAAAGCATAAGGGCATTGTCTACCCTTTACAAAAAAAATAAAAATGCAAAGGTTAAATCAAGGCTTAAAAGCCCCCATCCCTATATAAATATAAACATGCTATGGGGGATCGTATAGTAGGAGCTTCATGAGGGTGGAAACAATATGCGCTATTTCTCCATTAGCAAGCCTCTTTAAATAGGCTAAAAGTAGAAACTCAAATACATAATTGATGATGTCATTCAACCTTCCTCAATCTCCTCCATGAATATAAGAGCCAACATCTCTTCCTATGCCCACTTGTTTTAATCATAGAGATGTGCTAGATTATTTACATTTCACTCTTCATGACCTTACGAACTTAACCTTTACTAATCTTTCTGGTATCAAATTGCCATTCTAACAACAACCCGACATAGCGATAGCTTGTCCATCATGTCCTCACTCCATTGTTGCACCAGAATGCTCTATGGCTATGCAGGTGAAGGAAGACCTCTCTAATCCTAGTTAGAGGTAAGAAGAGAATGGCCTTCATAGTAGTCTCTTATAAAAGGTGGATGAAGAAGAAGCTACTGCTGATGACAGGGAACAATCTACAAGTAAATCATCCATAGAGTATGCAAGAATCTAATAGAACATAGGTAAGAGTATAGAAGTCAAGAGCTCACAAGTGTTCTATTTTGCAAGGGAATGATGAGTATTGCTTATTGTCAAATTTGACTTATATACAAGTGTTTACACTAGGTCAGACAAAACATAAAAATGGTATGGCCACTATTACTCATCTTAAGCATATATGTACATGAAGTCCTTAGGCTTTCCCTATTTGACGTTAAGCTCATGATTGATAAGGCCGTTTTATATGTTCCAAACAAAATAGTCTTAAGCTCATGATTGATAAGGTCGTTTTATATGTTCCAACCAAAATAGTCTTAAAGGGTATGTACACGAAGTCCTTAGGCTTTTCCTATTTGACATTAAGCTCATGATAAGGCCATTTTATATGTTCCAAACAAAAAATAGGTGCCCGTTCGAGTGGATAAGATGACAAAGCGCCTTACGGTAGGTCCAGCCGGTGAAACCATGTTAATCTATGAAGTGGTTATAAAACAAGGTGTTATGTGCCACAACTACAATTAAATGGGAGAAAGAAGCTATATCTAAGATACAATATGCGCACAAGTATTATGCATGCACATCTAGAGAAGATAAGACTACAATCCTTTGGTAATGTAGAACTTCAAAAGGCACAAAGTTACTGATAATGAAAAACACTAAAACAAAACCACGGAAAGCACAAAAATGGATGAGGGTTATAATTCACAGAAGTTCACACTCCAAAAATTGACATGCTCCTCACCCTGACAATTAGTAGATTTTTTAAAATAAATTGTTCACTTTTAACCCAATGGTGGAATCTCATACCCTAACAAACGTTATGGGCTTATTGTATTCCATTTTCTAGCCTCTCACAAATAATAAAATTAATCAATAAATCTATCTCTATATTGTGGTTTTATCTTGGGAAGTTTGTGTTTGGTCGTATGTGATTATTAAGCCCTAGCTTTCATGTCAAGGCTCTTTATTTTGCATTTTCTTTCTTTCAGTATCTTTTATTTTTTAGTTGAACATTGTGTCTTTTCTTGGTTGACTGTGATGATGGGGGAGCATCAAGGAGGAGGGAGTATGGGAAAGGTGTTACAAGTTGAAGGGTCGGATTGTGTACCAACTTGAGGAAATGGAGGACATAGAGGGAAGGTCGGTTCAACATGGGAGGGGGGATCATAGAGCAAGCTACTTGAGGGATTGGGCCACACCACAATGGTGGATAAGGGCTGGTGGGGGTAGGCATGCATGTTTAGCCAGGGGGAAGCTAAGGTTTTAATGTTAGCTCATAAAGGGACTGCAAGATAAATAAATGATATAGTGAGGATTACTTGTGAGTAATTTTATATTTGTGTGTAGGTTGGTTACTCATAGAGGGGCACGGGGGGGAGCGTAGGGTGGATCATCTAATTGTTTGGACATGCAGATCGTGCTTGTCCAAATGGTCACTCATCTACCATGAATATGGATTTTCAATGAGTCTTTTTAAATCTATCACCATACTTGCTTTATAGTAAATGTAGTCATACTTCCGAACCTTAACATAGGCAATAAATGTGCAAATGATGTGTGAAGATAAGGGGAGATAAACCAACTCAATACTAAATACTTTGTTGATGCTTAAGGGCATTACTAGGGAATATTACCCATTCAATTTGCTAGGATTCAACAAGTGAGAAGTCACATTAATGTGTTGTTTTCATGGGGAGAGAGAGAGAGAGAGAGAGAGAGAGAGAGAGAGAGAGAGAGACTAAAAGAAGAAATATGAAATACAAGCGAGAAAGAATAAAGGAGGGAAAGAATGCAGTGCCCTTTGGTGTATTAAAAACCATCCTTTACTGTAATTTTCATAGCTCAATTTGGAAAAAAAATCCGTTAAATTTTGTATTGGCCTTAAAATTAACAATGAAGATTTTGAGAAATTTAGTTAGTTTTTTATCTAACATTGGGGAGAGTGGCACAAATGCAAGAGAAAGACAACTATCATAAGCATTGTCATATTCTAGGCTGAAATTTGAAGGCCTACCTTAACCTTCAATATAAAGGCCATGATTAATCAATCGTTTGATTAATCTTTTCTCACTTCAAGATGATTGGGTTTTGGATCTTTTCTCTGGTGTAAAATTTAGAGAAAATTTTAAAACAATGACCTTATTTGATGCCTTCTCTAGAACGATATAATGACTCTCTTTGAATATATTTATGGGCCATTTGCTTATGTCTGCTTAAATATATAATGTGTCCAAATATGGATGAGAAAACAAAAGAGACTATGGAAAACATTTTATTGTTTGGTCTTAGTCTTCAATGAGACTATTTTATTTTGTTTGTAGTTTGAATACATATGGTTTGGTTGGAAAAACATTGCAAGATGAGATAGTGAATTGTGCAAACATTTGTGCTACAAATCATGAGGACTACTTAAAGGATATGCCTGAGAGAGATAGCAAGGTAATAGCTCAAATAAGAAAAAATACACTAAGGGTGTTGAGCCATGGTACCCTTTTACTCGCAAATATCTTAGAAAGCTTGTGTACAATGTGAGTTGTTGCTATGATGTTTTAATTTACCAATCGCATGGTTTTCATCTTTGTTCCATGCTTCAAATCTTTGTTGATGATTGTGGTTCAATGATTTTCTAGGTTCAAATCACACAATCGTTGAACAAGAAGCTCAAGCAGGCAAGATTATCATTGTCTGAAGATGAGATTAGAAAATTGGAGGAGAAGGAGACCGAGGAATTGGCCACTCGATACGGTGATAGAATTAGGAAGGTAAAGAGAAGTTGTCTCCTCCTTTTCTAAAAGTACCGATGTGTGGTTGAAGATGTCAAGCTGCAAGCCTTAAACAAAATAAGAAGTGTTGAGCATATACTCTTTCATTTGTGTATCTTTGTACCATCTTTTTTGTTTGGTTTAGATTCTCAATATAATTGATTGTGCATGGCGATGACTGGAGATCCAAAGTATGGTCTTTGAAATGGGAAGTAGATAGCTATACAACTTTTGAGAAGTTTAACATGCTTGCCCTTTGTGATGCCCCCACCAAATCTAAAGTCTATTGGTTGCCTTTGTTGGAGGTAAACAAGACCACTAAATCTATGTACTATATAGACAGTAAGTTTTAGCCTTCTATTGCAATTTGGCTTCACACATGGCATCCTATTGTCTTAGACTCTTGCATTTTCTATCCACCCATTCTCGTTTTAATATGTGGGCTATGCACATCTATGTTTTTGTTTTGTAGTTGGCTTTGGAGAGAAGTGATTTTTGGAAAAAATATAAGTGTCAAGGATTCCGGATAGAGGTAGTGTTGCCTTTTTTGCTTGCAACTTTGTGCTTAATGTACGAATGAGGCATTGTCTTTGGTTTAAGCATTTGTTCGCCTTGATTTTCAGTATGCTTCCTCTATGCTCTTTGGGATTCGTAGATGAGGGATGATGCCTCCTTTTTTTGCT
The DNA here is from genome assembly GCF_041138505.1 of Cibotium barometz. Lineage (NCBI taxonomy): Eukaryota > Viridiplantae > Streptophyta > Polypodiopsida > Cyatheales > Cibotiaceae > Cibotium > Cibotium barometz. The sequence continues at coordinate 26,728,420 of NC_141064.1, read as the reverse complement.
TGGAGAGTTCGCCACTTTTGAGGCTCTACATATGTGGCCTTTGGATTTAGTGTACCATTTGCTAAAGGTATCACACAGTAGAGAACCTACTCAAAAGGAGATTCATGGAATCTTGGAGAGGAGAGTTACATTTATAGCTTGCTTTCCTAAGTTATTTTGTTGTCTTGATTTAGGATGTGGTACAAGCCCTATTCTCAAGGCATGTTTGAAGATAGGCCATGTATGTGCCTTGATGGATAGGGGTGAGAGACTTGTTTCATCATACGTGCAACCCTTGCTTCTTGCTAGGAAGCGGGGAAGACATGGAGAGGCTAGTAGTTTACAGGTTGTTGATGTGTGTGCACGAGATAATCTATATGGCATCTGCTGACATGGGACCTAATTTTTAGGGAGAACAGAAATCAAATAATTTGCAAGAGAATAATTTAAGTTCAAGAATTCATCAAACATCACATAACCATGATAAAAATATTCAAAAACAATTGAAAATACTTAGCTCACAAGATGCGACTCCAATACTGGGTACAATCATCCCCCCTCATGTGTGTATGGCCTAAAATCCCCCACACATGAGTACTTACAAGAATTTTATTCGAAACTAGGCCATAGCCTCCAAAAATACAAAAAGTGGTGGTTTTCTTGCCGACACTCTCTTATCATAAAAAATACAGTGCCCGTAATATGAGGCTTGGGATTAAAGCATATCACGCTTTTTCAAATATTAAAGATCAAGTATATGCTTGATAAACTATACAAAATAAATCAAAATGTGCACAAGCTAGCACATGTATTTACAAGTTTGTTTACAAAAATGATGTGCCAAATAATAAATTAGTGTGACTTCTCCTCAATCCTCAGAATCCTCTTCACCTATAAAATAACCAACAATAAATTGGTGAAACAAATATTCCATAATAATAGAAAACCATCATCACACACATGTTTTCCAGGTGTAAGTAACCCGGGAATCACCTCTACATAACGAACCAACTGAAACAAACATTAGAGACCCCAAATATACGTCAATACCACCAAACGTATTAATATTTATAATGGTATCACCCATGATATTAACATAATTTGGCATGATGCAAAGATAATCCAAGCATCTCCGAATATCTAAGAGGGTAGAGTAATATTTTTAAGAGGGCTTAAAATATATTCCCATAACACTCCCTCTTGCTTGAGTTTGCAATTGCCCTCAATTGCCGGTTTGTTGAAAAGAACGGAGGATCTCAAGGAAGGCATGGAAATATTTCTCACGCACCCATTTTGCATCTTCATTGAGGATGATTTTTGAAAGTTATTAAATATTTGCTATATTGGTTTCCAATTTGGGTTGGTGTAATTTGATGGTCAATAATGGCATATGGGAGTAAGATTTCTTGGTCTCCTTCAATAAGAGGTGGTTCTTCATATACTGAATGAGTAGGAAGTTGTCCTTTTGAAAGGTTTTAATAAGCTCACATGAAATGAATTGTGAATATTCCAATGAGAAGGTAATTCAAGTTTGTATGCAATATCATTAATCTTGTGTATCACTTGAAAAGGTCCATAAAATCTTGGTGCAAGCTTAACAGCTAGGAATTTTTCAACACTTTTGAGTCTGCGTTTCTCAATTCTCAAAAGTACATAGTCTCCAAGTTCAAATGATATAGCTTTACATTTTTGATTTGCTTGCTTAACATACTTTTCTTGAGCATGAGCAATGGAATGTTTAACTTCATTCAGAATGGTCATCAAATCAATAGTGAATTGGTTAGCAGCTTCAATTTTGTGAGAGAGTCTACTTCCAGAATAGGCAAGGATTTTCCATGTACAATTTCGAAAGGTTCTCAACCAGTAGCTTAATGATGAGTATTATTGTAAGCAAATTGGAGAATATGAATGTATTTATCCCATGAGTTTGGTTGTTGGTTAACATAAGCTCTTAGTAGATCTAAGATAGTGTTGTTCGTAACCTCAGTTTGTCCATTTGTTTCTGGATGAAAAGTTGTTGAGAAATCTACTTTAGTGCCTAAGTTTGAGAATAAAGTGATCCAAAAATTACTACAAAATCTTGAATCTTTGTCAGAAACAATGACTTTGGGTAAGCCGTGATGTACAAAGATTTGTTTGATAAACATATTTACGGCTTGTTGAGAAGTCAAAGTTTACAAGGTAAGAAATATGCTTGCTTACTCAATCGGTCAATTATTGTCCAAATCATATCGTTATGACTCGATGTAGTAGGCATAAGTCCATGGAGATTTGTTCCCAAGTATCATTAGGAATTGGCAGAGGGGTAAGAAGTCCTTGGGTTTTACCTTTGTAGCTTTTGATTTTCTGATAAACAGAACATTCGGTCACAAATTTTGCTATATCTTGTTTGAGACGAGGCCAAAAGAATTCCCTAGATACAAGTTATAAGATAGTGGAAACTCCTCGATGACCCATGTATGGTGGTGTTATGCTAAACCACACCTCCAAGAGGGAACTCTACACATTCACCTAATGGATGAGTAATGAAACACAACCATCGTGGGGTACTTACCAATGCTTTGAGCTCGTGTCTCTGGAAGCCTCCAAGCTTGCATGTATGCTCCAAACTCCAAGCTCCACCTCCACACTGTCATCCGTGGAGTTGCTCACACCGTCACATAGGCCAATCACACTCTCTCATACAAGCATAAACACACAAGCATGAGAGAGGCACAATGCTAGAATGCTCTCACTCCTCACTCTCTCACAAGTACAAAGGAAGAGCTCTCCACAGCACAAAGGGGATTGTGTCCTTTCATTATGAGAAAATACCTTATATACAATTGGCCCTTATTCACACTTGGGCGCCCAAAACTTACTAACTAGGCCTTGGGTGACCAATGTCTCATAATGTACAACCTTTATAGTGCCTTTACATAACACTTATTAATGTCCTCAATCGAGGATCATGGTGTTAATCCAAATGGGATTAACATTCCCCATTTCCTGAAGTAGGTTCTGTCCGCAAAACCTGTTACCAAGGTCTGAAGACCTGGTCACCGAATTCGTGGGTGGTGGCGATAGAAGTTGCAACGAGACTGAAGTTTCCTGAGTGTGCGCCGGAATGCCGAATGGGACTTCTAGAACCCGGTGTCGATCGTGTCTTCAAATGTTATGTGCATATAACCTGGAAGACATCTTAGATGATGGTAATATAGCATTATACCTCTGTCTGATAGCCCTTGGTTCATGTCGAACTATAGATGCTAAGCCTCGTAGCCATCATAAGGTTCTCTAGGTTGGTCTATCAGAACCACTAATAACTTCATGAACCTGACACTCGCTACAATTGCAGGATCTGGTACTTTTCGCCAAGTTCTCATCCAATTGAGTAGTTGTTATCTTTGTGCCTGAATACTGGCAAATGTTGTTGGGTTAAATATTGGAAAATTGTAGCAGATATGAGAATACCTCTCTTTTTCTGCTTGAAACTCCAGTGGTCCACCTCCTCTTGATAGGCATGTAGAGTGGATCCACTCTTAATGTTGGTGGCGCACTCATGTAAATGCTACTGTATTCAGTGACTGTTAAAAATTCCTTTCTCCCCATGAAGGTTGCACTCCAAAATCCTGTAGTTGTGGTGCCTCTTCATTTGTGTGGATGGTAGTGTATCCACCTCTCTGTGCACTGGATGTTTCCTCCTCCATCTTCTGTAAGAATAACTGATCATAAAAGTGACCAGGCAAATTTCCAACAAGTCTAAGAGATGGGGGTTTGCCAGCTTCATGTGTTTTGCTACATTGGCCCATAATACTCCCTCTCCAGCCAATGGCAATAATTCTTGTAATTCTGGACGAGTGGCCCAGAGAGGGTATGGCACATAATGTTGCCGTGTGGGGGTGACTGCAGAATATGCCTCTGGGAGAATCTTGCTTGTAGGGCATTGAACATAAGTTCTGGCTTTAACAATGGATTGCCTTGTTGTATGAACTCTTCATATTCTGCAGCTGTCATGGAATCTAAAACATTATTGTCAGTGTAAGGTGTAACATTATCAACTAGAGGAAGATTACGTACTTCCTGAGGTTGCCTTGGTGGAGATGGAACAAGTGCCAATATCTCCTCGAGAGGGTGAGAGTGTTAGTGGGAAATTCTAATTCTGGTGGGGAGAAGGAAGAGTAGATGCATCTAGCTTGTGAATAAGTAGTAGGAGGCGTGCTTGGATAGGGATCAAGAAGCCTACTGGCGATATTAGTATACACAGGGTAGGTGTTTTTGAAAAAAGACGATGGACCCTCATCCTCACCACCCATGACCCGAACTAGGGGGTGGGTGGCTAGGTTTATGAGCTTGGAAAAAGGTTTGAATTTAAGGGATTTCTTTGTTATCCACATCTGGGTAATTTATGTGAGTTGCATCAAAATTATTGCTTACATTGGTAAGCATAGCTTCTAAATGCTTATGGATATTAGTATATAGCTTAAGGATGCCCACTGGTGGGTGATATAAGGTAGACCCACAAAGATTTAAATGTTGGTGGGTATTATATACTTCTAACCACCCGTGTGACTGATTACCCATTGATAAGTATTAGCCACCACAACCTCGTAGTTGGTTGGTGTTGTTGGTATGTCATCTGAAACAAACAAGTCGAGTTTGTCGACCCTATTGTCCAGAATTTCTAAATTCTGTAAGACACGACACCATTTACGGAGGTTGAGGACTATTGGATGCAAAGGATAAAAGAAGATATCTTGTGGGTTAGTTAATATCAAGTCCCCTCTCAAAATGCCCATAATGATGATTGGGTCAGCATCGTGCTCGGTATTTTGTTTAATAAGGGTTAATTCTCCTAAACCTATATCTTCAACTAAGTTAATGTCATATTGAAGTAATGAGAGTGTTAGTGTAGACAAAAACAAGGTAAGATTTTAAGAGGAGTTACTGGCAATTGTCCCAATCTCGCGGCGCGCAAGGAGGATACGTAAGTCATCTGTGGGCTCCGACCTTTGACTCCTTTCGTGTGTGGCTAGTTGGCGGGCCAATTCTTGCATGCGGATATCAGTGTTGCTGAGCACTGTAGAAATGGTTGTTTCTCTGCTGATCATCCGTTCAGCATCATCCAGCGCTTCAAATCTTCTTGTTGCCACTTCTTGTGCTCTTCTGGCAGGAGCTTCTCTTTGATTGGCTTCAATAATTTGAAATACTTATTGTGTTGCCAATCTTTGTGCATCCTGTAATTGGTTTTCTAGTTGTGATATTGTTTCTTGGCTTCTTTGTGCCGCTGTTTGGTTAGTGATGATTATTTCATTGAGAGCCTTTAGTTTTTCTACATGTGCTTTGTTAACCTATTCTCGTTCCTGTTGCAGTCCTTATACTCTTTCTTGTTTTTCTTTGAGGTTGGCTATGAGGAGCTCTATTTGTTATCGAAGCATATCCTGAGTATGCTTTGCACTCCTGCATTTCCTTGGCATGCCTAGTTGTTAGGCTCTTTGTGTGAGCTATCTCCTTTTGTATCTGCTCCTTTGCTTGCTTCAGCCTTGCATTCAAGTTAGTATTCTCATTTATTTTTTGTACAATGGTTTGACTCAAAACCAAGTTATTGCTCTCTCCAACCAATGCGCTGTATCTTGTTTCCTCTTGTTATGCAGGCTGTAACTTCTTTATGAGTTTCCTCTGCTGCGCGCCAAGGTATCTTTCACACTTTGTGTTTGGGCATTGGCCTCTTCTAGTAGTAGCTGATTCCATAGGCTGGCGTTCCTATCATGCAGCATGTGTGTGACATGTCAACAACAAATGGCAATGCCATACCTTCTGTTCCTGTTCCCAGTTAGTACTAGTAGCCGCACTTATTTTTGTAAGGGGATCATTGAGGAGTGTGTCGAGGCCTTCAAAGGTATCCTGGAGGAATTGTTGAGAATCCACCTCCTTGAAAGAACCAAGATGCGGTAGTGGCTCATCTTGATCCAATCTTCTGGCGTGGACGTCTCTGGGGAGTGTGGCCTCTTACTAGATTTTGTTGGCTTCTCTAATTGTTGTTGTGTAAGTGATGCCTCCTCGTGTGCTAGTCCTTCCAAGGTATGATCTTTCTGTGTTTGTTCTCCAGCTTCCTCTATGTGTATCTCCGCTAGTTGTGAATCCTTGAGTAGGGAGAGGTCTTTGAATATTAGTTGTGCAGAGCTCGTTGGAGGGGAGAGCTGTTGGTGTTGTTCCTGCATAGTAGGGATTTGTAGTTTTTCTTGGAGAGCCTCTTGGTATGTCTTGATCTCTAATGCCATAGCCGCTTCCAATTTTGCTGAGATTTTGTGGTGACATCCACTAGTAGCCCTCTCATCCTTTTGTCAGTCTTCTTCTTTCGATCTTTCTTGATTGACTTTATAAGCTATTATGTCTCCATTAACACTGCTTGTCCTTCATTCACCCTTCCAATAGCTTTGGTAGGTTGACTGGGGATTAGGGCTAGCGACACGTTTTCCTTTGGTTCATCTTTCACTGGCCGCTGTGCCACATGGTTAAGTATTTGTGTTAACAGGTATGGGTTGCTGACCTTGGACTGATGTGCCTTGAGAAAATTTTCCATTTCTTTGTGCATAAAAAAGTCCCAATCATCCTCCTTTTCTTCATGTGCTTTGGCAATCATGTTAAGGCTGACCCTGTTATACCTATCAACTGGTTTGATTTGCATCATCAACAAAGACATTGCCCTGCAAGCTTTCTCCGTGGCTTCATCCTTGATGTTCTCGTACTATGTCCCATTGGAGTTATAAGAATCTCTCTTTAGCATCTCTTTGATGGGCATTGTATCTATTGTGTGTCTGTGGGCCTTGACTGCCACCACATGCAAAGCTATAAGGCGTCTCTTATAAGGTCTTCTGTCATGAGCAGCTCTTCCGTGTGGTACCATATGCCTTTGTAATTTTTCCTCTCTTTATCTGCTTGTCATATGTACGGAGATATTCTGCGCAGAGGTTTATGTAGATCCCTCTGGGCAACACTGTAGCCATTCTACTGAGGCTGACTTTTTCCAGCTTATCCTTTACTTTCGCATCTTCCAACAGATGGAAGCATTCCTTACTGTGGCACTTCAGAGTGATTTTCCCATGTGGTGTAATGACCTGTCTTCTGATGAGAGTTCCCTGGAAGGACTGGGCGTAAGGGCCCAATAAGTTGCTGGCACTTTGGGACCCTGTGGCACTGCTAGCTTGTGTTTGGAGAGGTGGTTGCTTTCACGGGACTCAGATTCTGACAGACATCTGTACAACCATATATTGTCACTCGAATGACTGGTGGAAGCCACCCCTTTCTTTTCTTTTTTCTTTTTAGTGTTAATTAGTGTTAGTATGTTAGTGAAAGGTTCATGAGGGCCTTCCCATATAGTAAAATGTGTAAATTTGAAAGCGTGAAAGGTTTCCGTGACGTTGCAGACTTGGGGACGAAGTTCTGGGACGTGAAGTTCTCTCGTGAAGTTCTCACGTGAAGTTTTCCCGTGAAGTTGCAAAGTTGGGGACGTGGTCTCCCGTGAAGTTCTCTCGTGAAGTTCTCACGTGAAGTTTTCCCGTGAAGTTACAAACTTGGGGACGTGGTCTCCTGTGAAGTTGTGGGATGTGAAGTTTTCCCGTGAAGTTTTCCCATGAAGTTGTAGACTTGGGGACGTGAAGGTGTCCGTGAAGTTCTGGGACATGTTCTCATGTGAAGTTGCAGACTTGGGGACGTGAAGGTATCCCGTGAAGGTGCAGACTTTTGCAAATTTTGCGAGCGTGATAATGAGGCTAGTTTTTATTTATTTTCTATACCTTATGTATTCATGCAGATTTTTCTTGGAAGGTGAATATCTTACATTTTTACATTTGAATTTTTATGTTTTCATTTGTTTATTAGTCCATGAATCGGCAACAATCAAAAGAGATACACTTTAAACACCCGTCCCAAAAAATTTATACATTCAAAAGAAACAACAATAAAAAACAAAGATCAAAAAAGAAGGAAAGGAAGGGTATAGCTCCCACCTTGAGAGGTCGGGAAGGCGATGTCGGGAGCAAAGAGTCGAAAGCGTGCAAGGAATCAATGGAAGAGAACGCGAAATCACCAGTGAAAGTGAGGAAATCAAGAAAACAATCGCTTTTATAGTGTAGCTGTCGGAGAAGGCGGCTACGTTAAATGATCAATCCATGTGTCATTTTGTGATTGGTTTCGTAGTTTTTACCGTTTCACGACGTGAACTTCTTGTACTTTTTCACAACGTGAAACACTAAAATGGTTCACATCGTGAAACAGTTTGGGGTTCTTTACGGCGTGAAACACAAAAAATATTTCACGTCACGGCATGAAGTATTTTTCTACGGTTTTATGTGAAGTTTATAAAATCAAATTTTTGTGCTCAAACCACCCACATGCACATGATGATGCATTGATTTTCCTTTTCTTTTAATTTTACCATGGAAACCAAAGGTTTTCTCTGGTATTTCTAGGCATTGTTTGATGAAATCTTTTTAATTCTAATTGGGAGATTTTTAGTGTTCCTTCCACCCAATTAAATATTTTTGCTGGTCCAAATCTTGTCCAAATGGAGCCAAGTGCAAGTCCCTTTCTTGATCTGGCCATGAGACCTACGGGTTTGGTCGGAATAGAAAGGATAGTTAAGGCCTTGACCCGTTAGATAAAATTTTTGTTAGAAGATTTTCGTGGTGGAATTGCTCGTGCTTCCCGGGGGAGGAAAGTTTTTTCCAGTCTCGGTTTCGGAGGAACTGCGACTAGTCCCTTGCCCAGACATTCGTGGGCGAGGCCCCGAGTGGGAAGTCCTACCCTACGCAAGAGGTTGCTACTTCCGCTATTAGCGCCCTGGAAGAAGGCTGTGCCGAGAGGGGGGTAGGGGTCTCATTGCTCTTATCCAGAGCTTTGTTGAAAGATTAAGAATAAAAGACCAAATTTGACAGAAATTTATAATAAAATCTTGGAAAAGAAAATTCACATATTGTGTTTTCATTCAAATTAAGTTCATTATTAAAGACTTTTAATTAATGAATTGGATTTTATAGATGGATGCCCCGTGTTTATCTGGTATCCGCGATCTTACTCAAACTCAGGATATGACTGCTTTCGCTTTTGAGCATATCCTCTCCTCCCCACTACGACTCGAATGAGCAAGGCAAGGCTCGCTAATCATTTTGAGGAGCTATATTTTCCAGACTCAGTTGAGAGATGATAGCATAAGTGGTTTGCACGGCAGTATATCCATGCCTCTTGCAACTAGTGTCAGATGCTGAGGTAGAACGTCTCATTAGCCATGGTCTTGATAAGGCTAAAGGTGGTTCGTGGTGTTATCCTTTATCACCCCACACCTTGAGATTTTAGGATTTCTTGTCATATTTATAGACTTCTCAGTTGTTTTATCCCGAGAAGTAAGATTGTAGCACCAATAGCGGTAAGGAAACAATTGCATTACGGCATGTCCACAACAACGCAGTATCACCGTTTCATGCATATGCATTAAGGCAATTGAGGCATTGATTTTCTGGAGGCATGCTGCTTTATGTATATATTTCAAACCTTATGTAAATAAAGAAAGAATGTTTTGTGAATTTTTTTTGTTATCTAAGTGATTTGACTATCAGCAGATATATGGAGTTTAAAGAAATAAGATCTGTTTTCTCGAACGTATGTCCTAGATCTCTAGTAAGAATAGTTACCCTGTTTAAAGTAATTAATTCTAAACTTCTTAAGTCTTAGGATCTCGAGACGAACTCAAAGAGAAATTTAACGATGTATTGTTTTGGCAGAATCATGAGACGTGCGAACTGTGGGCAGATAGCCAGATCCTCTCATAGATGAGGAAGAGCTTGACCCTGATGTCTCGCAAAGCCCTTCATAGATCTCAGCCAGGTCCCTTCAAGAGTGAAGGGGAAAAATTGGGCGAGGGTGTGGAAAAGTGGATCGAAGGAATAAAAAGAATACTTCGATGTCATTGGACACAATGAGAAAAGTAAAGTGGCTCTTGCAAGGCTGAAGATAGTAGAAACAACGAGAGTAGCATGGAGAAACACTATGAGACAAACCGTATGGATCAGAACACCTAGACGTGGAATGATCTCAAGTCATACCTCAAGAAGAGATTATGTCCTCTCGGCTTCTTGGAAAAACTAAGATGAATGAATTCTTAGAGTTGACCCAGGGGAGCAGAACTACTAAAGAATATCACTAAGCGTTCGCTCTCCTCCTCAAATACTCGCCACCACACTGGATGAAGAACAGCTGATGTCCAGGTTCATTCGGGGAATGAAAAAACCTTTAGATACCCTGGTAAAGAATGCCAAGCTAGTTTCCATGGCTGAAGCAGTGCGGATGGCGAAGGACTTCGCCAAGGCCTTTGTTGTTAAGGTCCTACCAAAGCCAGCTCCCTCGTCCTTCAAAAGGTTCCTAACACACCGGGAAGTACTTCCAACTTTCCACCTCCTAAGAGACACCAAGGTCCCAATCACAACTAGGAGATAGGAAGTTTCAAAAATGAAGGAAGACCTTTTTCTTGAAGCACTTTTTCTGGAACTCAGGCTCTTTCCAAGATGCAGAAGGAAGAACTTCAAAGTGAAAACAAGTGTTTCGGTTGTCAAGGTTTTGGAACCAGCTCAAGGATTGCCCAACTCCTTCTATGTCAATGGGACAGGGAAGCCAAGGACCTAGAATTCAGAGACCGACTCCTCCGTAGAGTATCAATCCAATTAGGGTCCCCCTCACCAAAATCATGAGTGTGCCAGCTTAGCCTGTAGCCTCAATGTAAAGTAGTTTCAGAACTCCCTCCCAAAATTGGGGAAACTAGAGAGAGAGAGAGAGAGAGAGAGAGAGAGAGAGAGAGAGAGAGAGAGAGAGAGAGAGAGAGAGAGAGAGTTCCAGAACAGCAACTCGAGCTCCCACAATAGCTGAGGAAGTGGAGGAAGAAAGAGGACAGATTTATGCCGCCATTGAACATCAAGGGCAGAATCGTTAGTTCTCAGTCCTCCAGACTAGCAGATTATAAGGGTAAGCATTTCAAGCTGTTGATTGATTCAGGCAGTACACATTGTTTTATTTCTCCAGATGAATCTTGTAGACAAAAAATTCAAGGCTAAGGAACCAGATTGGTTAAGCGAGTATGCCGATGTGTTCGAAGATGCCTCCAACTTGTGAAGTAGATCATGAGATAGAGCTAACCCCCCATGGAGCTCAGCCCCAGTAGCCTAGCGTGCATACAAAATGTCAGTTCCAGAAGCCATAGAACTTAAGGAACAATTAAGACAACTGTTAGAGCAAGTATTCATAAGACCCAGTGTTTCACCTTGGGGTGTGCCCGTTCTCTTTCTAGAAAAAAAAAAATATGGAACGTTGAGACTCTGTATTCATTATTACAGAGGATTAAAAATAAGTATCCTATCCCTAGACTGATGAACTCTTGGATTGGTTAAGTGGTGGAACCCAAATGTTCACAAAGATAAATATTAAATCTGGATATTACCAGATCAAAATGAAGGAACACGATATCCCAAAGACAGCCTTCAATACTCACTATGGGCATTATGAATTCACACTCATGTCGTTCGGTTTAACTAATGTTCCAGCGACGTTTAATCGCCTCATGCAGGACATTCTCAGAGAATACTTGGATGATTTTGTTCTTGTCTTCTTTGATGACATATTGGTATACTCTAAGAATGCAGCAGATTATGAAGATCGTGTGCGTAACGTCTTGGAGATCCTAAGAAAGCACCAACTCTTTGTAAAAAAGAGTAAGTGTGCTTTCTCGTTGACCATGTAGAATACTCGGGATTCATAATATCCAAAGATGGGATTTCTCTTGACCCTGCAAAAATCCAAGCAGTCGTAGATTGGCTAGATCCCAAGACGGTAAAAGAAGTCAGAGGATTCTTAGCATTAACCGGGTGGTATCGAATCTTTATACCCATATATGCTCAGATAGCATCCCCTTTTACTAACGAGTACCCTATTTCAGTGTGGACTGCTATGTGTCGAGTGCTTTTGGTAAGCTGAAAACACCCTTAGTAACCAACCTTATCCTTAAATTGCCAAATTTTTCTTTACCCTTTGAGGTAGTTAGAGATGCCAGTGGTTTTGCCCTAGGAGGTGCTCTTATGCAGGAAGGTCATGCAGTAGCCTATGAATCCAGAAAGCTCAAAATGCATGAGAGAAATTATGTTTTCCATGACTTGGAGTTGCTCTCAATAGTTTATGCTCTAAAGTTGTGGAGACATTATCTCTTGGGATAGAGATTCACCTTGATGAGACAGATCATCAAAGTTTGAAGTGGATCTTCACCCAAAGAGATTTCAACATGCGTCAAAGAAGGTGGATGCAGACCCTGCAGGAATTTGATTTTGAGATGAAGTACTGGCTGCTAGGGAAAGAAAATGTGGTAGCCGATCTGCTCAGTAGGAAAGCCTCCTTGCTTGCAATAACATTGGTGTCAAATCCATTAATCAGTGAAGCAAGAGAGAAAATCATGCAGGATAAATTCTTTGCCCCTATTGCTACCTTACTGATAAAGGAAAGCAAGACTCCTCAGAAAATGAGTAGAGTTCTTGGGTTCAAATTGGACGAAGGATGCATGTATTACAATAATCGCTATGCATTTCCAAATGATGAGGGAACAAAGGGAAAGATTTTGAGAGAAGCCCATGATAGCTTGATAGCTGGACATCCAGGGTTCATAAAGACCTACATGTCTATAAAGAAGAGCTTCTTCTGGCCAGGACTCAAAAAGGATGTACTTGATCATGTGCGTCAGTGCTTAATATGTCAAAGAGTCAAGGCAGAGATAGTCAAGATGCCAAGAAAGTTGCATCCCCTAGACATTCCACAAATTAAGTGGGAATGTATCAGTATGGATTTTGTTACTAGACTACCTTCAGTGCAATCAGGTTACAACTCCATTTTTTTGGTAGTTGATAAACTAACCAAGGTTGCCCATCTGATTCCAATAAAAGAAACCTACATTGCACTGGATGTTGCCAAAGTCTTTCTCAAGGATATTTTCAGGTTGCATGGCTTACCCAAGAGGATAGTAAGCTATAGAGATCCTAAATTCCCGTCAAGGTTTTGGACTGCAATCTTCAAAGCAATGGAAACTTTCTTGGATCTCAATACAACCTATCACCTCGAGACAGATGGCCTGACTGAAAGAGTGAATCAGGTAATAGAAGATATCCTTCAATCATGCTGTGGCAGGGAACCCAAGAAGTGGTTAAGCTATTTGCACCTGGTTGAGTTTTCTTATAATGCCTCTTATCACCAAAGTATTGGGATGAGCCCTTTCAAAACTCTGTACAAGATTGCCTCCCTCATACCATTAACATGGTCCGACCCATTGATCAGGTTTGAGATGTCCAGACAGATGCTTGATGAAATGGAGCAGCAAATGAAGGCAAAGATATTAAGGCTGCCCACCAGGATAGGCAAAAGCGGTATGCTGATAAAAAGAGATCAGAGAGAGTAATTGAAGAATCAGATATGGTCTTCATTCGAGTATGACCCAAAAGAAGTTCTTTATCTCTAGAAAAGTACAAGAATCTCTCTCCCAGATACTGTGGACCGTATGCTATTATAAAGAAAGTAGGAGATCTAGCTTATGAACTTCTTCTACCTCCCCATCTCAAGGTACATAATATTAAGAGACTAAGGTTATGTAAAAAGGGGAGGAGAAGGGTGTGTGTGTGAAGGGACTTAAGGTCCACTAGCACATCTATTTAAAGGTGAAGCTAGGAGGTATTTTGTATGGACAAGAAGCCTAGTTGTATTTGAGCAACTTAATAAGCAAGATATTTTCTTGTATTTTGTGAGTCTCTCTCCTCCACATAGTTGATCTAGCATAAGCACCACGAAATTAACACTAATAGTAGTCATAACCATTAAAGGAGGAGGTATTTAACACTAAGGAGGCTCTTCTTCATCAATATTGGAGGCCGGGCACACACCATAAGTGCCACATTATAAACCTTCACATGCACACCCTTCTCCTCCCCTTTTTACATAACCTTAGTCTCTTAATACTCATGTGGCAAAGGAAGATTCAAGACATGATTCCCCTGGTTTCTCCTCTAATTGAGGTACCCTCACACATCACTTGAATACTAAGAATGGAGATGTGAGTACAAAGTGATGTGAGGTGTGATTTGAACTTCAAAAGTATGGGTAGGATGACTTATAATGCTTTGCATGAACTCATGCACAATATCATAATATCAATCTCCTCATTTCCAATGTCTTCCACAACACCATATGGCTCCAAAAGTATCAATCAAAACACATGTATGCCTCTTATATAGGCATGTCAAACACATGGGCAATCAACACCTCCATGTACATGTGTATTACGAATTCACATAAGCATACCATGTGCCATTACAAGTATTGATTCATGCCTTCAATTCCAATCAATGCATTCCAATTTCATCAAGAAACAAAGTGAAGCAAAAGGCATATGGATTGGCATGTATCTTGACATTCCCAAGCATTGAGATGGCTTGAATGTCACACCAATGATTGAAGAAGCATCAAATGGTTCCAATGGCAATGGTGTATGGATTTGATCAAAAACCCCCAATGGCTTGATCATTGGTCTATTTGAAGCATTAGCTTGTGTAATGGTATCATTAGTGTGATTAATGATGATTAGACATGATGATTAGACAAGGCTAATGGTAAGTTGGAATGGCCAATGTCAATAAATTAGGGTTTCTTGGAAGAAATCCCTGAATCTCAAGGAAGGTTTCAAGAACTCCAATATTCAAGCAAGAAATGCAAGGAGAAGCTTAACAAGTGTTCAAAGATGACCTAAAAGCTTGCTTATAATTGTATGATGAAGAATACCCTTCCTATGAGAAAACATGTGGCCCTCTATTTTGCAACTATTGGAGAGTTCCATAGCCTTCATTCCTCAAGAAAAAGGCCTCCAAAAAGGTAGAAGATACTTGGGAAGCCATTGATAAGCATTGTAAATCTTCTAAGCATGTAGACAAGCTCCATGGTGTGTGCTAATGACGATTTTTGCCACCAGCATGTCTATATTTCACTGCCAGCCTATAGAGAATCCAAATCCCTATTCACATGTTTAAGATTCTCAATATCTCTTCCATAATGTTGCTAAAATGATGATTGAATGGAGCAAGAAAAGTGATAAAAATTAGGGTTTTCCTGGAGCACTCTATGGCTGGAAAATTTTGCATCAAAGCATGGTGAAATTTGGGGAAAATAGGATCAATGGAAAGCTTTGATACCACTACAAAGAACTAGCTATGGCCACTCAAATCATGGAGTGACAACATGGGTGTAGGAGCACCATCCATGGGTAGAGAGAAGTGCAAGATTGCCATAAAATCTGATTAGCTTGTAAATTTGATTAGTATGTGTTGATTGTGATTAGCTATTTACATTGGCCTATATACCATGTCCCCCTTTTCACACACACTTATTAGTGTACACCCCCACTTGGCTTTTGGACCATAAGCCTATGGCCCTCAATTAAAATTGGCCCTTTGGCCCAATACACTTATGCTTGGCCCTTGGCCTCATATGTACAAGTCATGTCCACAATTATGTGTCCACCGCTTCATTACACTTCGTGAGTATCTTCTCCATCTCAAGGCAATTTGGCTCATACCACCAATTACATTGATTAACTATATTTCATCGCACCATTATCTTTTTTCCCAAATCGTCTCTGGTTTTTGCATAATCATGATCATGCAGCTCATATAGCTTGATTAGTTCAAATCCACCTAATTCCCCCTAGCTGTGAGTGAGCCTATAGGTGACCTTGCTTGCCCTAAGAGGGCTTGTCCAATAGTGTTCTCAGTAAGGAGAATGAAGCTCTTCATTAGAGTTGTTTCTTCTCAGATCCATAACTAAAAGCTTCTCTAATACTAATTAATGATTTATAATCACTAATACTACTTGTGTTTGGCTAATCAAGTGTTCTCTCTAAGATTTATCAGTTGTTTCATCTTAATGTTGGTCTTGGTCTTTCTTGCAAGGCCCAACAAGTTTCTTGAAATCAAATCCAAGCCTCTTCCAAGACTTTCACAAGTTTCTAGTTAAATCTCTTGTTCTTCAAACAAAGGCTAAAAATGGAGGGCTAAGTACAACTCTTCAATCATTTAATGCCAAAATTTACATAAGTGTTGTAAATATTTGTAAATCAGCCCATTAAACCTCTAGCCTAGCTGTCATGGTGGTAAGAAATCATAGGAAGAGGAAAATCATCTATCATGGATGTTAGGTAAGCATAAGTTGTGGTGAGTCATCAAAGTCATCAATACCATTGTAATAATTATGTGTTTGAAGGGGGCTGTTGAAATATGCACCAAATACATCCCTAGAAGGATGGGGCCAAATGGACCATGCACATGTGAAAGGGACCAAATAACTTAGCTTGTGGGTGAAGCGTCTCTAGTACTTATTTTTGTTTTAAACCACTTGTTTTGATGAAACCACTAGGTGGTATTGAGTTGTATGGAATCTATAAAAGGAAACTTGCCTATGAAGTAATCAATCAATCCATTTTGCCCAAAATTGTTGTCTTCCTTGTGTGTACACAACTCTTATACTATTTTTTTTTACCAATAATGTGTTTTAACTCAGCTCTAGTCTATCATCCACCATAGCCAACTTGCACATGCTATTGAATATTATAACACATACTTCCAATATCAATTGGTGGGTGTAGAGAGAAGAGAAGTCTTGAAATGCCATCTATAAATTAGGTGAACTGGCAAGGTGAGTTCCAATCAAAACTTTAGATTTGTGCTTTTGGTATAACATATAGCTTTGAAATTATCAATTCTTCTTTAATTTATCATTTCTTCCTTTGTTGAATTCGTGGATAGTGTCAAAGGCGATCCATCAAGATTCCATTAAGAAGGCTTATGTTGAGTCAATTGAGGCGGTGTGTATGATTGAAGAAAGCTTTCCAAGAAGTATACTCACAACTCAATTGCACCTTCTAGTACATTTGGTAGATGAGATGGCTATATGTGGAATTCTTCATAGCCAGTGGATGTTCTTTCTTGAGGGCTTCATGAAAAACTTGAAGGGGTTTTTGAGGAAAAGGGCAAGGCCAGAAGGAAGCATGGGAAAGAGATGGTTGGTGCAAGAATCCCTCGTATACATCTCAAAATATTTAAAACAAATCAATCCATCTATGCCTAGATTCATGCATAACGATGATGATGAACGAATGGTGTCACATGGAAAAGAACACATTCAAAAGATGGATGAGTCCATGCGTAAAAAGGTCATTACATTTTATCTTTTTAACACTTCTGTGATGGAAACGTGGATTAAGAAATATAAAGATGAAAGAAAGATAAGGATAGAGGAGAGAAGAGCATTTAAGAGATCAACACAAAGGCACATGGCATACCCACCTAACCTAAAGACTCTTCCAAAGGATTGGAATATTGAATGGTTTAGAGATACCCTAGAGAAAGCTAAAAGGATGAGAGAGGAGATTACAAGAAGAATGGGAGTATGAAAATAAAGATGTTTTAATATATATTATATTTTGCTAAGATATATAATGTTGATACTAAATTTCTTACATATAAGCTATATTTAAGTTTTTGATTGGGTTGTAGTATAAAGTGCATAATGCAATGTGGTCAGAAGGTCAACATTTTTGCTTTCAACGTGTGGACTCCAAGACAGTGACATATGATTGTGGTGGAATGGCAAGTTTTGATGAAGATAGTTGAGCTAGTAGAAGAGATAATAAAGTGGTATATGGAGGTACTCAAGCAACCATCAAAGCAATTTTTTTGCAATTGACTAAACTTAGGCTTTTTATGTATAGAGCTTGCAAGATGATGCATAGGCTTGCATAAAGCTTATTCATAGAGCTTGCAAGCTCTATGGATAGAGCTTTATGAATATTTATGCAAGCTTTATGCATAGGCTTCTTGCAAGCTTTATGCATAGGCTTCTTGCAAGCTCTATGCATATTTATGCAAGCTTTATGCATAGGCTTGCATAAAGCTTTTATTTAATCTACTACTTACTTTGTTTAATCTTTTGTTTTGTAGCTCTTGCACTAATCCTCTCCTTTGGCTTCACAAAAAAGAGATAAACTCTTAAATTTTTTTTGCTTATGCAAGTTCTACCTTTATTGCACCCTTGGGAGCGGGGTTTAAATTTAGCTTAGGTTTACCTCTATGCATAGCTTTATGTGTAAAGCTTTATGCATAGAGCCTATACATAGATATCCATGAGTAAGATCTATGCATAGGCTCTACATAGATATCCATGAGTAAGATCTATGCATAGGCTCTATGCATAGAGCTTTATGCATAAGGTTCCATGCCCATGCTTTATGCATAAGGCTCTACGCATAAGCTTTATGCATAAAGCTCTATCCGTAGGATCTATACATAAGGCTCTATGCGTAGGCTCTATACACATGCTTTATGCATAAGGCTCTATGTGTCACTCTTTCTACCTTTTTTTGTTTCAAAATCTCACATTCATCAAGGTTGAAAAATAGCAATGTGTGAGGCTATAATATGAGTATAGCAAGGGGGAGAGTACACTATGAGATAGCAAGGGGGAGAGTATGTAGATTAGAAATGAAGAAGAAAGACTTAGGGTCCTAATAGGTTTATTTTTATGGCTACTTACAAAAGGGAAAGTCAATGATGAAAAAGGTAGCACATAGAAAGCATAAGGAGGCATATGGGAGCATAGGCATTTATTGACACATGGATGGCACGAGGGTGCACATAGCTTATGATTTGGGAGCTCCATGAGAGCTATTAAATGATTGATTCTAGGAGATTGATTCTCATTGATGAACTCATCATGTGATTAGTGCCTTCATTATGGTTTATTTAATATTTGATTAAGTGATTTTCTTATTATTTAATGATGACTTTTGTACCCTGCTATGAGTCTCCCTACCAATGCTAAAATTTAACTTCATATCAGAGCTTCTATGGCTACATCTTAGCAAGCACTTAGTACATTGATTAGAAAAAATGGTATTAGTTTAGGGTTTAATCTAGAAGCTCTATCTTAGCAAGCACTTAGTACATTGATTAGAAAAAAAGGGTTTAGTTAAAGAGTTTTATGAGCATTCTTAAAGAGATAAACAAAGACATTTTGTTTTGTGAGTGTTGAGAATTCTATGGAACAAGTCTTGCACATCACATCCTTGTGCTCTCTCAAATTGCAGTATAGACATATAATGCACAGACGCCCCTGTAGATTCATCTTTTGAGCTTAGTTTATGCTTCCTAGTTGTCTTGATTCGAGCTACTGTTTGGGCCACTTCTATGCTCGACCAAAGTTCAATTCCTCCAATGGAAAAAAATCTTGCCAACAACCACTTCAAATAAGTTAAAGGGATCTGATTGATCTTATAAGTAGTTTTTATTTGAGCTATAGCCTGTGAGCTACACGCAAGCTTCTCTAGAAAAATAAGCTAGACAAGCAGTTGCATTCTTCATTATCCCCAAGTCTAAATCTTCATATCCTAAGGTAGTTTAATGCTCCTCCTCTCCGCTATGCATGTGACTCTAAACAGTCTAAGTTCTATAAGTAGATGCAGCTCGAGAATAGTGAACAACAGTATCACACTCCTCTGTAGTGAGTGATAAACACTATTCTTGCAGAGCGAGAGAGAGACAGAGACACACACACACACACAGAGAGAGAGAGAGAGAGAGAGCGAGCATCGTTCTTGTAGACTAGAGCTGCAACAATAGCACAAGCTGCAACTCGATCAAAGAGTTGAAGGAGGCCACACTTCAAGGAAAGGAAGAGAGAAAACGTGACCACCATCGCAAACGGCAGTTGAGCTTCATTATTCCAAGCATCTTAATGAGCAGCAAATGCCACTGATTTAAAACTAGACAGAGAGGGAAAGTGGGAAGGTAGAGGTAGCAAACTAAGTGTTTTCAACTCTGTAGTCCTAAGAGACTAGCAGCAGCTTGGCTCCTATCGACCTCTTTAAAAACGTGCGGTGCAATAAGGGTTATTTTGTTGGTAGGGTTGCAAACTCTAAGGTAGTGTTTTAAAATTGGTGTAAAAAGTCCTCCATAAGAGCTTGCTCACATGGGAAATAATATCCAGATAATGTACATGAGTATCACTGTTAACGGGTTCCATTAACATGTCTTTGGCAAGGAAATTATCAACATGTTCTTCATCTTGTGCATCATCATCAAAATCTACAAAAGCTTGGGCATCTACAACATCATTGACAAAACATTTTTACCAAAAACTTGTAAGTTACCTTTAAAAATGCCGCCAATATGAGTAGGCAAAGAAAGTGTTTCATAGCCAAATGAGCACATGTGGAATGAATGTGCGTATGTGAGAGAAAAAGAAAGAGCTCTAGCGAAAATTTGGGAGCATAGCCGATGAGTTATTCACAAACAAGAAGACAAGCATAACCGTAAACAAAAATGTTCTCAATATGAGTAGGCAGAGAAAGTGTTTCATGGCCAAATGAGCACACATGGAATGAATGTGTGTATGTGAGAGGAAAAGAAAGAGCTCTAGGGAAAATGAGGGGCAAATTTGGGAGCATAGCCAATGAGTTGTTCACAAACAAGAAGACAAGCTCAAAGCCTTTAAGTCTAAAGCGAAGACTCAATGCAATAAACCTAGCAATCAAAGACTACTTAAGATAATAAAGAGCAAGTTGCCACCACTTGTAGGTGTGGGTGATCGTGAATAAGCAAGTCTGCAAGCCATGAGTTGGGAAGCCTTAATCCTTTAGCCACATTAGATCATAGGGACACTTGCTACTCCATGTGTCCCAGCAGCTCTCTTCGGTCTAGCCTATCACCAACTAAAGGGTATAGTATATTTCATGGTTGGATTCCCATGGCATATGCTTCAACTACAAACAAGAGATGTGTCAGGATATGGAGATGTTTGGTATGTGGATTCTGGCATTACAATGGTGGGGTCGAATGGGGTTATCTACATAAGAGTTGCGAGGTTGAAAAGTGGATTCTCACTCATTATGATCTACTCATACTTTGGAGCTGGATATCCAGGATGGGGCCTACAATAGAACCTATTGTGTCTTGTTCACGGTGCATAGGATCGGCCTTGGCCTTTGGCTGGCCATCTCGTGGTTCCTCGAGGGCAAGAGGGTTAGTGGAAAAAGCAAATAAAGAATCTCAGAAATCTCTCTCAGTTAATGGAGGGTTAGTGTCATTCTTATTTTTGTTATCAAAGACAGTAGACAAGTAATAGGTTATAGGTCTAGACACCAAATAGGGGGTCCTCTTCATCATCCCTTTTATTCTTATCCCCATCATTAGAAGGTGGTGGTGATTTCTTTGTGAGATAAAGAAATCATATAAAGCATGCAAATCTTCTTTGTCAGGGAATGTGGGATACTCTATGTGCACTTGTTCAAAGTCATTAACTAATGTTGTTAATAAATTTTGTACGTGTGCACAAATAAGATACAAAAGGTAGAAAAAACCATAAGGATGATATAGCTTACTATTATGTAATAGTAAGTGTTGGTGGGTGCTCCAAGCCTCTATGCACCCATGTGTTAGCATCCAATCAAGACTTTCTTAAATTTTAGGAAGGGCAACTATATAAGAATTAGGGATATATGGTTTCAATAGTTTTTTAACTAGGCTCCCCATCACTAAAATTAGTAGAGTTAAGTAGTACCCAGCACCATGAGCAGAAGTTAAGAACTATGGGGTGTAAGGGGAAAATATACACGATTGACCCTCGTCTCGTTGAGTTCCAGAGTCCCCTATGAATACAACCATAATAATAGTTGGGCCAGTATATCGAGTAGTATTCTGCTGTATAAGCAGTAAGTTTCTCACTTACGTTAATAGTGTGTTGAATAAAGAGATTGTTAATAAAGAAAAAAAGAGGGATAAAGTTTGTTGAGGGGCTCAAGGAACCACTGGAAGGTCAGCTAGTGGGGCTGCCCTATCCATGAACTTATTGTATCTATTGTCTTTTGTAGAGGTAAGTGAAAGGTTCTACATACATTATTGCCAGCTATTGTTGAAGGGCATTGAGTTGTGCTTCTTGAGCTTACAGAGCATGGGCTATTGATGGGGAGTATCTTGGATTTGGAGGTTCTAGAGGTGGAGGCCATCCTGCGGTACTCTCATTTCCACTTGTAGACCTACTATCACTACATGGGCATCCATTATCTACTTCTTGAGATGAGAGATAACTTCTTGGTGTCTAGCCAATAGTCACGTGTTTGGTTAATAGATCTTGCTTAAGGTCTTTAACCTGTCTATTGTAATTGGCATAGTTGACTTCATATATATCTTTGGCTTGCACCAGCTACCCTTCTAATGCCTCCATGTGTGCTTTCAACCCAGATTTGTGGCCTTTAATTCTCTGTGTTTCTCTTATAAATGGTGCTCCAGGGCTTTCTCTGATCATCAATGGAATTTGAGAGCTTGTTCTAGCAGCTAGTTTGCACCTTTGCTTGTAGCTCAGCCACTTTAGCTTTATTCTTTTCCTCGAGGATCTCTGCTTGTATTTTTAATTATGTTTTTTGAGTTCTTCCATGGCTTCCTACTTTTGGGGTTCGATCTTCTAGAGAGTCTTCCACCTATTGAGTTAAGGTGGTGTTAGCCTCAAGGATCCCCTTTTGCTTTTCCTCGACCTCTTTTGTGAGTTAATCCATCTCTCCCACATTAGTTGTGCATTTAGATTTGTAGTGACATTTTCACGTCATTTCAATAAGCGATTTGCAAAAGCTTGCATGTAAAAATTGCACTCTATCATCTGTGCAGAGAGGATATTAAGGTTGGATACATAGGACTCCATCTCATAGTACTCCCATTCCCCTTGCTTCAGGTATTTTTCCACCTTTGTGTACTTTGTCTTCAAGTAGTGTAAAATTCCTTTTGTGACTCATGAAGTACCACCTGCTTGGCTATGGCATCCATGTCCTGTAGCCCGGTAGCTCTGCTGTAAGCATAGGGGCTTGTATGGCTCTTCTTTGCTATGGGAGGCCTCCCTCTTTTGTCTCTTAGTTTCAGTGTCCACATTCTCCATAGACCTAACGGGGATGCTCTCTCTTGCATGCTTTTTGGAAGAGGAGGGTTTGGGAGAGGCACAAGTCTAGACTCTGGATCAAAAGGATCTACCGACTTGCAAGGCGGAACAAAGGGTATTTGGTGGTGTGGGAGAGATATGCTAGATGGTTGACTATGGTCTTCACCTACTATGGTAGGCTCTTGAAGTGGCATGCTTGGCCTAGCAGCCTCTTTGTGTACCTAGAGAATATCTAGTTATTGGATTGGAGAATATGGTGGGGTGGATATTGGGCCATCCTCTAGCGATTCTCTTGTGGTCTCCATCATTAGTAGATGTGGTTGGGGAAGAAGAATGGGGTTGGAAACGCATCTTCTTGATCCTCTTCTTGGGAGACTACTCTTGGTAGGGGGGCTGACACAAATATGAGCCACCAACTTTCTTGTAGCTCTGAGGAATGCTACCTTGGCCAGATCAATTTGCAACACATCTTGTTCTTTGGGGAGGACCATGTTGGGTTATTTGGGTGAATCTTCTAGCAATGGGACCCCGACAGCATAACTTAGAATCTGTGTGAGAAGGTATGGGTTCACTACCTTGTTTCCATGCTTGGTGAGGTAGTGGGTTTAGGGTTTAGGGAGCATGTTGGCCCAATCATCCTGTTCATGTGCATAGGTGATATAGTTTGTGCATGTATATGATATTATTCCTATTAGGGAGTTTCACCTGCATGATTATGGGAGGCAACCATGTAGGCCTTCTCCAGCTTGGGGTCCCTTAGGGCTATGAACTCTGCACCATTGTTGTTTACCTTTGGATGGCAATCACCCGCCATGATTTCACAGACTGTAGAATCATGATTTACATGGGATGTGTTCAATAGTGAATTTATGCCATTAGCAACTCGAATGTGTTAGTAGAAGGGTTAATCATTAGTTCTATGATATGTTTTTTGTCATGATTATGTAGTCTCACGAGGTTTGGATCTGTGATTGTGCAGATTGGACAATCACGATTGCTAACCCATGAATTTTGAATGATGGAGGGAAGTGGAGAGAGTAATTAGTCATGTATTTATGTATGTGTGGGATTATAGAAAGTATAGAATATTGAAGAAAACTTGGAGGTGATGTACTGATGTGGGTGGTGCTAGTGGAGGAAACAATATGTGTAGGCAACATATGATGTAGGTGCGGATGTGGTTGTAAGAGCTCAAAGACGACAATGAGAAATTGGGGGAAAAAAAGAGAAACAATGCAAAGAACATAAAAAATTACCTATTTATAGCCAAGGGTATCACAAGACAGTTGGAAGGTTAATGCATGTGACACATGGCACCATATAATTGGTCTTGAGATAATGGTGTCGTGATCACAAAAAAACAAGCGGCATGATCACAACATTCCTAACTTTGATCATGACTTGATCATGATATAATCACGTCAGGTGTGAAAAGC
The DNA here is from genome assembly GCF_041138505.1 of Cibotium barometz. Taxonomy (NCBI): domain Eukaryota; kingdom Viridiplantae; phylum Streptophyta; class Polypodiopsida; order Cyatheales; family Cibotiaceae; genus Cibotium; species Cibotium barometz. The sequence continues at coordinate 26,703,983 of NC_141064.1, read as the reverse complement.
TAAAGGGCATGTGATTCTTTAATTTCCAAGGATATGACACTCCTAGAGCTCAGAAAACGATGAGTTTTAGAACAATTTTTGGGACATGATTTTATAGGTGGGGGAATCACGACCGTGATTCCACCAAAATCAATGTCCAAATAGTGAGGGTTGGACCATGAGAAGGTTTAGGCTGGGCTACGATGCACTTTGATACTAATTTTATCCCTCTAGGATGATTATGGAAATAAGTGGCATGATGTGATTCTACAAAATCATGGTGTTGAATGTGAGTTTATTAGAGAGAGTGTTAGTTAGTTAGTAATCTGGGGCTTGTTGTGGAGGATCATTTTGATTAGTTGGCTTGAAGCTACATTGGAGAGGCCCAAGCATATCTAGATGAAGCTCTTGATGTAGAGAGGGTGTGTTGGTGTTGTAACATGAAAACTCTTGCTCCATCTATTGAATCAACCAATACATAGAATATGTAGAGCAGATTCTTGTGTGAACATATCTTTCTTGGACATGTGATTTTTTGGCTCTGCTGCTATAGCTTTGACTTTGGGATAGGGAATTAGATTATTCACCTGTTTAACCCCAGTTTGCTTAGCATCTCTTGTGACATTGAGTTAGGAAGGTTCTTGTGGCATTGAGTTAGGAAGGTTCTTGTGGCATTGAGTTAGGAAGGTTCTTGTGGCTTTTTCTTATTTTCTTGTGTCTTCCCAAAAATATTTTTATTGGTTACTGACTTCCATCTCCATTCGCACCTAGTCTTAACCTCACAGTTTGACTTAGTGAGCTCAAGTCTTAGACTTGGTTTTGTTACTTGATGTGGTAGAGTGGTGTGCTTAGTCGGGACCCATTTCTACCTCTTGTCTCTCTTACCACTTTTCCTAGTGGGGTTTGTCGTGGTTGGTTGGGGTTATTAGTGGTTGCTGTTTGGTGAAGAGGTTTTTACACATATGGTTTTACCGCAGGGCTTCATGACTTGGGTACCCATATCTTTCTATTCCCTTCGAATTATCCCTATGCTTTTAACAATCTTGGGAACCCAATAGTGATGAACATGAGGTAGCTGAGCTATCCATCTCATCATTTTCTGTTGTAAGTAGGTGTTGGATATCCTCAGGGGGTGCACTACTAGAAAACCCTAGGTGTAACACGTGCGTTCAAGAGGTATTAAAAAAACCCCTTAACAAAAAAATTACCCCCAATAAATCAACCCCTCTTTACTTTATGAACTAAATGTTTTTTCTAAAGTTGAATTAAAAAACCCCTCCTGTTATTGTAATCGTGTTAATTTTTCTCAATGTATCTAATTAAAAAATCCCTCCTGTTGAACTCAGTGGTACACTTACATTTTTTGAGGTGGTGAACCCCCCCAGTGGATATCCTTACAAGCCCTAATTCATTTCTTCTGTTGCCCACTTGTTGGGTATCCTTACAAGGATTGATTCATTTCTTCCATTTTCCACCTCAAATGACCAACCTATTCATTAGCTTTATCTCCTTGAGGCATGCTCTTAGCCCGAATGCATTGTTGTTCTCCAACATTTTTTGCATCTTCTTATTCACTTCTCAAGAACATGCACACTCTCACTTATTTGGTCATTTTGTACTTCCACTATGTACTTCCATAGTTGCACCCTGTAAATTTTAACATTCTTTCTCTTTCTCAATCAAAGACTTTTAGAGTTGTGTTATCATTACTTCCTTGCTTGTCAAAATAGTTGGTGTTGATTTGTAAATATAATGTGCTTCGTTGGAAAGACTTCTTGTATAACCTAAAAGACTTGCATGGCCATCACATACATACTATTGATATGGAGGTTAATCCTAAAAACAGAGCGGGCTCGTTTGGATAGAGGATTAATAGGATATATCAATCCCTTTACCCACCATAAATCCACATGTTTTTTACATGCATCTCTATTCTTTTACATCATTGATTGTTACACCAAGGTAACCTTAGTCCTCTTATACATAGATGCTCATCATCAAGTTGAAGGTGAAGTTCTCTTTCCTATAACTTCATTAAAATCATTGATATACATAAGTGATTTATAATAACATTGAGTCAAAATAAAGTATAATAATTAAAACCATTCAACTTTAAAAATATAATTTTTATCTTAAAACATTGATAAAAGCATTAATATTACATATCATTAAACAAAATATTTTGTTAAATCCTTCAAATATCATTAATATTACATATCATTAAACAAAATATTTTGTTAAATCCTTCAAATAAACATAGCATTTAAATCTATAAGATTTAAAAATATATAGAATACTGACCTCCAAAACTTTATTCTTCTCTGAACTTGTAGTATGATAGGAAAGATTGATGAAGAGTAAGTTTGTTTTTGGTTTCACATCTGTGGTGCCAAAAAACCAACACACTCTTCATCTTTAATCCTTTTTTTCTCATACTTATCTCTATCATAAATGGGAACATCTATTACCTTTAATGAGAGAATGGGGGGAAGAGAGAGAGAGAGCTACCCCACAAAGGAAGGAGGGAAACTAGAAATTCACACTATGAAGTCAATAGTATTTCAAAACACCAAAACAAACATTGAATTATTGGAAATAGACCTTATAAATCAAAGAGTATCCATAAAATTTCTCAAACTAACAAAAATTTAAAATACTAATATAGATTACATAAATTGTTTAAATCCATCACATTTATGGTAGTTAGAAAGTATGTAACATCAGAAGGTACGTTTCTCCCCAGACTTGTTCAGGGTACATAATAATATTAAAATATTCTCTAAATATATTAGTAAAACATGATCACAAAAAATGGCAACCCAAATCTACTTGGAAATGGGTCCCCAAGGTTTCTCCATATATACCACCTCAACTAACCAAGAAAAGAAGGCCTCAACAAAATAATCGATGCAAGAAATCCAAATTTCAGGTTACCCCAAAATGGATACCTAAGTTCTTATTAAAAGCTCAAAGCTACTATGAGGGTAACCATTGTATTTGGATACCAAAACATAAGTGTATTCCACGAGCCTCACTCTAACACCCCTTACAAGAGTGTACAAAAGAGAAAGAGAGAGAGTCAATATCATAATATTACTTTTTTCTCTCTCTTATCAACGTGGAAGAGAGAGAAAGCTCTTAGATGAGTCAAACCCTTTTTAGGGAAAATTTTTCCTAATGAAACATGTCCTTTCATTAATTTCTTTTTACTAATAACCAATAATTAAGTTTTAATAAAGATAAATGGCATTTTCTCTCACTTAGAATAAGATCTAGGGTTATTAAAGTGGCTTCTAGTGACTTTTGTTTATAAAAAGTGACTCCTAGTGAATTCTATTATAAAAAGGAATCTTGAAGAAGTTCAAGATTAAAGATCTTCATCACAAGTTACCAAGTCAAATGTGAATCATCTAAATATTTCCGTTTGATCAAAAATTCAGTAATAATCTTTTGGTAATAGCATCAAGAGGTTATTTTGGAACTAATATCATTTGCTTATCTTTAAACTTTGCAACATAGGCTGGATCATATGTACCTTGTATGTGATTCTTGATCCAAGATAAGTGAGAAGGTAGATGAACCTTTCCCCATGTGATGAACAAGGAGACATCTTCCTTATAACTTAAGGGAGATATATTCTTTATAAAATGACCTTATAACTTAGAGGAGATATATTCTTTATAAAATGACCTTATAACTTAGAGAAGATATATTCTTTATAAAAGGATCTTATAACTTAAAGGATATATCTTTCTTATAACTACAAGGAGATATCTTCCTTAAGTTAAAGGAGATATCCTTATTGTAACTTAAATGAGGCATCTTCCTTAAAAGGACCATAGCTACAAGGAGACATCTTCTTTCTTATAAACTCCTACAAGGAGACATCTTCTTTCTTATAACTTAACTTAAAGGAGACATCTTCCTTAAATAACCATCTACTTAATGAATTTCTTTCCTCATTGAGGATGTTCACCAAAATGAGCATACTTCCTTACATGAGGGAAGAAGAAGTGAAGAGAAAAGAGACAATGCAAGGGTTGGTCTAGGAACATGCACTTAGCCAACCCTTACAGGGTTAACTCCTCGATCTAAAGATGGTAGGGACTCACTCCACCATCACTTGTAAAGATTTCCTTAAGCTAGCTGGGGAGCAATGAGAGAAGGAGATATGGAGAGCTCAATTCCTACTCAATGCCTTCATGTGTGATCCAGGACATGGAACGGAAGACTATGGGGCCTTAACGACCTTTGGTGTACCATTTCTAGAACTTCCACACATGCAACTAAAGCATGCCGCTACAATGGTAGGAGAGCACCTCCGCAACTAGTGATGTAACCCCTAGGTAGTAGCTACAGTCTAATCAGCCTAGCCAATGGCCACACAAGATCAATTCCGCAGACCGCAGTTCCACCAACATAAAACATTTCCACCTTGAGACGTCGACGGGTTTCCCAAGGCCCATCCTTACATGCTTTTATTGCTGTGGCCAAGGCCACCGGAAGTCAAATTGTGAACTATGGAAAAAGCATAAAGCGGAATTAGAGGGAGCTTAGATTGTGTCTGGTCCACTTGCAGTCAACGCAATGGAAATCTAAGCTCTAGATGAGCAAGCAGCAAACCGCCCAACCACAAAAGTAGTCAAATCATCAACCATGACAGTGACCAAATCTATGCAGTCTAAGACTCGAGAGGTGGCACAAAAACTGACCCCGAAAAATAAGGGGAAGCCAAAAGGAGTCACTTGGCAAGAACAACACAAATTTCGGATGGAAGTCTCCCTTGGGTGGGGGAGCAAATGCCAAAGAGGCACTGCAAAGAAAGGACTGGAAAAACTGAAGCCAATTTGTCACCCGGAATCCCAAATCAATGTTCTAAAAATAAACCTGGAAGAAGAAGGCAAAATTCCATTGCCAGTAAAGATGCATTGGCCAATGCCAGGTATAGAGACACCATGGCTGGAAGAAGGGGCGAAAGCACAAGAGCAAGAAAACTGCACAAGAAGGATCACATAATCCACCCAGAAGCTGTATGATCTCTAGGTGTAAGATTCCTCCCCAGCCCCTCAAGATGTATAGTTTCTTCCCCTGTAATCAATCCCCTTTTCAGAATAATAAAAGATCTTGTTTCTACCTGTTTTGGCCTAGAGAGAGAAAATATTCTAGAGAGAGATAATTCAATTTTTAGATATCTTTGGATGGAAAAATATCCCTTCTTATTGAAATAAATTCCTCCAAAATAGAAATTTAAAAAGAAATTCCTAAGGTGCATTAGAAATAAATTATAATGTGCACAAAAGACCTTAGCCTAAGGGTCAAGATTTTTTGAAAATTTTGGATTATGGTCCAATTAAGGTTCCTATGGACTAATAAGATTAATCCAAATGTAGGGGGGAGATAAATTGAAGAATAAAAGAACCCCCCCCAAAAAAAAATGAGTAAATGCTCACATAAGATGAAGAGTGGACTAAGGACCAAAGAAAAGAATTAAAAAACTGAATTTTGACACCTCAGAGTGGGGATCTCCCCTCATGAAGTAGGAACCTTTTTCTCATCATCATTACCCCCAATTTTTAATCAATAAAATGAGATATTTTCATCTCTCCTCTCTCCTGTTTCAAAACTAGATCCAAAAAGTAAGCTGAACTGATCCAAAAATGGTCAAAAATTGACCAAACTGATCTAGAAAATTCTAGAATCAGTTTGCTTGGTTAGAGGCTCACTTTTTCCTATAAATAAAATCCTCCCCCCTTTTGTAAAAGCTTAATGGTGTTTATGCACTATTACTCTACTCTTGTCCTAAGCCATCTATATTGAATTTTTTAATAATTTAATTGTTTTTGGCCTAATCCTCTCCAAAGTGAATTGGTGGCCACTTTTGCTTCAAACAAGAGTAGAACCCTCAATCCCTCAAGCCAAAGGAGAGCTTATAAGTTCCATGTAACCTAATTTTCTTACTTTGTTTACGAATTTTAATGAAAAATCTATGGTTTTCTTGATTTTTATGTTTTGCAAATGATTGATTTAAATTCAAATGCTATGCCTTTGATGAAAAGGCCACCCCCTTCTCTTCTTTACATTCCAATCTTTCTTAATCCTAGAAAGATTAACTAAGTGATTAATTAAACTCTTCTTATTGTTTACTCTCTTGAATTTAGAAAATTGTGTAGATTAGAGTTCTATAATTCTAAACTGAGTTAATTAAGTTAAGTGATGAAAGATAAAAATGAGAAATGGTCAGCCATACAAAGGAGTTATGGAAAAATTTTCCAAAATTTTGTGAAAAAGAAAATTTATTTTTATGTTATTCCAAAAGAGTAATTCCCACCATTTTTGCATCTAAAAGGAATATTCTAATTACTCCATGTACATATTCACCTATGAATATGCATGGATATCACTGATAATCTTATTAAATTTGATTTCTATGCATAGAAAGATGCATAAAGGATTTTTTCTATTACAAAAGTGTTATTCTTATTAAATTTGATTTTCATGCATAGAACGATGCATAAAGGAATTTTTTATTATTATAAAATTATTATTCGTATTAAATTTGATTTCTATGCATAGAAAGATGCATAAAGGAATTTTTTTAATTAAAAAAGTGTTATTCTTATTAAATTTGATTTTTATGCATAGAAAGATGCATAAAGAATTATTTTTTATTATAAAAGTGTTATTCTTATTAAATTTGATTTCTATGAAAGATGCATAAAGGAATTTTTTTAATTACAAAAGTGTTATTCTTATTAAATTTAATTTTTATGCATAGAAAGATGCATAAAGGAATTTCCTTTTTACAAAAGTGTTATTCCTATTAAATTTGATTTTAAGCAAAAATAGATGCATAAAAGGATTTTTTTAAAATAAAAGTGTTATTCCCATTGAAGTTAATTTTTATGCATAAATAGATGCATAAAGAATTTTTATATCAAAATTAGAATTCTCTTAAATTCTATGTTTAAATTCTATGAGTATTTGATAAATGAATAATTAATAACTCTAAGAGAGAAATATCTATCGTTTTATATTCACACGAATTGTAAAAAGAAAATTTAGGAAATCTATCGAGATTGAAATATTCTGATAAATGATTAATTTATTCCTCATTGGAATTCGTAAATCAGTTAAGTGAATATTCAAAGGAAGAAATTCAGTAAAATAGTAACTGGATTATCATACCCTTTTGAGAAAGATAGTTCAGGAAAAATCTTATCCGACTCGAACCTTGAATCAGACTATAACCAAGACCAAACTCTTTTGTCAGTTTCGAGGAAAGAAGGTGTGACCAGTTTAGAAAAATACACTCAAAACTCCCACCAAATCTAAAACTAAGTTTGAGACCCTTCGAATTGATATAAGATCAAGGTTATAGATTTCGAGGAATTCTGGTATGAAATTCAGAATTCTGAACAAGAAGTTTTGGGGATACTGATTCAAGAAATATTCCTTGTATTCAAAAGAAAATCAAACTAAAAACTTGCATAGAAACCCTGTTTTCTTAAAGGACTGTCTTACGCCAGAATGCTGGTGGAGGGAGCATTTGGTATATGTTTTTCTAAGGGAAGTTTGGTTGCAACAGCTGGCGGGGAGTGTTCAATGGATGGCTCACGCGGCAAAGCCTACCCAGGTCTTGACCAGCCTCGGTATGGTTGAAAAATGGTGCGCTTCCGGTACAATGGGCGAGGGCCGACAAAGCGGTCCCTGAGTGAAGTGCTAGGACACCTAAGAGGATCTTGGAGGGTTTTGACTAGGCGATGCACGGGCTCGTGGTGCCTAGGACACCCATGCGTATGTCGTGGAGGATATGTATGATGGATGAAATAATTATTGTAATCTGTTACTGGATCCCGTTGTTGCTGATCTCAGTTGGTCTCAACGGAGAGTCCAGAGTGATACTCTTTTTTAAGAAACAAGGGACTGGATGGAATTTTTGAGTTATGACATTCGTAACCAATAACAGTTTGTCAATGGATTATTTTATATGTTTAAGTTTTAAAGAGGAGTGTGTGCGTATTTGTATTCGAAAGCAAAAGTTAAAAAGGCATTCAATTATGGGTGGGTAAGTAATTGTCTGGTTCTACTACCAATTCCAATGATTGGGTGGTGGCTAACCCATGGGCTGAATCAGTGGAGTTTTAATTAAATTGGAATAATAGGAATACGCTTAGAATTCGAGTAGTTAAATAAAAACCTAAAGAATTCCTCAAATGATTAGATCAACGACTGTGCCTGATTTCGGTTAGGAAAAAAGCATTGATTTCTTTAAGTTAAGTTAGTAATAGTTTTCCTTCTATATCTAGTTTAATCAGGTGAAGGATAGTTTAGTCTCTTGACCCCGTTAGAAAATTCGTTAAAAAAATAAAAAAGGTGGAATCGTCCCTGTTTTTTGGGCAAGGGAAATTTTTCCGGTTTTGGTTTTCGAATGACCACCAGATTAGTCTCGTGTCTGAAAATTTGAGGGCAAGGCCCCGAGTGGAAAATCTTGCCCCGTGCAAGAGGAAGCTACTTCTGCTTCCTCTTGCCCCGTGCAAGAGGAAGCTACTTCTGCTTCTAGCAACCGAGAATCCAGTGCGTGGAGGGGGCAGAGGGGTCTCACAGCTGGTATCAGAGCGCTGTTGTAAACTTACAAAACAGCAGCAGAAATTGCCTAAAATTTTAAAGTAAATCTGGGAAATAATGTTTTCACTTGTTAAGATTATGTTTGAAATGAACTTCATAAATTGAACTGGATTTTTACATGGATACCCCAAATCTATCTAGCATTCTTGGACTCTCCCAGAGTCAGGATATGATCGCCTTTGCCTTTGAAAATCTCATCAACTCTGCTACAACCCGAGAAAGCAAAGTGAGACTCGCTCGTCACTTTGAGATTCACATCCACATCCATTTACATCGCATCACATCTCATCACATCCACTCACATCTCCTCACATCACATTCACATCTCATCACATCACATACACATCTTATCACTTTCACATCCACATCCACATCCATTTATATCACATCACATCTCATCACATTCACATCCACATCCATTTACATCACATCACATCTCATTCACATCTCATCACATCCACTCACATCTCATCACATCCACTCACATCTTATCACATCGCATTCTCATCTTATCACTTAGTATTCACATCTTATCACATCGCATTTACATTTAGTACTGTTTTCTACTTTCGATACCGATGGGACTTTTCTAAGTTTCTGCCCAATTGCTTGGCCTAGTTAAAGGCACTTTTTCTCGATGGATATTTTCATATTCTTTCTCAAATTTCTCAAGTGAAATATATTCAATATTCTTCTTTTTTAGTAAAAGATTCACAGGATTTACAAAAATCAATTCTACCCATATTTCCCAATAAAATTAATAATGCTCAAAATTCCACTTTTGATAAATACTCATAATTTGAATTGTGTCAAAAATTTCTCTTTTACCATTTAATTACTTGGATCTCAATATCATGGGAATTCCTCTTTTTGTATAAAAATAAATTTACCAAAATTTACTCTTTTCTCATAGTCGATTAATTCTTCATAATTATAAAAAAAATATTTCTCATGAATATGATGAGATTATTCTTTTTGCATGGGATTTCCAATCCTAGAATATGGTAGGAAGTGCTCTTTTAGCATTATGCATAAAATAGGATATGTATTATTTTCTAAAAATTTTGCCATAGCTTCGCTATGCTATTACTAATAATTCTAAATTTTTTTCTAAAGAACAAAAAACTTGTAATGAAAATATGATAGTAGTTCCTCTTTTATGCTTAAAATCAAACTATGAATTTAAATCATAATTTTAACCACCATAATCATGAACTTAATTATGATTATCCCACTAGATTAAGCTAATTCCATTATTTCTCTTTTCCCAAATTGATAGATAATCTATTTCTCATTTAGAATCAATCAAAGTAGTTTTTAACTACTTATAAATAATCTAAAAGAAATAACCATTATTTTGTTAACACAAAATCATAAAAATATCATTTTCTTAATCTCTAGCTTATCAAACCTAGAGTTTAGCTTTGAAGTAAGAGACTATCATTGAGAAGCAGCCTTTTTCAAGGGATTTAGCCATAAAGATGGCTATTCTTTTAGAGAGAGATTTACTTAAAGAAAGCTATATAAATAAACATAAAGATTAACTTAATCTAATAAAACATTAAGAAACTTAGGAAAATCTTGATTTGAATTAAAACAATCATTTTGAAAGCTTCTCAAGCTTGAGAGGGATTGAGAAGAAGAAAGTTATTGAGAAAAATTAGAAAAAACCATAAAATTTGATTTTACCTCTAAGTTTGGCTTGATTCTCTAATTGCAGTGAAGGCCCGGACCAACGAATTGGTCCACCAAGAGGAGAAGAGAAACTCCAAGAGTTGTTGTAGAGAGAGAGAGAGCTCCAAGCTCCCAAGAGAGAGGTAAATTTAAGGGATAATAGAAAATATGATTATTTTAATATAATATTGGCATGGTATAACTCCAATATTTATTTACAAATGCCTGAGGGTCTATTTATAGGTGAGAGAGGCCACTAACCAAGTCCAACTGGGTTCTAGAAGTTTCCAAATTCAATTTGACTCAATTTGGACAAGATTTGGACCAGTTTGACCCCCTTTTTGATTTGGTTTGATCCAGGAGAGACGAGAGATAAAAATATTGAATTAAAAACCCTTTCACACATGTGAAATAGGTTCCTACCTTAAGAGTTCCCCTTTCCTTACCAAGGTGTCAAAAATGCATCATTATTTCAAAATATGTCATTTTCTTAGTAATATCTCATAATTTTTAACTAATAAACCTTGTACTCAGTCAACTCTTTATCTTATGTGAGCATTTATTCATTTTTGGGCATTGTTTTTTATTCTTTTGGATTTATCTCATCCCAACACTTGGATTAATCCAATTGGCCCATTGGAACCTTAATTGGACCATAATCCAAATATTTCTGAAAAATGTAGACCCTTAGGCTAAGGTCCCTTATACGCATTTTCAATTCATTCCTAATACACCTTGGAAAACTCATTTTGAACTTCTATTTCATGGGAATCCATTTTAGATATAGGAGGAGTTTTATATCCAAAGATATCTCAATTTTGGATTATCTCTCTCTAGATAGTTTCTCTCTCTAGGTCAAAATAGGGTAAAATAAGACCTTTCTTCTATTTCAGAGAGAGGAATAATTTCAAGAATAGAAGGAGAGGTTCTTACACCTTTACAGCTCAAAAGCTAAAGGGATGAATCTTACATATACATAAGGCTCTATGCGTAGGTTCTATGCATAGAGCTCTATGAGTAGGCTCTATGAATAGGCTCTATACATAGAGCTTTATGCATAAGGCTTGTACAATTCCTCCCTCCAGCTTTTAAGATGTAAAGGTGTAAGAATCTCCCCTTCTGTTCTTATAATCATCCCCTCCTCTGAAATAGAACAAAGATCTTGTTTTACCCTATTTTGGCCTAGAGAGAGAAAATATCTAGAGAGAGATAATCCAACATTGAGATATCTTTGGATAAAAAATTCTCCTAATGTCTAAAATGGATTCCCCTGAATCAGAAGTTCAAAATGAACTTTCCAATGTGCATTAGGAATTAATTGAAAATGGTATAAAAAGGACCTTAGCCCTAAGGGTCTACATTTTTAGAAATTTTTAGAGTATGGTCCAATTAAGGTTCCAATGGGCCATTAGGATTAATCCAAGTGTTGAAATGAGATAAATCCAAAGAATAAAAGAAAATACCCAAAAATGAGTAAATGCTCACATAAGATGAAGAGTTGACTGAGTACAAGGTTTATTAGTTAAAAATTAAGAGATATTAGTAAAAAATGAGATATTTTAGAGAAATGATGCATTTTTCACACCTTGGTAAGGAGAGGGAGACCTTTGAGGTAGGCGCCTTTTTCACATGTGTGGTTGGGTTTTTTAATTCAAAAAAATGTGATATTTTTATCTCTCCTCTCTCCTAGAACTAACTAGATCAAAAGGGAGCCAAATTGGTCCAAACCAGTTAGACTTAGTTAGTGGCCTCCCTCACCTATAATTACACATTTCATTCCTTTGTATTTTCATATTGGAGCTATACCATGTCAGTATTATCTTGAAACAATCATATTTCTATTATCTCTTAAATTTTTCCTCTCTTGGGAGCTTGGAGCTTCTCTCTCTCTCTAACAATTCTTGAAGTTGCTCTTCTCCTCTTGGTGGACCAATTGATTGGTTGGGGGCTTCACTGCTAATTAAGAATCAAGTCAAACTTGAAGGTAAGATTAATTTTTATGGGTTTTTTCAATTATCTCAACAATGACTTTCTTCTTCTCAACCCCTCTCAAGCTTGAGAAGCTTTCAAAATGATTGTTTTTATTCAAATCAAGATTTCCCTAAGAGTCTTAATGTTTAATTAGCATTAAGTTAATCTTTATGCTTAATTATAATTCTTTCTTTAAGTAAATCTCTCTCTCTAAAAGAGTAGTCATCTTTATGGCTAAATCTTTAGTAAAAGAATGTTTCTCAATGATAATCTCTTAATTCAAAACTAAACTCTAGGCTTGATGAGCTAGAGATTAAGAATTGATATTTTCATGATTTTGAGTTAGTAAAAATAATGGTTAATTTCTTTTAGATTATTTATGAGTACAAAAGAATTAATTTAACTCATTCTAAATGAGAAAAGGATTATCCTAATAGTTTGGGAAAGGACGAATATCAAAATTAGCTGAATCTAGTGGAATAATCATAATTATGCTTATAATTATGGTTAAAATTATGATTTGAATACATAGTTTAAATGTAAGCTTAAAAGAAGAACTTTTATCATTTTTTCATTACAAGCTTTTATTCTTTTAGAAAAATTGAGAATTATCAGTTATAGCAGCAGCGAAACTATGGTAATTTTTTAAGAAAATAATACAATGATATCTTATTTTTATGCATAATTCTAAAAGAGGACTTCCTACCATATTCTAGGATTAGACATCTTATGCAAAAAGAATGATTTTCATCATATTCATGAAAAATATTTTTTAGTATTTATGCATAATTATTTGCTTATATGAGAAAAGATAAATTTTTGATAAATTTATTTTTATGCAAAAAGAGGAATTCCCATGATATTCGAGATCCAAGTAATTAAATGTTAAAAGATGAATTTTTGGCATAATTAAAAATATGTATATTTATCAAAAGTGAAATTCTGAGTATTATCATTTTTATTGAGAAATATGGGTAGAATTGATTTTTGTAAATCCCATGAATCTTTCATTCAAAAAGAAGAATATTGAATATATCTTATTTGAGAAATTGGAGAAAGAATGTGAAAATATCCATCAAGGGAACTTGGATAATTCTTAATCAGAAAAGAAAATTTGGAATCCCTGGGAGGATCAAGGATCTAATAAGAAAACAGAAGTTTAGATTTAATCTCATTAATGAAGCTTAAGGAATGAAAACACAATACGTAAATGCTCTTTCTGAGTTTTTACTTTAAAATTTTGATAAGGTTCATTTTTCCTTTTTAAACCTTCAACAACACTCTGATACTTAGATTTAATGGAAAAAAATGGATGCGATGAGATGTGATCTCGATAGATGTAAATGAATGTGATGTGATGTGGATAGATATGAATAGATGTGATGAGATATAAAATGATGGCAATGGATGAAGGAAGATGGGAATAGATATGAATGGATGTGGAATAAGTAATGTGAATTGATGTTGCAGAATGTGGAATAACTAGAAATGATGTGGAACAATGTGGAAAGATGAGAGCTCATTTAGAAACTGTATTTATGAAAACTGTTTTTAAACGACTATTTTATGTGAAGAATGCTGGGAAGCATTTTGAATATCTTCTTGTGGCCTAAGTGATAGTTGCAACAACAAGCTGATGGTGGAGAGTCCATGGAGGACTTCTTGCGTGGCAAGGTCGGCCCAGGTCTTGATCAGCCTCAGTTCAATTTAAATGGTGAGCTTCTGGTACAGTGGATGAGGGACCAAGGAAGCGGCCTATGAGTGAAGCGCTTTTGACTTCCCTGTCCTCTTGACATGGCAGGAGTCGGTAAGCTGGTGACTGAAACCCTGACACCCAAAACACATGTTCTCACTTTTAAGCTCATCCCTCTGAATCCTTGAAAGAGGTGGGGCTCCTGAGAAAGTGTTCTGAGGGAAGGGTCTTCCTTCACTTCTAAATTTCCCAGCATCTTGGAAAGTTTGAATCACTTCCCGGGGTTTGGAAGCTTTTAAAGTTTGAGGGTGCAGGCTTCGACGGGACCTTAACAACAAATGCTTTGGCAAAGTCCTTTGCCATTCTGATAGCTTCTGCCATTGAGACTGGTTTGGCATTTTTCACTAAAGTGTCCAATGGCTCGTTCATCCCTCGAATGAATCTGGCCATCAGCTACTCTTCATCCAAAAGTGGAGAATATTTGAAGAGAAGGGCAAATGCCTGATGGTATTCTTCAATCGTTCGGCTATCCTGCTTCAATTCCAAGAACTCATTCATTTTGGTTTCCAGGAAGCCCGGAGGACAGAACCTCTTCTTGAGGTAAGCTTTAAGATCAGACCAAGTCTGGGTATTTTCGTCGAGACGGTTTGTCTCTTCCAACGGTTCCTCCATGCGACCCTGGCTATTTCCACAATTTTCAATCTGGCAAGAGCCATCTTGCTCTTCTCGTTATAACCGGTTACATCAAAATACTCTTCCATTGCCTCGATCCATTTTTCCACTACTTTTCCTAACTGTTCCCCTTCACCCTTGAAGGGACCAAGTTGGGATCAGTGCAGGGCTTTATGAACGTCCGAATCTAACTCTTCATCATCGGTAAGAGGATCTTGTTGCCTACCATGAGCCGCGCACCTCATGATTTTGACAAAAAGTTATTTTTGTCAATTTAACTTTGTGATCAGATTTATGACTATTTAATTTTTGAGATTTATTTCTTAAATAATTAAATATTCCATCATAATTATTGAAAACAAGATTCACTCTGATAATTTTATTAACCAATTTTCACAACCACGAAAACAATTTGAAATCTTTTGCAAAACATCATTTATTATCAAAAGTTTTTGATATATACATAGAGCGTCTCGGCTCCAAAAGTCACTGCCTCAATCACGTACACATAAAAAGGCGATACTGCGATGGAGACATGCTATGATATATACGATTCATCACTAATAATGATGCTGTAATTCTTCTCCTAGGAATAAAGCAGCTAAGAAGTCTAAAAATACGGTAAGAAATTCTAAAATTTCGAGGTGAGTGATTATAGAGTTGTACATAATGAACAACACCTAGCCTTATTAAGAAAATGGCTAGTGAGATATTCTGTCTGAGTCTCTGTCGTCGTTGATTGGTATTGACACGAATACTTTGCCCTCCAGAGAACCACATTGTGATGTGATGAGATATGAATGGATGTAATGAGATGTGAATGGTGGATGTGAATGTGATGTGATGATATCTGAATAGATGTGATGTGATGTGAATACAGGGATTTCATATTCACGTGATCACAGCCTTTTTTCTTGTGATCACAGCTATTGTTCACAAATCTCAATGTTCACAAAATTCACAGTTCTCAAATCCTAGAGGGTGGGATGACCTGGTAACCCACAATTGGCCCGCCGGGCTACAAGTCTGGCCCGCCGGGCCCGCCGGGCGAGCAGAAGCCCGCCGGGCCCGCCTCCCAGACCGGCGGGCTATATTGTAGTATAAAAGGGTGGTCCAGGGGGTCACTGTTCACAGAATCTTCCTTGTACTTGGTGTCAGTGGTGCTAGTGTGATCAATTTGAGGTAATTTTTAAGTTGAAAGTGTTGGTGTCATTTAATTTTTTGCATACGCTTAAGTTTAACGTTGTTTGTGATGCATGTGCATGTGTCGTTAAATGTTAAGAGGCCCGCTGCAGATGGCCGAGTGATTGGCTAGGTCTGCTGATGTGCACTCTTAATATTTAACTTATGTAGAAGTTTTCGTTGTGGCACGGTATCTGCAAATGGTCGGTTTACTGACTAGGTTTGCAGTTACCAAGTTACAATGCGGCTTTGTTTTTGTTAAATGCTTTGAGAGCCCGCTGCAGATGGCCGGTTTACTGGCTAGGTCTGCTGATGTGCGCTCGTAGCATTTGACATGTGTGATGCTTTGCTACTTAGTACGGTATCTGCAGATGGTCGGTTTACTGACTAGGTCTGCTGACACCAAGCTATGTGGTGAAGTTTGTTTTTGTTATTTGGTTTGATAGTCATCTGCAGATGGTCGGTATACTGACTAGGTCTGCTGACGATGTGTCAAAGCATTTAACTTGTGCCATAGTTTTCATCTTAATGCGATATCTGCAGATGGTCGGTATACTGACTAGGTCTGCTGACGTCAAGTTAAGTCGTAAACTTGTGTTTTGTGTTTGTTTTTGACGATGAATGTGATTATTTAGTTTGCATGACGAGTCATAAGTGTGTTGGATGTAGAAATCTCTTAGTTAGCTTACAAATAGCATTTTTTGTGGTTATAAATGTTGCAACTATTTGTCAATTATATTGTGCAGATTGATGGCGACGCTTG
This sequence comes from Cibotium barometz, assembly GCF_041138505.1. Classification (NCBI taxonomy): domain Eukaryota; kingdom Viridiplantae; phylum Streptophyta; class Polypodiopsida; order Cyatheales; family Cibotiaceae; genus Cibotium; species Cibotium barometz. Next base: position 26,687,424 of record NC_141064.1, on the reverse strand, counting down.
CACTTACTCCTGAAATCAAGAAATCAATTCGTATCAAACTCGTTACCCTCATTAGTTGCTTGTCACCTAATCACATCGAGGGTATTGTGTCTGATAGGAATCGATTTGAGCAAATATTAGGTGAGGTTGTCCGCGTAGTGAAAAATATCCATGTGGGTGCTGATGGAGCAGCCATCAAGCATTTTGTTACTAGCATTGTGGGCAACATGCCTAGATGCGCTGTTGACCTAGGTGACGACAGACCAGCGGAAACAAATGAATCCAAGCTGGAGCACTTCCACACAAAATGGAAGGTAGAGAAAGAGAGGTCCAAGCGTGCAAAGGCCATAGACACCCAAGCTATCCTGAGCAAGAGAGCTCGCAAAGAGCTGGACCGGCCTGCTGATGAACAAGAAGATTTATCATCTGGTGCACGTGAGGTCTCTAAAGGCACCCACTTGCAGCGCACAAAGCATAATACTAACTGCAGCATGACAATTGGGTTGCCTGCAGAGGCCATAATCACAGAAAAGAAGATGGGCTCTGGATCGTACGGCGTTGTACATAAATGCCATATTCAAGGTGTCTCCTGGTTTCCAGAAGGCATTTCTTATTGTGCAAAGCAATTCCTTGGTAGCCGAAGGGCTCAATTGAAGTCTTTTGCTCAGGAGGCTTCAATCGACCTAACCCACAGGGGCATAGTGCGCGCCATTGGGCACACAAGGAAGGAGCCATGGATACTGCTCTTCCCCCTCTTTAATGGGGGAAGTCTTGGAGATATAATGGAGTGTGTTCCGCCTCCTAAGGGGACCCTCAGTTCCATGCTTGCTGCAGGCAAAGGCAACAGATACAAGAAAAAACAAGTGGCTCCTCATGAAATGGAGCGATACAAGTCTTTGATTTTTCATGCTCCCGAGCTTATCTGTGCCCTTGTGAATACCATGGCCTTTGCACATGCTGAAGGGATCATCCACAATGATTGCCACCCCTGGAATATAATGATAGATTTCACCAAAGAAGGGGTGCCACGGGTAGGCATCATTGACTGGGGTCTTGCATTGAGGGATGGGATTGAGTTCAAACCCACAAATATCGCCAACAAAGCAGAGCACGATCAACGCCCCTGGAGAGCCCCTGAGCTCGCAGATGTAAGGTCCCCTTGTCCATGGAGCAAGGCATCAGATGTCTTCTGCTTGGCTTGGGTGATTGAAAAGTTTACATTATTTTGTGCTGAGTTTGCAGAAATGACCAAAGTGCCGTGGGTGGGTAAAACTGCCATCCACACAAATTTGATTAAGGAATGGACGGCTGCCTATATGACGCCATCAAAGGAAGATAGGAAGACCATGGCAGATTTTGAGGAGCAATTGAAGAATTTGGAAGTGTCACCTGCTGCATGCTTACGTCCACTATCTGAGATGACACCACTCTTATTATAAAGCCTCTTGTAAATGATATGTTTTGGTCAATGGCTATCTATTCCATGACCTGCCTTTAATCGACTGACACTATTTTGGTCCCAATTGTTAAATATTATTTTGATCCCAACTCTCTCTCTCTCTCTCTCTCTCTCTCTCTCTCTCTCTGAGTATTTGAAAATAACAAGTTTGCAGTAAATAAACATTGATTTTATAAACTTATACCTAACATCTGAAAATAACTTTAAAGCTATTCCTAAATTAACATTGATTCTATAAACTTAAAGTGTATACATTCTTTTTCTCAGATGGCTGATAATAATGAAGCCGCAAAGAAGGCATTTGAACGCTTAAAGCAAATCTCGGGCACTGGCACTGTGAATGATGCGGCACGTATTGCCGGACGCACCTCCAAATGGGCACCGGCCCATGGATTACAGTATGCCCAAGTAAATAAGAATGTGTCCAAAGAGATGGTCAAGAGCATCTGGCCTGACGTCTCCAATGATGCCATAAAAAAAGGGCGCTTGAAGCTAACACAATGTAGTGTTCCTTTAATTATCGAGCATGCGGAGCGCATTTTTGTGGATGTCATGGCCCAACCCATGCATCACGGTGACTGTTCCCTCTGGTTTGCTAAAATGCTATATGCACAATTTGTGCAGAATTCAGTTGTAGACTTTAGCTCTCGACCTCCTCATCTACATGTGGAAGACATTCGGAGTGAGTCAATCACTATGCCTCGAGATGAGTTGCAACTGGCCATTCTTGGAGCCTCAATGGAAGTTCATCACACGGTTGATGAGCTTCAAACTCAAATCAACCAAATTAGAGGCACCCAAGGCCCTCAACAGACGGAAGCAGCACCAGAGCGCGGGCAAGCACCTGAAAGTTCAAGTGCTAGAGATATACTAAGAGAGAACAAGCTCTTGAAGAGACGCATAACGCAAATGGAGGAGCAAGGCCATGCAAACTCTCCTATGACGGCATTTGAACACCCGAATAGTTTGGAGCAACCACCTCTACATGGGCACGAAAGTGGCGGACCATGCCCTATTTGTTATAGTTTCTTTCACTCATGGTCTGGCCACTACACTGTCCCATGTGGGCACATGTACCACTTGACCTGTCTTTTGCAACACATGGTCAACAGTACTACGTGTGCTTTGTGCGGCAAAGAATTTCACAAAAATTTGTATATATGTTTTAAATTGGGTGCCGACTATGATCGGTTGACCAATGCACGACACATGGACGAGTTAGAGCCGCATTTAAACTTATCTCTCTCTTAAATGCAACCCTGGAATTTAACAAGATTCGGCAACTTTGTTCAAAAGATTTCCAATGCTCTCTCTCTATCTCTCTCTCTCTCTCTCTCTCTCTCTCTCGCACACACACAAGCACATGCACACAGATTACTTTGGAGTGTGTCAAAACTAACATGATTTCGTATTCTAAGTTTAACATGACATGACTAAAAACCATACTCTCTAAATTGACACTAACATGTTTGATATCCAGTTGTTGCAAGACGGATTACTTTGGAGTGTCTCAAAACTAACATGATTTCGTATTCTAAGTTTAACATGACATGACTAAAAACCATACTCTCTAAATTGATCACCAACATGTTTGATATCCAGTTGTTGCAAGACGGATTACATTGGAGTGTGTCAAAACTAACATGATTTCGTATTCTAAGTTTAACATGACATGACTAAAAACCATTCTCTCTAAATTGATCACCAACATGTTTGATATCCAGTTGTTGCAAGACGGATTACATTGGAGTGTGTCAAAACTAACATGATTTCGTATTCTAAGTTTAACATGACATGACTAAAAACCATTCTCTCTAAAATGTTCACCAACATGTTTGATATCCAGTTGTTGCAAGACGGATTACATTGGAGTGTGTCAAAACTAACATGATTACATCAAACGTGAGGAGCGTCTGCGGGTGGCTTTACTAACACCAAAATCGGATTGCAAGTTTTCTTCTATCTCTTCAATAAAGCACAAGTTATCGCTCGTATGTGGGACATTAGGCTCTACATCTCCATTCTCTTCTGCATCATACTCATCCTGAGTAATGTCATATGTCCACTTAGGCATCTCTTCGTTGTAATCATCTGACTCAATTGACTTCACCAATTTATCATTACAATACATATACACCAACTTCTCAGCTCTATCACTCAATAAACGATTTCTGCTAATAGAATGCACATACTTGTAACTGCTCCAATTACGTTCAGAACTAGAATTTGAAGCACATTGCGCAAGCACTCTCACAGCTAAGCGTCGCAAAGTTGGAACACTTCCCCCATTCAACATCCACCATTTCCAAGCAGGCTGTTCCTTAGCAAGCTTTTGCACAAACTCCAAGGCAAATCTACCTTCTTTCAATTTATACTTGGTTAGCTCAATTACCGCTGTTGCTTGCTCATCTGGACCTTCATAAAATCGCTCCACAACATCATAGAAATCATCGATTACCTCCTCATCTAGGGCATTCACGTCCATATGCCAGTATTCTGGGTCAAGACAATATGCAACACTATGCAATGGACTATGTGCTCCTACCCACCGAGCGCTTACATACTTGGCCAAGATATTTCTCCTTGCTCTGGTGAATGGAGGACTCCAATGCTCGACAACAGTTTTAGTGGGCTCCTCTGGGTTTGCGAGGCTTTCTTGAATGGACCACCACGCCATCCAAACCTTCCCGATATTTGGCAATCTAGAATCCAACTGGCGCAAAGCAAGCATAACTGGCATCATAACATGATAACAATCTGCTGCTTCCTCCCATAAACTACGATCCGATATCAAAGATCGCATGTACCTCACCTTTTCTTTAACCTTTTCGGACTGGTCAGCCTCCCACTCAGAGAAGCCAGCACACACAAAGGTTTCCATGACTGCATTCCTATTTCTTAGGAGAGATTGAAGCATATAAAAATTAGTGCAAAATCTGGTTTCACAAGGCAACTTTAGCATAGTTTCCATGCGTTGACGATACATATCTAAAACACGTTACCGTTTGAGCACAAATTTGACAATCTTACTTGCACTATCGATAATCTCCTTGAACCACTCTGTATCAGCATTTTTGTACCAATCTTGTAACACCAAGTTAAGGCTATGAGTGTTACAACCAAATGTATAGATATTGGAAAATCGAGATTCCAACATACGACCTGCTGCTCGACAATTAGCTGCATTATCCATAATCACTTGAAGCACATTTTCAGACCCAACTTGGTCGATAGCATCACCAATGATATCGGCGATAAATTGACCAGATTTAATTTCCCCGGAGCTATCAACAGCTTTGATAAAGCATTCCCCACGAGGACATACCAACATTACATTTATCAATGGACGTCTTTGGGCATTCGACCAACCATCACTGACAATTGTGCATCCAGACTGATTTATGGTGTCAATTATGAGTCTTTGAACGCTTTCCCATGTGTTGTCATAGCACTTGTCAAGTAATTGATTTCGCATGTGGTGATAAGTTGGTGGACAAAACCCAGGTCCATATTCTCCAATCTTCTTCCAAGCCATCTTCCATGAATCTTTCGTGACCATAGACAATGAAGAACCAGTAAAGAAGATCGCTTTCGCTAAAGCAAGTTGAGCATCCTCTAAAGCAGTGGCACGAAAGCTGTCAACTAGATTAGTTTGTCTGGTACGAGACATACCCACCTGAAACTCAGGAGATGCATCCATCGGTATTGAGACATCTGGACCTTGGGTGTCATTTTGGCAAGTAGTATGTGTTGGAGTCACTCCTTGGTTGGAGATCCCTCCACTTGATGCTGCCAAATTCGGCGATTGGTGATTTCTTGCACAGAGATTGGGCCTCTTGTTTTGTGATGCTTGTTTACTTATCAAAGCTCTAAGGCGCTTTGCAGCATCATCAGCTCCTGCACCCTTGCATTTACCTCCGGGATTTTTTGTGCTAGTGCCAAGCAAATGCTCCCTTATTCTGGGAGCACCCCCAGATTTTACCAAGCCACAAAAATTACACTTCCATTCGACAAATCTAGAAAGATTGGAAGCAAATTGCCATTCAGGTCCCGGTGATTTTCCTCCGCTCCTCCTCTTGCCACTTTGAGACGCAACATTCAAAGTTTGTGCTGTCATATCTCGTTGCAAGGAAACTCCACTAGTTTCTAATGGTCTGTTGCTTCGTTGGGTTGATGTGCCGCAATTAGAAGCAACCATTGTAACACCTAAACAACAATCATGCAAGATTTGAGATCCAAAACAGCCTGAGTAAAACTAAAATATGCAATTATAAAGTCTAAAACCCACTTCTTGCCAATGCAACCGAACGTTTGGTGAGATGCATTTGAGGCAATCCATCCCTAAATAGAGATGATGTCCCGAACATCTCACCACCTATATCCTCCTCTAGAGAAGCTCCTACCCAGACCAAATGGCACTCGAGTAGACCACCCAAGAGGAGGTATTGCTAGTCGACCTAAAGAAACCAAACGTTTGGTGAGATGCATTTGAGACAATCCATCCCTAAATAGAGATGATGTCCCGAACATCTCACCACCTATATCCTCCTCTAGAGAAGCTTCTACCCAGACCAAATGGCACTCGAGTAGACCACCCAAGAGGAGGTATTGCTAGTCGACCTAAAGAAACCAAACGTTTGGTGAGATGCATTTGAGGCAATCCATCCCTAGATAGAGATGATGTCCCGAACATCTCACCACCTATACCCTCCTCTAGGGAAGCTCCTACCCAGACCAATTGGCACTCGAGTAGACCACCCAAGAGGAGACATTGCTAGTCCACGTAACAAATACGATAAACCATTTACAATCAAAATCTTATAAAATACAAAATATTATTAACAAGCTTCAAACAAAAATCCAGAATATTTATACTCACCTCTTGTGTCTTTTAGCCTGAGGTGAGCCACCCAAGTGCTTTGGTAAAGCACATTTGGAAGTGAGGGGAAACCCTTTATATAGGTCCCTCCAAAACAGCCAAGTTTTTGGCGCAAAAAAAGGCCCGCCGGGCCAAGCTAGTAGCCCGCCGGGCTAAACAGTGGCCCGCTGGGCCAAGCTAGTAGCCCGCCGGGAAAATCGGGATAGCAAGTTTCTCCCGGTTGTGTGAATATCTATGATATTAACAAGTGTGTGAGAGTGTTATTAACTAGTGTTATTACCACTTCGCGGTTAACGTGATCACGTGAATGAAATCCCTGTGTGAATATGATATGATGAGATGTAAATGGATGTGAATATGATGTGATGAGACTTGAATGGATGAGATGTGATGTGAACGGATGTGATGTGAATCGGGGTAGATGTGAATGGATGAGATTTGATGTGAATCAGGGTAGATGTGAATGGATGTGATGTAGATCGGGGTAGATGTGAATGGATGAGATGTGATGGGAATGGATGTGATGTGGATCGGGGTAGATGTGAATGGATGAGATGTGATGTGGATATGGGTAGATGTGAATGGATGAGATGTGATGAGGATGGATGTGATATGATGTGATGAGGATTTGAATAGATGTAATTGGATGTGATGAGATGTGATGTGATATGGATAGATGTGATATGACTGGATGTGGAATAAGCAGAGTGAATTGACTTGGAAGAATGTGTAATAACAAGAAATGATGTGGAATAATGTGGAAAGATGAGAGTTCGTTAGAAATTGTATTTATGACCTGTTTTTAAATGACTGTTTTGTGTCAAGAATGTTGGGGAAGCATTTTGACAATCTTGTGAAAATGTGATCGTGGAGACCTAAGTGGAGACCTAAGTGATAAAGTTGCAACAGTTAACGAAGAGTCAATGGAGGATGTCTCGCGTAGCAAGGTTGGCTGAGGTCTTGACTAGCCTTGATTTAAATGGTGAGCTTCCGGTACGCTAGATGAGGGACCAAGGAAGCGGCCTATGAGTGAAGTGCTAGGTGACGTGCGAAGGAGCCTAGAGGGTGCTAACCATACGGTGCTCGGGCTCTAGGTCACCGAAGATACCCACGTGCGTCGAGGAAGAAAATGGAACAAGGTGTTAGAGTCGTTTTTTGAACTCGGGCATAGATCTGGTTGATTGTCCTTGCTGGTCCTCAACGAATGAGTCCATGGCTCTTTTATATGGATGGTTTATCTTGTTGGTGTTCAACGGAGAGTCCATTTGGATTTTCTTATGTGATTATATTGCCGAGTACTATGAGCTAGAAACTATTGAAAAGGCCCCTGAGTGAATAGGTGGTGAGCGTTCTGGTTGCCAATGATGCCATAGGTAGACCAATGAAGGAATGATTGGAAATTAGAATTCAAGCTGGATATTTTGGAGAATTATGATGAGTGATACCATGGTTTCATTAAAATATTGCCTGTTTCACAGAGCTGAATCCGTGAAACAGGCGATTTCATATTGGGTGTGTAAGTGGTGTTACTATCTTGAAGTTTGCTTGAAGCGTTAGCTAGGGGGCCTAGGAACTCTTTTCCCTGGTACCTGGGAAAAAACATAACTAAATTTCTAAATGGATCCTATCACTATAGTGGTTGGGAGGTTGGCTAACCCATGGGATTGGATGGGGTAGGCTGGACTGATGGATCTCTAAAATGAGACTCAATTCTGTTATGTTACGATAGATGAAGTAAATACCGAATAGTCTTTGTTCTATGGAAAAGAATCAACGGCTATGCCTCTTGATGAAAAAAGCGTTGGTCTCTGTGATCCAAGTGCAAGTCTCTTCCTTGATCTGACCATGTGACTTACAGGTTCGGTCGGATCAGTTTGGTTAGTTAAGGCTCTTGACTACAATATAATAAAAATATCCTGGAGGAATCGCCTATGTCTGCGCTGGGCGAGGGAAGTTTTTTCGGGTTCAATTTTGGAAGAATCGAGGGATTAGTCTCTTGTCCGAATATTCATAGGCGAGGCCCCGAGTGAGAGGTTCTGCAGCCTTGCTGTGCAAGAAGTGCTACTTCCGCTGCTAGCACCCCGGAATTCCTTGCGTGGAGGGGGCAGAGATCTTTCAGTATAGATCCTATGGATAGAGCCTTATGCATAAAGATTATGTGTAGAGCCAACACATAGAGCCTACGTATAGAGCCTTATGCATAAAACATGGGCATGGAGCCTACGCATAAATCTTACGCATGGATCTCTATGCATAGGCCTACGCATAGAGCCTTATACATAAATCTTTATGCATAGAGCCTACGTATAGATCTTATGCATGGATCTCTATGCATAGGCCCTATGCATACAACTATGAATAGAGCTCTACACATAAAGGTATGCATAGAGGTAAACCTAATCTAAACCTAAACATGGCACCCAAGGGTGCAATAAAGGGTGCAATAAACATGGCACCCAAGGGTGCAATAAAGGTGGAACTTGCATAAGAATTTAAAAAAAGAGAGTTTATCTCTTTTTTGTGAAGCCTAAGGAGAGGATTAGTGTAAGAGCTACAAAACAAAAGATTAAACAAAGTAATTCGTAGATTAAATATAAGCTTTATGCAAGCCTACACATACAGCTTGCAAGAAGCTTATGCATAAATCTCTATGCATAGAGCTTGCAAGAAGCTTATGCATAAAACTTGCATAAATTTTCATAAAGCTCTATCCATAGAGCTTGAAAGATCTATGAATAAGCTGTATGCGAGCATATGCATCAGCGTGCAAGCTCTATGCATAGAGCTTGTAAGAAGCCTTGTAAGAAGCCTATACAAGCTTGCAACAAGCCTATGCATTTACTAGCGGCATTTATTTGCAGCGTTTTATGTTACACCACTATAAACACCATTATTAGTGCCATAAATATAGTTATAAGTATCGTTATTAGCACCGCTGGAGTGGTGCTAGATAAACGCCACTATAAGTACTGCTAAGCAACATTGTAAAAATGCTGATATAAATGTTGCTCAAAGAGGCATTGTAAAAAACAAACTTTTTAAGTGAAGTGGAAATAAAAACTTAAACTAAATTAAAGTCCAAAAATCTTGGCAAACATCCAAATCTTTTTGAAATAAAACAACAAAATCACCAAATTGTTACAAACCAATCAATATGTACATATGTTATGATGATATATATTTAATTAGTACCATCATCGAATCCATCAAATTGTAATAAATCAATGCATGCCAATTTTTCTATCTCTAAATCCATCATTTCAATGGCTCCTATATCAATATACAAAGTCCTATTCCACTACTTGACGAATATGTAGAGGTATATCATCATGGTCCTCATGGTGGTCATATTGATTGTTAGTTGCATCTTCCATTGATTGTCCAACCATGCATTTCTTCTTCAACATCTTGATCTTAAAATAAATTTTTAGATTGAGGAGCGACTTATATTACATACCACCAACAATTAGGATCTCTTTGGTCCAAATGAAACACAACCTAAAAAGAACTATCGCAAAATATTTACAATCCTTCCTTTTATCTATAGATTCATCAAAATTGAAAATCAAGTGTAAATATGTTCACAATGTTGTGGTAGGAGTATGTGTCTCTTGAATCTTATCATAATTTAGTTTATGTGTCGCTTGAATCTTGTCATAATTTAGTTTATGTGTCGCTTGAATCTTATCATAATTTAGTTAAGTCAATTGCGAAAAATTTGCTTTAATGCTTCTTTGATGGTTTCTTGTGAGTACCTCTATATATCACTTTGAACCACTTAACATAAAAGATTTATTATCTCTTCTACTAGCTCAAATATCTTAGTCAAAACTTTCCATTACACCACAATCATATGTGATTCTTTTGGAGTCCACATGTTGAGTGTAAAAATGTCGACCTTCTGACCATATTGCATTATACACTTTATACTACAACCCAATAAAAAACTTAAATATAGCTTATATGTAAGAAATTTAGTATTCAACACTATATATCTTAGAAAAATACAATATATATTAGTTAAATATTAGAGTATCTTTATTTTCATACTCCCTTTCTTCTTATAATCCCCTCTCCCATCGTTTCAGCTTTCTCTAGGAGGGCATCTCTAAGCCGTTCAATATTCCAATCCTTTGGAAGAGCCTTTAGGTTGGGTGGGTATGCCATGTGCCCTTATGTTGATATCTTAAATGCTCTTATTTCCTCTATCCTTATCTTTCTTTCATCTTTATATTTCTTAATCCACATTTCCATCACATAAGTATTAAAAAGACAAAATGTAATGACCTTTTTGTGCATGGACTCATCCATCTTTCGAATGTGTCCTTTTCCATGTGACACCATTTGTTCATCCTCATCGTTATGCATAAATCTAGGCATAGATGGACTAATTTGTTTCAAATATTCTGAGATGTATATGAGGGTTTCTTGCACCAACCATCCCTTTGCCATGCTTCCTTTTGGCCTTGCCCTTTTCCTCAAAATTCCCTTCAAGGCTTTTATGAAGCGTTCAAGAAAGAACATCCGCCTGCTGGCTATGAAAAACACTGCTTGCTTGCCTCCTTAACTCTCATACAAACCGGAGCTCTGACACCAGAAAGAAAATGTGGCAAGCAAACAAAAACACACACACACACACACAAGAGAGTGCAAGACAAAAAAGAGATGGATCATAGTTGGATTTTCTTCAATCTTCTTCTCTTCTCGACAACCATATAACTAAAAGATAAGAGTACATACATAAAAGAAAAGTACTCTCCTACAAAAACATACAAAGTAGTTATTCCATAGTGTGAACTCGACTATATGAGTTAGCGCTTTAACTATGCCCTAACTCTAGTACTCCAAAGTGGTTGTCACACAACTTGTCATCCACTAGCCACATTTCAACCATAATCTCACCAAACGTGCCACTGACATAAGTGTGGAAGCTATCACCAAGGCAGGTAATCAATGTTCGTCATAGCAGTATAGTTGAGCTCAATATCTCAACATTATGCATATCATAAGCTCTATGCATAAGCCATAAGCCATAAGCCATAAGCTCTATGCATAAGACTTATGCATAGAGCTCTATGCATGCCTAAAGCTCTATGCATGCCTAAATCTCTATGCATGCATAAGGTATACATATAATAGATTTTCTTTTTAAGTCCTCTCTATTTTATTGAGGATCCAGACTCGAGAAGCCCAGCAGCCCATTGTTCACTGTCCATCGTTGTTGATGATTCGGATATGGGGCGATTATTGTAAGATTCCTCCCCCACCCCCTTTTTGATGTCTAGTATCTTTCCCTGTAATCAATCCCTCTTCAGAAATATAAAGATCTTGTTTCTAACTATTTTAACCTAGAGAGAGAAAATATTCTAGAGAGAGAATATTCAGATTTTGAATATTTTTGGATAGAAAAATATCTCTTATAATTAAGATGAATTCCCCTGAAACAGAAATTCAAAAAGAATTTTCCAATGTGCAATTGGAATTAATTGGAAATGTGTATAAAGGACCTTAGCCTAAGGGTCTAGATTTTCAGAAATTTTTGGATTATGGTCCAATTAAGGTTCCTATGGGCCAATAGCATCAATCCATGTGTAGAGAGGAGATAAATCCAATTTGTAAAGAAAGATACCCAAAAATAAGTAAATGCTCACATAAGATGAAGAGTTGAAAATGTACAAGGTTTATTAGTAAAAAAATATGAGCAATATTAAAAATATGAGATATTTTGGGTATCCAAAAATGAGTAAATGCTCACATAAGATGAAGAGTTGAAAATGTACAAGGTTTATTAGTAAAAAACTATGAGCAATATTAAAAATATGAGATATTTTGGGTATAATGATTCCATTTTGACACATATGTAAGGAAGGGGAGTTCTTTAAAGGAGGTGCATATTTCACATAAGATGAATAGTTGAAAATGTACAAGGTTTATTAGTAAAAAAACTATGACAGATATGTAAGAAAGAGGAGTTCTTTAAAGGAGGTGCATATTTCACATAAGATGAAGAGTTGAAAATGTACGAGGTTTATTAGTAAAAAACTATGAGCAATATTAAAAATATGAGATAATTGGGTATAATGATTCCATTTTGACACATATGTAAGGAAGGGGAGTTCTTTAAAGGAGGTGCATATTTCACATAAGATGAATAGTTGAAAATGTACAAGGTTTATTAGTAAAAAAACTATGACACATATGTAAGAAAGAGGAGTTCTTTAAAGGAGGTGCATATTTCACATAAGATGAAGAGTTGAAAATGTACGAGGTTTATTAGTAAAAAACTATGAGCAATATTAAAAATATGAGATAATTGGATATAATGATTCCATTTTGACACATATGTAAGGAAGGGAGTTCTTTAAAGGAGGTGCATATTTCACATGCTTGAATGAGTTTTAAACTCATAAAAATTGAGATATTTCATCTCTCCTCTCTCCTCATTCAAGTCTAGTTCCAAAAAGTTAGCTTAACTAACCTAAAAATGGTCAAAAATTGACCAAACTGATTTGGAAAATTCTAGAATCAGTTTGTTTGGTTAGGAGCTCAATTTTTCCTATAAATAGAAGCCTACCCCTTGTTGAAAAATATATAGTGTTTATGCATCGTTACTCTACTCCACCTAAGCCAAGAACTGTGAATTCATTAATAATTCACTAGTTTTTGGAGCTTCCCTCTTTCTTCAATCCCCATTGGTGGCTCCATCAACATACTTAACCAATTGATTGGTTGGGGGCCTCTACCGTGAACAAAGAATCAAGCAATTTGTAAGGTAATTAGTGAATTTTGATCATTTTCTATAATTTCTCAATGTTTCTCTCTTCTCAACCCCACTCAAGCTTGAGAAGCTTAATTAGAATGGTTTTTGAATGTTATTGAAGTTAATTGATGAATGGTAGTGAAGAGTTACATAATTTGATGAATGCTATTGAAGTTAATTGATTAATGATAGTTAAGAATTACATAAATTTCTATTTATGCTTAATTCAAATGGTTTTTATGAAATTTCTCTCTCTCACTCAAGAAATGGTTATACTCATGACCCATTCTCAATCCAAATGAAGCTTTTCATAAAACTTTTCCTTAATCCAAGATTAATCTATACTTGAGGTCAAATTAATGGCTTTTTTCTATGCTTTTAGTTTATGTATTTCATGAATATTAATGATTCAATCCATTATGGATTATTGATCCAATTAGGGATCATTCTAATTAATTCTTAATGATAAGCTTTATCCCTTAGAAAAAATTGAGATTTATCAGTCATAGCAGCGGAGCTATGGTAAAATTTTTATAAAAATTACGCATAAAATAATTTCATTCAAAGTATGAAAAGAGGACTTCCTACCATATTCTAGGACATCCTAGATTAATTGAAGATATTCATAGAGAAATTGATTTTTATATTATGCATAATTGATTTTCATGCATAGAGGTATGCATAATAGATTATTATTTTAACATAAAAGTGTTACTTTTATCATAATTAGATTTCATGCATAGAGGTATGCATAAAAGATTATTATTTTAATGTAAAAGTGTTACTTTTAGCACAATTGAATTTCATGCATAGAAGTATGCATAAGAGTTGATTATTTTATTATAAAAGTGTTACTTTTATCACAATTGAATTTCATGCATAGAAGTGTGCATAAGAGTTGATTATTTTATTATAAAAGTGTTACTTTTATCATATTTGAATTTCATGCATAAAAGTATGCATAAAAGTTGATTATTTTATTATAAAAGTGTTACTTTTATCATATTTGGATTTCATGCATAGATGTATGCATAAAAGATGATTATTTTATTGTAAAAGTGTTACTTTTATCATAATTGGATTTCATGCATAGAGGTATGCATAAAAGTTGATTATTTTATTATAAAAGTGTGACTTTTATTATATTTGAATTTCATGCATAACTTAGATGCATAAGAGAAATTCTTTTATTCTAAAAGTGTAATTCCTACCAAATTGAATTTATGCATAAGAAGATGCATAAAAGATTGATTTTTACTTCGAAAGTATTAATCTCCTTAAATAGAATTTATGCATAAATAAATGTGTAAAGAAATCTTATATCAAATGTAAGAATTCTCTTGTATTCTATAAATAGATATGAGATGTGATAGGATGTGATAAGAGGTGTATAAGATGTGACAAGAGGTGATAAGATGCTTATGAAATAAGTTATGAGGTGATAAGATGAATTAAGATTTGATAAGATGTGTATGGGATGAGGTAAGAAGTGTATGTGATAGGATAAGATGTATATGGGTTGTGATAGGGCGAGAATGGATGTGATGTAAAAGATTAGATGTGAAGGCATATGGGGTTATATGAATGGGAATGTGGAAATGGATGTATGTACGTGGATGTGTGGATGTGGAGATGGGAGTGTGGATGTGTGGATGTGGAGATGGGAGTGTGGATGTATGAATGTGGAAAGGGATGTATGCATGAAGATGTTTATGCATAGATGTGAATGTGGATGTAGATGTGGCTGTATAGATGTGAATGTGGAATGTGGATGTGGATGTATGTATGTATGTGGATGTAGATGTGGATGTATAGATGTGAATGGGAAGGTGGATGTGGATGTATGCAGCGACGTCCTGGGCAATGCGCACTCTTTTGGGGAGGGACTCTGCATGCAACGCCTTCATGCGCTTGCTCTTGGCTCTTTGCTCGCTCCATACAACGTCCCATAACTGTAGACGTTGCATATTAGCTTCAGGCGGGGCAGCATCTCTAAGATCACTGCATGCTACACGCATGCTCCCCAAAATGGTTCGTGTTATATGTTGATGGTTGAAATCTACTATCTTCTGTCTATCAAGCAACTCAGCGTTGCCTCCGCTTCGAAGCCGACGCTGTGCATTTTCCCATATCTGGTCTATTAGATCTCGCATGAGTATCTCAGACTCATTGATCTTTTTGACGACATCATCAGCACATTGTGACACTGTGATGACTGCTTCAATGCGAATTGCTCGTAGAACGATTTTACGCTCTTCGGGGGAAAGCATGTTGGTCGTCTTCGTAAATCTAGCAAATATCACTAAACACAAAAAAATAGAATATCAAACATTACTGAAATCAACATCAAGCAAACATGAGAGAACAGCAACAAGTGTATCATTACTTATCAATGTTCAAACAAAAACGGAATATCAATAATTTTAATGAACTCAACATCATCCAATACATCATCAAACGTGAGAGAACAGCAACAAGTGTATCATTACTTATCAATGATCAAACAAAAACAGAATATCAAACAATATTACTGAACTCAACATCATGCAATACATTATCGAACGTGAGACAACCGCAGCAAGTGCATTATTACTTATCAAGTGTATACATTATCGAACGAGAGAGAGAGAGAGAGAGGGGGAGAAAGAGAGAGAGGTGTGACAGATAGAGAGAGAGGGAACATTAGATGACATTTTTAATAGTTTTGTGAGTTCCTACAGAGAGAAAAATAATGTTTTGTAATCCTAAAGTACTCCTCATCTACACACCTATCGTGATAAGAGAGAGAGATGTGAAGTGTATTATGAGCGAGAGAGAGAGAGAGTTGTAAAGTGTATCATGAGAGAGAGAGAGAGAGAGAGAGAGAGAGAATTGTGAAGTGTATCATGAGAGAGAGAGAGAGAGAGAGAGAGAGAGAGAGGAGAGGAAGAGAGGAAGAGAGAGTTGTGACAGATAGAGAGAAGAAACATTAGATGACATTTTTAATGTTTTTGTGAGTTCCTAAAGAGGAAAATAATGTACCGTTTTATTTTTTAAGTAAATAGAGGGAGAAAAAAGAAATTATTAGGAATTATGTATATTTTAAGAGAAAAAAAAAGAAATCCTTATCTACACATCTATCGTGTTGTGAAGTGTATCATGAGAGAGAGAGAGAGAAAGAGTTGTGAAGTGTATCATGAGAGAGAGAGAGGGGGGTAGGAAGAGAGAGAGATATTCATTTTTTCGAGTTACGAATCACGATATTATAAAATAAAACGTTTAGACAATATGATGTAAACTTTGATCCATGAAATACTCATGCCACGTTAGCAACCAAGTATCGCATGGATCAAACACAATAAAAACAATACAAGTCAAATCAAACAAATTTACGATATTTTTTTGACCGCGTTAACGATCATATGCCGTAATATGCAAGCAAATTTACGACATTTTTTCGACCGCGTTAACGATCAAATGCCGCAATATGCAAAAAATAATTTATGCACTAGCGGACGACACCAACTTGCCACGTTAACGACAAAATGCTGCCCGATTCTATGGGAATACGAATAGGATACGAACATACACTGGCCGCGTTACCGACCATATGCCTGCATTTAACAAAGGGAAGGGAAGGGAAGGTGACATCGCCATAACGATACTATGCTTGCCGCGTTACTGACTAGTACCGCTACGGCGTGCCGTACTTACCATAGGACACAGACTAGCCGCGTTACCGACTAAGTGCCCCAGGGTAAGCACCATTCCGAGGAATGGCCTTACACACACACCTGTCGTGTGGCGGACCACCCACATCCTACCGCGCATTGCGACAATGGGCGGCTGCCCGCACGAACACACACCCACACACACATCCCTCGTGTGGCGGACCACCCACATCCTGCCGCGCATTGCGAGAGTGGGCGGCTGCCCGCACGAACACACACCCACATACACACACACACACACACACACACACAAGTTTTATTACTAGTGTATGCTCTCAGCAATGAACTCCCAAAGGGCCCCCCGGGCCCATATATATAGGAAATTGTACCCCACCGGGCTGGATGACGACCCCGCCAGGTCCCGACGGGGTTCCCTTTTTCCCGGCGGGACCGCCGGGGATAGCAAAAGCCCGGCGGGATTTCATCCGGTTACCAGGTCGCTTGCACCGGCTTTTTTGAGAACATGTTAACATGTTAACATGTTAACACATGTTATTAACAAAAAAAAATTTGTGATCACGTGAATATAAAATCATTGGTAGCTCTGCTGGAGATAGTTTAAGAGAGTTAATGGATTTAGAGTTGATGAAGCTATCTGTACTTGCAAAATCCAAAAAAATGTGTGAAACTCTCCCATTAAGGGTTCGTACTAATCTCAAAGTACTTGGTCTCTTGCATCATGCCAAAAGCTCTTGAGAAATAGAGCATAAGCAAGTTGAATTTAGTGCACATTTTTTAGATGTATCACCTCCCAAAATACTTGCATGACCCCCCCAGGGGTCAAATGGAAACTCACCCTCTTCTTAGGTGAAAGATTGATCCTCTAAGGTATCTTCATGTGTATCTTCAATGAAATCTTCATATTTTTCCACCTCATGAGATTTCTTTGAATTGTTCTCTTCATCCATTAAGAATCATAGTAGCCTCACCTTCTTTGACTTGCAAACATGCCCGGGTGACAACTTCTAAGCATAAACCCTTGCTCATCAACTCTTAAATATTTGCATCATCCATCCGTTGTTTCTTCTTGAAGGGTTTAAAAGTATTCTTGACAAAACCATTGCCTTTCTTTGCATCATTTTGAACTCCACTCTTGGGTTGTCCACCGCCAAATGATGAGGGAAATCTCAAAGTAGAAGTGGGTGTTGTAGAAGGAAACATTTTACCAACATTTGAAGAAGTATTGGATGGTTTTTGAGAGGTTATGATGGGCTGAGGTTTCATGTACTTATGCTCATAAAGCTCCGCCAACCAGCTCATAGCCTCCTTGATGGTTCTAGGTCTTTGTGCCAATACATCCGCCTTGATGCAGGAATCTAGACCATGCATAAACTTTTTGATCTGCATGTCCTCATTGAGTCCATCCAAAAACATAGAAGGTTTCATGAGATTTTTGATGTACTCTCTAACCAATATGCCCTTTTGTGAGAGTTCATACCATTCTTCATGGTATCGGTCAAGAACCAAAGGTGAAACAAATGCCATATTCATCTCTTTCTTCAATTCTTCCCAAGTATGTGGCATAATCCCTTCTTTGACCAAATGTCTTCACCATTGATGGGCCAAAACTTCCAAGTGTAAGGATGCAAATTGCACTTTATATTGCTCATTCTTTGGATATAGTTGAAAAGATGTCTCCATTTTATACATCCATTCCTCTAATTCATGTAGGGTTGATCCGTCACCCTTGAATTTGAGAGTGAGACCTTATCCTTGACATCCCTGGAAGTGGCAGGATGATGCATTCTCATAATGATTAGAGGGTTTTTACCTTTGCACTTGCACAAATGATCCCAAGAATTGTGTAAAATCCTTGTACTCCTTCTTGATAACGTTAGGCATTTCCATCCATCTATCATTAGCTTCCCTTTGCCTTTCGATGAATGAGATATGATCGTAATCATGCTCAACCATATCATCATCAACATACAACTCTTTCCACGTGTGTGTTTAGACCAAGATGTATGTTGCTTTTCATGTAGTTGAGAGGGACCAGCTTGGAAAGATGTAGGCCTCATTTCCTTCATGATAGGTCTTATAGGTTCCACCATGAATCTACTTGTGGCATTCTTTGTAGGATTTTCATGAGTAACCCTTGTAAAAGCCTCTTACATGTGTTGCTTACCTTCTCTTGGGTCTTGAAAAGAGATCCCATGAAAGGGTTGCTTGTCTCCTTGCTGTTGACCACCATAACCATCATCATGCTTAAGTTGACCCATTGGTTGGGCTAACGTTTCTTCCACCAATTGAATTCTTGTAGCCATAGTGTCAAATTTTGCTCTCATTTCCATCACCATTTGGATAAGAGTGTCATTTAAAATGGTATGTGAGAATTAGGGGGTATGCTTGTGGGCACTTCCAACATTTACTTCTTCTTCAACCTCTTAAAGGTTTCCAAAAAGTCTCCTTCGGTACCTCCATGTTACCATGTTACCATGTTACACCATCTCTTCACCCTCTATATCCTCGGAGCTTAACGCATTCTTCCTCGGCATTCCTTTAGGCTTGGGTGCCATGAAAATTTATTGTTTTAGAAAATTGGCTATAACTTGGGGTAGGGATCTTAGATTGGGGAGATCTAATTCTTGATAGAAAGCTTATGAGATGCCCTATCTAACCATGCAAAGACCCAATTAAGATGAGGTGTCATAGTATCCTCTATTTAGGGTTCTCATGTATATAGGTTGAAAATAGAAATTAGGCTATAAAACACTCAAAACTCACCAGATTTGGATGAATCTTGGTGGGTGAGCTTGTGATAATGATTATTAACTATGCCTAATAGCGTTTGACCAAAATTAAAGTGCAGGTATGCTATGTTTTGACTTTTTGGTCAAAGTAAACCACCTAGGTTTGACTAACCAAATGATGTCAAACAGAGAGGTTAAGGGCTTGTTGTGTAGGTCTAAGGGAGTACTATCAGCTTATGTAAGCACCTAAATTTTAGTCTTAATGTGCTTTGACTAAATTAGGATTTAGTACCTATGCAAGAATACCATTGGGCTCATATTGCACTCCAACTTGTGATGCATTGCCTCTTGCTCTCCCCCAAGTGTAGTGACCATCAAAAGTAACTCCATTCATCAATTGTGTGACATCAGTTCACTCCATGCATCTAATTTTTTGGAGAAATTTTACCATAATCTCCTTTGTATTATAGACAAAATTTCAATTTCCCAAGCAATCAAAATGGCATTTTCACAATATCCTTTGTGTTTTCCAATGCACTTATCATATCAAGGAATCATTTACCATCATTGCATAATGAATTTGGCATCAATTCCATTGCAAAACCACTCCATTGTTCCAATTCATGTGCACCACATAGTGTTGGCCATTATGACCTTTTGCATTCCATATGTCGTTGAAGCTTGAGTGTCTAGAGAACTTTTGCTCGCCAATCTACCGGCCAAGTGTTGAGAAATGTGGTGCCAAAGAGCAAAAGGAAGAGGTAGGGAGTGAGTCACATGAACAAGAGAAGAAGCATCCACATTAGATAAAGGAATAGACTAAGGGTTTAATATCAAAGGTTGATTTGTATGGTCACTTATAAAAAGTGAAGTCAATGGTCAAAAGGTGACAATGGAAAGCACAAGGCTGCATATGTAGTGTGAGCATTAATGAACACATGGTCGGCACTAGGGTGAACAAAAAACATGGATTGGAGTCCTTCCCAAGACTATAAATATGGGTGTATGTTTACGCTTATTGCTAATGCTTGATTTAATTATCTTTGTAAAACATGGATTGGAGTCCTTCCCAAGACTATAAATATGGGTGTATGTGAGCTTGATTATGGTAATCATAATGTGACTAGTGTTTTGTTTATGCTTATTGCTAATGCTTGATTTAATTATCTTTGTAAAGCCATGGATTTGATAATAGTTTATGAACCTCCTTAGATCCTAGAAATTTAACATGGAGGTATTAGGAGGCTGTTTGTTTAGAAGATAATTAGAACCACAATTGTCTTTAGTTGCCTGCATTTCATCCAATTACATCGAGCCTATTTCCTCAACCTTACCAAGATCACCACCCTCCTGTTTGCTTGTAGTAGTAGCTGCATTTTTACCTCGCAGCTTGTAACTATGGCGTCTGCAGTATGCTCTTCCAAAAGCCTCACTGCCATTACGAGTGCTTCCGGCATGGACAAGACCTCTTTCTTATCAGCCCAAGCCCTGCGAGTTTCTTGTGCGACAGCTTCCTTCGCCCATAGAAAGACTCAGGCCCTCTCTGTCTACGCTGCTACTGCCTCTGAAAGGCCTCTGCGATTCCATGGCAGCACCCCACCCGCTTGGCTTGATGGAAGCCTTCCAGGGGGCTGTGGGGTTGATCCTCTTGATTTGGGCTTTAAGCCCGATGTTCAAATGGTTTGTGCAAGTAGAGTTAAGTGCACTGTAGGTGGGACATGCTTAGCACTACTGGTATCTTCATCTCATAGGCTGTCACAAAGGCAGGTATTCTCAATACCCCATGAAAGGACTCAAGGTTTTTGCGAAGAGGGAGGAGAAGCAGATAAAGAAGAAACTGGAGATATGCATCGTGCAACGCCTTCACACTCGCCATCAACACCATTACTGATAGCATGACGAGCAGGCCCGATTTCTCCACTGACAGCACAACTCCCTGGTGCGACGGTTCTAGCGAGAAGATGAAAACAAGCCACAACGTTAAAGAGATAAGGCTGTATTTTGTTTTTTGTTTTTAGAAAAAGAAAAAGAGAGAAAAATAAAAGGAAAAGCCCTCCTTTATGGTAATGTTCACATGAACCCTTCTTTGATTTCATGTTGGACATTTCCAATTGTGTTTTTAATCAATGTCATGGGCACCATCAAGTGCAACACCAGGTGCTATGCAAATGTCATTAGCTTTCTCTTCAAAACAAGAGCAAGAAAAAGACGAATTTCCACAACAAGTTCTTCATCAAAATCAACATTTGCACCATCAACAAAAACTTCACCAAATTCTACCAAATCTTTTATAACCAACTATGAGTTGAAAGTGTTTGTAATCAGCGGCCAAATGAGCACACTAATGCATGTGCATGTGAAAAAGAAGAATACAACCCTTGTAAAAACGCCACAACCAAATGAGTATGCGAGTGTGTGCATAAACAAAGAAAGAGTGCAAACATGATCAAGCATCATTGTGCTTTGATACCTTGTTACGATGGAGAAAGTCTTCGAATCTTGTGGCGCATAATATTTGCAAGCACTCATCACTCTTAGACGAAAGAGTGCATAAGTCAATTGATGTTCGCGAATGAATTTCACAATATGGTTAGCTTCTACAAGAGTGCATAAGTAAATTGATGTTCGCGAATGAATTTCACAATATGGTTAGCTTCTACAAGAGTTGGCTGAACAAACATTAGGGGAATTTTGGACTCAACTTTGGGCCTTTTCCCTCTAGAGAGAGAAAGGCTTTGGACCAATAGGAAGAGAGCCACCATAACGGAACTTTTAATAATTAGACGTTTTTCATATATTCTTTATATGATTATATTGTTATTAAATAAATACAAAATGCATTTGACCACACTTTATAATATCATTTCTTTCATACATAATATGAAAATTAGAGTGTTGTCAGCTCATTTAATAAATCTCAGCTCATTTAATGAAAAGGGGTCAATCTAAAAATTTTCCTCATTTAGCTCATTCAATAAAAGTTCTTTTTTCCTCTAAAATTTTGAAATGTTCTCTTCGAAGTTCCTAGCTCATTTAATGAATGGATTTCCCTCTAAAATTTTTGCATGCTTTGGAGTTATCTCTTCTTCCATCTTCTTACATCTGCTTTTATTTTCTATTTGCTTCAATGGAAACCACACATCCTCCAACTTACATGGTGGATATCCACAAAGGTACCATATAACTTGATCGAGTCACATGGTGGATATCCATGTATGTTCAATTAAGGTAGGAAGTGAACATCCATGTAGAAGCACATTTGCAACTATGTATATATACACACTTGGAAAGTTTGGTGACCCAACAAAGCACATTTGGTTACAATGTGTGGGAAAAAGTACCAATTTTGAGGGGGCTCAGTAAGGCCATGACACACTAAAATCCTGGAAAATGGCTTGCACATTGCAAACTAAATATGCTTTAATGGTGACCAATCTTTGCAAGCACATATATGTGACACACTTACAAATTTTGGTCACCATCAAAGAACATTTTGTTGCAATGTGTGGACCAAAGGACCAATTTTAAGAGGGCTCTCTAAGTCCACGACATATTGAAAACCAGGAAAATGGGTCGCAGTGAAAGAAAGTAGCATGAACAAGAGAAGAAGCATCCACATTAGATAAAGGAATAGACTAAGAGTCTAATATGAAAGGTTGATTTGTATGGTCACTTATAAAAAGTAAAGTCAATGGTCAAAAGGTGACACATAGAAAAAGCACAAGGTTGCACATGTAGTGTGAGCATTAATGAGCACATGGTTGGCACTAGGGTGCACAAAAAACATGGATTGGAGTCCTTCCCAAGACTATAAATATGGGTGTATGTGAGCTTGATTATGGTAGTTGTAATGTGATTAGTGTTTTGTTTATGCTTATTGCTAGTGCTTGATTTAATTATCTTTGTAAAGCCATGGATTTGATAATATTTTATGAACCTCCTTAGATCCTAGAAATTTAACACCAAAATTTCTCACCCCCTTACCAAATTTTAAAATCCAATGGTAAGAGTTGAGGCCATGTCTTCATGATGCTGGGGTACCTAATCCTCCGATGTACAACTTTCCCAAGGCAATCATGGCACACCGGATTCATGAAATTCTCCCCTTGGCTTCTCCACCAATTTCCACAGTACCCTCAAACATATATCCTCACCATGCCACACAATTGAAGTACAAAATTGATTTGTGATGAGGGATGGTGTAGGTTACTCACCACATGGCATTTATAATTACATGCCTCAATCACTTTATACAAGAGGTTAATGCTGGTGATGAGGTTTGGGTCAGTGTCAAGTCCACTTATTCATCAAAGGCATAACCAAAAACCACCACTTATGCTCTCTTGATATCATGTGTTAGCCATATGAAATCCCATGTGAGCATACAGACAACAACTCTTCACAACAATAAGCCCCAAATGTCCCAAATCAGATGCTATCCAATTGAAATGGGATTGAAGAGGCTTGATTAAGTGCAAGGTATCAAGATTTCTCAAGGCTCAATGAATAAAAGCATTTAAATCAATATTATGGCCTTCAAAACCCTAATCCTTCAAGAAACCCAAAATACTCATCCAATTAATGTGTGCAATGTATTGGTAGGAAGAGTAATGCATAGGGAAGAGGCTCATTAGCATGAATCTCAAAACTTAATGGTGAAACCCTAAATTTCAAGAGAAAACCCCAAATCTTTCAAGAAGGTAAATAAACCTTAAATCAAGGTTGGAATCAAGCATTGAGCACATGTATAGAAAAAGGAAAACATAGAGAAGTGAAATTTGATGCTAATTTTGGAAAAACCTTGAGTGAAACCCTATTTTTTCATGGTTCAATCCCTAATATGTAAGAGAGGATGCAAATTGAAGCATTGATGCAATTAGGAACTTTCTTACACATTGGAAAAATCTTCCAAGCATCTTTGGTAGCTAATTGGAGGATTTTGACTCCCAAATCCACGAAACATGTGTGTAGCCTACTGTATCCTCAAAGCCTTAAAATCGTGCATAATAGCCACTATAGAGTGCAAAGAACTTGCTAAGTATGCTTATTACCTTGCTTGCCTTATCTTAGAAGAAATTCTAAGCTTTAATCACCATTTATAGCTCTCCAAAACATCACGATTTGCGAAAAATGGCAGGCGCATCCTCATAGTAAAATTGCATGCAAGGGAAGCCAAGATTAAGTTGTAAATAAATCCCTCATCTTCCCCAATCAAATGCCTTAGCTGTTGCTAGATTTAAAAGTTTTGCAAATTGAAGCTCCAAAGCTATCAAGATTTGAGCAAGTAAGAGCAAAAAAAAACATTTTGATTAAGATCACTAATCTTAATTAGTGTATTTTTCTCCCAATTTTGGTTCTAGGATTTGAAACTAGGTGCGGATTACCCAAATTTTGGTCCCCATCAAACCCATGGCCCCAAAATCTTAGGATAAAACAAAGAAAAAATAAATTCAACCATCCAAAGTCACCATACCCATCTTCTTGATCAAGAAAATTAAGAACACTCAAAAGATTTTCAAGAAAATTCAAAAGAGTGGATCAAAAGCAAAGCTTTGATACCAACTAAATCGAACCTAGACCAAGAATCAAGCAATCAACACACAAAATTTCAATTCTAGCATCCATTTGATGGGTAACAAGGAGGTAACAAGCACAAATGAGAAATTCATGAGGTTAAGAAGAAAATAGAGAAAATCCATATGCACATGTAGCAAAGGAGGAATGTGCATGAGGCCTAATTAGGGATTTAACCCCTCACCATGAGGATGGATACCAAG
This sequence comes from Cibotium barometz, assembly GCF_041138505.1. Taxonomy (NCBI): domain Eukaryota; kingdom Viridiplantae; phylum Streptophyta; class Polypodiopsida; order Cyatheales; family Cibotiaceae; genus Cibotium; species Cibotium barometz. Next base: position 26,662,170 of record NC_141064.1, on the reverse strand, counting down.
CTTTCCATGAGGCCTAGACCATGAATGGCCATCGCCAAGAATGGAGCCAAGATTACATGTAAATGTACAATCGATGAATGATCAAAAACATCCCTACAATGAACCCATGGCCCTATTTATAGTAGCCTTGTTCATGGCCCATTATTTACATATTTTTTATCTTAGCTTTTGCTTCATTATAGTTATTAAATTTCTTAGCTTAATCCTCACCTAAACATACCCTTAATCATCACCCTTAATTTTAGGTCCACCTCACTTAATTAATTGGGGCTCACTTAATGTTGATTAAAGACTTGTGTGCATCCTACTTGCTCCCACTTTTGTGCACTTAGCTTACCCTCACTTGAAGTAGGTTCTTTATTTTGGGAATCTACTATGTTTGATTAAGACCTTTATAATGATTCATAACATTCACCAATGTCATTTCTTACAACCTTAGCAATGTTTCTTCTCTAAGGTGCATACTCCCCCTCATTTCCAAGTACTTTTCCACCATCACTTATTTTCTAGCAGATGCACATGGCTACAAAAAGTAGAATGGCCCCCACGGGTCAACAAAGATTCAAAATATTAAGTGAAAGAATATTTTTCATCTTAAATAAGCCCAAGGAAGCACCTAATCAACCATTTGTTGTGGCTCATAACTTTTTGGGTGTAGATACAAATATGTATTCCTATTGGCTCAAATTTTATTGATACTAAAATTGACCCTCATATTTGATGTGCTCATGTGATCCATATAGCCTCTACTAAGTATGCATGCATATGAGAGTTTTAATATTCCCTTCACAACAATCATATATTGCACTTACTTCAAGACACCAAATCATCTTGTAGTCAATACTCTCATATTTGATGTGCTCATGTGATCCATATAGCCTCTACTAAGTATGCATGCATATGAGAGTTTTAATATTCCCTTCACAACAATCATATATTGCACTTACTTCAAGACACCAAATCATCTTGTAGTCAATACTCTTCTAAGAATTATTGTCCTTGATAAGCACCTACGAGGGTGCTTATACAATAAGGGTCCTCACTTTGCGGTCATTTGGTGCGGATTGGACATTGTTGACATATAGCTCGATTGAGTGATACTTCTAATTACATCATCCCAAGTGGCAGTCATTCAGGAGATAACTCAACCAAGTTACGCCCTTGCCACCTAGGATGCTATTGATGATGATGACTACATAAAAGAGACTTGTGTATTCATGATTATCAAAAGGTCAAAAGATTCAAAAGGTTCAAAGGGTATAATATTCCTAGAGCACTTGCCTTTTATAGTCCCAAAGCCCATGTGCCGCCCTAATCCCACATGTAAATGACCCTAAGCCCATGTGCCTAGGCCCATCTCATGTTCATGTGCATCCTAAGAACACTTTGTTACAAACCATCCCCTCCTAACATGCTTTTGTCCTCGAAATTGATGGGGGTGGTTGTGCCCAAAGAAAAGACATATACAAGTGGCTATGTACAAAAGCCAAAAATCACATCCATGACTAAATGTCGATGTAGTGGAAGGCCCATACATGACTCATATGACCCCCAAGGTCAAATGGAAAGGATAAAGGACTCCCGTTGATGAGAGTCTCTATGCAGCCTACTGGATCAAAAGGAAATCCGAGGCATGCAAAATCCAAGGCCATTTAGTCCCACGATAATCTAGTGCAAGTGGAAAGGATAAGGAACCACTATCGATGAAGAAGCTACTCAAGAGGATACCAATGTTACAAGTATATATTTTATCATATTTTGGATGAATTAATAATCGTACAAAAATATGTTTAATTTAATTTGTGCAAGATTCAGCTTAATGAAATGTGCAAGTAAGCACAAGATTAATATATGTGCAAATGTGCACAAAGTCATTTTATGTAACAAGGCCCACTAGCAATTATATTTGGGCAAAGGTTTTGATATGTACAAACCTTAGGGATTTTGATATGATTAAAAATATGTAAAGCAATACCCCAAAAGTGGGAAAGGCAAGCCCAATTTTTACATTCATCTATTCTTAGCTCCTTGGGCTATTTTTATGAATAAAATTCTCTAAGTACTCAAGTCATGGAAGTGGAACTACACGCTTGAGGGGAGAGATTGCACCCAATCTGGTTTACTGTGTGGTATTCTCTATCCTTTACTTTTGATGGTGATGTTATTCTAATTATTTTCGCTTGTGTTATGCTAAGTTATTTAATTATCAATTTTAATTCAAGTCTTTATTCAAATCATGATGTAATTTGTGAGATTTTTAATTAATTCTTCAAGAAATACAAAAGGGTCCTGTTAGAGTGGTATGAGAGATTGGGTGTACATTCTTGAAGAAGATCAAGCTCACCATAAACCAAAGGGTAAAGGGGAGAAAGCTTAGAAGAAATCAAAGGGTAAAGAGGAGAAAGCTTAAAAGACCTTTGGGCCAAAGATTTGAATGGTTATGGGATTTGTATAGACCCTTGGATAAAGATTAGAATCAATGGTTAGAAATTAATGTCACCCTTCTTCAAAAAAACACTATTGTGGAAAGAGAAAGCACGTTTAGTTTCTCAAAAGCAGTTTTCAGAATTTGAATATGGTTTGGAGATCCTTCTTTATGGATGTGATCACCAAGGCATGAGTAGAATTCTCCTACTTTCAGAATTCTAGGCAGTGGCCAGGACATGAATTCTATAATGAGGGTTTTAACTCTCAAATATTTTTTTTTCTCAATCATAAATTTGTGAAGCGCAGTATACCCAAATTTTTAATTAAATTTTTTCGTCTCTCCGGGACAGCCGCGCGAACGTGGAAGAAGAAGGGAGGAAATGGATTGTTCGATTTAGGGATGAAATGGGCTGCTACGCCAATTTGCAAGCTCCCCAAAAGCTTTATAAGCTTTTGCTAATAAAAACTATGCTAATTTGCAACATAGAAGCGCCTTATTTAAGCGTCAATTAATGCTTAACGTTATATATATATATATATATATATATATATATGCTTCATCACACATTGTTGGCCAGATCTCTAGAGAGCCTTCATTTAGGCTTTAATTAAAGCTCAATGCTATATATATATATATATATATATATATATATAAGGCCACATGTTCCTTTTGTATTCAAAGCCTTAAATATAAGGCTTTAGTTGAAGCCTAGGAGATATATATATATATGTGTGTGTGTGTTTACATTCTTTAAAAATGCCTTACAGGCTGGCCATCTCTAGCCATCTACAACAGCAAGCAGTGAAGAAGGCCTTAATAAAAAGCTTTAGAGATATATATAAAAGCTTAAATTGAAGATTTTAATAGCTTTAGTTATCCCTCTGAAAATCTTAGAGACCAAAGATACTCATCGGCCAAGGAAAAATTAGAAGAAAAGTCTTGTTAAGTGACCATTGTAAAGCTAGACAAGTAATTTAGTAAAGACTACTCCAACTATCTTATTTCTCTCATGAAGAGAAACGTTTATACGCTTACCCTTAAATTCCCTCAACTCACCTCATCCCTAATTTAATTATGCTAACTATTAATATGTTGTATTTAAATTTTTCAATGCCTTCTCACTGTTAAACTGTTATGATCCATGTTATTTGATGGACGATAGTCATGCTCATTTATTATATGACGGGGACGCCCGAGTATTTTTACTAGTCAGTATTAATGGATGGATTTCCATATGTGGGTGGACTCCCATGTGTATTTGGTGAAATTTTGGTATTTGATTTATATATTTTTTACGATGATGCCTATTTCTCATGGACGCATTAGGATTGATTGATGCGATGTCAATTGATTGTTACTGACGTGGTTTATGTTTATGAGTTTAGGTGATGAGGTGTGAAAGGGTACTGACTTAGGTGTTGCATAGTGCAAGGGTACCGATTTAGGTGTCGCACGGATGGTGGATTGAGCCATGGCATGTGGATAGATCTCATTATTATATTCACAATATTTTGTGGCCGTATGATATTATTTTGACATCATTGTGATGTGTGTGTGTGTGCACGCGTCAATTTATTGTACAGTGTGCATGCGAGCACTAGTTGATTTATTTTGTAATGTGCATATGTGCACAAGTTAGATTATTATATTAGAAAATTGTGCAAACCTTAGAAGGCTTGAGGACAAAGGATAATTAAATGGCAAAGTCCAAATATGAATGTGTACTCTATTTTTGGCTCAAAGCCTATTTTTGGAATATATCACAAATACCCATGCGAGAAGGAGGCACTCACGTTAGGGGGGGGATATTGTACCCAGTCTTGTGTTCTTGATCTTTCATGCTTTTGATTCATGTTCTTGATTTATGCTATGATGCTATGGTTTAATTTCTTTTATTATTGAATTTGTAAAATAATTTAATCTCCATGTACCATGGTCCTGTAATAGTGGTATCATAGTACGAAAAATTCAAGATTTGAATTTGGGTCATGGAGAGTTGAAAAAAAATCAAGAAATTGATTTTTTCTCAAAGGCTATTGGCTTTGAGTAATTTGAAGGCTTTTCAACAAATTCAAAATTACTTGCCCGGGAGTAGAATCTTCAGCAAAGGTACAAGGCTTTGGACAAGGACACAAATTCATCCAAAAATCCAAGAGGTAAAGAAGAGAAGGTATGGAAAACCTTTGGGCCAAAGAAGCTATGTTTATGTGAATTTTGTGAGCCCTTAGATCAAAATTTGGATGAAGGGCTATCAAGCCACCTTTTAAAGTAAAACCACTCTTCTTCTCCCAAAACCACCCCCCTTCTCTAAAAACCACCTTTCTCAACTCAAATCCTTTCCCTAATCCAACCGTATGATGAAATCAGCAAGAGGAGGAGCAATTGAACCTACAATCGGATTGCTAAACTAGTAAGAGTGTCTGAATTCCATAATCAAGGGTGGAGGTTATGAATTTTTCTTATTTTTCTTTCAATTAATAAAAGCGACAAGTCTCTGCACACACAAATCAAAACCCATATTTATACATATATATATATATAATTCCAATTAATTTATTTTCCCTCTCTCTCTCTCTCCAATTGAACGGGAGGCGACTGCCGATTTCACTCTCCCTTCCCTCCACGACTTAGCATGCAGAGAATTTTTTCGCGGGCTGTTTCCTTTTTGCGCTCCAGCGCTGGGCGTTTCATAAGATTTTTAATAATCTTAATAAGTTTAATATTAAAAGCTTTATAATATAAAGCTTTGATTTTTTATTTTATTTTTTAAAAAAGGGGGCCATATCCATAAATATATCACCTCTTCTCTAAATTTGGGTTAGCTGAGCCGCCAGTTGGAGGCTACGAAATGCTTGAAAAAGCTTTTATTATAAAGCTATGTTAAGTTTTTTTAAATAAGTTTTGTGTAATATAATCTTTATGTAAGCTTTTTCACGAGTCGACCACCATGAGGACGACAACTTGTCTTTCAATTGAGAGGGTAATTATCAACATTTATGATAATCTAGCTAAGTCTAAAACTCATACTTATATATTATTTAATTTTATAGTTAAATTCTAATATATAGGTCAAGTTAGTTCAATGATTAAATATGTACTTTCTATTTGCAGAAGAAAATACATATTAGATCATTTACTATCAAGACTTGGATGAACTAACAATGATGATTTAGTGAAGTTGCTTTAATTTTGCACAAGTGATTGAAGCTTTAATTATTAAAGCTTATTTTAAAGGGTACGTGGATTATTTATTGAAAATTATGCATTTGTGTATTGAGCTAACTTGGCAGGACTCACATCTAGCTCGACATTCCATATGAAATAAGAAACCTTATCTTTTCTCTTGTTTTAATATTTCCTATTCCTTTTAATTATCAGGAAATGGGTGAATATCCGATGGCATCCTACTATTCAGGAATAGCTTGATTCTCTCCATATTCTTTTGATTAAGAACAAGAGTATCGGGACAACTTTCGAAGAAAGATTGAACGATGTCTGTCTAGAATGAACAAAAATAATATTAAGAAGAAAGTTTAAACCTTAGAAGTATCTAACATGCATAGCCCGACGAATGACATCGTATCCAAGATGTCTATTGTCAAGTGTTTTAGGTGTAAGATGATGGGACATTATGCTAAATCTTGCCCGACTAAAAAGAAGAACCAAATTGCACCAAAGGACACACTTGACACCAAAGAGGTTAACGCAATGGACACACTAACCAAAGGTGGAGGTATGTGTTAAAAATTATTTATCGTATACAATTTCTTGTTTGCTTTTGTATCTGTCTTCTAGATATTCTTTCCTTCTAGACCTAGTTAGAAAATTTTAGAAAACTTTAGCTCCTGAAAAGAATTTTAGACACCCCGACCTAACTAGAAAGATCGAGACAATATTAGCAAAAGATATCTTCAAGATCTAGTTGTCCAAATTCAAGTAAAAATGACTATTAGACATTTCATAGAAGATTAAGACTCAATTTAAAGATTTAAGATCCAAGCAAGTTTCTCCAATCCTTGATTCAAGTTATCAATTGCTTAACCATCAACTAGTGATGAGAAAAGTAAAGAAATAGCTCTCAAATGACTAGAAACCAAGTTTAAGTTGTATGTCAATCACAATTAGGAAGTTTATACCAATTCAAGTAAAATTTTTCTAAATTTTCAAGTGTTCTAGTTCAAGATCTATCCGAGTACAAGATTCTTTCTAGACCAAGAATTACTGTAAGTTAAAGATATATTCAACCATAAGAATTAAACCCCTTAAGAATAAGATTTAAAGAATTACAATTATGATTTAACTAAAGACTAATCTCTCAATTTTTGCCCATTCAAGTATTTTTAATCCAAGCTAAGATTCATTACTAGTATATCAAGTTCTTGCTATTAACTAGGGCGCAAAATGTCCATCTTTCTTCAAGTTTAAGATCAAGCTTAAGATCAAGACCTAATTCATTTTTGGAATAAGACTTGTCGTCTAAATTTGAGGATAGAGAAAAGTTATGTGGGAATGAAATTTTCAAAGGGAATTAGCTACTCCATCTCAAACTTCTGTTCTTAAGGTAGTGTCGTGTGGAATTAATCTATGGTATGGGACATTAGATTGGTTTCACATGGCTACACCAGACGCATCTATGTCTTCTATCTTTCACCAGTCGGTCTTTTTTATGTGGAACGTACCTCTATGGAATGGGACACTTAGATCCGTTTCACATGCGTTCACTTGTTTGGTTTTATTTTCAAAATTGTTTAATGTGATGATCTTGTCCTCCACTTGTGCCATGAAGCCATCCACTCATTGATTGCGCAACTGAGGACAATTACTTCTTCCCAACAGGGGGGACTATTATGATCCATGTTATTTGAAGGACGATAGTCATGCTCATTTATTATTTGACGGGGATGCCCGAGTATCACTAGTCAGCAATGGATGGATTTTCATGTGTGGGTGGAGTCCCACGTGTATTTGGTGACATTTTGGTATTTGATTTATATATTTTTTATGATGATGCCTATTTCTCATGAATGCGTTAGGAGTGATTGATGCCATGTCAATTGATTGTTTACTGACGTGGTTTATGTTTATGAGTTTAGGTGATGAGGTGTGAAAGGGTACCGACTTAGGTGTTGCACAGTGCGAGGGTACTGATTTAGGTGTCGCACGGATGGTGGATTGAGCCGTGGCGTGTGGACAGATCTCATTATTATATTCACAATATTTTGTGGCTGTATGATGGCGTTTGATATTATCTTGACATCATTGTGATGTGTGTGTGCACACGCATCAATTTATTGTACAGTGTGTGTGCGAGCACTAGTTGATTTATTTTGTTATATGCATATGTGCACAAGTTAGATTATTATATTAGGAAATTGTGCAAACCTTAGAAGGCTTGAGGACAAAGGCTAATTAAATGGCAAAGTCCAAATATGAATGTGTACTCTATTTTTGGCTCAAAGCCTACTTTTGGAATATATCACAAATACCCACACGAGAAGAAGGCACTCACGTTGGGGGGGGGCAGGGAGATTGTACCCAGTCTTGTGTTCTTGATCTTTCATGCTTTTGATTCATGTTCTTGATTTATGCTATGATATGGTTTAATTTGTGTTATTATTGAATTTATGTTATGATATGATTTAATTTGTGTTATTATTGAATTTATGGAATAATTCAATCTCCATGTACCATGGTCCTGTAACATAAACAACAAAGCATAGCATATAAATAGGGGTAGATCAAAAGCATGCTTTTTGTTTAAGTCTTTTTTTTATTAAATGTTATGTGGTAATTAAAAGACCCTTACTTAAAATTTGCTTACGAGTTTCCTTGTCTTGTAAAGTCCGAAAACCTTGGTTTGAAATCAACATCGGTAAAATGGTTGGGCAACCCTCGATTCGACCACTTTTATGGACACTCAGAGAGACTTCCGGACCACATATTTACCTTCTAGTCGAGAAACTCATCGACCATGAACCTCCCCCATGGCTCTTCTGTGGAAGGATGGACTTGGGTTGTTGCAAGGTCAGGGTGTCTAGTTTTGTCCAGTTTATGCTGGACTAGGACAATGCTTGGAGAGAAAATATGGGGAGATAGGGTACTTCAAATGAGATAAAGGAACTAATAGAAAATATACATGCACTCAAATTAGCCCAATATAACTTAAATTAATACAAATTAGTTTAATTAATCAAAAATATGATGAAATGATTTAAAAATGATCTTTTCTTACTTAGAGTGATCCAATTTTTTTTTCCATAGATACACCATTACAAGTACACCAGTCTCTATAGATACACCATTACAAGTACACTAGTCTCTATAGATACACCATTACAAGTACACTAGATTTTTTTTTCCATAGATACACCATTACAAGTACACTAGTCTCTATAGGTTTTAAATGATTTACATCAAAAATGTAATTTTACTAATTAGATTATTAATATTTACAGACCTTTTGATACCCTGGAAGAATTTTGGAAGAATTTTGGAAAAACGATTATGAGAAATCCAACCATTGGATTTGCAATTTTGACTAACCACCACATTCTAATAATGTCTCACTATCTACTATCACTCTTTTTATCTTCAAGATTGAGCATTTTAAGTGGTAGTTATTATGGGTTCAAAAAGTGGCATATATTATATCACTTTAAAAACCTTGAAATATTTAAAGAAAATAGATAAATGACTTAAAATTTTCTCAAAAAATAAAGTTAAGCTCTATATTATGTGAAGATATAAGGTCCAAAGTGGGAATATCATATGAGTTTATATGTAAACTTTATATGTAAAAGATATTAGCATTTTATGGAATTAGTCCAAATTCGGGACAGGGTGTATACATTGACTTTGTACCTAAAGAAATTAGGACTTTCACGACTATCTAATGATTAATCAGATTATCCAGCTATATTCCCAACTTTGCATGTGATGTTCCAACAAAAGAACTTGAAAGGAAATTCCTTCATTAGCTATGAGAGATTTGTCACTAAAGGTAAACAAATTTCTATTTTTTTACTATTTACAGGGTGCCGGTGGACAAAATTGGGCACCTTGATCCTGCAACCACCCACTCAACGAGGAATTTTTTGGAACTCCACAACAAAATTCGTAGACTTCGACATTACGACTGTTACCCATAATACCTTCCCTGACGCTTTACCCAAGCTGTATATTTTGTACTTCTTCGACATGATTTCTGAAATCCGTATCTACATATCCAACTATTTGGCAACATTACCCATAATAGCTAACACTAACCTCATGGATACCTTTCCTCGACATCTCTTTAGACTGTTTAAGTAGAACTCATGCATCCTTGGCCCTAGATTAAAGATGTATTTAAATTTATTTTTGGTTTTGAATTATAAACTTTAGTAGTTGTGTTACTTCTTTTCATTTCTTTAGATTGTAATTGTGTTACTTCTTTTTATTTCTTTAGATTGTTACTAGTTTTCATTGTATTTAAAATTATAATAGTGCTTAACCAAAATTAATTGTACAGCATAGCATACTCATGTCAATTTTTTTAAATGGTTATAGCATTATGACTCGGTCATCACCCCATGATCCGCTTACTCAATCGGAACTCATGCAACTCATGACACAATGTACCTATTTAGCATATATATCTGAACAAAACCATGCTATTTTTCAACAACTACTACGGATATTCAACAACAGGTAACAAGATGAATGGTCAAAGCTCTGGACACATAATCACGAGGGATGCTTTGTTTCATACCTATTGGAAACCCCACGGTTTTTACTCCAAACATACGTTTTTGCCACCATCTAGAGTGAATGGACATCGTACGTGGATATACTATAGAAGATGATTCATCGATAAACGAATGAAGAATTTATGAATTGATTACATTACCTTAGGACTAGATTACCCCCTGAGAAGATACTAATACTTGACCATACCCACATCATTAGAAGGATGTAAATTTTATTCAAAATTTTTTGTATTCATTTCTCTTGTTATATTAAAACTTTCTATTTTGGAAGTGGTATTTCATTATCTTTATGCTTGTATCAAATTGATTCTCCATTTTCTATAATTTTTAAATAATCACATATGCTTACGAAATTTGTGTCCTTTAAACAATGTATCCTCTATAACTTAGTAAATAATGTTTGCAATATTTTTATGTAAGTTTAATCTTTCAAACGGTGACTCAAACACCTTCCAAGTACGTTTCTTACAGGTCTATTCTTACAATAATGATCATGCTTAAATAATTATGCATAGAATTTAAATTCATATTACTCTAAGTTCTATTTCTTTTATAAACTCATAATAAAAAATAACCCTAGCTACATTTGGAAGAATAATCATATTTCAATCCATTCACATTGTTTCTCATTTTTCTCAATGTAGAGTCAAATATATAAAAGGTACTACTCTCTTACGCTTAACTCAACCTTATAATTGCCAAATTTCATTATTTTAACTTCAAAAGTAAATTAATCTTTCATCATCCAGACTTGTTCACTTAATCAAGGTAATCATGACTAGCTTTCATGTTTTATCAAATTTATCCATTTTTCATTTATAATCTCCCATCCCCTTAAACAACTTTTCCAACTCAAGATTAGCATCTTCCTATCCTTATATCCATAACCAATTTAAATTTTATTTTTATGATGACAAGTTTCTCATAAGATTCTGATTAATAACTTTATATATACTCTATTCATAGAAGTAATAACGATCTATTTCAAGTGCTAATATTATTTTTGACAGATTATTTATATGGCACCAACGATGGAGATATGTATTTGTATATATACTCACTTTTTTTATAAGACTTTTTTATATGAGTTTTTTAATAATATTTTTACAACCTAAGAACCTAATTAATAAACCTTAGATTTAATATTAAGATTAGTTCAAGTTCAATAACTTAAATAAAATTTTTAGATAGAGAAAATTTATCGAAATTTAAGTTTCAGAGGGAACTGGCCACTCTGCCTCAAACTTCTATTTTGAAGGAAGTGATGTATGAAATTAATCTGGTGGTATGAGACATCAGATTGGTTTCATATACTTACTCTAGACACATTTATGTCTTCTATCTTTTTACCATCCTATATGAGTATGTACAACGCGCTTATGTGGTATGGGACACTTAAACTCATCTTACATACATTCATTTGATTGGTTTACTACATATGCATTTTGTGTAGATCTAGTCTTCCACACTAATCATGAAGCCATCCTCTCATGCATTTATGCAACTCTATATCGGGGACGCCCGTATATAGTATGCTTTTGAGACTCCACTGTTTATTTTAGTTGGTTCGTATGGAGGGGTGATTCACGGGGTACTTACTCCTACCAAACATGTGTGTGGCTGTTATTTAATTATTTATGGGTTGTCTATATCTCAAGATGACGTTGGGATTAATTGATGTGTTCAATTAATTGTTTAACTAATGTGGATAGTGTTTGAGTATAGCAACGACAAGTGCGAGGGTACTGATTGAGGTGTTGCACTGCATGAGATGTGCGAGGGTACCGATTGAGGTGTCGCACTATACGAGGGTACCGATTGAGGTGTTGTATGGCTAGTGGATTAAGAGGTGATGTGAAGATGATGATCATTTTTATTTTGTGAATCATGTATTAAATTTTTGTGCATATTATTTTTTATCAGTGTGATGATCACCAATTTTTGTGTAGCACAAGTTTTCTTGATTAGTATTCCATGTCCATAAGAACCTATGAGCCATGCCTTTGTGCCTCTGAGTCATGTTCGGACCTCTAAGTTTACCTTGTAGATTATGACATCAATAGTCTTGTTCTCTCGACATTTTTCTTACACAACTCAGGACAGGTGCTTCCTCAAACGGGAGGACTATTACAAGTATATATTTTATCATATTTTTGATGAATTAATAATCGTACAAAAATATGTTTAATTTAATTTGTGCACGATTCAGCTTAATGGAATGTGCAAGTAAGCACAAGATTAGTATATGTGCAAATGTGCATAAAGTCATTTTATGTAACAAGGCCCACTAGCAATTATATTTGGGGGCATAAAGTCATTTTATGTAACAAGGCCCACTAGCAATTATATTTGGGGGCAAAGGTTTTTATATGTACAAATCTTAGGGACTTTGACATGATTAAAAATATGTAAAGAAATACCCCAAAAGTAGGAAAAGCAAGCCCAATTTGTACGCTCATCTAGTCTTATCTCCTTGGGCTATTTTTATGAATAAAATTCTCTTAATACTCAAGTCATGGAAGTGGAGCTACATGCTTGAGGGGGGGGAGATTGCACCCAATCTCGTTTACTGTGTGTGGTATTCTCTATCCTTTACTTTTGATGGTGATGTTATTCTAATTCTTTTCCCTTGTGTTATGCTAAGTTATTTAATTATCAATTTCAATTCAAGTCAAGTCTTTATTCAAATCATGATGTAATTTGTGAGATTTTTAATTAATTCTTCAAGAAGTACAAAAGGGTACCGTGACAACCAAGATCAAAAGGACATGTATGGTATATATCCCAAACCATTGAAGCTAAGATGGTATTAGCTCTTGGATCAAAAGGAAAGCTTCTCCAAAGAAATAGTAGCTCCACGGTTGAAAGGAAAACTCATAAGCCCATCCTCACAACCACAGTGTAAATCTGGCACGAAAGGTATCCACCAAAAAGCTCAAAACTCCTAGCTAGAATGTCAAATGGTCTTGGCATAAAAGAGTCACCATGTAGACCAAGACTGAGATATGTCATAGATGCCTCTAAATGTCAAGCCACATATCCAGAAACTATGCTCCTCTAAAGAGTCACCATGTAGACCAAGACTGAGATATGTCATAGATGCCTCTAAATGTCAAGCCACATATCCAGAAACTATACTCCTCAAGTGCCAAAGAATGCATCCAAAAGAAAATGTCCTGGCTCCAAAGGCTATAGGCTCGTGTCGACATCTGTAGGAGAGAAAAGAACATATCTCAAAGTCGGCATCATCTGAGGATAACAGTGAATCAATGCTACCATCCCATGTAGCATCACTCAAAATATCAAAAACATGATCCACTACATCAATAGGTATATGGAAATGAGCCAAACCATGCACTAAATCCTCACATGCAAAACCCTCTATGTGTGTATGATGATCTAATGTATCAATGTACTACTCATCAACATCATCATAATTATCACTGAAAAATGAAGAGATATCCTCACATGAAAGATAAATGGTATCATCTCCTAAATCATCATCTAACGACATCTCCGAGGCCTCTAAGGTCATTCTCATAAACATGGTCTATCTCCATCAATGATGTCCCTATGTGACCTATATCCCATGATAAATATATCTCCAACAATATAGGATCTAAGGACATGTCTAGATCAAATGCAAAGTTCTCTAGATCCATATGCGTAATCCCCTCTCTCCTATAAAACCTCAACTCAAAAAAATCATCACTATGCTCATGTGCAATGCCTGACTACCCAAGTATATGCATTAAACCCAAGTAAATGCTGCCACGTATGCTATGAGAGCTAGGAATAGAGACAGAATCATAGATATCTCCATGAATAGAGGATCTAAAAGACTAACCTAGCTCATCTAGCACTAGAAACTCAGGTCTATGCTCTGTTGAAATTACAACAATGTGATGAGCTATGGTGGATCAAATACTAGAATCCACATCATTAACAAAGTGATTAGCAAATAATTAAGACATGATTAGTGAGTAATTAACAAATAGCTTAATGTAGGCATGGATAATAAAAAACCAGCAAATTCTCATTAGGCCAATGCCTCAATTTATAGAGTTTACATCCAAGCATTTTTGCTTGATTCTCTCCACCTCTTCACTTTTCTCAAAATATCTCCCAGAATATCTCCACACTTCCTAAATCTTCTCATGCTACCCTTTATTCTCTCCAAGTAGATTCTTCTCACCTTTTCACAGGTTCTCTCACATTTACAGATTCTCTTTTACAGCCTCTAACCAAGGGCTTGTTCCCGCACACACCTTATTCACTTGTATATTTCAACATGCTCCTCATCACTATTGTATGCTCATCAACATGTGAAGTATCGTCATTCCGAATCACACACATTGCAATGGATGCATCACTAGTCAAGAGTTAATCCCCTTGATAACTATCTCCTAATGCATCACGATGATCCACTGGAAGGGAGGTAGACATAGGCGTATCATCAATCACAATGCTTGGAATGCTCGGTGCTATCCCTCCCATCGAGATCATGCCCACATGATCTGACTCACACACATCACTCTCACTATCACTATCACATACATCATCATCATGTGCATATGTGTCAGTGGTAACATGTGCACGTGTATCACTATCATCATGTGTATGTGTGTGTGATACATCAATATCATCATGTGTATGTGTGCACGATACATCATCATAGGTATATGGGTGTGATACATTATCATCATCTATGCTGATGTCAATGCAGTATATATCTTGAGGAACATAATCATGGCTACTCAAGAATGTAGGACACTCAAATAAGTGACCATAGGAGTCATCCCAACTGATAAAAAATGATCCATCTTCCTCCAAGAAATATCTCAATGACCAACAATCAAAGGATCCTTGAATGTGCCAATCTCTCTCATCCCATAAATGATGAACATGTATAGACAATAAACTCTACAACTCCATCCTCCATTTATGGCCTCAATGAACTATCTCCTTAATCACGTGAAATAAATGATGAAGGATCCAATGGTCGAAGTTTGGATGTCCCAAATGTATGTACAAAGTCGGCAAAAGTGATGTATAATCTGATCATGTCGGGTAACCCATGGTACTGCGTACGAAGAATCCCAACTAAGAATATAGCATCACACATGCGTCCCTAATCATCAAGATGATGTCATCTCTAGAGAAAAGAAAGACCATGGTGAGTAGCAGAGGGGTAATAGTAATAAACCATGGCTACATGCAAACACTACCCCCAATGCTCAAAGCATATGATAAATACCCAATAAAAACTCGACGTGTCACACAAATGTTGTAGCCAATGCGCCAAAGCATGTGAACAAGGCGGAAAAAAATCTCAAAATTCCACTGTGTGTGAGAACACCACAAATACTCTACAACCACAAATACTCTACATGCAAAAGCCACTGCCTAAAGAAAATAAAGAGTAGCCAAGGATAATAAAATATGCACCAAAATATGGGCAATAGGGAGAATGGGAACGGCCAAACTCTCTCTGGAGGCCAAAATGTGAAAGGGGATTCAAACCCTAAGTTGGGAAGTAAAAGAGGAAAAAAACAACATAAGACCCTCCCTTCTCTCTTGCAAAAAGTTTTTTTTTTTTTTCTTAACTCTCTCCTCCTCCGGCTTACTTTAAACGCAATGTGGCTGAGAGCTAATTTTTCTCTTCTGCTTTGCTTCCGTGTTAGCTTAATCCTCCGGAATCTCGACTTTACCGTCTGCAGGTCCTTGTGGTGTGATGTGCCCTCGATTTCACAGGGCCCTTCCCTCCTTACCCTGTCTTGCACCGGTATAGCTCGTGCTCTCCACACAATGCCTCACAAATAGGCGAATAACCAGTGCTTCATCGTTGGCAGAATTGATTGTCTTCGCTCACTCCTAGCTGTAGCGTTGTTGTGAACATACCTGCCAATAGTGTGTTTAACTCTGGAAAACTATGCTGGATTTTGTAGTTGATCGTGGATGTTATTTTCTTACGCTGCTGGCTTTTGTGCGGTCTTTGCAGGCAGCTTTTGGCCGTATGCTGCCAACAAAGGGTTTTCCGTAGAGCTACCTGCACGTTGACTAATGCATAGGGTTTCCCTAGAGGAGCAAATCGATCTGCGCGTTTACTGCTGCATAGGGTTTCCCTAGAGCAGTTTGTACATGTTACTGCTATTGTGCTTCGCCTTGTGAGATATCTAAATTCAGTAGATCAGCCACCATGAGCAGCAGAACGAGGCTGCTTTGTGCTGAAGTGAAGCTAGTTACAATAAAGAACATAGCAGCAGAGCCCGTTGGAGAAGGGTGATTATGCTCTGATACCAATGAAAGAAAGCAGCATCTAGATTAATCCGAATTTAACTTAATTAGCATTAGATTAGTGTAGATTAAGATGATTAGCCTTGGGTTTAGAGAGAGAAGAGACTTGTGTATTCATGATTATTATCAAAGGATAAAAAGGATAAAAAGGTTCAAAGGGTACAATACTCCTAAAACACGACTTTTATAGTCTCAAAGTCCATGTGCCCTAATCCCACATGTAAATGACCCTAAGTCCATGTGCCTAGGCCTACCATCCCGTGTGTATGTACATCCTAAGAACACTTTGTTACACGTACCTTACAACCAAATGTGCTCTAATGGTGACCAAACTTTGCAAATGTATATATGTGGACCCTACCCTCCCTCTAGCAAAGTTTATTCTCACCATCGGAACACATTTGGTTGTATGTGCAAGCCAAAGGTCCAATTTTGAGGGGGTTCTCTACCCTCACTCTTACAAATTTTGGTCAACCATCAAGCATATTTGGTTTTCATGTGCGTGTCAGACACATATACACACTTGGAAAGTTAAGTCATGATACAGGTCTCATGATCAACCTTGTATAGCGCTGGAATTGAATATATCTCTTGTGCTTGCATACTTATTGAAATGCCACAACCATGCTATATGCATCAAACTAAACTCCATAACCATCCATGCATGGCATTCTTGTTGAGAGTGATCTTCGGCATAGAGCATCTCAACAAATAGTAGTCTACCTGCTTCTTATTGCCATTGAGGGCAATGACATAAAACAACAGCAAAGACATTATTCATGGTCAATAAATCTGTAATCTTGTCATAATCAATTGTTGCAAACATGGGAGCAACATCATGTGCTATATGTACATGCATCGGATGCTCAGGTGTTATCATTCGCTCACTTGAAAGATCTATCCATGCAGACATGCCTTGGTGCTATCATTAATCAAATGATTACATCTAGGATCGCGACCACTAGAAGCCCAGAATACCCTAACATGACCCCACTAGAAGCCCATAATATCCCAACACGGTCATTAGAGGCCCGTAATATCCGAGCATCATCCACATCTAGACTTTGACTCCTCAAAGAATGTGAGAGTTGGCTCTCATCTTGCCTATCACACATGGGGTCTACATATGGCCGCTATAATAGCGTGATGAGCGACCAATGTATCCAAATTATGTGAGAATAATAAATTGTGACAAGGAATTGAGATCATAAAAAAAGTGTGAATGACCTTGGACACATGACGACATATGACTAGCTTGCCTATGGTGGCTCTTGCATCCATATTCTCACTAGAAGAAGCAGGAGGAGGAAGCAAGGCTCTCACATGCTTCATCCAAACCCAAGGGGTAATTGTAGGGAGAGATGGAGAAGGCTCAACTGGAGGTGAGGTTGGTGGTGGCCCTCCAATATTAGAGGTTGCCAGTTTGTGTGCTCTCCACTCTCTTTTTTGCTCATGAGGTATCTTCTTTCTCTTAGCTTCTTAATTCTTATGTGTGGGGGGTTTCCTATTCCTATCAAATTTATATCTCCTACCCCTTTGTGAGCCCATTCTCTCTAAATTGCTAGACTAGATAACAAGCTAAATTGAATGAAATGAGGATAGAAGTGTGTACATTTGTAGGAAACAATACTCTTTTATCTTGCATTGTATTGGATATATTCTAATTCATGAGATAAGATTTTCCTTATTCAATTGGATGATTATGGATTATTAGATTTTTTCATAAATAAAATATACATGATATCTTTGGTTAGATTTTTGAAATGGGGAGGAATTCGATGTAATATATATTTAAAAAATATTTTAAAATAATAATAATTCTAAAAACTAAATAAAATTCTTGTTCAAAGAAGAATACATAGAATATATTCATCTTAACTATGAAATAATATATTATTTAATTTATATATGTGATCTTTTTTTAAATTAAAAAATTATTTTTTTAAACAAAAAACTTATTAAAAATGTGAATTTCTATAATTAATTTACTATTTATGTTTAACTTATATAAGACTTTGAAGTAAATTAGAAATTTAACCCGTTAAAAATGAAATCTGACCACATGATCACATTGTCCTCATAATGACCTATCCTTGGGTCATTAAATCAAGTAAAAATATATAATTTATGCTATAAAGATGTATTATAAAAAAAAACTACTCTTTCTGTACACCTTCAAAATATATACAAAATAATTTAAAATAGAAATTACACGCAAAAATTACTCAATAAATCAAGTTAAGATTGTCGTTACATACCTTTCTTACGTGTAAAGTGAGGATGGAATTGGATTTAAAATAAGGAAGTATATTAACATTTTATGATCACGTTGTCTACCTATTCAAGTTTGGGTCATGCCATATACACTATATTTGTGACATAAGAAATTTGGCATTTATTTATTTTTTATTTTTGATCGAACCATATGTAAGAACATGACTAATAGTGTGATATTTTATTAGAAGAGTTCAATGTCAAATTCCTTTGTCAGGTGGGTGAGATAGCCATTTTTAATGAAAAATAACTATTTTTTACTACAAAATCTTCAAAGGTGAACAAAAGTGTGGACCCTTATTGTACAACCAACCCTACATAAAATTATATTGTAGTTCTCCTCAAAAAATGTAGCCTCAATATGACCTTAATATTAAAGAGGGGGTAACATATTTAATCTTAACCAACTTCTCTTTAAGCACTTGAATATTTTCATGGTATATGAGAAAAAACCCAAGTCCTATTCA
Source organism: Cibotium barometz (assembly GCF_041138505.1). Taxonomy (NCBI): domain Eukaryota; kingdom Viridiplantae; phylum Streptophyta; class Polypodiopsida; order Cyatheales; family Cibotiaceae; genus Cibotium; species Cibotium barometz. The sequence goes on along the minus strand of NC_141064.1, from coordinate 26,642,956 downwards.
TTAACCTTGAGAAGTTCAAGTTCATGGGAAAAATCATTCAATTTCTTGATGACATCAAAATACAAACAATACTTTTAGAGAGTCTTCATATTACTTCTAGTTTTTTCCATTTATAAAAAATTAGAGTCAATCAACACCTCAATAGACCTTTAAAGCTCTCAGAGTCCTAAAAATAAAAGATATACCTTGTATTGATTAGGAGAAATCCATAAATTGTTTCTCAGATGTATTGAATATATAGCGTGATGACTATTATTCAATGACATCTTTGTAGAACATTAAAACTCTCACATTCAAGTACTCCCTCATAACCAATTTTTTAAGTCTTTTGAGATGCACTCTCATTCTTATATAAAAAATATCTAACAAGTTATAGCAAATGAACTTGTCTTAAGGATTCTTATATTTAAACAACACCCTAAACCACAATAAATTGTGCATAAGGACCCTCACTTTATGGAAAGTTTTCTTTGCATTTGAACAATAGTTCAAATGTTAATGTGAAGATTCGTACCATTAACAATTGGATAAATCAATGTAAATACAACATTAGATAAGCTAATATATTAAATGTAAGTCACCAATATATTAGATATCTAATATAGTAAATGTAGGTCACCAATATTGCATGGTAGTGACGTCAATTGATATATCACAAAAGACTGAGTGATGTGATTTGTAATGTAAATGGAAAGGCTTATCATAGAAAGTCTTTACTATTGGTTTATTAGGTCAGGTACAAGAAAGTGTGTTATAGGAGTCCAAACCAGGTGTAAGTGTAAACATGTCGAAGATTTTGTCCAAACCCAAGCATTAACATTACCTTGCTAAGAAAGGACCAATGAGCTTTGTCATAAGCCTTTTTGAAACTTAGCTATATATGCATACATTGATTTTCTCACTTCTCTAGATATTTTTGATTTCCTCACACGCTATCATAGATATTAGTTTCTAGAGTTAAGGTTTAATTCTTAAAGCCACCACCACCTCGTAATGATCTTGTCAGTGAGATAAACACTAACATTTTTAAGGCATGAATATCCTAGATATTCACAATCGTGAAAAACTAGGCTGGTTTTTCATGCTAAAAAGTCATACATAACATGTTTTGTACATCCTCACTTGTAACTAGATGTTGTAGGGAGGTCCACAGCTTGCTAAAATGCTAGAGTTATTATGAGGTTGAGAATAAACCATAACACAATACCAAGTGTTGGAATTAGGGTTGCAGGAAAGCACACAAAGCTTGGAGAAGAAGAAGCAAGAATGCACACAACATACAATGTACTAGATTGTGTCAATGTACAAAGATAAGTTAGCCCTAGAATGATAGGCGTACATATAAGCCAGGGGAAAAAACCTCCTAAAGAGGGAAAAAGTTCCACGGTGGTCCTAAGTGTGTTCACACACATCACTGCCTATATATATGGCAACAAATCCCCCCCTGGGAGGAGTGATGGTGTGAACGAGAGCTAGCACTCATGTATAGGGAAGTGCCATGCCCGAAGTAGATCAGTCCACAAAGGGGAGCAAGCCCAAAGCTTTGCGAAAAGCTTCGAACTTCTCACGAGGAAGTGTCCTGTGTTGGCGCATAGGCCAAGCTGATCTTTCCTGCTGAGAGTCTCTCCCTGACATAGTGATAATGCATCTCAATGTGCTTTGTGCAAGCATGAAAAACTGGGTTTCTCGCAACTGCCAATGCGCTCTGACTGTCAGTGTAGATAGAGGTGGCAGACTCCTGTCCAACACCCAAGTCAGCCATAAGCTGTCTGAGCCACACACATGAAAAGATGCAGGGGGGAAGAGAGCTTGAGCTCTTGCAAGCACACACACACACTCACAAAACCCTAATAGAGAACACACAAGGTGAGAGGCTGAAAATCTTCTTCTTCTCTACTCAACACTCAACACACCATATACAAGAATAAGAGTACACACAATATGAAAGGTACTCAACCAAATACATACACGGGTTCTCTATAGTGTGAACCCGACTAAATGAGCTGGCGCTATAACTATGCCAGTCTCTAGAGTGACTGTCACACAGCCTGTCATCCCACTGGCCGCATATCACCCAAGATCTCACCAACCATGCCAGTGGTGTAAGTGTGGGGCCTATCCCCCAGGCGGGTCATCAGTGGCCACCGCCTCACTAGACGAGCTCGATATCTCAACACTCCCCCTCGAGCTCAACTCCATCTCATGTACACCAAGCGAAGCCCTGAATCTGTGAAGCTTCTCTGTACCCAATGCTTTGGTGAAGATGTCAGCTACCTGATCCTCTGTGCTGACATAAACAAGGTCAAGGTCTCCTGCCAAGACCTTCTCTCTGACGAAGTGGTAGTGGACCTCTATGTGCTTCGTACGAGCATGAAAGACTGGGTTCCTGGCCAACTGTATACTGCTAATGTTATCACAGAAAATGACAACTTGTCTATCCACCGATAGACCCAAATCTGCAAGTAGCTTCCTCAACCAAGCTACCTCACATGCTGCCATAGCAGCTCCTCTGTACTCGGCCTCTGTACTCGATAGAGCAACCGTAGGCTGCTTCTTGCTGCTCCAAGTCACAGCAGCACTCCCCAAAGAAAACATGAATCCACTGGTAGATCTTCTGTCTGAGATACTACCAGCCCAATCAGCATCTGTGTACCCATGTACACATATCTCTGTCCCAGTCTCATAGAATAGTCCACAATGCAAAGTAGACCTCACATACCTCAGTATGCGTCTCACAGCATCCAAATGCGGTTTCCGTGGAACCTGCATAAACTGACTCACCAACCCAACAGCATAGCTCAAATCTGGTCTGGTGATCGTCATGTAGATCAAACTTCCTACTATGCTCCTGTACATAGTAGGATCCTCCAAGATCTCTCCTGAATCTGCACTCAACTTGCCATTCTGATCCAATGGCACAGAAATAGGCTTACAGCCTGTCATACCATACTTGGACAACATGTCCAAGCCATATTGTCTCTGCAGTAATCCAATACCATGTGGTGACCTAATCACCTCAATGCCCAAGAAATATCTGAGCTCCCCCAGATCCTTCATCTCAAACTTCTGTCTAAGCAAGATCTTTACATCAAAGATCTCTGCATCATGGTCCCCCGTAATGATCAAGTCATCTACATAGATGACAACAAGCTAAACCCCTCTATCACCATGTCTCACATACAATGAGAAATCTGCATTGGCTACATGAAAGCCAATAGTGACAAGATATTCAGAAATCTTGTCAGACCATGCTCTTGGTGCTTGCTTTAAGCCATACAAGGCTTTCTTCAACCTGCAAACATGCTCGGGGTGACCCACATCCTCATAACCAGGTGGCTGCAACATATACACCTCTTCTTGCAAATCCCCATGCAAGAATGCATTCTTTACATCCATCTGATGTAAAGACCATTGCTTTGACGCAGCCACTGCTATCACAACTCTCACCGTTGCCATCTTGGCAACTGGGCTGAAAGTTTCCTCATAATCAATCCCATATGTCTGCGCATATCCTTTGGCTACCAATCTAGCCTTGTACCTGTTTATGCTTCCATCACTGTTATGTTTAACTTTGTACACCCACTTGCATCCAATGGCTTTCTTGCCTTCAGGCAATTGCACTAAATCCCAAGTCTCATTTCCATATAGTGCATCCATCTCCTCATCCATAGCTTTCTCCCAACACACATTTCCAACAGCCTCATCAATGCATGTGGGCTCTACAACCTGCACAACCTTTGCCATATATGCATAGTGATGTGCCACATAACCATCATATGTAAATCTCTGCACAGGGTTTTTCACTCTCCCTGATCTTCGCAGCTTTTCATTCATGGCCTCCATAGCCTTCTTTACACCAGGTGTTCTCATAGCTGGGATCCCAAGCTCCTCATCAAGGCTCATATCTGAGCCACTAGACTCTCCATCAACATGAGAATACCCTGCAGAAATGTCAGGCATACCAAGGGGCTCAACCACTTTCTCCTTTCCTTTACGTGATGTACTAATCACATTTGCAGGGCTGGTATTATGACGCAGCCTGCCAGTCCATGGTCTATCAACAGACCCACTAGATGAGGACTCTCCTGGTCCACTCAAAGACTGTGATTGCTGACCTGCATTCGGTGCAACCACACTTCCACTCACATCAGCCCCAACAGCTTCTTTTTCAGCAGCATACCAGCTGCTCATCTCATCAAAGACAACATCCCTGCTTACCCTCAACTCACGTGTAGCAGGGTTATAACACCTGTATCCCTTTTGCTCAAGGGAATATCCAATAAACACACATTTTTCAGCTTTTGGATCCAGCTTGGTTCTCAGCTCATCTGGCACATGCACATATGCAATGCATCCAAAAACTTTCAGATGAGACAAATCTGGTTTTATGCTAGTAAACCTCTCCTCTGGAGTTACATCATGTATGGCTGCAGTTGGAGTCCTGTTCATGATGTATACTGCTGTAGAAACAGCCTCAGCCCAATAGCAATGCGGCATATTCTTCTCTTCCATCAATGCTCGCGCAATCTCAGCAATGTGCCTGTTTTTCCGCTCAGCAACTCCATTTTGCTGCGGAGTATATCTGCATGTGAACTGTCTCCGAATACCATTCTTCTTCAAGAATTCAGAGAACTCATTGGAGAAGTACTCTCCCCCTCCATCTGACCTTAGGCACTTCACATATTTTCCTGTTTGCTTTTCAACCAAAACTCTGAAATTCTGAAAGTGAGTGAACACCTCACTCTTCTCTTTCATGAAATATACCCACACTTTCCTTGTGTGGTCATCAATGAAAGTGACATAGTATCTGCAGCCTCCCATAGACACGGTCTTCGTAGGACCCCATACATCTGAATGCACAACATCTAGTGCATTTCTGCTCACATATCTATTACGTGGAAACACATGCTTTGTTTGCTTCCCAAATTGGCATGCTTCACATATTTTCTGCATACCTTCCACTTTAAATTTTGGCAGCCCTGTCACAATTCCTTTTGTCTGCATAGACTTCAATCTCTGCACATTTACATGTCCAATTCTTTTATGCCATATGTCTGTGTCTGCAACAACTCCTGAACCATTTGCAAACATCGCAGCACTCATTTCAGGCATGTCTACATTCAACGTAAACATTCTGCCCACTCTGTTGCCTTTTGCAACCAACCTGCACTTGTCTTTAAAGTCTTCGACATAACACCCATCAGGGTTAAACCTAACCTGCAAACCCTGCTCAATCATCTGGCCAACTGAAACCAGATTCTTTGTTATGTTCGGTACATGAAGTACATCTGCAAGGTACTTCACCTTGCCATCCTGCATAGACAATGGCACATCTCCAACGTGGGCGATTAGATGAGCAGTGTCATCCCCAGTTTCCACAAAACCTGGTCTTTCCGGGTTTTTCATCTCCTTGAACCACTCCCCATGACTCGTCATGTGGTTCGAAGCGCCTGAATCCACATACCATACATTATCTTTTTGTGCTGCATCAACATTTTCAGACATGGCATTCACAACATGCTGCATAACAAACAACCTTTCATTATCCTCATTATTTCTGCTTGAGGATGCATAGTTGTTTTGCTGCACTTTCCCATTTTGCATGTCAGCCTGCTTCTTATAACATTCTGACTGCACATGTCCAGGCTTACCACAATAATAGCATTCACGTGCATCATTATATTGTCTTTGCCAATTTCCACGGCCTCTTTGACTCCCCCTGCCTCTGAATCTGCCTCTTCCACCTGCGTGTTGTTGTTGTTGTTGATTCTGGGACTGTTGTTGTTGCTGCTGCTGCTGGCCATAATTCTGATTACCTATTCGGCCACCTCCTTGACCGCGTCCACGGCCTCCTCTACCTCGTCTTCTTCCTGAACTCGTGTAGAAGGCCTGTTGTTGCTCTGAACTGTTTTTGCTTTGTGAAGACTGTTGGTCTTCACCCAAGTTCTTCTCTTCAATAATCAGCATAGACACCAAATCTGTAAAGTTGGGAATGTTTTCCCGAGTCTGAATAGACGTCTTAAACGCCTTGTATTGTGGCCCGAGACCACGTAGACAGACTTCCACCTTGTCATCATCATCTACTGACACACCAATAGATGCAAGGGATTCCACAATACCCTTTATCTTCAACGCATAGTCATTCACAGACATGCTCTTTTTCTCCACAATATGAAGTTCATTCTTCAACTGTATCTTACGAGCCTTGGTATTTGTTTCATAAAGCTTTACCAAGGTGTCCCACGCCTCCTTGGGGGACTTGGCATCCTGAATGTGCCCAATCATGGTGTCCTGTATACTAATGGAAAGCCAATACATTACTTTCCTGGCTCCTTGGTTCCAATCTTTAAACTCTTTCACATCTGCAGCAGTCGGATTTATATCCGGTATCTCCGGTGCCTCTTCATGCTCACCTTCAATGTAGTCCCAATAGCCTTTTCCCATCAGGAAATTAGTCAGCCTGAACCTCCAAGCATGGAAGTTATTCTTGTCCAGCTTCTCAGCCACAATCTGTGTTATGCCATCATTAGACATCTTGCCAAACACACAATTTTACCAGAAACTGCACTCTGGTTTTTCTGCACAAATGCTGTATTTTCTGCACAGCGGTACTGCAGTCCACTCAAATGTCACAACCAGTGACTTCAATGTGCATACATACACCCAATGGCAACTGTAGACCTCTTTGCAGCACCCACAGTGTCTGCACAGTCAATTTGTCTTCCTGCAGTTCTTAAAACAGAGTTCTGCAGAGAATCGATGACTTACCCGCAGTGCTCGAAATCGCCTGCTTTCTGAAAAACGGAGGTCCAGACGCGCCCGAAACGCGTTTTCGGCCTGGAAATTTCAGTCCGAAGGACTCCAGTCCGAAGGACTGTATAGTTGCCCTATAGCTTCACTCCCGCGAAGAAAGCTCCTCAATCGGAGATCGTTTGCCGGTGCCTCCCGTAGAGCTCCCGACAAGGGTGTAGTCACCAACACAATAGGGAAGAGTAGTTGAAGCTCTTACCCTCGTACCGCTTTCTGTGGTTCTCTTGCTTGCAGCTCAGCCCTTAGCACGAACCAGGCTCTGATACCATGAAAAGATGCAGGGGGGAAGAGAGCTTGAGCTCTTGCAAGCACACACACACACTCACAAAACCCTAATAGAGAACACACAAGGTGAGAGGCTGAAAATCTTCTTCTTCTCTACTCAACACTCAACACACCATATACAAGAATAAGAGTACACACAATATGAAAGGTACTCAACCAAATACATACACGGGTTCTCTATAGTGTGAACCCGACTAAATGAGCTGGCGCTAGAACTATGCCAGTCTCTAGAGTGGCTGTCACACAGCCTGTCATCCCACTGGCCGCATATCACCCAAGATCTCACCAACCATGCCAGTGGTGTAAGTGTGGGGCCTATCCCCCAGGCGGGTCATCAGTGGCCACCGCCTCACTAGACGAGCTCGATATCTCAACAACACACTCAACCGTAGCAGTGAAAGCTACCCTATATTAAGCTTCACAACTAGAAGTGGCCATAGTAGGTTGCTTCTTGCTCAACCAAGATATGCATGAGCTACCGACGAGCATGAAACAAAAATCACTTGTGGACACTCTTGTGTCATAGCAACCAGCCCAATCTGAGTTCGAAAAAGCATGTAAATCTGGCAGCAATGATCCCCCCTTGGGATAAAACAACCCAAGATGTATGGTGCCACTCAAGTAGCGAAAGATGTATTTAACTGCCTTCCAATGCTGAGACCCTGGGCTATGCATAAACTTGCTCACCTGTGAGACTGCAAATTGAATGTCCGGCCTCGTAATGCATACGTAAATGAGGCAACCAACAGCTGTCTGATAGAGTGTGACATCAAAGTGATCTCCAGCATCATGAAGACTCAACTTCAAACCTGTCTCCATTGGAGTAGCAATAGGCTTGTAGTCTTCAAGGCCAAATCTCCGCAACAATGTCTCAATATACTTTGTCTGACACAAAGCAAATCACACTGGTTAAATTGTATCCCCAAATAATGATGCAAATGCCCCAAATCTTACATCTCAAAAGAGGCATTCAAATCAGCCTTAAAATCGGCAATATGACTCTCATTTGGTCCTGTGAGCAGCATGTCATCGACATAGAGAGCAATGATTAGATGTACATCCTCCACACGTTTAACATACAAAGTGCTTTCTGTTGGACTATTCTGAAAACCATGTGTAGTCAAATATGCATGTATCTTTTTATACCAAGCTCCTGGAGCTTGCTTTAAACCATATAAAGCTTTTTTCAACGTGCACACTTTGTTTTCCTGCCCTCTTTGAACAAAACCATGAGGTTGCGATACATACACCTCCTCATGCAAATCTCCATTCAAGAACGCAGTCTTTATGTCCAACTGATGTACATTCCAACCATTATGAGCTGCCAATGCACAAATGCTACGAATGGTAGTCATACGACAAGTGGGAGCAAAGGTCTCATCAAAATCAATGCCCTTTTCTTGAGCATAACCCTTTGCAACAAGTCTAGCCTTATAGCAATCAACACTGCCATTTGGCTTTCGTTTCAACTTAAAAACCCACTTACATCCAATGACCTTTTTACCAAATCACACAAAGACCATGTACCATTCTTCATTATAGCATCATATTCACTTTGCATTGCAGCCAACCAATTTTTTGATTTTTGTGCCTCATCAAATGAAAGAGGTTCTTCCTCTTCACACATACTAGACACAGCCAAAGCATAACAATCTGATGCATAAGAGGCATGTTGAAAACTTGAACGAGTACGACTAGACATAGGTGCATCAATTTTACTATCACGTAAGGTTTGCACCAGCCATTTAGGCATACCTCTAGCTTGCTCATTTTCAGCCCTATCCTCATGAATTACATCCTGTAAATCTGCATTAGAAATAGGCTGATCTATGATGTCGTTTGAAATCTTCATAGGCTGAATATTTACCTCATTAAGACTTACATTTGAATTCCCACCTGCAAACAGAGGCAACAATGTATCAAATACATCCCGTGAGCTCACACCTGTCTCTTTGGTACATGATAACAAAGGCTGCACAGCATCTTCCACAAAAACAACATCTCGACTAATCAAGATACGCTTTGACTACGGATGATATAATCTGTAACCCTTGCTCTCAGTACTATAACCAACAAAAATGCATTCGACAGCCTTATCATCCAATTTTCTACGTTGTTGCACAGGCACTAAAGCATAGGCCAAGCAACCAAAGACAAGCAAGTGACCAATAGAAGGCTTCCTGCCATGCCAAGCTTCATATGGAGTAACAGACTGCAAGGCCTTAGTGGGACACCTATTGAGTACATATGGAGCACACATGACAGCCTCAAGCCAAAACGCATGTGGCAAAGCTTAGTTTTTGACCATACATCGTGCCATCTCCATAAGTGACCTATTTTTTCTCTCAGCAACACCATTTTGCTGAGGGGTATACGGCACTGTACATTGGTGTTTTATTCCACGACTAGCCAGAAATGCATCAAACTCTTTAGACATGTACTCCCCCCCCGATCAGAATGGAGGGTGCCCACAATACAATTGGATACATTTTCAACCATAAGCAAAAACTGTTTGAAGCACAAAAACACTTGGGACTTTGCCTTCAGTGGATATACCCATGCATGCCTTGAGTAATCATCAATGAAAGTCACTAAGCAAGTGTTTACCAAATGACGGAGTTTGCATAGGCCCACATACATCACTATGTACAAGTTGTAATTTGCGAGTGGCCCACACAGAACCATCCTTTGAAAACGCAAAATGCTGCATTTTGCCCAAAATACAGCCTTCACAAACATGTTTCAATGGTGCCTCAAGAGGGGGCAATGAAGCAACCATATCAAATTTCTACAAACGTAGCAAACTAGCAAAGTTCAGATGACCAAAACGAGCATGCCATAGTTTTGCATCTGAAACTGCCTTTTCATCAAAAACTGCATTTGTTGAATCTTCAACACACTTGTCATAAGAATTGAGCCTATACAGCCCACGAAACAAGGTGCCAGATGCAATAATCGTATCACCAGAAGTCAAATCATGAGCAATACATCTGTCATCCACAAATTTGACTACAAGTCCAAGTCTAGCAAGCGCAGAGACAGACAATAGATTCTTCTTTATCCTTGGCACATACAAAGCATCTTAAAGTGTGAAAGCACTGCCATTTGCAGCAGTAAGCATAATTTTACTAATGTCCTTCACTGGGTAAGAAGCATTATTGGCACATGTGACAGTATTCCCATTAGGGACAGCCTCAAGACAAGTGAATATATCACGATACGAGGTAATGTGCTTTGTAGCACCACTGTCAAAATACCATACATCCGAGTCAACAAAAACTGCCAAACATGCATTATGTACAGATGGGTCATACTGGCAATACACGCTAAATGCCCATTCTATATCCTGCATAACATTTACAGAATCTGCATTTGTAGAAGCATCCGCTATTGTGGCTGCATTTGACTCTTTCTTCTTTGCCTCTTTAGCCTTTAGCTCAGGGCAATTCTTAATGATATGATCAGTTGCCTTATAATAGTTACACCTGATCTTTTTCTTACCTTTATCAAGAGCCTTCTCAGACCTATTGTTGCTACCTGTGGTGGAAGGAGAAGAAGTTACAGACCTACTAATAGGAGAAGAAACAGTGGAAGGGGCTGTCTTACCACTTCTTCTTTGCTGGGTAGCAATAGCAATAAATGCCTAATCAACTGCACGCTGCCTCTAGCCCTGTTTTGCCTGGACTGCGCTTCTTGCAAGAGCTTGTTGACTAAAGTATCATACTTGACAACATCAGGTCTGTCCTCAGTAACAAGTCTCCACATGGAAGCAAAAGTTTGACATGACTCAGGTAAAGCATCAAGAACAGTCTACACAAGAGAATGATCAGGAATAATATCACCTGCAAAAATCAACTGTTCCTTGAGATCTTTAATCTCAGCAAGAAAAACATTCATGTCATCGTCTTCGTGCATAATCTTTGATTCTAATTGTTTACACAGGCTAGAGATTTTTGCCTCGTACGACCTGCATACAAACCAACTAGAATATCCCAAGCTTGTTTTGCTGTTTTAGCTGAACGAATATGTGGAGTGATGTTACGTTTGACAAAAAGTGTAATCAAGGCATGAGCCTGCGCATCTTTACCATCCCAATGAGCTTGTTCAGCAGTGGGTAAAACAACAGCAATAGTAGAGTTGCTAGAACCTGCAACATCCTCAATAGATCCTACATCCACAGAACCTGGACGTATATCCATACCTTGCACAATGTTCCACACTCCTTTTGCAACCAAAACATGCTACATCATGTATGCCCAAAGTGGGTAGTTGCTGTCTCCATCTAGTTTGTCATCAGCAAACAATATGCGAAATACATCATTGCTGTTATCAGCCATGCCACTGATTGAAATTGATGCAAAAGCTACCGAAGCAAAGATTGAACAGAAAACAACTGGTGCTATGTAGCACAGTCAACAATAGAATACGTATGCCTATTTTGTAAAAAATTGCACTGTCGAAATTTCTGCACAAAATGACGAAAACACCTGTACAGAACTTGCAATGCAAAAATGGAGCCCGAAACGACCTCAGATGCAAATTGTGAGAATGCTTAACTATAGAGTATAGGGACCTGCAAACGCTCGTGAAAGCTCACCTGAATCGGAGAACGTGAGTCGGAGGGTGCTAGCTACGTAGCCCTGGGAGCCGATGCCTGCTCTGATACCAATTGTCGAAATTAGGGTTGCAGGAAAGCACACAAAGCTTGGAGAAGAAGAAGCAAGAATGCACAAAACACACATTGTATTAGATTGTGTCAATGTACAAAGATAAGTTAGCCCTAGAATGATAGGTGTATATACAAGCCGAGGGAAAAAACCTCCTAAAGAGGGAAAAAGTGCCCCGGCGGTCCTAAGTGTGTTCACACACATCACTGCCTATATATATGGCAACACCAAGAACCTTCACCTAAACCTATAGATATAGCACTAGCAAGCCCATGTTAAGCATTAGTGCAAGGTAGCATGATACATGTAAGACTTATATACCAAGAGCTAAACAACCATATATCAAGCAGAACTAAGCAAACATTGCGAAGAGTAACATGTGGAGATGCAATGGTCATGTGAGAGTAGAACATATGACATTTGGGGATAAGTACGATATTTTGGGGTGGGTAGGGAAACTGCATGGTACTTTGTCAATCCTAACGCGGGTATACTTCTGATATGGGCCCCCCATTAGAGTTGGTTATTTGGGAAGGCTAAGAGTACCATGTAGAAGAGGTGGAGCTTGTTCTAAGTGTTTGTTGTTTAGGGTAGTCCATGCTGATGATGGTTGGTTTTTTGGGTAATTCTAAGATATTTGATTGGCCACACAATATGTTGTACACTTGGGACATGGATGGTCTTGCTTGTGCCCTTGTTTGAGTGCATAAAAGGGCCACATGCACGACACGGATCACCTCCCCTACGTTCACCATGCCTATGTTTCCCAACTTTGCATCCATAATCTCCACTTGTTTTTGCCTCTCATACAATTTCCATGTCTACAAAAACATTAAGATTAGAAGCACTTAGAGCTTTAAAAAACGGAAAAGGTAATTAATTTGTTTGCAAAGAAAAAAAATTCTTACCCATTCTAAAAGATGTTGCTTTTCTAGCTCCATACTATGCTCAATGACCTTTCTCCCACTCACTATCTCAAGAATTACTAAACCAAAGCTATAGACATCTGCCTTCTCTGTTAATTGGCCATTGATGGCATACTCTGGTGAAAGGTAACCCCTTATCAAATGCAAAAACAAGTTAGTTTGTAGATAATAAAACATTAAAACTTATTGTGTTCAAAATTTGTAAAAGATCCAATTTGGAAGGCCAATTGAGGTACTTACAAGGTTCCCTCCACTCTTGTGGTGAGATGAGTGACATCATCCGCAAAAAACCTTGCCAGACCAAAATCTGCAATCTTTGGGTTTAAATTATTGTCCAAAAGAATATTACTTGTTTTGATATCTCGATGCACAATGCGTACATGGGAGTCTTCATGAAGGTAGCACAATCCCCTTGCTATGCCAACTATGATGTTGAATCGAGTTTGCCAGTCTAAGGCAATTCGATTATTATTTTGACTAACATCTGCGTTACACCATGTAAGAAAATAGAAAGAAATAATTTTAAAACATAGGGTTTCATTAGCTATGGTACAATGATTTAATTGGTTGAATCCAAATAAATACATGTAATATTCTTGAAGAGAATATCAAAATAAGCTTCAACAAATATAAAGAGATTTCTCTATAAATCTCTCTCTCTCTCTCTTCTTTAAAGCATCCTTTGGGTTTTGCATCCTCTCTCTTCTTTAAAGCATCCTTTTGGGTTTTGCATCTAATTTAAAACCATAGAAATTTTTCATAAATTCTTATCTTTCCATTGAAACTAATTTATGTGTGATGGGCTAAGTATTGAAGATCAAAAAATGTTATCAATGATTAAAATAGTTACCGAATAGGACTAAGTCTAAGCTTCGCATTGGAAGATACTCGTACACTAGAAGCCGATAGGATTCTTCCATGCAACATCCCAGCAATTGAATCAAGTTTCGATGTTGTACACTAGTAATCAAGTTCACCTCATTCATGAATTCTCCCTTTCCTTGATGACTTCTAGGAGAAAGCATCTTGATTGCTACTTCCCTTCCATTCTTCAATGTCCCCTAAAATAAGCATACTTAATTATAGTTAGTACCATTGGATTCTAATAAAATTACCTTTAACTTAGTTAAAGTTAATTCTTTTTTTGAAGGAACATTACATTTATGTGAGTAATAATGAGCTTTACAATGTAACACACAAAATACATTAGTCTTAAATACAAGATTTATTTAAAAAAAAGAAAGTTATGAAGTTTTAGCATGGATTGAATGTTATGCACTTGAAGTAACCTAAAGTAAGAAAATTTCTTTTAACACTAGTTTGGTACCAAAAAAGGATACTTAAGTGTCCTTTTTCGGACGATGCAAATAGAATGCTACTTGCGCTAGGAAAGACATATTCAAAATCCCTCTTGAGGAGTTTGAATATGTGACCTGGTGTGTCTTTAAAAAATGTATTGCAATTTGGATGCTGGCACGATAAGGAATTACACCCATAAATAGGACTTGCATGAGACTGCAACTCAGGTTTGAGAAAACCGCCTTATAAGCTTAGAGAAAAAAGTCACTAAGCCCCATGAAAAATTCCAAGTAATTATTTTATATTTGTGTCAAAGTCACTAAGCCCCATGAAAAATTCCAAGTAATTATTTCATATTTGTGTCAAAGATTTTGCCAAGTTTCACATGAAATAAAATTCAATTGAGAGTGTCTAAAATAGTAGGAAGTTGTGTGTGTTTGATACACCACTTTTTAGCATCCATTTGTATCCAAACCAATATAATGTGGTTTTAATGTGTTTGCAAGTTTTTTAAGGTGATACAATGCTTACTCTATCCATTGAGATCTTAAAGTTATATGTAAAAGCCCCTTAGTAAGCTACAAATATTAATTGTTTCAAAATGTCAAAACTGCACACAACAAAAATTTTGGATTTAGATTCTTGAGTCATACGCATTACATTCCTTAGTAAACTTGCAACATTTTGTCTGTATAGAATAATTCCGCTAAGGTACATTGTACAAACATAATTTGGGCACCTAAAACCTTTGTTTCATGGTTGTTGAGAGAGAATTTAGAAATTTTAAAAAATGTAGCATGATTGAAAAACTAAGATAGCGCTCAAGTGGCAAGATTTACTTGAGCTTGGGACCCCAAAAAATATGTATTAACTTGGTTTTGAACTATATAATCATTTTCGATTGCCAATTTGCACTAACATAACCCTAGTTTTATGGAAGTATCTTTGGAAGGCCAAAATTTTCCTCTTTTTCAGCATCTTGGTAATTATGAGATTTTTGTTATAATTCACAAGTAGCTTAGGAACTAGGACCTAAAGGAGATTGTGTTGTTTTGAAACCCCAAGTTCTACCAATTGACTTTTACAAATATGAAAAACATGATTTATTCAAGAAGTTATAGGCATTTTATGGGATTTTTGACAAAACAGCTTCAAATTTCAATGAAAATTTCAAGTTAGAGTTTTTTGTCAGATTTCTAATATAGCTTGTGTTTTGACATCATGAAAAATCCCCTTTATTTTTTGACTTTTATCCGACCTATGGTTGAAACAAGGTGTAGAAATGTTGTTTCTAGGTTCCCCAAAAAATTCCAAAGTTTTGGTGAGAAACAGGACACTTTAACAGGACACTTTAGTGTCCAATTACAGAACTAGTGTTAAATCACTTGAAGTAACCTAAATCACTTTGTATAAATGAATGGTGAGCAATATGCTCATAGTTTTTAACATCTTATTACTAGAGAAAGTAAGCTATAGCCTAATGTGTGGAATAGTGGTGTTTTCAATTATGCACCATAAGTATTCAGCTTAAGCAACTTTAACACACAAGAATTTTTCTTATAATGGAAATGTAAGACTACACATCAAAATGAAAGTAGAATCATCATAATAAAAAGCACAAAATTGCAAAAAGAAGTGGACAATCAGAAATGTTATTGCTTGCAATGTTTGATTACAAATTGATTGATGTTTGACTACACATCAAAAAGGAAGTAAAATCATCATACTATAAAGCACTAAATTACAAAAAGTAGTGGACAATAAATAATATTACTACTTGAAATGTTTGATTATATGAATTGATGGATGTATGCCCACCTATTTAGTGCTCTAAGAAAGGAGCTTTGTTGGATGTGGAGGTTTGACCACACATGTTCTCTGCGTAAGGAGCACATATGTGATAATTTAGCTGGAATCTAGGTGGAGAATTCGTTACACATACAAGGGTGCACTTCTACAATCAATGTAGTTCTCAATCTCTGTGAGATAAGTTATGAGAAATGAAGTAACCACCACTAGACTATAGTCTCCTAGTGGCACTAATATGCTAACTGACTATGTGCTTGACCGGTGGTGAGCCATTTGCTCGACTAGGTACATGGGTGCATAGGTATATAGGTATATACATACATGAACCAACCCCATAGCCTAAGGATAATCTATCTTATAAAGATCTCCTACTACCCACCAAGAGTGCGGTCCATTGACCCACACTTGCATGCATGTCATACTTCGCAAGGTACCAAGTTTATATAATCTATCTTTTGACCATCTTTCCATATTTGGATAACATTAAGGGTCTAAACTAGGAACAACCGTAGTGCCAACATAAGGGTGAACCATTGAGTGAATTATTTTGTAACACCTCCACTAAAAATATCCACCCATAGGTCTACATCTCCGATCCAATGTCAATTCAATGGAGATGGAACTCTAGCAAATCTTTCACAAGATCCTAATTCTAAAAATATCTACAAAATTATCTACCGTTAGTGTAGTAGACAATAAGATCTACCTCTCCAATTATGATAAGATCACATATAGCCTATGAGATAGTGTATCTTAGTGTGGATTTTACAAGCATGAAACATCGGGTTCTTGCATAGTAGCATTTTCGCTCCCTTCTTTTGAGAAACACTCATGTCTCTTAAAATCCTTGTCAACCATACTTCTTCACATGAACCAAAGAATCCAAGGATGTAATTCCACACCCAATCAAAAAACAATAAACAAAAACAAGTTTTTATCTATTACAATCTCTTCCTAATTTGAGTCACTGTAAGATTCCTCCCTAGCCTCTCAAAATGTCCAGCATCTTCCCCTGTAATCCCTCTTCAGAAATATAAAAGACTTGTTTCTAACTGTTTTAACTTAGAGAGAGAAAATATTCTAGAGAGAGAATATTTAGATTTTTAATATTTTTGGATAGAAAATTATCTCATCTTATTAAAATAAGTTCCCCTGAAACAGAAATTCAAAAAGAACTTTCCAATGTGCAATTGGAATTAATTGGAAATGGGTATAAAGGACCTTAGCCTAAGGGTCTAGATTTTCAAAAATTTTTGGATTATGGTCCAATTAAGGTTTCTATGGGCCAATAGCATCAATCCATGTGTAGGGAGGAGATAAATCCAATTTGTAAAAGAAGATACCCAAAAATGAGTAAATGCTCACATAAGATAAAGAGTTGAAAATGTACAAGGCTTATTAGTAAAAAACTATGAGCAATATTAAAACTATGAGATATTTTGGGTATCCAAAAATGAGTAAATGCTCACATAAGATGAAGAGTTGAAAATGTACAAGGTTTATTAGTAAAAAACTATGAGCAATATTAAAAATATGAGATATTTTGGGTATAATGATTCCATTTTGACACATATGTAAGGAAGGGGAGTTCTTTAAAGGAGGTGCATATTTCACATGCTTGAATGAGTTTTAAACTCATAAAAATTGAGATATTTCATCTCTCCTCTCTTCTCATTCAAGTCTAGTTCCAAAAAGTTAGCTTAACTGACCTAAAAATGGTCAAATATTGACCAAACTGATTTAGAAAATTCTAGAATCAGTTTGTTTGGTTAGGAGCTCAATTTTTCCTATAAATAGAAGCCTCCCCCTTGTTGAAAAATATATAGTGTTTATGCATCGTTACTCTACTCCACCTAAGCCAAGAACTATGAATTCATTAATAATTCACTAGTTTTTGGAGCTTCCCTCTTTCTTCAATCCCCATTGGTGGCTCCATCAACATACTTAACCAATTGATTGGTTGGGGGCCTCTACCGTGAACAAAGAATCAAGCAATTTGTAAGGTAAATAGTGAATATTGATCTTTTCTATAATTTCTCAATGTTTCTCTCTTCTCAACCCCTCTCAAGCTTGAGAAGCTTAATTGGTATGGTTTTTAAATGCTATTGAAGTTAATTGAGGAATAGTAGTGAAGAGTTACATAATTTGATGAATGCTATTGAAGTTAATTGAATAATGATAGTTAAGAATTACATAAATTTTCATTTATGCTTAATTCTAATGGTTTTATGTAATTTCTCTCTCTCACTCAAGAAATGGTCATACTCATGACCCATTCTCAATCCAAATGAAGCTTTTCATAAAGCTTTTCCTTAATCCAATATTAATCTATGCTTGAGGCCAAATTAATGACTTTTTTCTATGCTTTTAGTTTATGTATTTCATGAATATTGATGATTCAATCCATTATTGGGTTAATGATCCAATTAGGGATCATTCTAATCATTTTCTTAATGATAAGCTTTATCCTTCAAAATAAATTGAGATTTATCAGTCATAGTAGCGGAGCTATGGCAAAATTTTTATAAAAATTACACATAAAATAATTTTATTCAAAGCATGAAAAGAGAACTTCCTACCATATTCTAGGAATTATCATCCTAGATTAATTGAAAGAATTTTATTGTAATCATGGAAAAATTAATTTTTATGTTATACATAATTGATGATTATTTTATTGTAAAAGTGTTACTTTTATCATATTTGGATTTCATGCATAGAGGTATGCATAAAAGTTGATTATTTTAATATAAAAGTGTTTCTTTTATCATATTTGTATTTCATGCATAGAGGTATGCATAAAAGTTGATTATTTTAATATAAAAGTGTTTCTTTTATCATATTTGGATTTCATGCATAGAGGTGTGCATAAAAGTTGATTATTTTATTATAAAAGTGTTACTTTTATCATATTTGAATTTCATGCATAAAGGTATGCATAAAAGTTGATTATTTTATTATAAAAGTGTAACTTTTATTATATTTGGATTTCATGCATAGAGGTATGCATAAAAGATATTCTTTTTATACTAAAAGTGTGATTTTCATCTCATAAATGGATTTTATGCATAACTTAGATGCATAAGAGAAATTCTTTTATTCTAAAAGTGTAATTCCTACCAAATTGAATTTATGCATAAGAAGATGCATAAAAGATTGATTTTTATTTCGAAAGTGTTAGTCTCCTTAAATGGAATTTATACATAAATAAATGTGTAGAGAAATCTTATATCAAATATAAGAATTCTCTTAAAAAAGATATGAAATGTGATAAGAGGTGTATGGAAAGTGATAGGATGTGAGATGTGAAAAGATGTGTATGAGATGTGATAGAATGTGTTAAGATGAGTTAGGATGTGTTAAGATGTATATGGGATGTGTTAGGACGAGAATGG
Organism: Cibotium barometz; assembly: GCF_041138505.1. NCBI lineage: Eukaryota > Viridiplantae > Streptophyta > Polypodiopsida > Cyatheales > Cibotiaceae > Cibotium > Cibotium barometz. The sequence continues at coordinate 26,623,765 of NC_141064.1, read as the reverse complement.
ATGTAATATGGTTGTATGAATGTGATGTGGATGTATACATGTCGATGTATATGTATGAATGTGAATGTGGATGTAGATGTGGATGTATGGATGTAGATACGGATGTGTATGTATGTATGTGGATGTGTATGTATGAATGAGGATGTGAAAATGGATGTATGTATGTAGATGTGGATGTATGGATGTGAATGTGAATGAAGAGGTGGATGTGGATGTATGGATGTAGATACGGATGTGGATGTATGTATGTGAATGTGGATGTGAAAATGGATGTATGCATGTGAATGTGGATGTATGAATGTGAATGTGGATGTGTGGATGTGGAAATGGAGGTATGGATGTATGAATGTGGATGTGGATGTATGCATGTAGATGTGTATGTATGAATGTGAAATTGGATGTATGATGTGGACGTACGAACATGGATATGTATGTAGAATAATGAATATGAAGGTGTATGTGAGATAATGTGTAGTCTATATGAGTGAATGGATGAGAACGAGTACACATTGAATGGAATGTGGAATAAGTAATGTGGTCTGAGAGTGGATAATATGGAAAGACGAGAGTTCGTTATAGAAACTGTATTTTGTGAAATGACTGTTTTATGTCAAGAATGCTGGAGAAGCATTTTGACCGTCTTGAGGATTAAGGTCATGAAGACCGAACTGATAAAGTTGCAACTGTTGACGGAGAGTCAATGGAGGACGTCTCGCGTAGCAAGGTCGATCGAGGTCTTGACCAGCCTCGGTTCGATTTAAATGGTGAGCTTCCGGTACGGTGGATGAGGGACCAAGGAAGCGGCCTATGAGTGAAGCGCTAGGTCACCTACGAAGGATCCTAGAGGGTGGTGCTCGGGCTCTGGGTCGCCGAAGATACCCACACGTGCGTCGTGGAAGATATTGGAACAAGGAGTAAGAGTTGTTTTCTGAAACCGGGCATGGATCTGGTTGATTGACCTTACTGGTCCTCAACGGATGAGTCCATGGCTCTTTTATATGGATCTGTGGGTTAATCTTGCTGATCTTCCACGGAGATTCCATTCTATTATATGAATATATTTCCGGTTACTATGAGCTAGGAACTATGGAAAAGGCCCCTGAGTGAACAGGTGGTGAGCGTTCTGGTTTGCCAATGATGCCATAAGTACACCGATGAATGAATGACGGGAAATAAGGATTCAACCAGAGACTTTGAGGATTGTCATCAGTGACATAATGGTTTCATTAAAGGATTGTTTGAAAGTTAATTGATGCTGAGAAAAAGGCAATTTCATATTGGGTGTGTAAGTGGTGTGACTAGTTTTATGTTTGTATGAACTTCCGGCTAGGGGGCCTAGGAACTCTTTTCCCTGGTACCCGGGACAAAACCTAACCAAATTCCTAATTGGATCCCATCACTACAGTGGTTGGGAGGTTGGCTAACCCATGGGACTGGATGGGGTTAGGCTGGACTGATGGATCCGTAAATCGAGATTTAATTTCTATTACTACGATAGATGAAGTAAATCCCGGATAGTAATTGTTCTATGGATAGGAATCAACGGCTGTGCCTCTTGATGGGGAAAAAAGCGTTGATCCCAATGATCCAAGTGCAAGTTTCTTCCTTGATCTGACCAAGTACCATTAGAGGTGCAGTCAGATCAGTTTGATCAGTAATGATCTTGACTACGTTAGAGTAAAGAGTTATCCTGGTGGAATCGCCCGAGCTTTCCGGATAAGGGAAGTTTTTCCGGGTTCGTTTTGGAAAAACTGACGGATTAGTCTCTTGTCCGGATATCCGTGGGCGAGGCCCCGAGTGTGAGACCCTGACCCGCACAAGATGTGTTACTTCCGCTGCTAGCACCCCAAATCCGTTGCACAGTGGGAACAGGGATCTTACAGTCACAAAATCTAGTCAAAGTATCATCAAATGCCCCAATGGTACCTATGATGTACTTAACTTGCATCCCTACCTAGTGGTTATTTAGAAGGGGAGGGTAGTTTTAGAACCTCATAAGGACACTAGCTACAATGTTGATGCTAGTCATTCTCCAAGGGGGGATGATTTGAGAACCTCATAAGGAAACCAACTTAAACACTTAAAGAGAATGTGGGGGCGAGAGAGAGCTTGAGTTCCTTGGCAAACAAACACACACACACACAAAATAGTGCAAGACACAAGAGACATGGATGGTTGAAATTTTCTTCTATCTTCCTCTCTTCTCTAGAACCATATAACTAAAAGATAAGAGTACATACATAAAGGGAAAGTACTCTCCTACAACATACAAAATGGTCGGTCTATAGTGTGAACCCAACTATATGAGCTGGAGCTATAATTATGCCATAACTCTAGTACTCCTAAGTGGCTGTCACACAGCCTGTTATCCACTGGTAGCATATCAATCATAATCTCACCAACCATGCTAGTGACTTAAGTGTGGAAGCTATCACCTAAGCGGGTCTTCAATGTCAACCGTAGCACTAGTTGAGCTCAATATCTCAACACTCCCCTCGAGCTCAACTCCACACACTGTACTCCAAGTAAGCTCCTAAACCTATGGAGCTTCTCTATGCCCAATGCCTTTGTGAAGATGTCATCCACCTGATCCTCTCTGTGCTGACATATACCAGATCTACGTCACCTGCAAGAACTTTCTCCTTCATAAAGTGATAGTGCACCTCAATGTTCTTCGTTCTAGCATGGTATACTGGCTTACTGGCCAACTGTATGCTGCTCACATTGCCACAATAAATGACAACTGCCCTATCCACAAGCTCACCCATATCACCAACAAGTATCTTCTCTGAAACGAAGCTACCTCACAAGCTGCGATAGCAGCACCCCTGTACTCTGCCTCTATACTCGACAAGGCGACTATTGGTTGCTTCTTACTACTCTAACTCACACCAACACTCCCAAATGAGAACATAAAATCACTAGTAGATCTCTTGTTTGCAACACTACCGGCCCAATCAACATCTGTGTACCCATGTTCCTGTATCTCTATACCAGCCTCATAGAAAAGTCCATAATCAACTGTGGACTTTGTGTACCTGATAATCCATCTAGCCGCATCCAAGTGTGGCTTCCTAGGGGCTTGAATAAATTTACTCACAAGCCCAACAGCATAATTCAAGTCTGGCCTAGTAATGGTCATGTAGATCAAGCTACCCACTATGCATCTGTATGTAGTGGGGTCCTCCAAAAGCTCACCCGTTCTTTGGAAAGCTTTGTGTTCTACTTCAATGGCACTGAAACAAAATGCCATTAGGTGATCTCACCACCTCTATGCCCAAGAAATACAACAGCTCACCTAAATCCTTCACTCAAACTTTTGATTCAAAAGCCTCCTAGCATCATGTATGTCAACATCACTATCACCAGTGATAATCAAGTCGTCATACACATAGATGACTAATAGCATAATCCCTCTTTCTGTCTTTTTCACATAAAGTGAAAAATCTACATTGGATATCTGAAATCCAATGGTAACAAAATACTCCCCAATCTTGCTTGACTATCTCTGGGTGCTTGCTTCAAGCCATACAAGGCTTTGTGTAACTTGCACACAAAATCTGGGTGTGCATCACTCTCATAACCTGGTGGCTGCATCATGTAAACTTCTTCTTGCAAATCACCATGTAAGAAGGAGTTCTTTACATCTATTTGGTGTAAAGACCAACCCTTTTCTACAATTACAGCATCTCTCACAGTTGCCATTCTTGCAACCGGGTTGAATGTCTCTTTATAGTCAATGCCATAAGTATGTGCATAGCCTTTGGCCACCAATCTTGCCTTATAACTGCTCAATAAATCATCAGTGTTATGCTTGACTTTATAAACCCACTTACAACTGCCTTCTTTTCCTTAAGCAAAGGTACTAACTCCCATGTTTCATTTAAATCCAATGCTTCCATCTCCTCATCGATGGAATCTTCTAATTTCCTATTTCCAAGTGCCTGCTCAAAACAAGTGGGCTCCAAATCCTATATTTCTTTAACCATGTAAGCATAATGATGGTTTTTATATCCATCATATCTCAACTTGTCAAGAGGGTACCTAACCCTCATAGACCTACATACTCCTGGATCAGTGCCAAGTGTCCTCTAAACAACCCTCGTTCTCCTTATAGCTGGAGTAACCACCACAGATGGGATGCCAGGCTCCTCATCATCAAGGCTCTGTTCAAAGCTTCTAAAGTCATCGTCCACATATGAGTGACATGCTGATAGATCAGGCACAAAACATTTATCTACCTTTGCCTTTACATGATACATGTGTATCTACATCTGTCCTTAACCTTCCTGACCATGGACCAACATTGGATCCATTGCTAGAGGACTCTCTAGGTCCACTAAGCACTTGTGATTGCTGCTTTACATGTGGTGCAACATTAGCACTTCTTACATCTGTATCTTCCGTTGCCTTCACTATTGGTGCATACCAGCTCTACTGATCTCATCAAAGACAACATCTCTGCTTACTCGCACCTCACGAGTGGTAGGGTTATTACATCTATAGCCTTTCTTCTCCATAGCATAAGCAATAAAGATGCATTTCTCTGCCTTTGAATCCAGCTTTATTCTCACTTCATTATTAGGAACATGCATGCACATATGCAATACACCCAAACATTTTCAAGTGAGACATGTCCGGTCTTATGCTTGTAAACTTTTGTTCAGGCGTCATACCATGAATAGCTACAGTGGATGTCCTCTCCATAATGTACACAATAATTGCTACTGCTTTTATTCAAAAATATTGTCGCATATTCTTTTTCAGGCATCAAGGCACGTCCCACTTCTACAATGTGCCTATTTTTTCTTTCTCCAACACCATTCTATTACAAGGTGTACCTACATGTAACTATCTCTTGATTCTCTACTTCCTTAGGAAATCGTTAAACGCATTGGAGAAATATTCTTCCCCACCATCTAATCTCAGGCATTTTATTTCCCACACTTTCCTAGTGTGGTATTCAATGAATTTAACATAATACCTACAACCTGTAATTGTTGCAATCTTGGTTGGTTCCCACACATTTGAATGTATGACATCTAAAGGCCTTGCACTGACATTCTTTTCATGTGGAAAAGTATGTTTGGCCTGCTTACCAAGCTGGCATGCTTTACATACTTTGTGCATACCATCAACCTTATACTTTGGTAAACCTGCAAATGGTAAACATGCAACAATATTTTGGACCTATATAAACTTCAGTCACTACACATTCACATGACCGATGCGCTTGTGCCATATGTCATATGTCGATATTTGCAATGACAAATGTTCTATATGCAAACATGGTTGCCTTTACTTTAGGCATGTTCACATCCAAAGTAAACATCTTGCCATTTATGTTACCCTTTGCAACCAAGCGACACTGATTTTTGAAGTTTTCCACCAACATCCTTGAGGATTAAACCTCACTTGCAGACCCTTCTCAACCATCTGTCCCAACAGAAACCAGGTTAATGTTTGGAACATGAAGTACATCTAGTACTTTATTTTGCCACCCTGCATAGATAATGGTAGTTACTAGTTTACCAACATGCGCAATGGGATGCACAGTATCATCACCTATTTCTACATAGCCCGGTTTCTCCATTTTTTGCATGTCTTTAAACCACTCAGCATGACTGGTCATGTGGTTGGAGGCACTAGAATCCACATACCATGTATCTTGAGATCCTGACACATCTCTTGTTATGGAACTGAGCATGTGTTGCATCACAAACAACTGCTCACTTCTGTCATCATCACCTCCTTGTTTACTAGATGATACATAGTTACCTTGCTGCAACTTTCCACTTTTAATGTCATTTTACTTTTTATAGTAATCCTTTGCCATGTGACCTATTTTGCCACAATAATAGCACTCTATACTATTTTCATTCTGATTTCTTTACCAACCACTTTGGTGTCTTTGGCTCCCCCTGCCTCTAGACTGGCCTCTTCCACCTATATATGATTACTGTTGTGAATCATTGGACTATTGTCCAAAATTTTGATGTCCTTGTCGGCCACCACCTTGGTCTCGACCACGACCTCTACCTCTGTCTCTACCTGAATTGGAGTAGAAGTCTTGTTCTGATATGTATTCCTGCTTTATGAAGAAGAGTCCTCACCTAACTACTTTTCTTCTATGATTAGCATAGATACCAAGTCCCAAAAGTTGGGAATATTCTCTAAATTGGAGGTCTTGAACGGCTTGTACACCGATACATTGATGAACCCAAGGGATTCAACAATGCTCTTTATCTTAAAGCATACTCATTGATAGACATGCTTTTCTTTTCTATTGTATGCAGCTCTTGCTTTAGCTATAATTTTCTTGCCCTTGTGTTGGTCTAAAACATCTGCACACCAGGTTCTGCCATGCAACTGCTCGAGTGTTGGCATCATGCATGTGTCCTATCATCATGTCTATAGAGTATCAATTAAGGTAGACTTAGATGCATCTACCCTAAAGGAGGATTTAGAGAAAGAGCAATGCATACAAGCATGGAATGAGGCTTGGATGATCACATTCGAAGGTGCTTATTTTGATACTAATGTTGCTATGATATTTTACAAATACTCTAAGAATGATATTCGTTCCAAAAGTGAGTCTGGAAAAGCTAGTTTAATTAATATACAACATAATGCCCTTCCTGATATGAGCATGCTAAGACTAGGGCACATAAAGATGCCAAGTATATAAGTAATGACAAAAGGGTGTTGATTAAAGATAGCATGAACATGTCAAATGAAGTTGCTGATCATGCCACTCTTAATCTCTTTTCTGTTGCATATTTTATTACACAGGAGAATATTTCTTTTAGCAAGTATCCTAAACTACTAAAACTGATGAGATTTGCTAAATTCTCATGCATTACACATGATCTATATCACAATGAAAAGGCATGCACTAACTTTATATATTGCATCAACGATACATTGTTGCAATAAATTGTAGAAAGGATAAAGTCTTCTACATATTTTAGTTTGATGATGGATGAATCTATTGGCATTGGATTCAAATTATGAGTATTTATCAAAAGTGGAATTTTGAGCATTATTAATTTTATTGAAAAATATGGGTAGAATTGATTTTTGTAAATCCCATGAATCTGTTACTCAAAAAGAAGAATATTGAATATATTTCACTTGAGAAATTTAAGAAAGAATATGAAAATATCCATCGAGACAGAGTACCTTTAACTAGGCCAAGCAATTGGCAGAAACTTAGAAAAGTCCTATCGGTATCGAAAGTAGAAAACGGTACTAAATGTGAATGCCATGTGATAAGATGTAAATGTGCAGAATTCAGCACTCTTTTCGCGATGGAAATTAACGCACAATACTTGAAAGGAGAAGTGCAGAAAATAGAGGTTGATCTTGCTGATCTTCAATAGAGAGTCCATCTGGATTTTTCTTATATGATTATATTTTCGGGTACTATGAGTTAGGAACTATTGAAAAGGCCCTTGAGTGAACAGGTGGTGAGCGTTCTGGTTTCCAATGATGCCATAGGTACACCGATGAAGGAATCATTGTAAATTGGAATTCAAGCTAGATGTTTTGGAGGATTATGATCAGTGATACTATGGTTTCATTAAAAGATTGTTTTAAAGACAACTGAATCTGTGAAACATGCGATTTCATATTGGGTGTGTAAGTGGTGTGACTATCTTGAAGTTTGGTTGAAGCGTCGACTAGGGGGCTAGGAGCTCTTTTCCCTAGTACCGAGGGTGAAACATAACCAAATTCCTAAATGGATCCTATCACTACAGTGGTTGGCTAACCGATGGGATTGGATGGGGTAGGCTGGACTGATGGATCCCTAAAATTGAGACTCAATTCTGTTATATTACGATAGATGAAGTAAATCCCATATAGTCCTTGTTCTATGGAAAAAGAATCAATGGCTGTGCCTTTTGACGAGGAAAAAAGCATTGGTCTCTATTATCCAAGTGCAAGTCTCTTCCTTGATCTAACCATGAGACTTACGGGTTCGGTCCGATCAATTTGGTTAGTGAAGACCTTGACTATGTTAGAATGAAATATCCTAGAGGAATCACCTATCTGCTAGGCGAGGGAAGTTTTAGAAGAACCGATGGATTAGTGTCTTGTCTAGATATCCGTGGGTGAGGCACGGAGTGAGAGGCTGCCTTGCACAAGAAGTGCTACTTTCTGTGCTAGCACCCAAGAATTCGTTGCGCGGAGGGGGCAGGGATTTTTCAGGGTCATTGCATTTCACATTGCACACCATCAACTTTGATAGCGTGCCCTTTGGCCTATTGGTGTTTTGAAGCATTTTAGGCCACATTCCACTTGCTTGGGGGAAAGATTTTACGATGTGTATCACCAGAGGAGGCAAGATTTTGCTGACGTGTATCGCCAGAGGGGAGAAACCATGTAAGCCAGGGTATGTGAAGAAACCCAAAGATAGGAATGTGTGTTGTTGTAAAACACACATACTTTGACCTGGCCCGGCAAGGTTTGAATGACTTGAGATCTGGTCATGTTGGAAAATTGCTCCATGGAGATAGATGCTCATGTCTCCCTCCCAGATGAATGCTTAGTTTGTAGGCCACCTGGATCCTCGTCATGTGTAGCAAGTGAGAGAAAGTTTGGCAGCCTGAGGTTTGTGTGGGAGAAGCCAACGCTCTATCAAAGGCCTGCAAACTCTCAGTGGCACTCCATTGAATGCATTAGAGGTACATGCACACACCATGGTGTGAAGAAGTAGTATGCTGCCTGTCCAAATGAAATGAGGGTTCCAAGAAAGCCTTGCTCTAAAATGGAGGAGATTTGAAATGGGCAATGTTGAAGGATCCGAGAAGAAGAGATGGCTACTATCATATAAGAGAACTCAACCGAGGGAGCTTATAGATCACGTGGCTGCATCCATCCCAAAATATGTGCTTCACAATTTCACGTTCAGCTCGCAAGATAAGCAATTTAGGACGTGCGGCCTTGCCAATTTTCCACATCACACTATTGTCTCTGTCATAGATTTTATAGAAAATTACTCATTTCAGGAACAAGATGAGATCCAAAGTGCTCACTGCTGCAAATAATAATTCTAGTGCATATAACGTACAATCATGTGCTTGTTTCTTCTAAGCCTGATGACGATTTGCTTGCCAACTCACAAGAGTCTAGGTCAGTGCAATGCATGTACCATTTCTACATTTCAGATGATAGGGAACATGACACCTTATTTGTGCAGCATGCATTTCTTTTGCATAGGGAATGGCTAAAAAACAATGATCCCAATGCAAATATGAAAGAACATTGGGTGTGGTTAGACAGGGCTTCCTCTCAATTCAAATAAGCCCGTGCATTCTACTTTGCTTCAAGGTTTAAATCCTTGACTGGTGTAAACATGATGTGGAATTTCTTTAGGTCTAGCCATGGCAAGGGGGAACATGATGAATGTGGTGCTGTTATTAAGAGAGCTCTGTATAATCACCAATCAGCATGTCCCCAAGAAAAGCTAGAGAATGCCCATGATGCTATAACATGGCTTGCACTCAACCTCTCCACAAGGGTGATAAGAAATAAGATGAGATCGCCCACTAAGCCTAGGGCAATGCAAGATTAGTATAACAATCATGGAGGATTGAACCATACAAGAAAATCCATAATGGAGAGACAACAGCATAGGCAACACTCAACAATGTATTCCAATGCTTGATGATCATACAATGGTAGACCTCTTATATAGAGAGTCTCAAGGCATAAGCCTACTATGTGGCATCCTCTGATCCACATCCAACTTGTGGTGACCCATGTCCCACATCCATTCATGTAGTCCACATCCTCTTGTGTGGCTACCATAATTCCCACAAACATACCCCTCTAGGGTACCAACACAATATCCCAACAATTGGACATTGCACATTTCAACACCCCTCCTCAATGTACAATCAGTGTGACCATCTCACCTCTCACCCCCAATGATTTGGCATTGCCAAACTCACTCTCTCAACACTCCCCCTCAATGACAAATTGGAGTGTTCAACAAAAGTATGTGCATGTGTCTAGCAACCTAGACACCTCAAGTCCATTTCGAGCACCATGCTGCTGGGGCGGAACCACCCAAGTGCTTTTTAGGCACCTCATGTGTCAGGGAAAAGGAACCAACCCTAGTGCAACACCCCTGCGTGCACAATTCAAAGCACACCATAATACAAGTCCTTTTGAGCTCCCGAGGCTCGGGCAGAGAACCCTCATAATCCTGGGTGAGAGAAAATTACATCCATTTTATGCCAATGCAAGGGCAGGGCACCCGCAAATGGTGGTCATAAAATAAAATTTGCGGCCTGTCACACGAGCTAATAATGCGTCATTTTTCCAAGACATAAGAAAATTTTAACGAGGCATCTGATGGGGGGATATGCACAGCAATTGAAATATCCATGGATAAGGTTTTAGACCTTAGGGTTTTCACAATAGAAATAAGGGGCAGCTCTATCATGTTTTTCTTAACCGCCTTGCGGCCATCTTCTTCCTGCTGCGGCTGCTCTCTCGCCATCATGTCGAGTTCTCCTTCAATCTTCTCCTTCTGTGGTTATGCTCTTCTTCAGCGAGCCTTCTTCAGCTCACACTCCTCATCGGATCCATTTGCAGTTTTGGTTTTGCTGTCGTGCGATTCCTTCCTTCATAACCGAAAATCTGAAGAATAATTTCTTCATAGTCAGCGCACATCTCTTCTCAGCACACAGAGACCCCATTGCCACACAGACCCTGGTGGATAGGAACACTGTGCAACTACAACACTTTTGTAGTTCTTGAAGTGACTTCCCTCATGGCACGCATGGATGCCGTGTAGGCGTGGGCTAGGGTGCCATGAAGGCGAGCTTCTCATTCTTGCCTGCACAGTGCATCTTTTTTTTCCTCTGCTAGGGTATTTCTTGGATCACACAGTCCAAACAAAGCACGAATCCTTCCCCAGTCTAGAAAATTACCTTTTTGACATGTATCTTTGCTTTGGGGATGTCACCTCTGCATCATTCACTCCACGGTTCTTTCCTGGCGCCTTCCATGCTCAACCAATTCTTCTCAGCACCTAGATGACATCATGGTTCTCACACAAACAAGCATCCGCATATATGTTTCCCATCAAGACATATGCTGCGGGATGTAAATAATCCAATCTAATTGCATTTTCAAAAGTATCCCTTCCAATCTCTATATTCTTCCACTTTTGACAAGCTCCCAACACCGTCGACCAAACAACCACATTAGGTTGGAACGGCATCTTCTCTACCATTGCCATTGCCTTGGCCACTTGGCCTTCCTTCTGCATCATCTCGAACAAATGAAACACAAGTTCACACTCTCCCTGATACGCATATCCTGCCATCAGGGAACTCCATTGCACAACATCTTTCGTGGGCAATGCATTGAACGACTGTTGGGCATCAACCATGCTTCCACATTTAGCATACATGTCAATAAGATTGGTTGCGACAATCGCCATAGTCTCCAAACTAGCACTACTAATTTGAGAATGCAGTTCCCTTCCATTTTCCAGAGTTGCTGTGTTGCCACAAGATTTCAAGATGGCAACAAAGGTAAAGCTATTTGGTGATATACCTTTCTCTTGCATTTGTGCATAAAGCCTAAAAGCTTCCTGGTTTTCTTCTTGCACAGCATACCTCAAGATCATGGCATTCCAGGAAATCACATCGCAATGAGGTAATTCCTCAAAGACATGCCGTGCATCCTCTTGCTTCTTCCATGAGCACACGAGCAGCAAATCTTTGAACAGCACCAGTCTTCAGTCTTCGATTTAGCTTGCCTCTTCCATGGGCTACTCCAAATCCAGCAAAGGCATAATCTCACACAAAACTCTCCCTAATGATAGAGTGTTGCCATTATTTTTCTCTATACAAAAGACATAAAAGAAAACACACTAATCTACCTAAGCTTAGCGGATGACCAGCTCTGATACCATGATAAGAAATAAGATGAGATCGCCACTAAGCCTAAGGCAATGCAAGATTAGTATAACAATCATGGAGGATTGAACCATACAAGAAAATCCATAACGGAGAGACAACATCATAGGCAACACTCAACAATGTATTCCAATGCTTGATGATCATACAATGGTAGACCTCTTATATAGAGAGTCTCAAGGCATAAGCCTACTATGTGGCATCCTCTGATCCACATCTAACTTGTGGTGACCCATGTCCCACATCCATTCATGTAGTCCACATCCTCTTGTGTGGCTACCATAATTCCAACAAACATACCCCTCTAGGGTACCAACACAATATCCCAACAATTGGACATTTCACATTTCAACACCCCTCCTCAATGTACAATCAGTGTGACCATCTCACCTCTCACCCCCAATGATTTGGCATTGCCAAACTCACTCTCTCAACAAAGGGCACAATCAACATACAACAAACAAACACAAAAAGAAATAGCGCAATGCGTAGAGTCTTCCATGAAGTGGAAGTGAACGAAGTGCAAAGGAAAAATAGACTGGATTGTGAGGCCATTAAAGGAACTCGCAATTTGCACAGTGTATGGGGCTTTTGAAACAACCACCTACTGCTTAAAACAAGAAAACTTTCTTGTTTTTGTAGTGTGTGCATCACAAGGGATCATGAAAATTGTGAGGACATTGCAACTGTGAGACATGGGTGCAAGTTCAAGTTTCTCCTCTGCATGAATATAGAGTCACAAATGATGATGCACCATTGATTAGAGAGGACTTTGATGACCTCATTGATGCTCTGGAAGAGAAGGATAACTTTACGGTCATCGCGCTACCTCTGGGGATGATGAGGAAGACGACCCATACTTTGTGTTGCAGTGTACCAAACCCAAGCACAAGGTTGAGGAAGCATTTAAGGATGATTGGGGCCAAACATTTGGCAAGTGGGATGTAGTATTTGGAGGTATCTAGTACCAAAAAACATCCAAGAGAGGCCACAATTACACTCTGTTACATAAGAGTAAGCCTACATTTGTGTACTCTCATCATGTATAAGAGCTATTAAGTTGGATTTGCAGGTAGTGCCTGGACGAAAGAAGGGCAAGACTGTGTTCAAAATGGATTTGGAAACGCACGAGGGTGGTTGCACGATCAGGGTGCCCAGTTTTGTCCATTCAGGCACCCTATAAGCAGTAAAAAAATAGGCATTACCTTTAGTGGCAAATCTCTCCTAGTTAATGAAGGAATTTCCTTTCAAGTTCTTTTGTTAGAACATCACATGCAAAGTTGAAAATATAGTTGCATAATCCGATTAAGCATTAGATATTCAAAAGTCCTCATTTATTTAAGTGCAAAGTTAATGTATACACCCTGTCCCAAATTTGGACTGATTCCATAAAATGCTAATATCTTTTACATATAAACTCATATATGATTCCCACTTTGGACCTTAGATCTTCGCATAATATAGATATTGACTTGATTTTTTAAGAAAATTTTAAGCTATTTGTCTATTTTCTCTAAATATTTCAAGGTCTTTAAAGTTTTAAAATATACGCCACTTTTTGTACCCACAATAACTACCACTTAGAATGCTCAATCTTGTAGATCAAAAGAGTGTTAGATAGTGCGACATTAGTAGAATTTGGTGGTTAGTTAAAATTGCAAATCCAATGGTTGGATTTTTAATGATTTGTTTTCCAAAATTCTTTCAAGCTATCAGAAGGCTTGCAAATATTAATAATCTAATTGGTAAAATTACATTTTTGATATAAATTATCTAAAACCTATAGGGACTAGTGTACTTGTAATGGTGCATCTATGGAAAAAAAATTTGGATCACTCCAAGAATGGAAACATCATTTGTTTTTCATTTCATCATATTTTTTTATTAATTTTGATTAATTAGACTAATTTATATTAAGTTAAGTTATATTGGGTTAATTTGAGTGCATGTGTATTTTGTAACTGCTTGATCTCATTTGAAGTACCTTGCCCCCCCAAAATTGCTCTCCGTATTGTCCCAGTCCAACAGAAACTCGAGACTAAGGAAAAAGTATTCTACTTATCCTAAAAAATAGAAAATGTTTTTATGGCATTCATCTCGTACAAATGAAACATCATGTGATTAGTGCGATACCAACAACCGCGCTGGTGATTACTTATCCAATACTACCACCGTGCTGGTTATCATGCACAACCAACCACCATGCTGGTACCATCGTCATATCGTTTGATTTGTCTGTCTACCAACCACCACGCTAGTGATAACTTATCCAATACTGCCACCGTGCCGATTAAACCACCGTGCTGGTGACCACTTATCCTATACTACCACCGTGCTGGTTAAGATCCCTAAAAAGAAAGACCAACCACTTCCTAGTATTACCACCGCACTAGTTACGGTCCTAAATTAGCTTAATTAAATTAAATATCACCACGCTGGTTAAGATCCCTAAAAAGAGAGACCAACCACTTCCTAGTATTACCACCGCACTAATTACGGTCCTAAATTAGCTTAATCAAATTAAATATCACCACACTAGTGAGTACAACCATCCTAAATTAAATATCGTGTGATTTGTCTGCCGATACCAACCACCGCGTTGGTGATGACTTATCCAATACTACCATCGTGCTGGTTAAACACCGCACTGGTGACCACTTATCATCCTGTACTACCACCGTGCTGGTTAAGATCCCTAAAAAGAGAGACCAACCACTTCCTAGTGCTACCACCACGCTGGTTGTGGTTCTAAATTAGCTTAATAAGGAAAAGTTGAAAGTTATGATCCTGGACCTTAATAAGGGAAAAGTTGAAAGTTGTGATCTTGGGCAATAATCAAAGGATAAACATTGGCAATAATGAATTTATTTCATAGATTATACACATCAATACATTTCAGAGATTATACATCTCCTTTTTGCTTTGAGCTCCATTAACCATATTGCCTTCCACACTTGAGCTTGTTTCTTTCTCGCTCCTTTGGGTAGGGTGGGTTCTTTTCTTCGATTTCTTCTAGCTCCTTCAGCCTTTTTCGATCCTTCCGGTAGGGTTGGTTCTTTTCTTTGGTTTCTTCAAGCTCCGTGAGCTTGGACTTCTTCTCTTCAGGCTCGTTTTCTTTAGCCTAGTTAAGTTCCTTTCTCTTTTCACGTGTATGAGCAATTTGGAATGCCATTGCAGCGTCTAATTTCTCGTTGTGGATATTCGTAGGCAGGCACATCATTTTTCCCCAAGACAGCAACATTGGCATTAAACAAACTTTGCATCTCGATTTTGCATGCACAAACACCCCAAAGCAAAACACATGCAGAGGGTGGTGGCACTGGGACCATCTGATCATGCATTCATCTATGATGTGCCCTTTGCACACAAAGCACGTAGGAGCATTCATTCGCATCGCAAGAGGATATTCATCCGATTTTACTTTTGCGGCTGAGTATCACAGTCTGACCAGATCGACGAGCAATCTGCGTCTTGATTCCTGCCTCTCTCATCCTGAGGGTGAGGATGTTCTCCTTTAGCTCGTCCACTTTTGGCATAAGCTGCATCCGATTCTACCAGCTACTGTTGAATCTCCTCAAATTCTTTAGCAGTGTCTGTGTAGGCCCGTTTTCCAAGACATCATTTCTATGTTGGGTTTCAATCAAGGTCCAAGACTGCTTCTTAAAACTCTGAAAAGAAAAGGCAAGCTCATCGACAGCGACACTGTAGGTCAATTGTTTTGCAGGGAATCAAACTTGTCTCGCAAATATTGGGCAATCTCATTGTGTCGTTCACTATGGCTACTCGTTGCCTCTTCTACATCCTTCCTGGCATTGAAATTATTTCGCAGTTCTTGCATCAGTAGCCTGGTTTTTGCATTCTCCTTTCTCAGTTTCTCTATCATATCATCTTTCTCAATGTTCAATGTGTTATGCATGCTACAGAGCCATTTGTAGAGGAGCTCCTTTTTGGTTGTCTGATTTGCAAGTGTCTGCTTCGTCCTTTCTAGCTCTTCCTCTGCATCGTCCCCATCCATTTGAATATCTTGAAGCTGCTGATTCAGCTCCTCGATTTGCTTCTCTACTTCTTCTCTTTTTTGTTTTTCTATCTCTGTCAATCTTTCAGCGCGGCCTCAGCTTGCTCTTGTTCCTGCAAGGCCTTCGCTTCTTCTGCCTCCTCTACGCTCGCTTCTGCACCCTTCCCATGTTGGGCTACGTATGCTACATTGGTGGCTTTCATGTTCAGAGTTTTGATCTGCTTCTCGACTTAACGCATTTTTTGAGGTGATTCCCCATAAGGTACATTCCAACACTCATTGCTTGAGGTGACAATTGGGATTTTCCATTCAAGAAATTGTTCAAGTTAAGTAGCATGCTCTTGGAGATCGCCTTCGAGAAAGAGATCGGCGTTTATTCACTATCTCTACTGTTGCTTAAACATGCTAGAATTTCATTGTTCCCCTCATATTAAGAAAGAACTGCCTTATCTTTTTCAACTCTTTTTCTGATAATCATCAGGCAAGCTCGAAACCTTGATTCCACCATCTGCACTAATCTGAGCGTTGCGGAATAAATCTAAAATATCCTTTTTCTTCCACTTCTCCAAGAATTGTGCTTGCAAGTTGCCTCCATGAATTTTTAGCGCCTTTTCAATCAATCCTTCATCGATGTTGATCCTGTTACCTTTACAGATGATGAATCCATCCTTCGTGTCCACTGAATCTATCAATTTGGTGAAGTTGACAGAGATCTCTTAGGAGGAGCTACCGTAACTCATGATATCAAGACCGGGGGGGGATCATGTGAGAAGCTCTCGGATTGTGAAGAGGGGTTTTGAAGGCTATGTGAGGAGCTCTCGTCGGCCTATGCAGAGGGGTTCTGAAGGTTGTGTGAGGAGCTCTCGGCCTGTGCAAAGGGGACTGACACGTTTTGGAGCTCGTCTGGGGGGATCCATTGTGAGAGGGGATAGAAGTTGCAAGAAGAGTACAAGGGGAGTGTGAGAGGGGATAGTTGCAAGAAGAGTGCAAGGGAGCAAGGAAATGGAAGAGTGGAGGCTTAAGTAGAGTGGGGAAGGTAATTAGGCCTTAGCCAGCCACCGCAGTGGCATATTGAGGATAGGCCCATTGAATATAATTCACCTTGATTGAAGGTGGCTCATGATTATTTGGACATCTTCCACCGAGCTTCTAAAATTACCAACCACCGGGCTTGCATGCAATTGAGTGGCGGCTCAGATTTGGCATGTGAAATTAAGTGGAGGCTCGGATTTTGATTGATTGAAGAAAGACCACCACACCGGGCTTTATGCGATTAAGTTTAGTGTAGTAAATGACCAGTCGCTCAGATTATTCAGACCACCACAAGGATTCTAATAGGATTTGGATCAAAGGTGCAGCTGGGTGCAGTCAGCTCTACATGAGTATTTGGATTTCAATAAGATTAGAGTGCCATTAATTACCTAATACTAGTCATGATCATTCGGAGGGCACCATAGAGTCGATTCTGTCACCGCGCTGGCATGTGAAATTAAGCGGCGACTCATTTAGAGGGCACCATAGAGTCGATTCAATCACCGTACTGGCATGTGAAATTAAGTGGTGGCTCAGATTTTGAGTGATTGAAGGAAGAACATCGGGCTTAAGTGCCACCGTGGTGGCATCCGCCGAGACTTAATTACAAGGCATGTGGCATGGATTTTGATTGATTTCATTAAGATTAGAGTGCCATTAATTACCAGTCATCGTTTGGTAGAGTCGATTTAGTCACTACGCCGGCATGTGAAATTAAGTGGCAGCGTTGATTTAGTCACCGCACCTGGCATGTGGAATTAAGTGGCAGCATTGATTTAGTCACCGCACCTGGCATGTGGAATTAAGTGGCGGCTCAGATTTTCATTTATTGAAGGAAGACCACCATCGGGCTTGCATGCGATTAAGTTCAGTGTAGTAAATGACCAGTCACTTAGATTATTCAGACCACCACCGGGATTCCACCAGGATTTGCATCAAAGGTGTAGTAAATTTCCAGTCGGCTACATGAGTATTTTGGACATTTGCCATCCTATCGAGCTTGCATGATTATTCGGACCACGAGTTTCCATGAGATTAAGTAGAGTACACAACCAGCCGAGTGGAACTAGTATTATTTAAGAGACTCCTACTTGGCTATTTTACGATACTACATCACTTACTTTGTGGTGCCTCTACTCTTCACTCTCCTCTACTTTGCTTCATTTCTCATCCTCTCCCTCCATCGCCATGCGCCCATCCTCTCCCTCCATCCCCACACCCACTCCCTCCACTCCCTCCAACGCCACACCCACCATCGTCATGCCTTTTAACTCCACCCAAATGCCTCCTTGTATCACTCTGCCTTCTACTCCTTGTATCAACGTCATCCCCATTTTGTCATCTTCCACCTACAATAAGGTGGCCATTTTGCATTCAAACCGGCTCTTGCTAAATTCACTCGTGCACCATCTTTGGACTCTTGGTCAGCTCCCCACAGGACTCTACATCGCCCATCTCTAGAAAATGCATGAAGCAGGCCTCTATTGTGTCGTCTTGTATGGATGCCTTGTGGACGTTGATGAAGGGATAGCAAGATTCATGGAGGAGTGGTCTCGTCTCACATCATGAGACTGTATTGTACATCCATTTTTGTGTATAAATACATTTTATGCTCGTCTCACATCATGAGACTATATTATAAATCCTTCTTTGTTGTAAATCCTTTTTGATGTATAAACACAAGGCCAATTTCCAATTGTGATGATGACTACAACATAAAAAGGAGAGCATTTTGTTGCATCTTTTGTTTCATGTCCGTAATCTCGTAAATTGTTCACTTTAAATGAATCTCTCAAATTGTTAACTTTTGATGAATCTGTATCTTTTCTTTCATACATGTCCACATGTGCGAGAGATAGTATAGTGTTGTGATTGGAGGTGGCTCGAAAGAGGGCTCCATCTTTGATTGATTCAATTTTGATTAAAGAAGATACCTTCGCTGAAGTTTGTTTTTTTTCCCCACAGCAAAACACAAAAGTTTATTTATGAAAAGAGAAGTTGAAGTTTGTTTCTAAACGAATGTAGAACAACAAATTAAGTGCAAATTTATAAGCACAATGGCGGGAGAGATGGAGATATGCGGAACCACGTGGTGGTTGAAATAGTACTTGAAAATATCACCAGCGCGGTTGGAATAACAATGCAGTTCATTCTTTAAAATAGATCCAGCACGGTGGTATTACCTGAAAACACTAGCATGATGGTCATTTTCATTAGATTGCATGCAAAAACTAGCACAGTGGTGGAGAGAGTTAACCAGTGCGCTGGTGGAGAAAGCCATGTAGTGACATATGTCCAGCTCTGCGCGCGATGGGAAAGACCACCACGGTGGAGAGTGTTGTTATGGAAAGAGCCATGTAGTGACACGTGTCCAGCTCTGCGCGATGGTCTTTTCCAGCAGTAGCAAAGAGCGAGACCAGCAAGGCACGCGGGCTGCATATAGTGACACGTGTCGAGCTATGTGGTGTTTAGAACAGGGAGTTTTGGCATATTGCGTTTGCATGACAACATCGACTGGTGACAAGGATTGTAAAATACGCACGAAGTAAATGCACATGGTGACGCGTGTTGAGGTCTATAGTGTTCAGAGCAGAGTCATTAATATGCTAGTATGTTGAGAAAAAAAACCGATGAGAGTGCGAGCCCGCTCTAAATCCGAAATCTCACCCCCCCGCATGTCGTGCTGCGGCCCCAAAAGTGTCCCAAAAATAGTTCCGAATGGCTACACTCAATCGTGCATTGACCTAGGAATAGTGGGTCAATATAGATGTGGGGGTGAATGTCTCTTAAAAGTTACCCTTCAAGGCTAGGACTATATAAACATTGGTCAATTTAGATGTCGGGGTGAATGTCTCTTAAAAGTTACTTCAATAAGGCTAGTATTGTATACAAATAATGGTCAGTATAGACGTGGGGCTAAATGTCTCTTGAAAGTTACCCTTTAATTTATGCTATTCTCTTGAAAGCTACCCTTCAACCTATGCTATTCTCTTCACCACATGATCCTTTCCTTATACTTATTTAATGTACCATCAGACTTGTACTTGGCCTTCCAAACCCCTTTGGAGCCAATAATAGGTTCTATTTTATAGGATGATGCGTAAGATACCTAGTGTGATTTCTCATAAATGACTATTGTCATTGCGTCTCCCTTCCCAAATTAGATCTAATAATGATTCTTGCAAAATTTCTTGCTCTTATACTTTCATTATATCTCAATTATCAAGGCCATATTGAGAATGTGAGCAGAGGCCCTTGTTTTCTTCTATTCTATTGGATTTGCAAATAGTCATGATAGCTTTTATATGATTGCTAAGGTTTTCCATCCAAGAGCTACTTTAACCATTTAGGATTGGTCCCATATACAGTGATCTAAGCTTATATTCTTCATATATTTATCAATTCCACCTCTTGTGGACTTGGTCCAATCACTACTGGTTATATATACTAGGCTTTGTTTTTATTTAAAGGATAGTATGGAGACAAAGACACTTGACTTAATCATGTCTTCTTTACAAAATAAAAAAAATGAAAAACAAGTAAACATAGAGGAAAAGAGTTCTTAGTGTGGATACTTGATTATCCCTTGATGATTTGAAAATAATTATTGAGATTATCAAAGCTCTACCTTGAATTTTAGGTTCAATTTCCTAAATCCAATTGCCTTCAAACAAATACAATAGTATAAAAATAAGCAAGGTTTCCTAAATCCAAGCGCCTTCAAACAAATACAATAGTATAAAAATAAGCAAGGTTTCCTAAATCCAAGTGCCTTCAAACAAATACAATAGTATAAAAATAAGCAAGGTTTCCTAAATCCAAGTGCCTTCAAACAAATACAATAGTATAAAAATAAGCAAGGTTTCCTAAATCCAAGTGCCTTTAAACAAATACAATAGTATAAAAATAAGCATGGTTTCAATGGCATAGCATTTGATACTTCATAAATGAAATTTAAGAAAATAAAAATTATGAGCATAATAATTGGCCTCAAAAACAAGAAAAATGAATGTCAAGTAACCTCTTTAAGGGTTTCCATAAGGGTATATCCATAATTCTTGATTCAATTCCTCAATTTTCAAATCACGTGTTCAATAAAAGCCCATAGGCTAATTCAAGGCCACTGATGGAATTTTTCTATCAAACCATGCTATCTTGGAAATTTATCCCTACCTTGGAACTTCAAAACTTTCAAGGATTGATTTGAAGATATCTCTTTAAATCTTTCAAACATTCATTTAAAGATATCCCTTTTTACCCATCTAGCTTAATCCTCATTCACAACCTTATTCACCATCTCTAGAATCAAGATGTAGCTTGGAATTTATCTCAAGACTCATCCTCCTTATAGTATGCCTTTAGTAGAGACCCACTTAGTTTCCAACTCAATCGAATGAATTACCATCTTACCAAAAAAATCCATTGCCGTTAGAAATACACTCTACTCCAAAGTTCCTTGAAGGTGATGCTAAAACTTTCTTGAACTAGACCCCTTTACATAACCACTTTTTCCAATATCATTCCTTTGATTCTCCAACACAACTAAATCCTTCCTCCCTTTGATTCTCCAACACAACTAAATCCTTCCTCCCTTTGATTCTTAAACTCATCACATTTTATCTTACATGTTGCAAGATCCTCATTTTTTTAAAGGGAACAAGGGCATTTAATCCCTTACTTGAATGAGATTGTCTAATTGTTTCTACAAGGATTCTTGTTCTCTCTCGTCTTAGCCTTTTTACTAATACTTTTTGTATTTCCTACTAGTTTTTCATTAAACTACTTATTTAGAACAAAACCCATTGGTTAGCCTAGAGATTTTTATTTCCTTTGTCCTAGTAATCAACATTTCATCCTTTAGTGCAATGAGTTAAATAATGAGCTTCATTTAGGAAAGTGTGAGATTAGCCCCGTGAGAGATCCATGAACCTACTAGAAGAGAATAGGGAAACTCTCCACCTGACCATTGGATATAGATCCTAGTCAGCTAAAATATCCATGGCCATCCACACATGTCTGGACTCCCCTAAACCACCCAACTCCCACCTAGTCCTACCCTTGTCCTGATACTACTCCCCATTTTGGAAGATTTATCATCCGCGAAAAAAAAACGCAAGATATCGGTCCTTGAGATTACTAACGTCCTAAAAAATTGAACCTTCTTCTAGTCTATCTTTCCACTTAACTAGACATTGTTGTCTAATTCTGTAATGAGCTCGCTTCTCTTGAAAATCCAAGATGTGCTCTAGATCGCGTGGTAACACTGGAGGCTCAATTAAATCCACAAGAACACTTGTATCCACCACATTGGCATCTTTGCCTAGTCGTTTCCATAGATGACTAGCATGAAAAACTTGGTGAACCTTGGAATGTTCTGGCAACGCTAACTTGTAGGCAACTTCACCTACACACTTAGGTATTGTGAAAGGTCCACAATACATAGGCGAAAACTTTGGCACTTTTCCCATCTTCAAAGTTTCTGAACTTAGGGGAACCTTGAGAAATATTTGGTCACCTTGGTCAATTGTGACCACTGTGTTTGTCTGCATACTGCTTGTAACGATTTTAGGCCCATTTAACATTTTCCTTAGTGATCTTTAGCATATCGTTATATGATCTTGCAAGAAATCTTTCATCTTGCACAAGAAATCTTTCACTTTTTGAATTCTTTCAGTAGAGGTAACCCTACAGCTACTACAGATCGGGATTGAAACCCATACATAAGCATGAAAGGGCTAAAGCTTGTGCCACATGCATGTCTTTTATCCAATGTACATGCCCAAGAGCATTCTCAAAACATGTGGGTTCAACCTCTTGCATAACCTTTTCCACGTTATGAACAATGGTGAGCTACATGTGGGTTTAACCTCTTGCACAACCTTTTCCATGTTATGCATAATGGTGAGCTACATAACCATCATACATCACGATTTGTAGCCCTACCCTGCCTATATGGTCTTGGATTTGTCCTTGGTGTCCTTGTGACTACCTTGGCCTTCCTTGCACAAGGTGTCCTAATAGTGGAATCCGAAACTCCTCATCAAGGTTCTGTTGTGAGCCACTAGACTCTCTATCAACATATAAATACCCTACTAAAATACCATGCATACCAAGAGACTTATCAATCACGACATTAAGTGCTCTCTTACTTACATTCCTATCATGTGGAAATGCATTCTTTGTTTTCTTTCCAAACTGACATGATTCACATACTTTATACATTCCATCTACCTTAAACTTTGGCAAACCTATAACAACTTTTGAATTCTGCATAGACTTTCATTATATTGCTCATTCACATGACCAATAATTTTATGCTAGATATCTGTATCGGCCATAATACCTACACCTCTTATGTAAACATAGTAGCTATCACCTCAGGCATGCTTACATCCACAAAGCAAACATTCTACCCAATAAGGCAAAATATGCACTCTCATTTTTGCCCCTTAAGGATTTCCACACCCACATAAGGCAAAATATGCACTCTCATTTTTGCCCCTTAAGGATTTCCACACCTCCTCTCTCTAGAAAAATGGGCTCATAGTAAAGTTTTTGCAAATCAACTCAAAAGTGAGTGGAGTTTGGACATTTGGATCTACTCTTTGAGAACTTTCCAATGATATATAGCATGATGGGAAGTTTTTCATATTTAAGAAGTCCCCAAATTGGTGATGCCACATCATCACCAATTTGGGGACTTCCTGAATATGTAAAATTTTCCATCATGCTCGAAGACTAGATTCCAAATGTGCAATCCATGCTAGCTTTTGATTTGATTTACAAAAATTTTACCATGAGATCACTTTTCTAGAGAGAAGAGGTGTGGAAATCCTTAAGGGGAAAAAATGAGAGTCCATATTTTACCTAATGCTCTTTTTCCCTTTGCAACCAAATGACATTTGTTGTTAAATCCCTCAACATAGCAGCCCTGAAGGTCAAAGTGTGCCCTACTCCAAGAGAAACCAAATTCTTTGATATCTTAGACACATGAAGTATGTCACATCCAAGAACCTCATCTTGCCATCCTACAAAGCTAATGGGCACATTTCCAAAGTGAGCAATAGGATGAGCCATGTCATTCTCCATCTCTACAAAGCTTGGTCTTTTTGGATTTTTGGCATCTCTAAACCACTCACTAACCATGATAAGTCATGTGGTTAGAGGCTCTCCCGAATCCATATACCATACATCAATAAATTCTCAACATGTACTTAACATGTACTGCATAGCAAACAACTACTCACATCTATCTTTAGCCTGCTTACTTGAAGATGCATAATTGTTTTGCATCAACCTGTCACTATTTATGTCACTCTACTTCTTTATGGCATTTTTCTATAAAGTGACCTCGTTTTCCATAATAAAAGAAATCCTTTGAACCTAATATGTCTTACTAACATATGTACTCAACGCTAAATTCTTAACATACGCTAAATTCTTAACATATGCTACATAATAACCTAGTTCTCTTGTAAAGTGACTTAGTTTGCCATAATAAAAGTAGTCCTTTGAACTTGATCCCTCTTGCTAACATATGTAGTCACATCATTGAATTCTCACCATGTGCTACATAACAAACAACTACTCACATATATCTTCAGCCTGCTTTGAAAGATCCCTACCCACTAGGGAAAAGAGTTCCCAGGCCCCCTACCCGGTGCTTCAAGCAAACTTTAAGATAGTCACACCACTTACACACCCAATATGCCTCACATCTTATCACATCTTATTCACATCTTATTCACATCTATTTACATTTAGGAATATTTTCTATTCTCGATACCGATGGGACTTTTCTAAATTTTTGCCAATTGCTTGGCCTAGTTAAAGGTACTTTTTCTCAACGGATATTTTCATATTCTTTCTCAAATTTCTCAAGTGAAATATATTCAATATTATTCTTTTGAGTAAAAGATTCATGGGATTTACGAAAATCAATTCTACCCATATTTTCCTATGCTCAAAATTCCACTTTTGATAAATACTCATAATTTGAATTATACTAAAAATTTCTTTTTTTTCATTTAATTTCTTGGATCTCAAATATCATGGGAATTTCTCTTTTTGCATTTAAATGATTGAATTCCAAATATCATGGAATTCCTATTTTATCATAAAATAAATTTATCTAAAAATTCTCTTTTCTTTAATAAAAATATCCATTATTTCAAATATGCCAAGAATTCCACTTTTACCATTTAAATGATTGAATTCCAATTATCATGGGAATTCCTCTTTTATCATTTAAATTTTCTCATGCATAAAATAAATTTATCTAAAATTTCTCTTTTAAAAAAATTATTTATTATTTTAATACACCAAAATTTTTATTTTTCCATTTAATTACATGGATCTCCATTATCATGGGAATTCCGCTTTTTGTATAAAAATAAAAAATACCAAAAATTTCTCTTTTCTTTAATTAATTATTTATGCATAAATACTAAAAATAAGTTTCCCATGAATTTGATGAAAATCATTCTTTTAGCATAGGATGCCCAATCCTAGAATATGGTAGGAAGTCCTCTTTTCACATTATGCATAAAAATGAGTTATGTATTAATTTCTAAAATTTTATCATAGCTTCGCTATTACTGATAATTTTTAATATTTCTAGAAAGAATAAGACTTTGTAATACAATTAGGATAGAATAACTATCCTTAGACTTAAATCCAATTTATGTAATTAAATCATAAGTTTACCATAATTTTATTAGCATAAAAGCATAAAAAGCCATTTTCTTTACCTCTAGCTTTACAAGCTTAGAGATTGATTTTGAATTAAGAATTTATCAATGAGAAGCATTCATTTGATTTAGAATTAGTCATAGGAATGGCTATTCTTTTGGGGAGAGAGAGATATACATAAAAAGCATTCTAATTAAGCATAAAGATTAACTTTTTATGATTAATCACATGCAATTTTGGAGGCTCCTCATTGTCTTCTTCAACATAGTCCCGAAATCCTTTTTCCAATAGGAAATTAGTCATTCTCAACTTCTATACATGGAAATTATTCTTGTCAAGCATTTGACTAACAATTTGGTTATTGTCAGACATCTTTACTTGCAACAACCAAAAATTTGTAATAAACAGACAATTTCAGTATAAAACCTACAACTCAATTACAACTCAATAGTATCTATTATAACTCTTGTTAGTACTTCTGCTGCATAATCTCTATGTCACAATACATAACTAGAGTACATGTACATATACAACAATACTACATGTGTAATCCCTGTCTAAACAAAATGCACTGTTGCACTATATAACGAGTTTAAATAAAAATAGTTCTAAACTAGAACCCAGAAGTGATAGAAAACACCTTACAATGGCCAAGCAGATGTCACAACATACCCAAAATTTAAATCTGGTCATGCAAAATTATAGTACAAATTAAAGTATTTTGCATCTTATGATGCTCTTACTACCCACATACCACTTTCTTTGCCTTTGTAGCTCCTTTGCTTGTTGCTCAGCTTCTTAGCCTAAACCAAGCTCTGATACCATGAAAAAATCAGGGGAGGAGAGAGAGATTGAGATCTTGCAAGCACAGACACACTCACACAACAATGGATGAGACACACACAAAGATAGAAAGCTAAAATCTTCTTCTTCTTCTTGCTCTCAGAAGAGGTCTACAAAAGATAAGTGCAAACCAACAAACGGTCCATAATGTGAACATGCTAAGTAGCAAGATAAGGATATCATAACTTGGTTGGACTAGGGAGGTGCAATCTAGTTATACTAGAATCACTCGTGAAGATAGTCGTGTTTTCTACAAAACACGACGAATGTCTAAAAGTAGAGCAGTCACCCAAGTAGGTTATGAGTGTCAGCTCGTATGAGCTTATCATCTTAACATAAACACTACATCACCTTTAAGAAGTACCTTTAAGAAGTACCTTTAAGCTACCTTTAAGCTACCTTTAAGTAGACCTCAACATGACAAATCTAGTCTCGTTCCCTTACATAGTCTTTATTGACAATGATGTTATTCTCAAGTACTCGACATTGGCCATTTGATTGAGGTTTTTTGCCTAACAAGATGTTCTATGCTGCTCTAGATTAACAATAATCAAATAATATCAAATACATTGGAATAGGACCTTTACTATTTTTATGTGATTGGGATAAGCTCTTTTGGAAAATAGCATAATCTATGCATACATGAGATGATCATAGGTTGGGCCTATTGTCCACATCCCATAATGTCCATATAGAGAACATGTCAATGTATCTACTGACATTTTAAAAATTTTAATCATTCACCTCTCTCATAATATGAAATACATTGGAATCTTTATAGGAACTTTACTATTTTTATCTAATTGGGATGAACTCTTTTGGAAAAATAGCCTAATCTACGCACGTGTCAGATGATCTTAGGTTGTCAACATCCCATAATGTAATAGAGAACTTGAAAATATATCAATTGACACTTTAAAAATGTTAATAATTCACCTCTATACAATAATATAAATTCCACTTAAACTTGAAGGTATATCAAAACCATAATGTGATATGGAAAACTCAAATGCATATGTTTTCTCATCACAAAAACTTGAAAATTATGAGAGGGTGATTAAGATACTATAAGAGGTTCACTTAAATCTGAAACTTGTTTATTTATTTTCAAAAACTAATAATTCACCTCTCATAAACAATTCTGAAAACTTGAGCCTAAAGTTACACATAAGAGTTCAACCAAAATAAAGTCCATGTAAATTTAAAGGTAGATAAAAACCATAATGCTATATGGGAAACTCAAATGCATGTGTTTTCTCATCACAAAGCCTTGACAAATATGGGAGGGTGAGGTTCACTTAAATCCAACACCGATTCATTGGTTTTTTTAGTGGATAGTCGCATTTTAGAAGGAACAATTATGGATGTCAAAGAATTTGGGGGAAAATTATGGGTGTCAAAATTTATTGGGAAAAAATTGTTATGAGCCTCACTATAAGAGTCAGGTATAACCATCAATCTCTGATGCTTAAACAAATTTTGAATGACTTTGCTGATCCTGTGTTAGCTAAGATACATTACCACAAGTTTGTGGGTATTCTGAGCACATGGGAAGAAGTATATCTAGCCAAGGATTCACTCCTCCCTTTTTATTAGGCCAAAACCCATTGATCCCTATGCTCCAAAAAGGCTTCCGTTGTTGTTGCACCACAAGGTTGAGTCCTCACTTGTGTAGTCTTCCTCACTTCCTCTCTTAATGCATGGAAATCTTACTAACATACAAGCCCTTAACCGAAAAAGGTAAAGACTCGATGCATCTATTTACCACTCCATCAATTAACATAGTTTCTGACCCGTGTTGCCATGTGTAAGGGTCTCCCTTACACATGGCAACATGTGGGACTTACATGTGGCAACATGTGTAAGGGTCGTAACAGTTTCATCTACCATACGACCTTAGGTGATTGATCGTAAGGCGCTTCACCATCTTACTATCATGTTTAAAGAACCCCATTCTTTGTAAGATAATGATCAAATCTATGAAGCGGTATTACCCTAAGCTTAATTCTAAATAGGGAAGTCACAAACTTTGTGTACATGCTTTCTTACGGCTAGAACTAGTGACCATGTATCTTTTTTTAAGTTTTATTAGTGTGAAAGTTAGCCATTTGTATATAAGTCAATTTTGATATTAAGCAATAGATTTGCATTAGAATTCAAGTGCTCTCACTTTTCTCTACTATTACTTTCTTGCTTGTATTCTTGTGGATGTTTATATAGCTTGACAAATTTATTTCTTATATAGGATCAACTTTAGGTTTCTCCCTTGCTTGAGCTTCTCCTCTACCCGCCTCTTGTAAGAGAGAACCACCACAAAAAGACTATCCTCTTTTTGCCTCCATCTAGGCAAAGAGAACTCTTAATTCACTCCTATAGCCATGGAATATCCTTGGTGGGATAATAAGCAGAGGATGTGAAAGACATGTTAGCACACCCACACAAGAAGTTGCTTTTATAACTCTATAGTGAAGTACCAAAATAACACTTGTTTTGACATAGGGTAAGGTAATCTCTTGTCTTGAAAATACTTAGCACCATTTATGGGGACTATCCTAAGGATTAGCTCTTATTTTCATCCATTTTGTGGGTATGGGGCTTACCTAATATCATCGAGTATCAAACACAAGGTCACACCCAAAAACATAATTGATTTTAAAGCCTTGTTTACTTTTGGTTTTGGGGTCACACCCAAAAATAAAATTGATTCTAAAGCCTTGTTTGCTTTTAGTTTTGATGATTGAGTTTTGTTTTGCATATGTTGACATTCTATTTGCTATATTGGAAGGGGAAACCCTAGTTTAATTAATCATTTGATAGATTTGATTGCATAGATCCAAAAGGTGGCTTAGATATTAGTATTAGGAGTCATTTTCACTCAAAAAACATAAGCTTTAAGCTCCAATTTACTAGATTAGGATGTTGTTAATTCCAATGCATTAACAGATTTAATAGCATTATATGGCATCCAAATAAACAAAAATAATGAATAACTTGCCAAAACATCCATAATTAGGTTTTTGAATTACCCCACATATCAAGTCCAAGAAACCACAAACAAACTAGAAAAACTAAGCCCATCCCGCATATTAAGTCAACCCCACCACGACAACAAACCACAAAAAACAAGACCAAATAGATCTCAAGTTGGAGATATGAGCACATAGTCATGCACAATCCATATGTAAACTTGACATGAAGAGGTGAAAACCTGACATGAGGAGATGCAAGCCTAATGTGAGCAAATCTAGACATACAATGTAAGTAGATCTAGAACTTGGATATGATGTGAGATGAGTGGTAATTCAACCTAATATTAAACTAATCATTTGATGTAAGTAGATCTAGAATTGGGATGTGATGTGAGCATAGTGGTAATTAAACCTAGTACTAAACCAACTGATTAAAACATCCTTGAAGACCTATAAGGTCATACCTACCCATGTCCTTAAAAACATTTCCTTTATAAATTTTTTACCAGCATCAAATTCTAAGAAAATTTCTTATCCTTTTCAATTATTAGATTGATAAGACCAATTATTGCCCAATAATTACTTACCATAAGCACAGGGCTCCATAAGCCATGTGGCTCACCAAGCTCCACTTCATCTAAAAACATTGCACTATGGGAACTACTCCCTCCTCTAACCTCAAATCACTCACACACATTCTCACTAGCATGCATTAGACAGAAGATTAGAGAGAGGTTTAGCAAGAGGAAAAGCTTAATTGCACAATGATCTCACCTTAAATCACTCACTAGCATGTGTTAGAGAGAGAAGATTAGAGAGAGGTTTAGCAAGAGGGAATTTAGCTTAATTGCACATGGGAGAGTTGTATTATGAGACAACTTTTTGAAATATTCACAAAACACATCCCTAGAAGGATGGGGCCAAATGGACCATCATGTACATGTGAAAGGGACCAAATCACTTCGCTTGTGGGTGAAGCTTCTCTAGCACATAGTTTTGTGCTTCACCACTTGTCTTGATGAAACCAGTAGTAGGTGGTATTGAGTTGTATGGAATCTATAAAAGTTCCAACTTGCCTATGAAGTAATCAATCAACCATTTTTTCCAATATTATGGTCTCTCTTGTGTGTACACATCATTTTACACTATCTTTCTTTATCATGTGCTTTAACTGTGGCTCTAGTATTTCATTCACCATAGTCAAATTGCACATGAATTTTAATATTTCAACATGGTATCTTAGAGCCAATAATAGGTAGGGATCCTAGGTCGACCTCCAATCCTAGATTTGGTGAGATTAGCTCACATTTAATGCTATCTCATCTTTTTCACTAGACTCCAAAACTACCATACCCATAGTTGGTGGAGGATTCAGTGCTCTGAGCTCAGTGAATCATTGCCCACCAAATCTTGTGAGCACCTTCCACACATTAAGGCACATCGGCTCGTACTGTCAATTGTTGTGATTAGGTATCCGTTTTTGCGGCATTATCGCTTCCCTCAAAATCGCATGTTTCCTGCACAGTTTTGGTCATATAGCAAATCCGGCATCTAGCACCTTCCATTGTCTAATCTCTCTTAGTTGTAGGTGCACCCATATGTATGCTTTCTTGCCCTAAGAGTTTTTGGCCAATAGTTTTCTTAGCTAGGAGATCTGAGCTCTTTAGCAGAGGTGTGTTTTTCACAGCCATAGCCACAAGCTCTTCTAACTATCATTTGTGATTAATTATAACTAATCCTATCTTATTTTGGCTAATTAAGTGTTCTATCTAAGCATTATCACGTGTTTCTACCTGAATTTCGTTCTTGGCCTCTCTTGAAAGGCCCAACAAGTTTCTTGAAATCAAATCAACAAGTTTCTTGAAATCAAATCCAAGCTCCTTCCAATCCTTTCTTAAGCTTGTAGTTCAAGTCTCTCATTCACTAAGAGCTTCAATCTTCAAGGTGACTCAAGTTTGAGTCAAACCCTCTTCAATACTTTCTCTCGCATGTGTTTATCAACTCTCT
Organism: Cibotium barometz; assembly: GCF_041138505.1. NCBI lineage: Eukaryota > Viridiplantae > Streptophyta > Polypodiopsida > Cyatheales > Cibotiaceae > Cibotium > Cibotium barometz. The sequence goes on along the minus strand of NC_141064.1, from coordinate 26,592,269 downwards.
CACCCCTAATGCCCTCACATGACACTACCTTCCGCTTCAAGGGGGAACATTTACACACTTGGCAAATCCGCATCAAGATCATCCTCATGTGAAGAAAGGCCCTATGGAGCATCACAAGTGAAAAGGAGAGGAAGCCAAGAGACCAAACTACTATTCTGTCATGGGAGACTAGAGATGGAAAAGGAAGAGCCATCGTAACACTTGAGTTGGATGATACATACATTCACCATAAAGGATGGAAATATCCTTACATACACGTTATTGGTTGCACCTTCCCTCTCCTAATGCAATGGACATGACTCACCTTAACTTGTCATGGGGAACTTGTCGCCGCCTGGTGTCCACAAGCTTGTATCTTGGTAGAGTCTAATCTTTGTTAGTGGTAGCTAGCACCACTCTTTTGCCTTCTCCTCAAGCTATCACCATTAGGATTCCATTATTCATACGAGGACATCCACTCCTCTCTACTCTCACACTTAAGGATAAAAGCATGAGAGGAACATGTACAGGGATTTCAATTACGTAAACGAAAACATGTGAACATGTTAATAACATATGTCAATAACACAAAAAATCTTGTGATCACATGTTATATTCACAAAGCTTTCACAAGGTCCTAAAAAAATTATCTTTGTTGGGCATAAAAAATCTTCTTAGGTGGCCACTGACCTGCTATTATGTGAAGATGGTAACATGAGAACATGTGAATAGCTTATTCCCATGTGTAGCCAAGCTTTTAAGGGGTTCCCAAATGACAAGTGACCTGTTATTTTGTGAACGGTAACATGAGAACATGTGAATAGCTTGTTCACATGTGTTATTATCACAAAAAATCTTGTGATCACGTGAATATTAAATCCCTCAACATGTACCAAGAATTTAGCTCTCCCTCTCTTCTCAATGCTCTCTCTCTAACACCATAGACAAGCAAGAGAGCAAGGGGATAAGACTAGACTCAATTGGCACAAAGGGGGATTGTGTCTTGTATTATGAGAATAATCTTATTTATGCAACTGGCTCTTATTCAAAAATGACATCATTTTGTTGTGGTGTGTAAGGAGTTGTATGCAAATGCTTAATGCTTTTTTTCCAAAAAATCTTTGAATACATTAGACATGTATTTGGCCCCTCGAACAATTAAGGTAGTTTCATTTTTTACCATAGCAGCAAAGTGTTAAAATTAGAAAATACCTTTGATTTTTCCTTTATAGGGTAAGACCAGTCATACTTGATGTAGTCATCAGTGAATGTAATAAATTATAGTTTCCTCCTAAGGAGTAGTCCTCATTGGACCATCTACATCACTGTGTATGAGCCACAATATTTGACCAGCTTTATCTATTGCGCATTCTGGTTGGTGAGAAAGCTTACCAAGCTGGATGCATCCTTCACAATCATATCTTAGTGGTTGGTGAGAAAGTTTTCCAAGGATGCATCCTTCATAAACATATCTTAGTGGTGGATCAAGTTAAGGAAGATCCTCTAACATCCTACGTTTCTATGAAAGCATCAACCAAACCACCAATAGAAGTGTGGCCAAACCTAGCATGTCACAATTGGGCATCGTTCATTGTAGTAGAAATATATCTTATGAATGATGCATATCTTAGTGGTGGATTTAGTTTAGGAAGATCCTATAACATCATATGTTTCTACAAAAGCATCAGACCACCAATAGAAGTGTGCCAAACCTAGCATGCCACAACTGGGCATCTTTCACTATAGTGGAAGTGTCTGCCACATAAGAGCAACATCACACTTATCATATATGTCCAATTGTACAAACCACCAGTGGTGCTTAAAGATCAAGTAAGTTCAATATGTTTGTCATGACAATACATTTATCATCTACAAAATCAACATTAAGATCTCCCCTCCTAGAGTGGGCACAAAAAGCAAATTCTTTTAAAATGCTAGAAGAAAAAGTAAATTCTAAATATAAAAATCCTCACCACTAATAGTAGTGATAACTATCTCACCAATACCTTTGATGAGGTAAGAGGCATTATTGGTGCACGTAACAGTGTGACACCACCTTGCGTAGTCTCCATATGTTTAACTAAACTGCTTTGAGAAGTTAGAAGCACCACTATCAGAGATAGCTACATAGAGACTTGTTTAGTATTATAATTGCAAACAATAGTTAATGAGAATTCTTCATGGACACAATGACATTAGTTGAGTCCTCTTTCTTTGAAATTTGATTATCAGTGGTAGAACTGGTGGAACCCTTATTGGATTCATTTTCCTTTGTTTCTTTGTTTTAAAGTTTGACGTAACTTTCAATTACATGGTTGGTCTTCTTGTAATATCAACAAGTCACGTTCGTGGCTTTTCAGAATCACCCTTAGCCTCAGAAGTTTTGTTTGAATTATTTTTTGCTCAAATTTCTTACCCTTATCCTTAACTGATGTTAGAGCTTGATCACTCTCAAAGGTATTCTTTCTAGACGATTCCTCCTGCAAGAGTATGCTAACAAGCTCCTGATAGGTAGAAGGAGCTGCATTGTCTCAAAAAAATTCGAAGGACAGTATTAAAATGCAAATAAGATTCATGCAAGGCATTAAGGGGTTGATGTTAACCATTTTCTTATTAAGAATGATCTCATCAATGTTGAGAAGCTTTTCTGTTAAGTCCTGCAACTTGGTTAAGTGTTTATTCATGGACCCCTTCTCTTGCATTTTTTCATTATCAGGTTGCCTTTTGAGAAAAGTACTTCTCTATCATTTTTAGCCTGATACATAGTCTCTAAAGTGTCCCATGTAAGTTTGGATGGTTCTTAAGAACTCTGGCAAAGGTATTTTTTCTAGAACATTCCTCCTACAATAGTATGCTAATAAGCTCCTATGATAGGTAGGAGGGGTTGTATTGTCTCTTAAATAAAGCCAAAGGATAGTATTAAAACATATATAAGATTGATGTAAAGAGTTAAGGGATTGATGTTAACCATTTCCTTGTTTGGAATAATCTTATCAATGTTAAGAACCTTTTCACTTAGCTTGGTTAATTGTTTATTCATGGACCCCTTCTCTTGCGTTTTCTCATTATCAAGTTACCTTTTAAGAAAAGTACTCCTCCGTCATTTTCAGCCTGATACATAATCTCTAAAGTGTCCCATGTAAGATTTGATGTTTTATAAGAACAAATATTTAGACTAATAGACCTTTTAGCATACAAGGTAATCAATGCCAAAAGCTTGAGCATCATGTGAATCCCATCTTCTTTGGTCAACAGGAGTTTGAGAAACTTGAGATTGAGTCTATTGGCCCTGACTCCTTGGAGGAGTAGCAAGAGTAATTGTGACAGGGCAAGGCTCATCACCATTGACAAGACCCTATAATTCCTTTGCACAATAAGGACATTTCTTACCATAGAACTCAATAGGGAGTAATTTGACCATCTAATTTATCATCTTTGGAAAGAACAATGCATTTATAAATTTGTTGGCCATACCTTACTGCTGTTAAAATAGAGAAGAAAAGATGCAAAAAGAAAGCTTGAACTAAAGTAGAATTACAAAACCAGGAATCATCGATCTAAAAGTGGAATCAAGCGATCGCAAACCTGTAAACGATTAGAGAATTTGTCGATTACACCCGAGATCAATTGCACCTAATACGAACGATTACATAGTTGGGTGATCTTATTTGCCATGTGTTAGTACTGTATGAAACGATGGTTTTTGACAGATCTAAACACTGAGTTAGCGTCTGCCAATTCATCGATAAATTATAACAATAGAATGATAACAAGATTATTGAGCTTGGCTACTTGTAGATAGGCTGTCCCTTGCACACCACTGGAGGAACTGAGTGATGAAGATATGCATGATAACTATTAGTGAACTGCAAATAGAGTGAAGCTTGTCCATAAAGCAAAGAAGGCTTGAGCTTCAGATGAGAACTTTGTTTGCACTGAGAGCTTCTCTACAACCACCTGCTCTAATGATGGAAACCAAAAGGCCAAGCCATGGAAGCTTGGATGCTTGAAACAAGAAAACCAAGGTATGGAAAGCTTGGCTCTAATACCACTGTTGGCTCATAGAATAGAGCTGGACTCACACACATAATGCTCAAAGACAAAAACATAGAGGTGTAGTGGGTGGGAGATATTAGTAGGCTCAAAGGAGAGAGATGAAGCTTTTTACAAGTACAAAGGAGAAAGTACACAAATGAGTAGAAACCCTAAACTATAGATGAGGTTGCTTATATACTAGTTAACACTTTCACACTTGGATGGCCATGGGGAAAGACCCATTGGGACAAAAGTACACATGGCATAAGTACATGGACTCACAATATAGTATTATTGTATATCTAACAAAGATTAGACCATTGGGAAAGAGAAGATCCTCACACTCTAAAGAAGTCTTTGCTCATCTTTGGCAAGGGAGAGAGATATAAGGACCATGAGTATCATATAGCCTACTAGGGTGGTTGTGCAAAACCTATATGCTACTATCTCTGCCTCTATGGTACAAAAACCTTAACGTAGATGCACATTGTATATTTCTAGTTACATAAAAATTCTTATTGTAGCTTTATATCAAACGTGAATTCTAGTTTTGTCTTTGCCTCCATGTGAACAACGATGATAGTAACCTTTCATGTTTGTCTATGCATACCTCGTGGTCATACACTAGTGGTACTCTAGAAAGTGAAAATCCTAATCATTTAGTACTCCCCAATCACAACAGAACATGTTGAAATTAAATCATTGAAACCAAGTATGCATTTAGCGTGGGGACAATAGCCGAGTGACAGACCTTGCCTACCGTGTCCCATTCTTAAGCCAAGAAGGAATGATTAGAAGAAGGGTGTGTGAGTGTGTATTTTACTAAATTCCTTCCATCCATTTTAAATTAAAATAGATGCTTACATAGGGTTATGACTTCTTACTTATGGTAAAGAGAAATTAGTCGACTTGTAGCTTTATTGAAGTGAACAAATCAGAACGTAAGCAAACCTTATAGACGGGACCAAAGCCGCCTTCTCCGATTTTGTTTCTGGGATGGAAATCATTCGTTGCTTCTCGTAGCTCCTCAAGCGAGAAGTTTTTGGCTCTTTGTTGAAAGTTGTATCGCAGAGCAGCTGTATGAAATTAGGGATCAAGGATTAATTAGATGGTATGTCATTAAACCTAATATTCCATGAGAGAACATCAAACCGGACCTGTTGTTTTTATAGATTGTTGTGCTTGTTTGGCTGTTCGCCTCCATCTGGCAAAGCAGTACAGGGCTAGGACAGCCGTAGCCGCAAGAAGCAGGAAAACGCCCACCATGATTCCCACAATGATTGGAACTGTGCTTCGTTTTCTGCTTTGAACGTCTACGACAAAAGGAATAGGAAGGAAGAGGGAGTTAAGAATTTTGGATAATTAAGGGAGGTATGGTAACTACGCGTAGAGGGTGAGAGGTGCTACGTACCTTGTGAGGGGGTATTGGGGAAGCCAAGTGTGCCGGAGGCTTCATGTGGAGAGGGCGAGACGCCGTTGTGTGGTAATAGAGAGCTGGCCTTTGGTGGAAACGCTGCCGGAGCTTGCGATGGGGTGGTGGCGCTGGTGAAGAGGAGGGGTGTGTTGCCGAAGAGATAGGAGCATGTGCCGAAGTAGGCCTGGCCGGCTACTGAGTTCTTGCAGACACTGGTGTAGTCGGAGACTTGCGAGAGGCACGTTCGACACTGGGACGCGGAGAGATAACCCACACACTGTGCAAGAGCATAGGCCGTGCTACCATCTTTACCCACGCTAGACGCGCTGAAGCCAAAGCCAGCGTGAGCCGGAGCAGCCTTTGCGGTGGCGTTGAGCACGGTGGCTAGATTGGCTTGGTAGATCGAGTTGGTACTCTGCGCGGTAGAGCAATTTGATTCCAGCAGAGTGTAATTAGCCTCCTCCATGAAGTTGTAGTTCTCGTAGCGGGCGTAGCAACCTTTCAACTGCACTTGCAAGCCCAGTGATGGACCACACGTACTAGTGGGAAACACAGACATAGCATTCGGACGGGGAGAGGTCTCCCCGGCACTGGTACATGGCATACACGTAGGAAGCGTCGGAAGAACCAGAAGTTACTGAAGCATTTGAATACAAGGATTTAGAGGACTGCTGGCTGAGGTTGCCCAGCACTGAGAAGAGGTTTTGAGCAAAAGAGCTGTCGGTAGAGAACGTGGCCGCGTTGCACCACACATACACTAAGTCAGTCATCTGCTCTTGCCCCAATGCCGGATACGGCTGAAGAGGTGGGATGCAAATGGTTATAACTTGCAAGAGAAAGAAGAGTAGCCTCAAAAGTGGGCGATCTTCCATGGCCATACTACCGGCACATTGGATTAAGGTTTCACAGAGAAATAAGTGTGTGTTTGCGCAAAGGGTTACTCAAGAATTTGTCTAAGTTCTTTCCTACCTCCACATAGGGGTTACTCGTTCCTTTCACCCGTCAACGCCGCAACTCTAAAGGTTTAGTCCTTCACCTGCTCGTCTTTTCAAAAAGGCGATGTGAAATTTTGAAATGCCTCGGCCTTACAAGTAGATCTCAAAGCATGGGACATGCACAAGTACATGTCAAAGCATGGGACATGCACATAAAGCATTGCGCGGTTGCACACCGCTTACATAATTAAGTGTGAACCGCGGGTAAAACACTTGTACATCACTTATATAATTAAGTGTGAACTGGGTAAAGTTCATGGGTGATAGCATCTTTTTATTATATAAAGGAAGAGTTTCACGAAGCTACCACGTGGTAAGAATTTGGAGGTTTGGGAGCCAATTCGAAAGTTTGAGGGGAGCTAGGCTCGTTACTCTAGGAATTTCAAAAATATCAAGCTGGGAATTGTATACCTCTGAAGCTTGAGTCAGCCCACTAGTTAGGCCTAAACACTTAGTAGTGTGTAGCATAGGGGTACTAAGCAGACACACGTGGCATATGATTATGATGTGTGACTAGTCTTATACGCATTGGTTGCCCACATCGTCGATCTATATATAATATAATGGTTATTAAACAAAGAATGCCATTCTAGGTGTAATAAAGTGCCAAAGCTAGAGCGCTATCACTTGGCCAAAGGGGATCGTGGGCAAGATTGTGAAGGGGACCAAGGGCCAAAAGGGGACTTGGGTATGGCCAAATGTGGGGGCCAATGAGTAGGTGTGTGTGAACATGGGCAAAAGTATATAAGACAATTATAAGCCCAAGTTGTTAGTATTTTTTAACCACTTTACTACTTCAAGCCTAAGCAGCTTTAATGGAGTTCTTCCTCCCATGTCCTTAGACTCCATGTAAACGATGTCTAATGTATCTAGACTCCTTATTAACGAGTCCGTATCAAAGCTCATGCTTTTAATCCATTTCTAGCTTTTTCTTGATTTTCTTTATCAAGAAGATAACTATGGTGATCTTGAATGGTGAAAGTCCCTTTTCTATCGTTAATTCCTAATTTAAAAGCTTTTGGGCTATGGATTTATTGGGGACCAAAATTTTGAAGAGCCACACTAAACTTTCAAATATCTTTAGGACCAAATTTGGGAACAAAATCACTAATCCTGTTAGTTTTCCTAATCAAAACGTTTTACTCTTCTCCCTCTCCTTTGCTTGATCTTATGAGAGCTGTGGTGATCAAATCTTGACCTAAAAGCCTGCCATAGCTTGGGGTTATGATAGAAGAGGGTTTGAGCTTCACCAAGCAAGTTTTCGTTCACGTAGCGTTTTGGAGCATTAACGTCAAGCTTTAATCTTGACAAAGCCTTGCATATTGAGGGAGAATAGTGTGAGGCTTCATCGCGAGTTCCTGAATCCTTAAACTCTCTACGGCCACTATTATGCGTGTTTTTGACCCGTAAGGCCACAGCTGCGCCTAATTTGGCCCTTATTTCTCTACTCAGTGTCGCTTTGAAAGACTTTAATTTGCAAGCATATGTCCACAGAAATCCCACATTTCTCTGCGTTTTGTGGCTTCTTTCAAGCATATATCCACAAAACACCCTAATTTCTCTGTGTTGTGTCTCTTCTTGTAGGAACTTGTTCTCAAGCAACTCTAAACTTCCTGTGTTTGGTGGCTTTAGGATGGCTTCTTGCAAAAATTTGTCCATAAAAACGTTGTGTTTTCAGGCGTGTTGGAGCTTTGAGATGCTTCTTGCAAGGCTCCACAGAAAACCCTGATTTCTATGGGCTATGGAAGGCTTAGATACAACTTTGATTTTCTCGTCTTTGAAAGAAGGTTACCTTTAAATCTGCTGGCTACAGGAGGAGACTTGACTGCCCTTGATCAACTTCTTGCGTCTAGCCCTTGATCAGCTTCTTGTGTCTAGCCTTTGATCAGCTTCTTGCATCCAGCAAGATGCACCCCATAGCGTGGCCAATGCTGCCCTCGATCAGCTTCTTGTGTCTAGCCTTTGATCTGCTTCATAATGTATAAAAGCTTCATAATGTAGTGAAATACCATGAAGGTGCTTTAAGGAATGTCAAAGAAGATGTTTGGCATTTAATTGAAACTCTGTTCCAAGTGTGTGAGAAAGTAAACTACTCCCAGCAAGACAAAAAGAACTTTCAAGACAACTTACAAGCATTTAGAGCTGCTTGGACGACGATTGACACCAACATTACACACTACATGGTATGTTTCTAGCTTATTGTTGTTTCCTAGCCCTCGATACAACTTACATTGTATGTTTTTTTATGCAACATATTCTCTACATGGTATGTTTCTAGCTTATTGTTGTTTCCTAGCCCTCGATACAACTTACATTGTATGTTTTCTTATGCAGCATATACTCTACAACCACATGCCTTACCTTATCATCAACAAGTATGGAGATCCTAGCATTTGGAACACATAAGGGCTTGAGAAATCACACTATATGGCTCAAAATGCATATTTCAGGCACACACAACATGGTGGTGGAAAAAATAAGACAAACAGCCTACAAGAAGTGTTCTAATAGTTCTATAGAAGGATACACAAAAAAGAAACCTTGAGGTCATCAAACTGATGCAAACACTCACACATATGGAAAGGAAGAGATTGAAGCATTCCGAACCATTTAAAAACTCAGATGCCATACAAACACAAAACAAATGGAGAGAACAAAAGATTTTTGTTAATCATCTCGTTGGGACAGATAGATGTAACACATAAGTCTTTTACAATGTATCTTAACCACATGACTTTTGTAATTCATGTGGTTCTGGCTTTCATTTATACCTTAGCAAACCGTGTTTGCTATACTCATATCATTCATGTGGGTTCTCTATGCCTAGAGACAATGCTACTGTAGCATAGGAATAAAGTTAACCCCTTCGGGTGCTGGCATAACCAGGGTAGCATCCAAAATTTTCTAAGATAGTGGACTTCTTTATCAAAATAATCTTCTCATAGTAGCTGTTAGGAATAATTGTTCCACCTAGGAACAGAGACAATTGTTCCACCTAGGAACAGAGACAATGTCTTGAATAAAAAATTTGCAACTCTCCCTTCCTGGCTCATGGCATTGTGGTAAATTATCATCTTTTTCTTAGAGACGATTTGGGTAGGTAGTGAGAGAGAGCTGCGTCTCGGCCACAGTACTCCCTTTTATGCCACTGCAAGAGTTTGTCATTGACTTCAAATGTACTCTGCAAAATAAAATAATTAAGAAAACATAAATCTACATATTACTTTCACACACACACACACCAAAAAAAAAACTTGAGTCTCATCTGTCACACGAACAGTTGGTCTTGCCAAAGGTTAATAGAACTTTTGTTATCTTCTCCTACTCTGTTCATCCATTCCTTTGTGGAGTCATTCAACTAACCTCGGGTGCTTAGTGGTTGCATAGTAGGTTTCTACCACATCCCTATACACCTCTTTAATTTGGTCATCTTGATAGATTTTAACGACTGGAATTTCTTTTACTATGTCCCATGGGTTTTTCTTGGTCTCTTTTTCTTTTCGCGTTCTTTCTCTATCCTCCCAATTCCTGTCAGAAAACAATTCTTCAAGTAAAGAAATGGGTGTACCAGGTCTGCGCGATGTTCCTGGCACATTTGGGTCCGGTGGAAGCTCCTTCTTTTGCTTTGCTTGTGCGCTAGGTTGAAGTACACCCAAAGCATCCACTTGTTCAGGATTTTTGGCGACCTCGTAGTGTACTCCATTTCTACCCATGTACATATCGTCTTGGTAGTTTACCCATGGTGTTGGTTCAAACGCAAAATGAATGTCTGCAATTTTAACAACAAATTGGCTCATTGGATCTTTGTAGATCTCACTGCCATGCACGTTTGTATACAAGAAATGGAGTCTCATGTTGTCAATCAACTCCCCATCTGGGATTTCAAATGGATTAGCAGAATCTGCCATACCAATGGGTGTGGATGGTCTATTCATGCCAAATGACTCGTTTATGTCCATTGAAATATCACTCTCGGTTCTTGAGAGGCTCTCTGTTTGAGACTCCGAAGATGTCTCGAGAATGCTCTCCAAGTTGCCAACAACCGATTGAGTGCCGCTCCCTTGAGTGGTTACCCTAGATGGTGCACTAGTGTTACGTCCCCCTATGCATACAATAACTGTAGAGCATCTAGAAGGTTTCACTAAGCGTGTTCATGATAGATGGGGGAACGACTTTAGAACCCTTGAATGGCCAGAGGTGAGGGAAATGACATGGAAAGGAAGGCCCCTTTTCACTGAGGTGTCTACCTTAGACATGGCACGTCCAGATGAATCTGCCTTTCGAGGAGAAACACTAGCACCACCATGGGCTAGAACCCCAAGTGTGGCTCGACCAGCACCTTCCATGCGAACAACTACTAAAGGACCAGTCTTCCAACGATTGATCCTACGAGGAGAACCGGGGCTATTAGAGAATCTAGGGGAGAAGAAAGACCACGAGCAAGTGGATATGTACCTCCAAGAGAACCCCATAGACCAAGTGAACTGACATTTAAAGAGCCTAGAGTTAGAGAGCGAGACTCATATAGGAGACATGACGATGAATATTCTAGAAAAGTGAGACCATCTGCGCTACAAAAGCTTGTCAAGAAGTATGACGGATCCGGTGACCCATATGACCATATAGCAGCTTTTAAGCAAGCTATACATGTGGAGCAAGTCACGGATACGCATACGGAAATCGAAGGATCTGGCTTGACACTAGAGAGTAAGTCTTTATCATGGTTTCAGACTTTAGAGCTTGAGGCAAAGCGATCTTTCGATGGGCTGGAAAAGAGCTTTATAGCTGCGTTTTCAAAAATGGGAATTAAGCACAATGAGGTAGCTCAAATTTACGCTTTTAAGCAAAAAGATCAAGAATCTGTGCGAGATTGCGTAAATAGGCTAAAGCAGTACATCAATCGATGCCCTGACGATGAGAAGCCAAGCCAAGGAAGATTAATTTCTATCTTCCTGGAAGGCTTACGAAACAAGACGCTTCACGCTCACTTGTACGCAAAGAAGCATGTCATCTTCAATGAGTGTTGCATGGATGCCATGGATTACGATGACAACTTTGACATGACTGGCATAGGAAACCAAGATAGTCATCCGGATGATAAACGTAGCTCTGGGAAGGGCTCTGACTCTAGTGTGCCATTAGTTAATCCAGATCAGATTGCCGAGATAGTATTGAAAAAGATGGGGTAATACTACAAACCTTCCTACCGACCCCAACCATCATACATGCATACTGTACCTACAGGCCCCTATGTCTGTGGAGGATGTGGAGGTAGCCATAAAACCGAGCAGTGCCCAACCTTCTCACCATTGGTTGGCAATCAACCAACAAAGAAGTGGTGCCAGCTTTGTAAATGAAACTACACACATGTGACTTCGGACTGCAATCACATTGCAAGGATACAAAGGGAACAAGCAGCCAACTCTGCACCTAGACAACAAGTTGTGAACCATGAGAGAACCTTAGTTGCTCAAGAGCAAGCACGGCCGGTGCTGGGAGCTCAACCTCCTCCACCTGGCACAGCTTCCTTTAGATATGTGGAATATGAGAATCCTGAATTAGGAATGGAGATGGTTAGCTCTCAACCATACTACATCGAAATGGAGCATCCTCTTGTCGAACCCTACTTTGAGAACCCAACCGAACCAAGCCTAGTTCATGACTTTAATGGAGACCCAAGCTCTTTGATGCTTATAGAATCTCAGCCAACCAAGACTCAAGGTTATCCAGGACCATATCCTACAAAGAGACTATACCCCACGCAACAAACAGGACCATGCTACGAATGTGGTGGGCCACATTGGGCGAGAGAATGTCCAAACAAGAAACGACCCCTCTTAGCTAACAAAGGCACAACATCTACGTTTCCACCTATAGAGAGGTTTTGCCAAGGGTGTAGCATTGACCATCTACCAAAGGATTGCTTGTTGAAGCCTGCGGATCCAGCAGCACAAAAAGCTAAAGCGCCCCTCAACTATGTTGAAGTGATTCCATCACCCACGACATCTGAGGAGGAGAACGAACTAGTGTCGCTAAGAGTAGTGACTAGAGCCCAAGCGCAAAAGAATGTCAAAGAGGTTGTTGAGAAACCCTCTGAGATTAAGGTTCTATCCAAAGATGGAAAAGAGAGAAAGAAATCAACTCGACATAAACCACGCAGCAAGAGGAGTAAGAAGTCGAAGGAGCAGAAGAGCTCTGATGGAGGAAATTCTATCCCAAAAGAGCTAGAAGAAATGTTGAAAACAAAACAAATAGGAGAGAAAACTCAAAATGAGCAAAAGGAAAAAGCATCTGAGTCCAAGCTCAGGAGGATCATTCCTTGTGGACAAGGTGTACGAGCCTTTAGATGCAGCGCTTCAAGCATATAATAGTAGGATCACAGCTCTGACCGAGCTACCTAAGAAGCTGCAAGAATATCCTAACCCTCGTGAAGAGACAATCAACTTGGCTATTCATAAGCAGTTGAATAGGGATACTCAGACTCTAATAGACGGCCCACCACCTATGTACGCAAGAGGACCTGCTTCTCTCAAGCCTAACTTAGAGATGATACCAGAAGCCACGCCAAGCATGGAAAAAGGAAGTGAAGTTGTATCTCTACATTTCCCAGAAATGCCTGAAGGAGATGATTTACCTCATACAAATGCAGACGAGTCAAAACCAATGACTACCGCGGATTTTGGAGATGAAATTCCTAAAATAGAAGAAGCAGTAGCAAGGGAGATGTGGGAAGTGGTGCAAAAACAAGTTGAGGATCTAGCATCTTCTGACAAGTCACCACCGTTTTCTATAGTAGAATTATCGAATCAAAGGGTTCAAGAATTAGATGCTTTATCTCTACCAGATGATGCTCAGACTGTTGTCTCAGCTCGGAGCAACAAGCTCACTTGCAAGACACTGCCCTCATATTTAGGACTATACGAAGCACATAGGCAAATCATGTGAGTACCATCATGACCAGGGTAACATGTACATGGGTGGAGATGGTGTTCGCTCTACGAAGTCACCTATCATCCAAAGAATGTAGACAAATTAGGAGAGCTCTCTAAGAGTGAGTTCCTAGATTTATCAAAGCCTTCCGGAGTAAGGGAGTCTAGAGATGATTGGCAGATAAATTTATTTTATGTATGAGAAATATTTAAATGATAAAAGAGGAATTCCTAGGACATTTAGAATTCAATCATTTAAATGGAAAAAGTGAATTTCCTAGCATATTGAAATTAATGGATATTTTATTTAAAGAAAAGAGAAATTTTAGATAGATTTTTTTTTTTTTGATAAAAGAGAAATTTCCATGACATTGGAATGCAAATAATTAAATGCAAAAAGAGGAACTCCCATGATAATTGAGACGCAAGATAATCAAATGAAAAAAAAGAAATTTTTAGTATAATTCAATTTATGAACAAAAGTAGAAATATGGGTAGAATTGATTTTTGTAAATCCCATGAACTCTTTTATTCAAAGACGGACATGCCTGGACCATCCAATGCCCAGTCCTTAAAGCCATCCATAGATGATTTACTTTTTGTAGATCTAAATTTAGAAAGGGACAAGAAAGGCAAGAGCAAAATGGATCAAGGGGCTGAGAACCAATGGGAGTTTGTAGGACAAATTCCAGTGATGACAAAGGTCTTTCAGGATGACCCACTTCAAGAGGTCTATAAGGACTCTTTACAAGGATATTATGCCACAACTAGATTGCCAGAGCTAGATCTTCCTCTAGCACTTGTGGTGGTAGTCGAGAAGCTTGCAGAATACAAGAACCGAATCGTTGATAAATGGGCCAATGAATACTGAACCTTAGATTGGAAGGAGATTCGTGAGCTCACGTGGAAAGGACAACCATTATTCATGGAAGTGTTCTCAACAAATACAGTTAAACCAGGAGAGATAGCCTTGGAGAAAATGTTGCTCCTCCCCTACGAGAGTTCACTAGAGAGAGGGACCCTCGACATCAAAGTGGACCACTACAAGTAGCCCAACTCTAGCACCAAGATATTATCCTACACCAAAAGTGCGACCACAGATCACACCACAACAACGTTTCTCTCACTATGACAATTGGAGGGTAGGGGAGCCAACTCGGCCTCCCATAAATGCACCTCCTGAAATGCGAGTATCAAGATCTTTGGAGGGGTTGGTGAGGCAGGTAATAGGGGACCCACACCAATTTGGGATGCATGTGGACCATCTTACCAAAGAGAGGAACAGTTCCCACTGAGAGTGAGAGGCCGTAGGCCCGATGATGAGTATTCAAGACGAGTAAGGCCATCAACTCTTCAGAAACTGGTAAAGAAGTACGAAGGGTTGGGAGATCCATATGACCATGTAGCAGCATTTAGGCAAGCAGTTCGAGCTGAGTAAGTGACTAACAAGCATACGCAAATTGAAGGATTTGGACTCACTCTTGAGGGAAAGGCCCTTGCTTGGTTTCAGGCACTAGAGGCTTCAGACAAATCTTCTTTATGAGTTTTGGAAGAGAGATTCATTGCTACTTTTTCCTTGATGGGGATTCAGCATGACATAGTAGCAAACATCTACTCTTTCAAGCAAGGCGAGACTGAGAGTGTTAGAGACTGTGTAAATAGGATGAAGCAGTACATTAATCGTTGCCCAGAAGATGAGAAGCCCACCCAAAGTCGATTAATTTTTCTGTTCTTAAAAGGACAAAAATTCAACACTGCACACACATCTCTATGCAAAGGAGCATACAAATTTTAATGAGTGTTACCATGATGCTATGGATTTCACAGATAACTTCAAATTCCAAGATGGTACTGGCCTTGAGTTGCAACCTAGAGATCAGTGGGGTGATGACCAAAGTTCAGGGTCTAACGCACTAGTAAATCCAGACCACATAGCTAACCTAGTACTAAGGAGATTGGGACAAACCTATCGCCCACCCATGCAGCCACAACAACAGTAGCAGCGAATGAGGAGTGTACTACCTACAGGTCCTCATCTTTGTGGAGCATGTGGCGGTAACCATAAAACCGAAGAATGTAATACCTTTTCTCCTCTAGTCACAAACCAACCCACAAAGAAGTGGTGCCAGGCCTGTGCTTGGAATTATACCCACACCACACAGGAATGTACTCGCATTGCAAGAATGAGACAGGAGCGTGAGTAGCAAAGGGGTGCAGTGGCTCCACAAATGCATCAATACTATACTAATTTTGAACGTAAGCCACCGATGGCACAAGAGCAAGCACGACCTGTACTTGGAGCTCAACCTCTTGCTCGTGGGACTGCTCCTGTGAGGTTTGTTGACTCTACGATAATTCAAATACGTGTAGAGACTTGGTAAACCCAAGCTATGTGGAGGAGGAATATGCATTATATTCATCCAAGGAAAATCTCTTGGAAAGTCCCGCATATCCAAGCCAAGCACTGGAGCCTCAACCGGGAGAACAAAATTCTTTGATGTTGCTAGGCGGCTACCAACCTAGGACTCCAGGTCCCTCAGGTCAATGGCAGCAAAGGAAAGTAGAAGCCAAACTAATGGGCCCCTGTTATGAGTGCCGAGAACCCCATTGGACTCGTGATTGTCCACATCGCCCAAGGCAAGCAGCTCGATCCAATACAACAGTACCACAATTTCCACCAATTAAAAGATATTGTCTAGGGTGTTGTGTAGAACACTTGAACCATTTCCTTCGGTGACCTTCATGGAAAGAAAGTTCAAGGAATCGGAATTTCAAGATCCCCAAGTCTGCAATTAGTAAAAGCTTCTAAGTTACTAAAAGGACTTAGAAAGAAGCAGCTCATTTATGTTGTCAAAATGAATCTAGTAGACACAAAGTTAAAAGCTAAAGAACCTGAATGGTTAAGTGATTATGATGATTTATTCCCAGTAGAATTAACAGAGATGCCTCCAATTCGGGAAGTAGATCATGAGATAGAATTGACCCCCGGAGCTCAGCCCCAATGGCCCTGCACACATACAAAATGCCAGTTCCTAAAGCCATCAAACTCAAGGAACAGCTTAGATAGCTATTAGAACAAGGGTTTGTAAGACCCAGTGTTTCACCTTGGGGTGCGCCAGTTCTCTTTCAGAAAAAGAAAGATGAAACGCTAAGACTCTATGTGGACTACAGAGGCCTCAATCAACGACAATTAAGAATAAGTATCCTATCCCCAGAATTGATAAGCTTCTGGACAGGCTAAGTGGAGCCTAGATCTTCACAAAGATAGATCTCAAATCAGGGTATTATCAAATCAGGATTAATGAGCAAGGTATCCCGAAGACAGCCATCAATACTCGGTATGGGCATTATGCATTCACTGTCATCATGCGGTGTGGATTGACAAATGTCCCCAGCTATATTCACTCGCTTAATGCAGGACATTCTCAGAGAATACTTGGATGATTTTGTTCTTGTTTTCTTTGATGATATTCTGATTTACTCAAAGAATGCAGCTAACCATGAAGCTCATGTCAGAAAAGTTCTTGAGATTTTAAGGAAGCACCAACTCTTTGCAAAAAAGAGCAAATGTACTTTCTCTGCCGACCATGTTGAATACTTGGCTTTTTGGTATCCAAAGATGGAATTTCTCTAGATTTCGCTAAAGTCCAAGCAGTCATAGATTGGCTTGAACCAAAGACAGTGAAAGAAGTCAGAGGATTCTTGGGATTGACTGGTTGGTATAGAATTTTTATACCAAAGTATGCTCTCATAGCTTCCCCCTGACTAATCTTCTCAAGAAGAATACCCCGTTTCAATGGTTTGCCAGGTGCCAAAGTGCTTTTGATAAGCTGAAGACTGCCTTGGTAACCAATCCCGTTCTGAAGTTGCCAAATTTCTCTCTACCCTTTGAGGTAGTGTGACTGATGCCAGTGGTTTTGCCCTAGGAGCTCATCCCTCTAAATCCTTGAAAGAGGTGGGGCACCTGAGAAAGTGTTCTGTGGGAAGGGTCTTCCTTCACTTCTGAATCTTCCAGTATCTTGATTCTGATTTGGGCCTTACTGCCTCTTTTGGGGGAGGAAAGTTTGAAGTACTTCCTGGGGTTTCGAATCTTTTAAAGTTAGAGGGTGCAAGCTTCGGCGGGACCTTAACAACAAAGGCTTTGGCAAAGTCCTTTGTTATTCTTACAGCTTCGGCCCATTGAGACAGGTTTGGCATTCTTCACTAAGGTGTCCAATGGCTCGTTCATTCCTCGAAAGAATCTGGCCACCATCAGCTACTCTTCATCCAATTGCGGGGAATATTTGAGGAGAAGGGCAAAAGCTTGATGGTACTCTTCAATTGTCCGGCTATCCTGCTTTAGCTCCAAGAACTTATTCATTTTAGTTTCAAGGAAGCTCGGAGGACAAAACCTCTTTCTGAGGTAAGGTTTAAGATCGGTCCAGGTCTGGGTATTCCACGACATACACATATATATATCTTCCACTGTAAGGTCCCTCCCAAGCCATGTATGTATGTATCTCTTTTAATATAGATTTCAATAAGAAAAGAGAGTGTAATTAGAAAGAGTGAGACAATAAGGCTAGAAACATTAGAAAAGTGTTAGAATAAAAATATTAGCTCCAAAAATCCTAAAAGAAATAAGAACATAAGAATAGTTCTATTAAGAGATAAGTATCTCCAAAAATAGAATTTCGATTTTAGGTGATAAGAGGTCATATTTAGAGTACTTTTATACATTTAGAGTCCATGCATACTAAAAATGTGGAAAAACAATGTGTTTCCAAAGATGGCACGCACGTTTGTGGCTATATACACACGTTTTTGCCTATTCTGCTCGCGCTGGCTTGTAGACTAGATGCCTTCCCGTTCTTTTGAGTGGTTACATGACTATATTCTGAGTTTTTATCAGAGAGTTATGGTCGAAACAATTTGCTGTTTTTGTCAGGGTCTCTACACAGAGAAAACTGTGAGAAGGCAGCAAGTAGCCTCAAGGTAATCCTAGAGTTTGAGATGCATATATCCCTTCATTCTTATCTAATATCTCAGAAAATAAGCTTAGATTTCTATGGTCTTTCGGAGGAAGAGACCAAAACTCCATAGCTTTTCTTTTAGAGAAAGAATAGTATCCAGTAGCCCTGTAAGAGAAGAAGGCTATTTTGCCATAGACCTTAGAAAGAGAGAAGAATCATAGTATGAGTAAGAGGAGATAAAGCTTGGAGATTATTGGATGATTTCAATCAAAAGACAAGGTATTAGAAGACTCTATTCTCATATGTCAAGTTCTAAAGCTCTTGTTAACGAGCAAAGACAACGATAAACGATAAATTTCTATAAGGTATATATATATTTTGTTTTTTAATTATATATCATTCTTAGGGGTTGAGGTATGGCCCCGGCTTCTCTCTTGATTGTTACAGTGATCTATTTGATTGATTTACCATTTAAAGTTTGTATTCTTTTAAACAACAGCATATGCCTTAATAAAGAATGTCTTATCGCAATCTCAAGTTGAAATGCTAAAATCTTTGTGAAAAAGATTGTTTTCTTAAAGAAGGTGACATGAATCCTAGTCATATGGTTTAGTGAGTAAATGGATTGTTATCTTGGTTAAATTAAGGTACAGGTACAACTTCTCCCTGCCTTGACGCTGCCCCGTTCTTGTGCTTGTGTAGCCGGACGGCGGAGACGTTAGTAAGGCCCGGAGTTGGCCCATGGTATCCTTCATACCATTGGGAGAATGAGGTTTGCCGATTGAGGCAAGTGATTGTGATGATGCTGCCTAGTTCTGAGGGCCCAGGCTAGTGCGGTGAATTAGCCCACCCTAGTGCGCAGACATCCCTCTGAGGGGCGGGAGGATCAAGCGATGGAGCCTGAGAGGGCGACAGGCCAGCTTGAGTCCTCGCCACTAGCGGTCGACGATGAGGTGTATGGTCCCGTAGGGTTTTGCCCAGCATGTGGAGGCTGGAAGGCCGAATTCTAGATCATTGGCAGTATAAAGGAAAAGAATAAGAGAGCCAGTTTGGCTTGTATAAAATTGATTCATGTTTAAACTTTGTTTTTATAAATCTTATCTTTGGCATTATTGTATTGTGAAAAAAGGCTGTTTTAATAAACCTTGTGAAAAGGGCCTTAATTAAGGAACATGTTTATTTATGTCAAACAGTGTGGTAGGATTAATTAGAAAATAAATTGACGCGTGAGTAGGGTGGAAAGTGGGAGGATGGAATGCCCCGATGGCACCATCCTATGGACGGGTGGACCCGATTGGTCGGGTAGCTTTCCAACATATTGAGTGAAAGCCCTATGTTAGATAAATAGGTTCTCGAGCAATTCTATTCTAGAAGACTAGGCCAACGGCTGTGCCTTGCATGGATGAGGAAAAAAGCATTGTCTCTAGGGATCAAGACTAGTAGTTGCCCAAATTATGATCAATTACCCTATGGGTGATTTGATTTTTAGAAGACCGCGCTCCCCCTACGGGATAGAACTACGTCTTACCTATGAATCGTATCTTTGAATCTCTATATGGTCAAGGTGTCGATGAGTAGGAAATTTTCTCTAAGATAAGACTTAGTAGACTATCTTAAGTGTTTTCCCTATTTTGGAAGGGGGGAACCTTACATCCACGACATACACATGGGTGTCCTAAGAACTGCGAGCCCGTGCATCGCCTGGTCAAAACCCTCCAGGATCCTCCTTAGGTGTCCTGGCACTTCACTCAGGGACCACTTCGTCGGACCTCATCCATCGTACCGGAAGCACACCATTTTTCACCAGACCCAGGCTGGTCAAGACTGGGTAGGTTTTTGCCCTTGTGAGCTGTCCTTTAAACACTCCCCGCCAGCTGTTGCAACCAAACTTCCCTTAGAAAAACACATATACCAAATGCTCCCTCCAGCATTCTGGCGTAAGACAATCCTTTAAGAAAACAGGGTTTCTATGTAAGTTTTCAGTTTTGATTTTCTTTTGAATACAATGGGTATATCTTAAATCCATATCCCAATACTTCTAGATCACAGGTCTAATATTCCAACAGAATTTCCTGAATTCTGTAACCTTGATCCTCAAATCAGAATCAAGGGTCTTAACTTGGTTTCAGATTCGATGGGTGATTTGACTGAAATTTTTTCCGAACTGGTCACATCGTCTTTTCTTGAAATTGATAAAGGAGATTAAGTCTTAGTCATAGTCTGATTTAGGGTTTGAGTTTGGAAAGGTTCTCCCTGAACTAACTTTCTCTCAAAGGGTAATGTTTCAATTACTACTTTACTGAATTTTATTCATTGAGTATTTTGCTCAGCTGAATTTAAAACTAATCATGAATTCTTATTGAGGAATAAATTAATCATTTCTCTAAAATTCTGACTTCGATAGTTTTTCTGAATTTTCTCATTACTATCCTAGAGAATATGAAACGGTAGAATTTTCTCTCACAGAGTATTTACTTATTCATTTACCATATTCATGGGATTTAAACATAGGATTAAAGAGAACTATTCTATCCTCAAGTTACTTAAGAACTATCCCAAATGGTTTAAAGCATTCTAAACTAATCAAATTCCACTTTTAAAAGAGAAACAATATGAAAAGTTTAATTCTAACAATTTGATTACTTATCTAGGATAAAGAAAGGTTGAATTTAAGAATGAAGAGAGGGGGAAAGCCTTTACAACAAGGCATAACATCATTTTTTCATTTTAAAGAAAACAAAAATTAGAAAACCATTAAAAAGAAAAAGAAAAAGTAGAATTTCTAGCTTACTTGAATTTCTGTGAGCTTTCCTTTGGCTTGATGGTTTGAGGGATCTACTCTTGTTTGCAACAAGAGTAGCCACCAATTCTTTTGAAGAGGGAAAGTTCAAAAACTAATGAATTATCAATAAATTCACCGTTTTTGGCTTTGGGGTGGAGTAGAGTAACAAAGCATAAAACACTATTAATCTTATCCAAATTGAGTTAAACTGAAGCTGTAAGATTTCTCCCTCTAGCTTTTGAGGTGTACAGGTGTAAGAACCTCCCCTTCTGATCTTATAATTATTCCCCTCTCTGAAATAAAGAAAGATCCTCTTTTACCCTGTTCTAGCCTGGAGAAAAAAAATGTCTAGAGAGAGGTAATCCAAAATTAAGATATTTTTGGATATAAAAATTCTCCTAGTGTCTAAAATGGTTTTCCCTAAAGTAGAAATTCAAAAAGAACTTTCCAATGTGCAATTGGAATTAATTGAAAATGTGTATAAAGGAACTTTTGACTAAGGGTGCCTAAGGGTCTAGATTTTTAGAAATTTTTGGATTATGGTCCAATTAAGGTTCCTATGGGCCAATAGGATCAATCCAAGTGTGCGGAGGAGATAAATCCAATGAATCAAAGAAAATTCCCAAAAATTAGTAAATACCCACATAAGATGAAGAGTTGACTAAGTACAAGGTTTATTAGTAAAAAACTATGAGATATTACTAAAAAAATGAGATATTTTGGGTATAATGATACATTTTTGACACCTTGGTAAGGAGAAGGGGGCACTTCAAGGAGGTGCCTATTTCACACATGTGGTGGAGTTTTTAACTCAAAAAGATTGTGATAATTTTATCTCTCCTCTCTCTTGGATCAAACCAAATCAAAAAACCAAATCAAAAGGGAGCCAAACTAGGTCCAAATCTTATCCAAATTCAGCCAAACTGAACTTGGAAAATTCTAGAACCTAGTTGCACTTGGCTAGAGGCCTCCCTAACCTATAAATAGATCCTTGGTCCTTTATAAAAAAATCTGTGAACTATACCATGCCAATATTATACTAGAATAATAATATTTTCTATTATCCTCTAAAAATCCTCTACAATTTGAAGAGATTGGAGCTTCTCTCTCTCTTCAACCTTCTTTGGAGCCTTCCTCAACATACTAACGAATTGATTGGTTGGGGGCCTCTCCAATGATTAAAGAATCAAGTAAAACAAGATGTAAAGTGTGATTTTATGGTCTTTTTCTTAATCTTCTAAATGTTTTTCACTTCTCAACCCCTCTCAAGCTTGAGAAGTATTCAATTGAATGGTTCTTCAATGCAAATGAAGCTCTCTAATGAATTTTAGTGATTACTCACATAAAGTTTACATTTAGGCTTAAATCAAGATGCTTTTATATTTATCTCTCTCTCCCCCAAAGAATGGTCATTCCTATGACCAATGCTCTACTTAATTAATGCTTCTCATGGATAAATTCTCTATTCTCAAATCAAACTCTACGCTTGTGAAGCTAGAGGTTTAAGAAAATGGTTTTTATACTTATATGCTTGAAAAATATGGTAATACTATGAGATAAATCCATAAATTGGGTTTAAGGCTAAAAGCTAGTTATACTATCATAATTACTTTACTATGTCTTATTCTTTTTATAAAAATTAAAAATTGCCAGTAATAGCAGCGGAGCTATGGCAAAAGTTTTAAGAAAATTGATACATAATTCATTCTTATGCATAACGTGAAAAGAGGACTTCCTACCATATTCTAGGATTGAATATCCTAGGCTAAAAGAATGTTTTTTGTCACATTCAATGGAAAACTATTTTTTAAGTTCATGTGTAATTAAATAATTTAGAAAAGAGAAAATTATGGTAATTATATTTAAATGATAAAAGAGGAATTCCTATGATATCTGGAATTCAATCATTTAAATGGGAAAAGAGAAAATCCTAGCATATTGGAATTAATGGATATTTTATTTAAATTTAAAGATAAATTTTAGATAAATTTATTTTATCTATGAGAAATATTTAAATGATAAAAGAGGAATTCCTATGACATTTGGAATTCAATCATTTAAATGGGAAAAGAGAAATTTCTAGCATATTGGAATTAATGGATATTTTATTTAAATTCAAAGATAAATTTTAGATAAATTTAATTTATCTATGAGAAGTATTTAAATGATAAAAGAGGAATTCCTATGACATTTGGAATTCAATCATTTAAATAGGAAAAAAGAAATTCCTAACATATTGGAATTAATGGATATTTTATTTAAATTCAAAGATAAATTTTAGATAAATTTATTTTATCTATGAGAAATATTTAAATGATAAAAGAGGAATTCCTATGACATTTGGAATTCAATCATTTAAATGGGAAAAGAAAAATTTCTAGCATATTGAATTAATGAATATTCTCTGAATTTATTTTATAAGAAATATTTGATGATGATAAAAGAGGAATTCCCATGACATTGGAATGCAATACAAAAAGAGGAATTCCCATGATATTTGAGGTCCAAGAAATTAAATGAGAAAAAGAGAAATTTTTAGTATTATTTATCAAAAGTGAAAATATGGGTGAAATTGATTTTTGTAAATCCCATGAATTCCTTTATTCAAAAGAGGTATATCGAATATAATTCATTTGAGGAATTGAGAAAGAATATGGGTTCTAGAAAAAGAACATTTATCTAGGCCAAGCAATTGGCAGAAAAGTCTCATTATCAGTATCGAAGTAGAGTAAAGACACTAAATGAGATGTGATAGGATGTGAATGGATTTGATAAGATGAAAATGGGATGTGAAAAGATGTGATAAGATGTAAACGGGATGCGATAGGATGTGATAAGATGTAAATGGGATGTGATAAGATGTAAATGGGATGTGATAGATGTGGTGTATGAAAATGAATGTGGATGAGATGTGAAGTAAACGGATGTGGATGTGAATGATGAGATGAGAGGATATGTGAAAGGGTGAGATGGGAAGTAAATGGATGTGGATGTGGATGTGTATGTGAAAGAATGGGTGTGGATGTGTATGAGAAAGAATGTGATGTAAATGAATGTGGATGTGTATGTGAAAGAATGAATGTAGATGTGTATGTGAAAGAATGGATGTGGATGTGAATGATATGTGATGTGATGTAAGGGGATGTGGATGTGAATGTGATGTAGATGTGGATAAGATGTGGTGTAATGTAAAGAGATGTGGATAGGGATGAGATGGAGGACGTCTCACGTAGCAAGGTTGGCCGAGGTTTTCACCAACCTCGGTTCGATTTAAATGGTGAGCTTCTGGTATGGTGGATGAGGGACCAAGGAAGTAGCCTATGAGTGAAGCGCTAGGTGACCCCTAGCTCTATGGTTAGGGTTTGATAATACATAAGGGTTTGCTCCTGTGTGTGTGTCTCCTCTCCCTCTACCTATTTTTCATCATGGTATCAGAGCCTGATGCTCTCTATTAGGGTTTATGAGTGAGTGAGAGAAGACTCAAGAGGGAGAAGAAGCTGTGAAGCTTGCCATTGGAGCTCTGAAGCTTGGAGCACACCGATTTTCATCAAATCTGAGATCTTGGCCTATCGGGTAAGGACTACTAAACATCCTTGAGTGGATTGCAGGTGCAAAAACACAACAACAGCAGATTTGAGTTGGCCAAAGCAAAGAAAAGTTTTGTTTTGCAAGCTTTCCATTGAAGCTTGAGTGTGGTGAATGTATGAGGCAAATAGTTGGAAATCTGACAAAGAATCATGTATCTAGCAAATGGGAATGTATTGGAAACTCATGTGCAAGCCCTACATTGAATTTGAAGCAAAGTTGATGCATATTAGTGAGTGGAAATTCACTCGTTTCAAGTCATCACAAAAATAGAGAAGAGATGTCCATTGTGGATGAATTTAAAGCCGGTTTTTTGCAAAAATCACCTCATTGATGGATTGTGCACATGCCTTGGAGTGTTGGGTAACTATATATGCCCTCAATTATCACAACAAACCTCTCAAATCACCCCTACAGCAGGCGGCGCACACAGAAGTGAAGAAACAGAGCAGATTTTTCAATATCTTGCAAAGTGGAGGCCAAATTCTACTTTTATGATTGATTAAACCCAAAATTTGCTTAGCAATTTTGTGATACACATACTTGAGAAGGTTGCTATGTGATTGGTTGGAACAATTATGCATTATGGAGCTGATGTGGGACTAATCAGGTTGCTATGTGATTGGTTGGAACAATTATGCATTATGGAGCTGATGTGGGACTAATCAGGTTGCAGATTTGGCATGTGTTGATGATCTTAACAAATAAATAAGATGATGATCTGTGTTAGTTGCAACTTTGATTTGTCTTCATAGTGGATCATCATATTTGTCTCTAAGGGCTGATTCATCATTATATTTGTCTCTAAGGGCTGATTCATCATCTTGTGCCCTAAATGTAACAGAGAATAGAGATACACTAGAATGCTTTTGCTTGTATAGGAATGTGCCCAAATATGAAATGTGGCATCGACATTTCAGTCCTTTGAGATCTGTCCCTGACCACTGAGTCTTCCCAAGTTTGCATTGTCATTCTTCTAAAGCTTCTCCCACTGATGATTGCAAATGTAGAATGCACTTTTGTGTTGAGAAAGGGCATTCGTAGCCTCTTTAAAGTATATTTCTTTGATGGTGAGCTTATCGCCCATTGTTTTTTACTTTCTACATGTGGATCCATACTGATTAAACAGGCTGTCTACAGTGATTAGTGAAACAGAGGGTCATTAATTAGCTAATTACTCTCTCGACTTTTACAATTGGTCTAATTCCTTTTACATGGAGATAGTAGACATCATTGCTAAGCTAATGAATGCCTGGTCTCTCAATTTGCACAAGAATCAAAGGAATTAGAGCACTTTTATTACTGTTTTTTATTGGTTTTACTGGTTTTTCTCAAAACAGAGAAGGGGATCTGATAATTTTGGTATGTACGCACCTTGGTAGGTGTTGATATGCAACATTGAGCTTGTTTAGGTGTCAATGCAAGTTATCCACACTTGATTGAACCACTACATTGCAATTTGAAGCCTTGGAGAGCGTGCCAGAATAGGGTACGTTGGACTGCATATGCTAGTTCAATTTGAATGCAATCAGTTTGATTTTCTACATCAATAGTGAAGCTCGTTGAGAACTTTGGAGTATCTGGAACACTTATTAGAGTGTGGTTGTGAGTGTGGTTGAGCTGAGGAAGGCTCGTTTGCAGAATTGGACGTGTGCGGAAGGTGCATTTGCATTGAGCAGATATGTCAGACAACCCAGTACAGATTGTGGGTGAGAAGTTGGATAGAAAGAACTTCCAGGCATGGAAGTGAAAAGATGCAGGGGGAAGAGAGCATGAGCTCTTGCAAGCACACACACACTCACAAAACCCTAATAGAGAACACACAAGGTGAGAGGCTGATAATCTTCTGCTTCTTCACTCAACACTCAACACACCATATACAAGATAAGAGTACTCATAATATGAAAGGTACTCAACCAATACATACACGGGTTCTCTATAGTGTGAACCCAACTAAATGAGCTGGCGCTATAACTATGCCAGTCTCTAGAATGGCTGTCACACAGCCTGTCATCCCACTGGCCGCATATCACCCATGATCTCACCAACCATGCCAGTAGTGTAAGTGTGGGGCCTATCCCCCAGGCGGGTCATCAGTGTCCACCGCCTCACTGGATGAGCTCGATATCTCAACACTCCCCCTCGAGCTCAACTCCATCTCATGTACACCAAGCAAAGCCCTGAATCTGCGGAGCTTCTCTGTACCCAATGCTTTGGTGAAGATGTCAGCTACCTGATCCTCTGTGCTGACATAAACAAGGTCAAGGTCTCCTGCCAAGACCTTCTCTCTGACAAAGTGGTAGTGGACCTCTATATCCTTCATACGAGCATGAAATACTGGGTTCCTGGCCAACTGTATACTACTAATGTTGTCAAAGAAAATGACAACTTGTCTATCCACTGATAGACCCAAATCTGCAAGTAGCTTTCTCAACCAAGCTACCTCACATGCTGCCATAGCAGCTCCTCTGTACTCGGCCTCTGTACTGGATAGAGCAACCGTAGGCTGCTTCTTGCTGCTTCAAGTCACAGCAGCACTCCCCAAAGAAAACATGAAGCCACTGGTAGATCTTCTATTTGAGATACTACCAGCCCAATGAGTATCTGTGTACCCATGTACCCAGATAGAAGATCTACTAGTGGATTCATGTTTTCTTTGGGGAGCGCTGCTGTGACTTGGAGCAGCAAGAAGCAGCCTACGGTTGCTCTATCCAGTACAGAGGCCGAGTACAGAGGAGCTGATATGGCAGCATGTGAGGTAGCTTGGTTGAGAAAGCTACTTGCAGATTTGGGTCTATCAATGGATAGACAAGTTGTCATTTTCTTTGACAACATTAGCAGTATACAGTTGGCCAGGAACCCAGTATTTCATGCTCGTATGAAGGATATAGAGGTCCACTACCAGTTTGTCAGAGAGAAGGTCTTGGCAGGAGACCTTGACCTTGTTTATGTCAGCACAGAGGATCAGGTAGCTGACATCTTCACCAAAGCATTGGGTACAGAGAAGCTCCGCAGATTCAGGGCTTTGCTTGGTGTACATGAGATGGAGTTGAGCTCGAGGGGGAGTGTTGAGATATCGAGCTCATCTAGTGAGGCGGTGGACACTGATGACCCGCCTGGGGGATAGGCCCCACACTTACACTACTGGCATGGTTGGTGAGATCATGGGTGATATGCGGCCAGTGGGATGACAGGCTGTGTGACAGCCATTCTAGAGACTGGCATAGTTATAGCGCCAGCTCATTTAGTTGGGTTCACACTATAGAGAACCCGTGTATGTATTGGTTGAGTACCTTTCATATTATGAGTACTCTTATCTTGTATATGGTGTGTTGAGTGTTGAGTGAAGAAGCAGAAGATTATCAGCCTCTCACCTTTTGTGTTCTCTATTAGGGTTTTGTGAGTGTGTGTGTGCTTGCAAGAGCTCAAGCTCTCTTCCCCCTGCATCTTTTCACTTCCATGCCTGGAAGTTCTTTGTGTGTTCTCTATTAGGGTTTTGTGAGTGTGTGTGTGCTTGCAAGAGCTCAAGCTCTCTTCCCCCTGCATCTTTTCACTTCCATGCCTGGAAGTTCTTTCTATCCAACTTCTCACCCACAATCTGTACTGGGTTGTCTGACATATCTGCTCAATGCAAATGCACCTTCGGCACACGTCCAATTCTGTAAACGAGCCTTCCTCAGCTCAACCACACTCACAACCACACTCTAATAAGTGTTCCAGATACTCCAAAGTTCTCAACGAGCTTCACTGTTGATGTAGATCCCAGTCTCATAGAATAGTCCACAATGCAAAGTAGACCTCACATACCTCAGTATGCGTCTCACTGCATCCAAGTGCGGTTTTCGTGGAACCTGCATAAACTGACTCACCAACCCTACAGCATAGCTCAAATCTGGTCTGGTGATCGTCATGTAGATCAAGCTTCCTACTATGCGCCTATACATAGTAGGATCCTCCAGAATCTCTCCAGAATCTGCACTCAACTTGCCATTCTGATCCAATGGCACGAAAATAGGCTTACAGCCTGTCATACCATACTTGGACAACATGTCCAAGCCATACTATCTCTACAGTAATCCAATACCATGTGGTGACCTAATCACCTCAATGCCCAAGAAATATCTAAGCTCCCCCAGATCCTTCATCTCGAACTTCTGTCTAAATAAGATCTTTACATCAAAGATCTCTGCATCATGGTCCCCCGTAATGATCAAGTCATCTACATAGATGACAACAAGCACAACCCCTCTATCACCATGTCTCACATACAGCGAGAAATTTGCATTGGCTACATGAAAGCCAATAGTGACAAGATATTCAGAAATCTTGTCAGACCATGCTCTTGGTGCTTGCTTTAAGCCATACAAGGCTTTCTTCAACCTGCAAACATGCTCGGGGTGACCCACATCCTCATAACCAGGTGGCTGCAACATATACACCTCTTCTTGCAAATCCCCATACAAGAATGCATTCTTTACATCCATCTGATGTAAAGACCATTGCTCTGATGCAGCCACTGCTATCACAACTCTCACCGTTGCCATCTTGGCAACTGGGCTGAAAGTTTCCTCATAATCAATGCCATATGTCTGCGCATATCCTTTGGCTACCAATCTAGCCTTGTACCTGTTTATGCTTCCATCACTGTTATGTGTTACTTTGTACACCCACTTGCATCCAATGGCTTTCTTGCCTTCAGGCAATTGCACTAAATCCCAAGTCTCATTTCCATATAGTGCATCCATCTCCTCATCCATAGCTTTCTCCTAACACACATTTCCAATAGCCTCATCAATGCATGTGGGCTCAACAACCTGCACAACCTTTGCCATATATGTATAATGATGTGCCACATAACCATCAAATGTAAATCTCTGCACAGGGTTTTTCACTCTCCCAGATCTTCGTAGCTTTGCATTCATGTCTTCCATAGCCTTCTTTACACCAGGTGTTCTCATAGCTGGGATCCCAAGCTCCTCATCAAGGCTCATATCTGAGCCACTAGACTCTCCATCAACATGAGAATGCCCTGCAGAAATGTCAGGCATACCAAGGGGCTCAACCACTTTCTCTTTTCCTTTACATGATATACTAATCACATTTGCAGGACTGGTATTATGATGCAGCCTGCCACTCCATGGTCTATCAATAGACCCACTAGATGAGGACTCTCCTGGTCCACTCAAACACTGTGATTGCTGACCTGCATTCTGTGCAACCACACTTCCACTCACATCAGTCCCAACAACAGCTTCTTTTTCAACAGCATACCAGCTGCTCATCTCATCAAAGACAACATCCTTGCTTACCCTCAACTCACGTGTAGCAGGGTTATAATACCTGTATCCCTTTTGCTCAAGGGAATATCCAATAAACACATATTTTTCAGCTTTTGGATCCAGCTTAGTTCTCAGCTCATCTGGCACATGCACATACGCAATGCATCCAAAAACTTTCAGATGAGACAAATCAGGTTTTTTGCCAGTAAACCTCTCCTCTGGAGTTACATCATGTATGGCTGCAGTTGGAGTCCTGTTCATGATGTATACTGCTGTAGAAATAGCCTCAGCCCAATAGCTATGCGGCATATTTTTCTCTTCCAACAATGCTCGCGCAATCTCAGCAACGTGCCTGTTTTTCCACTCAGCAACTCCATTTTGCTGCGAAGAGTATCTGCATGTAAACTGTCTCCGAATACTATTCTTCTTCAAAAATTCAGAGAACTCATTGGAGAAGTACTCTCCCCCTCCATCTGACCTTAGGCACTTTACATATTTCCCTGTTTGCTTTTCAACCAAAACTCTGAAATTCTGAAAGTGAGTGAACACCTCACTCTTCTCCTTCATGAAATATACCCACACTTTCCTTGTGTGGTCATCAATGAATGTCACATAATACCTACAGCCTCCCATAGACATGGTCTTCGTAGGACCCCATACATCTGAATGCACAACATCTAGTGCATTTTTGCTCACATATCTGTTACGTGGAAACACATGTTTTGTTTGCTTCCCAAATTGGCATGCTTCACATACTCTCTGCATACCTTCCACTTTAAATTTTGGCAGCCCTATCACAATTCCTTTAGTCTGCATAGACTTCATTCTCTGCACATTCACATGTCCAATTCTTTTATGCCAAATGTTTGTGTTTGCAATAATTCCTGAACCATTTGCAAACATCGCAGCACTCATTTCAAGCATGTCTACATTCAACGTAAACATTCTGCCCACTCTGTTGCCTTTTGCAACCAACCTGCACTTATCTTTAAAGTCTTCAACATAACAACCATCAGGGTTAAACCTAACTTGTAAACCCTGCTCAATCATCTGGCCAACTGAAACCAAATTCTTTGTTATGTTTGGAACGTGAAGTACATCTGCAAGGTACTTCACTTTGCCATCCTGCATAGACAATGGCACATCTCCAACATGGGCAATTGGATGAGCAGTGTCATCCCCTATTTCCACAAAACCTGGTCTTTCCGGGTTTTTCATCTCCTTGAACCACTCCCCATGGCTTGTCATGTGGTTCGAAGCACCTGAATCCACATACCACACCATCTTTTTGTGCTGCTTCAACATTTTCAGACATGGCATTCATGACATGCTGCATAATAAACAACCTTTCATTGTTCTCATTATTTCTGCTTGAGGATGCATAGTTGTTTTGCTGCACTTTCCCATTTTGCATGTCAGCCTGCTTCTTATAACACTCTGCCTGCACATGTCCAGGCTTACCACAATAATAGCATTCACGTGTATCATTATACTACCTTTGCCAATTTCCACGGCCTCTTTGACTCCCCCTGCCTCTGAATTTGCCTCTTCCACCTGCGTGTTGTTGTTATTGCTGTTGTGTATTCTGGGACTGTTGTTGTGCTGCTGCTGGCCATAATTCTGATTACCTGTTCAGCCACCTCCTTGATCGCGTCCATGGCCTCCTCTACCTCGTCCTCTACCTGAACTTGTGTAGAAGGCCTGTTGCTCTGAACTGTTTTTGTTTTGTGAAGACTGTTGGTCTTCACCCAAGCTCTTCTCTTCTATAATCAGCATAGACACCAAATCTGTAAAGTTGGGAATGTTTTCTCGAGTCTGAATAGACGTCTTGAACGCCTTGTATTATGGCCCGAGACCACGTAGACAGACTTCCACCTTATCATCATCATCTACTGACACACCAATAGATGCAAGGGATTCCACAATACCCTTTATCTTCAATGCATAGTCATTCACAGACATGCTCTTTTTCTCCACAATATGAAGTTCATTCTTCAACTGTATCTTACGTGCCTTGGTATTTGTTTCATATAGTTTTACCAAGGTGTCCTACGCCTCCTTGGGGGACTTGGCATCCTGAATATGCCCAATCATGGTGTCCTGTATACTAATGGAGAGCCAATACATTACTTTCCTGGCTCCTTGGTTCCAGTCTTTAAACTCTTTCACATCTGGAGCAGTTGGATTTAAGTCCGGTATCTCCGGTGCCTCTTCTAGCTCACCTTCTATGTAGTCCCAATAGACTTTTCCCATCAGGAAATTCATCAACCTGAACCTCCAAGCATGGAAGTTATTCTTATCAAGATTCTCAGCCACAAACTGGGTTATGCCATCATTTGACATCTTGCCAGATACACAAATTTACCAGAAACAGCACTCTGGTTTTTCCCGCACAAACTGCTGAATTTTTTGCAGCGGTACTGTAGTACTCTCAAATGTCACAACCAGTGACTTCAATGTGCATACATACACCCTAATGGCAACTGTTGA
Organism: Cibotium barometz; assembly: GCF_041138505.1. Taxonomy (NCBI): domain Eukaryota; kingdom Viridiplantae; phylum Streptophyta; class Polypodiopsida; order Cyatheales; family Cibotiaceae; genus Cibotium; species Cibotium barometz. The sequence continues at coordinate 26,559,829 of NC_141064.1, read as the reverse complement.
CCTCTTTGCAGCACCCACAGTGTCTGCACAGTCAATCTGTCTTCCTGCAGTTCTTAAAATAGAGTTCTGCAGAGAATCGATGACTTACCCGCAGTGCTCGAAATCACCTGCTTTCTGAAAAACGGAGGTCCAGACGCGCCCGAAACGCTTTTTCGGCCCATAAAATTATGTCCGATAGGACTGTATAGTTGCCCTATAGCTTTACTCTTGCGAAGAAAGCTCCTCAATCAGAGATCGTTTGCCGGTGCCTCCCATAGAGCTCCGACAAGGGTGTAGTCACCAACACAAATAGGGAAGAGTAGTTGAAGCTCTTACCCTCGTACCGCTTCCTGTGGTTCTCTTACTTCCCTTAGCACAAACCAGGCTCTAATACCATGAAAAGATGCAGGGGGGAAGAGAGCTTGAGCTCTTGCAAGCACACACACACTCACAAAACCCTAATAGAGAACACACAAGGTGAGAGGCTGAAAATCTTCTGCTTCTTCACTCAACACTCAACACACCATATACAAGATAAGAGTACTCATAATATGAAAGGTACTCAACCAATACATACACGGGTTCTCTATAGTGTGAACCCAACTAAATGAGCTGGCGCTATAACTATGCCAGTCTCTAGAATGGCTGTCACACAGCCTGTCATCCCACTGGCCGCATATCACCCATGAACTCACTAACCATGCCAGTGGTGTAAGTGTGGGGCCTATCCCCCAGGCGGGTCATCATCAGTGTCCACCGCCTCACTGGATGAGCTCGATATCTCAATAGGAAGTACATGATTAAAAGCTTTCTGAAGGGAAAAGGATTTTGAAACCTTGTTACAGGTGTAGAGCTAGAGCCGGAACTACCCCAACAACCTACACAACAACAAGTTGTAGCTCATAAGCAATGGTCAGAGAGAGCATACAAAGTTTTGCATTACTTGTCTATATGTATCTCGGATGTTATACTCATACATATACATGATGCTGAGAATCCCAAGGATGCATGGGATACATTGGTACAGCTGTTTGATACAGATACTAGTGCTCTTGTAAGTCTTAGTTAAGACAATAGATTCATAATGTGAAGCGGAAAGGAAGGAGTATTCATGATTATGTACAGATAAAGAAGTATGCAGATGCATTGGCAACTATCAAAGCCCCCATGCCTGATGATGATTTAGTAGACATTACCTTGCGTGGTCTTCGCAAGGAGTACAAGTCTTTTGATACATCTATTTCTGTTCAGAGTACAGGTTTACCAGATTTTGATGAGTGGGTTTCACTCTTGCTTGTTGAGGAAATCAAACTCAATGACTCTTTTCATGATGCATCTACTAGCCATGATGATAATGGTAGAAATCAGGCTTTCTATTCACAAAGGGGATCTAGAGGCAGGGGGAGATTTGCGTCACGTGGTCATGGTAATGGTCGTGGATGGCAGGATAGGTCACCACAACAGAATTTTCAACCTACATATGGTGCTAGAGGTGGTCGTTTTGTGGATATACAACTCAGAGAGGCAAAGGTAATCCTCATGGAAGAGGACATTCGCAAGGCCAACAAACATCTATGCAAAATGTGGAATGCCATTACTATGGCAAATTTGGTCATATGGCACGTGATTGTTTCCGCAAACAAAATGATTTGAGAGGGGGTAGAGCACAACATGGTGGACATTATGCACAACATGGTGGAAATTATGCAAATGGTGGAAATTTTGCATCAAGCAATAATGATGGCAGCGCAAATCACTTGTTTGCCACCATGAAACATGTCGTGGGATCTATGATGACAAATGGTGACAGTGATGACATTTGGTATATGGACTCTGGAGCATCAAACCATATGACTTGTCATGGCAAATGGTTTGAGCATATGAAGCCTATGGATGTGAAAGGCTATGTGGAGAAAGGAGATGATACCCAACATGCTATCACACATGTTGAAAGTGTACCATTGGTTATGCACAATGGTGAAACAAAGTCTATGGCAGATGTCTTGTATGTGCCTTCTATTACAAAAAGTTTGGCCTTACTTGGTCAAATGGTGGAACAAGGTTTACAGGTTCGTTTCAACGAGCATGGATGCTTCGTTGAGGATTTCAAAAATGGATGTAGAGTCATTGCCAAAGGTAAGAAAGAAGCCAGGTTATTTAAGTTGGATGCTGGGATTCCTGAGTTGAAATCAGCCATGTTCTCTAAAAGCCGAAATGTGGTAGAGGACATTGACATGTGGCATAAAAGGATTGGACATGTGAACATACAAAGGTTAAAGAACATGCAGACAAGAGGCATTGTTAGTGGGTTGCATAGATTCAAGTATGATGGGAATATGCATGTCTGTGATGCTTGCCAGTTTGGAAAGCAAAAAAGGTTGCCATTTCCTAAAGAAGGCAACATGAGTAGCAGGCCACTTGAGATAGTTCATAGTGATGTATGGGGTCCTACATAAAACCCATCTATTGAAGGCAGCTTGTATTATGTGACATTTATTAATGATTTCAATAGAATGACTTGGATTTACTTTCTCAAAGAGAAAAGTGAAGTGTTGGGAAAGTTTATGAACTTCAAAGCTTTTGGAGAGAAGCAATATGGCTCTTGGATAAAATGTTTAAGGACAAATGGAGGTGGTGAATACACATCACATGCTTTTGAGAATTTCTTCAGAAAGCATGGCATAAGAAGGAAGTTAACTTGTAGGTACACACCTTAGCAAAATGGTGTTGCTGAGAGGAAAAATAGAGTCATTTGTGATGTGGCCAGGGCAATGCTCAATGAAAGGAGAATGCCAGACTATTATTGGGCAGAAGCGTGTGCCACAGTGGTGTATGTACTTAATAAGACACCCACAGGAGCCATACATGGAAGTACACCAGAGATGCGTCTTACAGAGAAAAACAGGATTACAAGGCATATAAATGTGACAATCTACAAACTAGGCAAGTGGTTATCTCACGAGATGTGGTGTTTGATGAACTTGCTAGTTGCAAAGGATGAGGGTGTCATTGATTCCGTTGATGCTGATGTGCATGTGAACTTGCCACAAGCAAGTTCTATTTCTATGTCTGGGCCAACAAAGTCTGAGAGTAGCACTATACGTCCATGGTCAGGACGCTTGAGACATGAGAGTGTGAGCACTGGGAGTAGTGCTGTGGATAAAGGGAAAAAGAAGGTTGAAGGAACTCGCATTACAGGTTATGAGTCATCAAGTTTGGATGAAGAACTTGGCATACCAGTTTTACGCACACCAAGTGCAAGGCAGGATAGATATGTGCCTCCACATGCTAGAGTGACAGGTATTCAGAGTGATCCGCATGCATTGCGAAGATCCCAAAGGGTCAGGTATCTAGTTGTGACAGGTTGACATATCGTGACTTTGCTATGCATTACACATATATGAACTCTTTGGTGAAGCATGTGGAACCTACATGCTATACGGAAGCAATTGGGAAGCATGTATGGGAGAAGGCAATGAATGTGGAGATGGACGCATTGGTTCAAAATGATGCTTGGGATTTTGTTGCCTTACCACAAGGCAAAAAATGCCATTGGTTGCAAATGGGTTTAAGGTGAAATGCAAATCAGATGGTTCCATTGAGCGCCATAAAGTGCGGTTGGTAGAGCTAAGGGTTATGCACAAACCCAAGGCTTGGACTATGATGAAACATTTAGTCCAGTTGAGAGCAGTCGTTGCTATGATGGGAACAGTGAGAGCAGTCGTTGCTATGGCTATAGCAAATGGCTAGGAAATGCATCAAATGGATGTCATGGTGATTTACAAGAGGAAGTTTATATGGCACAGCCAGAAGGATATGTACACCCGAGGTACCCCACTCATGTATGCAGATTAAGGAAAGCATTATATGGTTTGAAGCAAGCACCTCGTGCTTGGAGTGATAAGATAAGCCGATATCTTATCTCCCTTGGATTTCAGGTTTCTTCAGCAGATTCTTCACTCTATGTAAGGAAAACAGATCATGGGATTGTCTTACTTGTCATCTATGTGGATGACTTGATTGTCACAGGAGATCATGCTATAGATGTTATGCATGTCGAGAAGGCATTAAGTGGGCAGTTTGATATGAAAGACTTGGGTGAATTGAGATATTTTCTTTGGATTGAAGTGATCAAAGACCATGCAGGGATATGGTTAGTGCAACGCCAATATGCATTGGATATGTTGGCAAAATATGGGATGACAGGGTGTAAGCCAACGAGTACACCTTTGGAGCAGAATATGAAGCTACGGGCTGATTTTGGTGAAGAGTTTGATGATCCATCTATGTATAGAAAGATGGTTGGCAGTCTTATTTACATGACTATCACACGCCCGGATCTCAGTTATGGTGTGGGGCTAGTAAGCCAATTTATGCAAAGCCCCAGAAAACCTCATTTGGATGCAGTGAGACGCATTATGCACTATGTAAAGACCACTGCATATTATGGTCTTCTTTATGAGCGTGGTAAAGGCTTAGATGTACACGGCTACACAGATGTAGATTGGGCAGGTAGCTCGTATGACAGAAGGTCTACTAGTGGTTATGCCTTTACATTTGAAAGTACAATGGTGAGTTGGAGCAGTAAGAAGCAACCTACTATTGCTTTATCTAGTACAGAGGCTGAATATAGGGGTGCAGCCATTGCTACATGTGAAGGAGAATGGTTAAAGAGTTGGGTGAGCCTATTGATGGCAGGGTTGTCATTCATTGTGACAACATGAGCAACATAAAGTTGGCCAAGAATCCAGTTTTTCATGCACAGACCGAACATATGGAGGTCCACTATCATTTTGTCAGAGAGAAAGTGCTGAATGGTATAGTGAATTTGCAGTATGTAGACTGAAGAGCAGGTGGCGGACATCTTTACAAATCCACTTAGCAGGGAGAAGTTTGAGTACTTCCGTACTATGTTGGGAGTACATGGGATGAGCTTGAGGGGCAGTGTTGAGAGCTTTGATAGCCCAAGCTCATCTACATCTTCATCTATGGCAGCACATCATGAGCTTGAGAGAGGCTGTTAAGATTCAAGCTCGATGTCACCTTGTGCCAGTTGCACTATGTGCTAGCATGTTAAGTAGTAATATCTGTGAGACATAAATGACCGCGTCTAGCTAGTCATAGGGTGTGGACATTAGCTAGGGTTAGTAGTGTGTGGACACAACATAAGTAGTGCGTTGTGTCCACACACTACTAACCCTAGCTAATGTCCACACCGCGTCTAGCTAGTCATAGGGTGTGGACATTAGCTAGGGTTAGTAGTGTGTGGACACAACACAAGTAGTGTGTTGTAGATTATGAATTATGGCTTTATGCCTTGTGTGAGAAGGGAGATGGCTTCCCTCTATGGTTAGGGTTTGATAATACATTAGGGTTTGCTCCTGTGTGTGTGTCTCCTCTCCCTCTACCTGTTTCTCATTAGGAACAAGGAGTACGAGTTGTTTTTTGAAATCGGGCACGGATCTAGTTGATTGACCTTGCTAATACTCAACGGATGAGTCCATGGCTCTTTTATATGGATCTGTTGGTTGATCTTGCTGATCTTCAACGGAGATTCCATCTGGATTTTTATAAGTGAATATATTTCCAGATAGTACTATGAGCTAGGAACTATTGAAAGGCCCCTAAGTGGATAGGTGGTGAGCATTCTGGTTACTAATGATGCCATAGGTACACCGACGAAGGAATGATTGGAAATTAGGATTCAACCGGATATGGAGGATTATGATCAGTGACACTATGGTTTCATTAAAAGATTGTTTTAAAGATAGCTGAATCTGTGAAAAAGGCGATTTCATATTGGTGGGTGTGTAAGTGGTGTGACTAGCTTAAAGTTTGCATGAATATCTGGCTAGGGGGCCTAGGAACTCTTTTCCCTGGTACCCGGGATAAATTCTAACCAAATTCTTAATCGGATCCCATCACTATAGTGGTTGGCTGGCTGGCTAACCCATGGGACTGGATAGGGTTATGCTAGACTGATGGATCCCTAAAATGAGACTCAATTCTGTTAGGGTATGATAGATGAAGTAAACTCGGATAGAAATTGTTCTATATGGAAAAGAATCAATGACTGTGCCTCTCAATGAGGAAAAAAGCGTTGATCTCTATGATCCAAGTGCGTCTTTTCCTTGATTTGACCATGGGGCTTACGGGTTTGGTCAAATCAGTTCAGTTAGTTAAGGCTCTTCACTACATTAGAGTAAAAATATCCTGGAGGAATTACCCATGTTTTTCGGGCGAGAGAAGTTTTTCTAGGTTCGAACTGAGGGATTAGTCTCTTGTCTAGATATTCGTGGGCGAGGCCCCGAGTAAGGGACCCTTCCCTACGCAAGAAGTGCTACTTCCGCTGCTAGCACCCCCAAATTTGTCTTGTCTAGATATTCGTGGGCGAGGCCCCGAGTAAGGGACCCTTCCCTACGCAAGAAGTGCTACTTCCGCTGCTAGCACCCCCGAATTTGTTGCGGGGTAGGGATCTTTCAGCTGGTATCAGAGCGAATTGGCTACAGTGGATCAACCGAGAAGCCTGAAATGTCAAAAATTTATGAAGTACCAGTAAAAGATTGTAATTGTGTGATGAAATTCATACAAATTGATATTCAGAATGAAATTCATAAATTGATAATTGGGTAATCAGATGGAAGTACCACAATTGTATGGAATGCGTGACTTTCTTGAGGCCTAAACATGATGGTATTTACCTTATAATTCCAAGGACCATGACTACTTGTATATACCGAGGGTATAACTGTAGCTCTTTACTGGCACTATATACGAGAAAATCTAAGACCTTGAAATTATAAGCAAAAATGCTATCCAGATGATGAATTCGAATGTGGTTGATATGATTTTAAAATTCTGGTTGAGAATTGATGAGTTGATTTGGATTCTAATTAAAAAATGATGATTCCTAAATTTTGGTTGAAAAGCCATAAGTTGAACAAAGCCACAATGAGGATAAATAGGACGAATCCCAGTGATGATAATAATAACTGGAATGATGATTATGACTTCAGCAAATCCCTATGAGATTAGTAGATTGTGCTAACAGATTGCTAATGTTAACACTTGACCCAGTGGATTAAGTTAAGGGATGACAAATTGAGAACCTGCATGACTCAAATTCCCGTGGAGGAATGTCATCAAAAAAATTTTTTCGGTCTAATGGACCATTATTGTGTTAAGGATATGAATGATATGATTTGAATGAATTATTACCCTAGTAATGAGTTCTTTATATTCTTCTTGTAGAAGGAATCTTTAGCCCAAGATTCTATTGGGTTGACCAGACTATAAGGAACCCCAGAATCACTTGGATCTTAGGGAAAAGAGTTGTCCTCCAGTTACGAGATGAGGACATCTCGTGTTTTTTAAGTGGGATAGGATGTAAGATTCCTCCCTCCCAGCTTTTGAGGTGTACAGGTGTAAGAACCTCCCCTTTTGATCTTATAATTATTCCCCTCTCTCAAATAAAAGAAAGATCCTCTTTTACCCTGTTTTGGCCTGGAGAGAAAAAATGTCTAGAGATAGGTAATCCAAAATTAAGATATTTTTGCATATAAAAATCCTCCTAGTGTCTAAAATGGTTTCCCTTAAAAAAGAACTTTCCAATGTGCAATTGGAATTAATTGAAAATGTATATAAAGGAACTTAGCCTAAGGGTCTAGATTTTTAGCAATTAAGGTTCCTATGGGCCAATAGGATCAACCGAAGTGCAGGGAGGAGGAGATAAATCCAATGAATAAAAGAAAATACCCAAAAATGAGAATGCCCACATAAGGTGAAGAGTTGACTGAGTACAAGGTTTATTAGTAAAAAACTATGAGATATTACTAAAACAATGAGATATTTTGGGTATAATGATACATTTTTACACCTTGGTAAGGAGAAGGGGGCAATTCAAGGAGGCACCTATTTCACACATGTGATGGAGTTTTTAACTCAAAAAAATTGTGATATTTTTATCTCTCCTCTCTCTTGGATCAAACCAAATCAAAAGGGAGCCAAACTAGGTCCAAATCTTATCCAAATTCAACCAAACTGAACCTAGAAAATTCTACAACCTAGTTGGACTTGGTTAGAGGCCTCCCTCACCTATAAATAGATCCTTGGTCCTTTGTAAAAAAATCTGTGAACTATACCATGCCAATATTATACTAAAAAATGATATTTTCTATTATCCTCTAAAAATCCTCTACAATTTGGAGAGGTTGGAGCTTCTTTCTCTCAACCTTCCTTGGAGCCTTCCTTAACATACTAACCAATTGATTGGTTGTGTTGGATATAATAATTCAACTATGAATATTGATCAAAACATACTCAAGGTGGATCAAAGCTTGTACAAAACATCATGAACATGAGGGACAAAAACTAGTATATGCAGAAATTGCTTTGAGATTAACACAAAAATACTCTAATTATGATTAGGCATGAACCAAACTTACATAATCACTTGATCACAACTTGTACCTTCAACTTGTACCTTATTTAGAGACCCCTCTACCCTGTTTTTAGTTACATGAGTTGCATGAACCATATGCACCAACCATTTGTAAGCTTTACACTAAACCACTCACCACTAGCCTACCCACCACACATTAAATTGGACTAAGGAGTTGGGATTACATTTATCCAACAATCCCCTTAAGACCAACTTCTTACAAGAACATGAACAAGTCTAACATACCTCCTTGACACAATGAGTAAGAGTCCCCCCTTAACAACAACATAGGGTGGTGTACTCTCCTCTACAACTCGTCAAGTTGGAACAACATAAGTCTTGACTCAACCACATACATGACATAATTTAAAAAGCATAATCATAATCTACATCTTTTATACTAAGACTATAACAAAGATTTGTTTCTTCCACTTGGTTGACTTCTTCAATCACATGTGCCTTTGCTAGCTTTTGATCTCTTTGGTAGCACTTTGCGGATGGATGATTCGTCTTTCCACAATACTCACAAGGATGTTTGGAGAAACAATCCTTAGTAAGATGATTTGTACGATCACAAATAGTACACTTCTTCTTTGCCGATGTCGAAGTAGTAGTATATGCATGTAAATAAGGATCTATCACATCCTTTGTAATCTTCTTGTCTTCTTCCTGCAAAGAATTTATGATACTTTCCAAGGAAAGGACTGGCTCCTTCTCTTTAAATACCGTCACAATTTGCCTAAAGCTCAAAGGTAAGCTTTTAAGCAAGATCGCAATAGCATCCTCTTCAGGAACAAGAGACTTAACATAAACCAATTGTGTCATTAAGCTCTTCAACCTGTTAATCAAAGCTGTTAAATTTTTATTACTCTCCATGGTTAGATCAAAGAGTTGCATCTTCAAATTGATCTTGGAATGCTTTGCCTTTGCACCAAAAGTACGCTCTAGTAATTCCCAAGCTTCCATAGCTGACTCAACATTATCAATATAATTAATAAAATCATCTTCTAAAGAAGTAATGATAATACCAAGTGCTTGCTCATCTTTTGTTTTGGAAGTGCAGCCGTTGTAGCTCTTGTAACTGCAGCAGAAATACCTGCTTCATCTTCAGGAAGTGGCTTGACTGTACTCCACAGATTTTTCTTCATGAGGTAGCCCTTCACCTTGATTTGCTAGGTAATAAACCCAGTTCCATTGAATTTGTCGGGGAATTTGGAGCTCATGATGATGCAATATGATGCTTGATGTTGATAACTTACTCATATAGATGATTTAATCCCAAATAATAATAATATCATCAATATAGATCAAAATAATAAGCACCATGTTGTTGGAGCAAGAGAGGCAAAAAATAGGTGACTGAAAAAAGGCTCCGTACAGTAGCTCGTGTGGACCAATTACTACAAGATTCGGTATGCTGAATCCTTACATTATAGACTTGAAGCACCTAAGAGGAATTAGGCAAATTCATAGAGACGGCACCGAATGAATGCGATTAGCAGAATGCTACCTGTTTTGATGGCGACGATGATTTCGTGAAGAAGCGACCAAACCCGCCTTCGAGCTTCGTTTCAGGGCTTGCATGAGATCAAAGCAAGAGGCTTATATCAAAATATTGAAGTATAATCTCCTCAGATGTAAGCATGGAGGCAATCTACAGCATGTTGTCCAAACAGGGAAAAAACAGGCTATGGTGATTAAGAGAGAGATTAGGATTTTTGCTAATAAACTAAACCTAATTGGATCATCCTCTGATACCAAATGTTGGATATGATAATTCAACTATGAATATTGATCAAAACGTACTCAAGGTGGATCAAAGCTTGTACAAAGCATCATGAACATGCGGGACAAAAACTAGTATATGCAGAAATTGCTTTGAGATTAACATAAAAAGACTCTAATTATGACTAGGCATGAACCAAACTTACATAATCACTTGATCATGACTTGTACCTTATTTAGAGACCCCTCTACCCTATTTTTAGTTACATGAGTTGCATGAACCATATGCACCAACCGTTTGTAGGCTTTACACTAACCACTGACCACTAGCCTAGCCACCACACATTAAATTGGACTAAGGAGTTGGGATTACATTTATCCAACAGGTTGGGGGCCTCTCTAATGACTAAAGAATCAAGCAAAACAAGAGGTAAAGTGTGATTTTATGGCCACTGACCACTAGCCTAGCCACCACACATTAAATTGGACTAAGGAGTTGGGATTACATTTATCCAACAGGTTGGGGGCCTCTCTAATGACTAAAGAATCAAGCAAAACAAGAGGTAAAGTGTGATTTTATGGTCTTTTTCTTAATCTTCCAAATGTTTTTCACTTCTCAACCCCTCTCAAAAGCTTGAGGTATTCAATTGAATGGTTCTTCTCAATGCAAATGAAGCTCTCTAATGAATTTAGTGATTAATCACATAAAGTTTACATTTATGCTTAAACAAGATGCTTTTATGTTTATGTAAGATCCCAACCCCCACCGTGCAATGGATTTTGATGAGTGCTAGCAGTGGAAGTAGCACATCTTGCACGGGGCAGTGTCCTACACTCGGGGCCTCGCCCACGGATATCCGGACAGGTGACTAATTCCTCGGTTCTTCCAAAACCGAACTTAGAAAAACTTCCCTTGCCCGGAAAGCACAGGCGGTTCCTCCAGGATAAATTTTACTCTAATGTAGTCAGGGTCATTACTGACCAAACTGATCCAACCGAACCTAAAGTCACTTGGTCAGATCAAGGAAGAAACTTGCACTTGGATCATAGAGATCAACGCTTTTTTCCCCATCGAGAGGCACAGCCGTTGATTCCTTTTTCCAAAGAACAATTACTATCCGGGATTTATTTCATCTAGCGTACTACAATAAACATTGAGTCTTATTTTACGGATCCATCAATCCAGCCTAACCCCATCTAGTCCCGTGGGTTAGCCAACCTCCCAACCACTGTAGTAATGGGATCCAATTTAGAATTTGGTTAGGTTTTGTCCCGGGTACTAGGGAAAAGAGTTCCCAGGCCCCCTAGTCGGAAGTTCATGCAAACATAAAACTAGTCACACCACTTACACACCCAATATGAAATTGCCTTTTTCTCAACATCAGCTAACTTTAAAACAATCCTTTAATGAAACCATTATGTCACTGATCACAATCCTAAAAATCTCTGGTTGAATCCATATTTCCAATCATTCATTCATCGGGGTACTTATGGCATCATTGGCAACCAGAATGCTCACCACCTGTTCACTCAGGGGCCTTTTCGATAGTTCCTAGCTCATGGTAACTGGCAATATATTCACATAACAAAATGGAATCTCCGTGGAAGATCAGCAAGATCAACCAACAGATCCATATAAAACAGCCAATGGACTCATCCGTTAAGGACCAACAAGGTCAATCAACCAGATCCATGCCCGGTTTCGGAAAACAACTCTTACTCCTTATTCCAATATCTTCCACGACGCACGTGTGGGTATCTTCGGCGACGCTAAGCCCGAGCACAGTATGTTCAGCACCCTCTAGGATCCTTCGCAGGTCACCTATGTTGAGATTCAAGCTCGATGTCAGTGTGAGCCAGCTATGCTATGTGCTGGCAGATTAGGTAGGAACATGTGTGAGACATAAATGACCGCGTGTCCAGCTGGTCATAGTGTGTGTGGACATTACATTAGGTTTACTTGTAGTGTGGACATAACACTATGTTGTGTTCTCCTTTGTGTGTGTGAGAGAGATGGTGACTATGGCTTCTCTCCTTCTTTATGGTTGATGATTATGGATTAGGGTTTGCTTCTCTTGTGTGTGTTACATCCTGCTTCTGTTTTTTATCATGGTATCAGAGCCAAGAGCTCATTAGCTGAGTTGTGAGAGTGAGTGAGAGAAGAGAGAAGAAGAAGAAAAAGCTGTAAAGGAAGCCATTGGAGCTTGGAGCAAAGGAGAAGCTGTGGAGCACACATCGGCATCAGATCTGAGAGCTAAGGACCATTGGTGAGTGTAGCAAGACCCCCTCTGCGGATTGCAGGTATCAAAGAGCAAGTTCAGTGAAGATTGAAGTGCATAGAGCAAGTGAAAAATTCTGGTTTTTTCTCAAAGCTTCCATGGAAAGCTTGAAGTGAATGTATACTCTTGGCAAATGTATACACAAAGGAACATGTATTCGGGCTTGCAAATGTATTAACAAAGTGGACACAAGCAACATACAGAATCTTGAAGCAGATTGATGCATACAGATTTGAGCAAAATCAAATGAAAGTGAGTTTATGCAAAAATTTCTGGTTTTTCACAAAAACAGAAAACATACCCCCCGTGGAGGATCAATTGCAGGAGCTAGAGGCAAAATTGAGCTAAACCCTTCATACCCAAGGTAGATTAGGTCATTGCTAAGAGGCCTATCTATTCAATTGTGATTTCCCCTCTCTCTACAGCCCTCTGGAGCAGGCGGTGCATGAAGATGCAGAATTCTGGACAGTTTTCAAAGATTTCATCCTAATTCACTCATTTGGACACCAAATTGAATGCTTTAAAGCTTGGGGAGTTTAGCAAAGACATTGCTAAGGACTTATGATGCTTGGTTTCAGCTCATTTCATGGATTAGGAGCTCATTGAAGTGATTTATCAGAGGTGTGCAGGTTTACAGAAATTCTGTCCAGAAACAGAGCATTTTTAATCAAGGCATTAATCTTTGCCTATATCAAATTGGCCAAATTCCTCTGGTACAAGTAGAGTCCTATGAGTTGCTAAACTTTTGAATCAAAAAGTTTTGGATTTGGAGAAGATTTGAAGGAGATAGAGCAATTTTAGTGAGAGGTGGTACCTGACAGGTGCAGAAAAATTCAAACCAGAGGTTACAAAAATTGGTGGTTCTCATTCCCCTTGAAGAATTGGATCAAACCCTTCTAGGATATGTTGGAGCAATGTGTTGGGAAGCTAATGCAAGTTGAATCATTGCATTTGGACAAGATTTGAAGGATTTAGAGCATAATCTTGACTGGTTACTGGCGAGAATTTACTGGCGAGAAAAAAACCAGAAAATTTTTTGTGAAGGAGTTTCATTTGATTTCAACTTTAATCGAGTGTACATTGTTGGTGAACCATTGTGGGATGTTAATGCACACAATTTGCAAGCATTTGATGTGATTTGAAGAGATTTGGAGCATTACAGGTACTTCGTACATTGTGATCGAAAGGGTACATCTACTCTATTTTTTTGCAACAATGGGAGATGGTCCGATACAGATTGTTGGAGAGAAGCTTGATCGCACTAACTTTCAAGTATGGAAGTTTCGAATGAAGAGTTTTTTGAAAGGCAAAGGGTTGTGGAGTCTTGTCTCGGAGGAAGACCCGGAGCCATACCTACCTCCTCAACCAAATAATGCTCAGTTACTGGCTCACAAGCAATGGGTAGAGCGGTCCTCGAAGGTGTTGCATTATTTTTCAATATGTGTAACAGATGCCTTGCTTATTCACATCCAAGATGCAGATACACCGAAAGAAGCATGGGGTATCTTGTGCAGAATGTATGAGACAGACACTGGTGCCAGGAAGATACAACTAAAGCAACAGATTCACAGTGTAACACGAAGGAATCGGAGTATACATGAGTATGTTCAGGAAATCAAGGGTTATGCTGATTCCTTGTCATCAATCCATGCCCCAATGGATGATGATGATTTGGTTGCACTCACGTTGCGTGGTTTAGGCAAAGAATACAAATCTTTTGACACTTCCATCTCAGTAAGGTTGGGAGGAATGCCAGACTTTAATGAGCTTGTGTCATTGCTCATTGTGGAAGAATTGAAGCTTGGCCTTGGTGGTATGAGTGTTACAGGTGTTGCATCCTCGTCAAGCAATGATGAACATGCAAGAAATCAAGCTTTTTACTCATCTAGAGGCTTTCGAGGCAGGGGGAGATTCGCATCACATGGACGTGGTGGTAATGGTCGTGGATGGCAGGATAGGCCTCCACAGCAGAATTTTCAGCCTTCATATGGTGCTCGAGGTGGTCGTGGTTATGCACCTCAGCGAGGCAGAGGTAACCCCCGTGGACGAGGACGTTGGCAAGGCCAACAAAATTCTATGCAAGATGTGGAATGCCATTATTGTGGCAAATATGGTCATATGGCGAGAGATTGCTTTCGCAAACAGAATGATTTGAGAGGGGGAAGAGCACAACGTGGTGGTCATTATGGTGGAAACTATGCACAACATGGTGGCAACTATGCATCAAGTAGCAATGATGGAACTGCAAATCATTTGTTTGCCATGAAGCATGTTGTGGGTTCTATGACAACAAATGCTGAGAATGATGATACATGGTACATGGACTCAGGAGCATCAAACCATATGACATGTCATGGAGAATGGTTTGAGCACATGAAGCCAATGGATGTGAAGGGCTATGTGGAAACAGGTGATGATACCCAGCATGTCATTACACATGTTGGAAGTGTACCATTGGTCATGCATAATGGTCAGACAAAGTCTATGTCAGATGTGCTGTATGTGCCTTCGATCACTAAAAGCTTGGCCTCAGTTGGTCAAATGGTAGAACAGGGATTACAGGTTAGATTCAATGAGCATGGATGCTTCGTTGAAGACTTTAAACATGGATGTAGAGTGATTGCTAAAGGCAAGAAAGAAGGAAGACTGTTTAAGCTGGATGCTGGAATTCCTGAGCTAAAATCAGCCATGTTCTCAAAGAGCAGGAATGTGGTACAGGATATTGACATGTGGCACAAGAGGATTGGTCATGTCAATATACAGAGATTAAAGAACATGCAAACAAGGGGCATTGTCAGTGGATTGCCTCGATTCAAATATGATGGTCATATGCATGTTTGTGAAGCCTGTCAGTTTGGAAAGCAGGCAAGGTTGAGGTTTCCTAGAGAAGGAAACATGAGTAATAGACCACTTGAAATAGTGCACAGTGATGTATGGGGCCCAGCACAAAACCCATCTATCAAAGGAAGTCTATACTATGTGACATTTATAGATGACTTCAGCAGGATGACATGGATATACTTTCTCAGGGAGAAGAGTGAAGTATTGGAAAAATTCATGGATTTCAAAGCTTTTGCAGAAAAGCAGTATGGCTGTTGGATTAAGTGCCTGAGAACAGATGGAGGTGGTGAATACACCTCAAAAGCATTTGAGCATTTCTTGCGGAAGCATGGGATAAGGAGACAGTTGACATGCAGGTATACACCTCAGCAGAATGGTGTGGCTGAGAGAAAGAATCGTGTCATATGTGAAGTGGCAAGGGCAATGCTCAATGAAAAGAGCATGCCAGATTACTATTGGGCAGAAGCATGTGCTACTGCAGTGTATATCCTGAACAAATCACCTACAGCAGCCATTCATGGAAGCACGCCTGAGATGCGGCTAACAGGTTACAGGCCAGACATTGGACATCTCAAAGTCTTTGGATGTGTAGCTTATGTTCATGTGCCTGATGAAAGAAGACGGAAGTTGGATCCTAAAGCAGAGAAATGTGTCTTTGTTGGATATGCACAGGATCGCAAAGCTTACAAATGCTATAACCCTCAAACTAGACAAGTAGTCATCTCACGGGATGTTGTATTCGATGAGCTTGCTAGTTGGTATAAAGCCAAAGATGAGGGAGTCATTGACACACTTGAGGCGAATGTGCCTGTGAACTTGCCATCACAAGCAAGTTCTAGTTCTACTACTATGTCTGGGCCAGCAGAAGCTGAGAGTAGTAGCAGTGTACGTCCATGGTCAGGACGTCTGAGACATGAGAGTGTGAGCACTGGGAGTAGTGCTATGGATAAAGGCAAGAAGAAAGTCGAAGGAATTGGGATCACAGGTTATGAGTCCTCTAGTTCTGAGAGTTTGGATGAGGAGCTCGGGATACCTGTTGTACGCACACCTGGTGTTAGGCAGGACAGATATGTGCCACCACATGCTCGTGTTAC
Source organism: Cibotium barometz (assembly GCF_041138505.1). Lineage (NCBI taxonomy): Eukaryota > Viridiplantae > Streptophyta > Polypodiopsida > Cyatheales > Cibotiaceae > Cibotium > Cibotium barometz. Next base: position 26,543,471 of record NC_141064.1, on the reverse strand, counting down.
AGGTGTACAGAGTGACCCGCATGCATTGCGGAGATCCCAGAGAGTCAGATATCCAGTGGAAAGATTGACATATAGAGATTTTGCTATGCATTATGCATACATGACATCTATGGTAAAGCATGTGGAACCTACATGCTATACAGAGGCTATTGGAGAGCATGTATGGCAGAAAGCAATGGATGTGGAGATGGACGCATTGGTCCATAATGATACATGGGACTTGGTTGCTCTACCAAAGGATAAGAATGTTATTGGATGTAAATGGGTTTACAAAGTGAAGTGCAAATCTGATGGGTCTATTGAGAGACATAAGGCAAGATTGGTAGCAAAGGGTTATGCACAGACCCAAGGATTGGATTATGATGAGACGTTTAGCCCAGTGGCTAAGATGGGCACAGTGAGAGCAGTCATTGCTATGGCTGCAGCTAATGGCTGGGAAATGCATCAGATGGATGTTAAGAATGCATTTCTGAATGGAGATTTACAAGAGGAAGTATACATGGCACAGCCAGAAGGGTATGTACACCCTAGATATCCCACTCACGTATGCAGGTTGAAAAAGGCATTGTATGGTCTGAAGCAAGCACCACGTGCTTGGAGTGATAAGATGAGCAGATATCTTATCTCACTTGGTTTTCAGACTTCTACAGCAGATTCTTCACTGTATGTGAAGAAGACACAGCATGGGATTGTTTTACTAGTCATCTATGTGGATGACTTGATTATTACAGGTGATCATAGTGCAGATGTGATGCATGTCAAGAAAGCTTTAAGTGGGAAATTTGACATGAAAGATCTTGGTGAGTTGAGATACTTCCTTGGCATTGAAGTGGTGAAAGATCATGGAGGTACTTGGTTAGTACAGCGCCAATATGCCTTGGATATGTTGGCAAAGTATGGCATGACAGGGTGTAAGCCTATGAGTACACCATTGGAGCAAAATGTGAAGTTGCGGGCTGATTATGGCGAGGAATTGGATGATCCTTCTATGTACAGGAAGATGGTTGGTAGTCTCATATACATGACTATCACACGCCCAGATTTGAGTTATGCAGTGGGGCTAGTGAGCCAGTTTATGCAGAGCCCCAGGAAACCACATTTGGATGCAGTGAGACGCATCATGAGATATGTGAAAACCACAGCACATTATGGTTTATTCTATGAGAGTGGTAAAAGCTTGGACATACATGGCTACACAGATGCTGATTGGGCAGGTAGCGCATATGACAGGAGGTCTACTAGTGGATATGCTTTTACACTTGGCAGTGCTGTGGTGAGTTGGAGTAGCAAAAAGCAACCTACAGTTGCTTTATCCAGTACAGAGGCTGAGTACAGAGGTGCAGCCATTGCTACTTGTGAGGCTATATGGTTAAAGAGTCTCTTGGCAGATTTATGTGAGCCTCTTGATGGCAAAGTTGTCATACATTGTGACAACATGAGCAGTATGCAGTTGGCAAAGAATCCAGTATTTCATGCGAGGACCAAACACATAGAGGTCCATTATCACTTTGTCAGAGAAAAGGTGCTGGATGGTACAGTTGATCTTCACTATGTGAAGACTGATGAGCAGGTGGCTGATATCTTCACGAAGCCGCTTAGCAGGGAGAAGTTTGAGTACTTCCGGACTATGTTGGGAGTACATGGGATGAGCTTGAGGGGGAGTGTTGAGAGTGTTGATATCCCAAGCTCATCTACATCTTCATCGGCAGTACATCATGAGCTTGAGAGGGGCTGTTGAGATTCAAGCTCGATGTCAGTGTGAGCCAGCTATGCTATGTGCTGGCAGATTAGGTAGGAACATGTGTGAGACATAAATGACCGCGTGTCCAGCTGGTCATAGTGTGTGTGGACATTACATTAGGTTTACTTGTAGTGTGGACATAACACTATGTTGTGTTCTCCTTTGTGTGTGTGAGAGAGATGGTGACTATGGCTTCTCTCCTTCTTTATGGTTGATGATTATGGATTAGGGTTTGCTTCTCTTGTGTGTGTTACATCCTGCTTCTGTTTTTTATCAACCTAGCGCTTCACTCATAGGCTGCTTCCTTGGTCCCTCATCCACCGTACCGGAAGCTCACCATTTAAATCGAACCGAGGTTGGTCAAGACCTCGGCCGACCTTGCTACGCGAGACGTCCTCCATTGACTCTCCGTTCACAGCAATTGCAACTTTATCAATTAGGTCTCCACGACCTTAATCACAAGACGGTCAAAATGCTTCCCCAGCATTCTTGACATAAAACAGTCATTTACAAACAGTTTACAAATACAGTTTCTATAATGAACTCTCATCTTTCCACATTATCCCTCATCAATCCAACATTACTTATTCCACATTCCATTCATATGTGTACTCATTCTTATCCAATCACATCATTTTCCATCTCATCACATTAGATTCATTCACATCACATATCATTTATTCACATCCCAATTCACATGCCATCACATCTCATCCATTCACTCATATCGACGTCACATCATTTCACATACACATTCGCATTCAATATTCCACATACACATCCACATTTGTACTTCCGCATCCATACATCCACTTCCACATCCGTATTCATACATACATATCCATATCCACATCCATACATCCACTTCCACATGCATACATCCACATCCACATCCATACATCTATTTCCACATTCACATCCACATCCATACATCCACATCCGCATCCACATCCATACATCCACATTCATACATCCACATCCACATTCACATTCATACATCCACATTCACATCTACATCCATACATCCATTTCCACATCCACATCCACATCCACATCCATACATCCACATTCATACATTCACATCCGCATCCACATCCATACATCCACATTCATACATCCACATCCACATTCACATTCATACATCCATTTTCACATCCACATTCATACATCCACATCCACATCCACATCCATACATCCACATCCACACATCCACATCCATACATCCACATTCACATCTACATCCATACATCTATTTCCACATCCATACATCCACATCCACATTCACATTCATACATCCATTTCCACATCCGCATTCATACATCCACATCCACATAATTACATCCACATTCATACATCCACATCCACATCCACATCCACTCCACATCCACATCCACATCCACATCCACATTCATACATCCATTTCCACATCCACATCCACATCCACATCCACATCCACACATCCACATTCATACATCCACATCCACATCCACATCCATACATCCACATCCACACATCCACATCCATACATCCACATTCACATCTACATCCATACATCCATTTCCACATCTATACATCCACATTCATACATCCACATCCACATTCACATTCATACATCCATTTTCACATCCGCATTCATACATCCACATCCACATCCACATCCATACATCCACATTCACATCCACATCCACATCCACACTCATACATCCACATCCACATCCACATCCACACTCACATTCATACATCCATTTCCACATCCACATCCACATCCACATTCACATTCATACATCCATTTCCACATCCACATTCATACATCCACATCCACATCCACATCCATACATCCACATTCATACATCCACATCCACATTCACATTCATACATCCATTTCCACATCTGTATTCATACATCCACATCCATACATCCACATTCATGCATCCACATCCACATCCATACATCCATTTCCACATTCACATTCACATCTACATCTATTCTTTCATATACATATATCTACATCCATGCTTCGTTCATTTTCATCTATCTGATTCATTTCACATCCTCATATCTATTTATAGAATACAAGAGAATTCTTATTTTTGATATAAGATTTCTTTATACATCTATTTATGCATAAATTCCATTTTAAGGAGAATAACACTTTCGAAATAAAAATCAATCTTTTATGCATCTTCCTATGCTTAAATTTGTTTTAAATGAGAATGACACTTTTGAATTAAAATTTAATTTTTTATGCATCTTCTCATGCATATGAAAATAACTCTTTTGAACTAAAAATAGATTTCTTTATGTATCTTTCTATGCATAAAATCAAAATTGATGAGAATAACACTTTTGGGTTAAAATAAATTCTTTATGCATCTTTCCATGCATAAATTCAATTTAGTAGGAATTACACTTTTAGAATAAAAGAATTTCTCTTATGCATCTAATTTATGCATAAAATCATTTATGATGAAAATCACACTTTTAATATAAAAAATTATCTTTTATGCATATGTTTATGCATACAATCATTTATGAGATGAAAATCACTCTTTTAATATAAAAGAATTTCTTTTATGCATCTAATTTATGCATAAAATCATTTATGATTAAAATCACTCTTTTAATATAAAAGAATTTCTTTTATGCATCTAATTTATGCATAAAATCATTTATGATGAAAATCACATTTTTAATATATAAAAATATCTTTTATGCATATGTTAATGCTTACAATCATTTATGATGAAAATCACTCTTTTAATATAAAAGAATTTCTTTTATGCATCTAATTTATGCATAAAATCATTTATGATGAAAATCACTCTTTTGAATTAAAAATAAAATTCTTTATGCATCTTTCTATGCATAAAATAAAAATTGATGAAAATAACACTTTTTGGATTAATTTGAATTCTTTATGCATCTATCCATGCATAAATCCAATTTAGTAGGAATTACACTTTTAGAATAAAAAAGAAAAACTTATTTTTACACAATTTTAGAAAATTTTGCCATAACCTCCTTTGTATGGCTGACCATTTTTCAAATTTTAATTTTCTAAAATCAACTAGAATTTCACCAAGAGTATTTAATTCATTTTAATGTAAGCAATTTCTACTTATTTAAGAGAAACATTATGATAAACTTGATTTTATCCATTAATCATTCATCTAGGATAAAGAATTGTTGGATTTACTAAAGAAGAGAGGGGAATGCCTTTTTTCAATGAGGCATAACATCATTTTCGTTTTAGAGAAGACAAAAATCATAAAAACCATTAAAATTAAGCATAAATGGGAATTTATGTATTTCCTTACTACCATTCATCAACTAACTTCAATAGCATTAAAAAGCTATTCCAATTAAGCTTCTCAAGCTTGAGAGGGGTTGAGAAGAGAGAAACATTGAGAAATTATGAAAAAAGATCAAAATTCACACTTTACCTTACAAATTACTTGATTCTTTGATCACGGTAGAGGCCCCCAACCAATCAATTGGTTTGGTGTGTTTATGGAGCCACCAATGGAGATTGAAGAAGGAGGAAAGCTCCAATTTCTTCAATTTGGAGAGAATTTTAGAGAATAGTAAAAATTATCATTATTTCGGCATAATTCTGGCATAGTATAATTGTCCTATTTTTTTACAAAGGGCTCAGGTTCTATTTATGGGAGAAGGAGGCTCTAACCAAAACCAATTGATTTCTAGAATTTCCCAGATTCAGTTTGGTTGAATGTGGACTATATTTAGACCTAGTTTGGTTCCTTTTTGATTCGGTTTGATCCAAGAGAGAGGAGAGATAAAAATATTACATTATTTTTGAGTTTAAAACTCATTCAAGCATGTGAAGTAGGCACCTCCTTGAAGGGACTCCCCTTCCTTACACATGTGTTAGAATGGAATCATTATACCCAAAATATCTCATTTTTTTAGTAATACTCATAGTTTTTTACTAATAACCCTTGTACATAGTCAACTCTTCATCTTATGTGAGCATTTACTCATTTTTGGGTATTTTTCTTTTATAAATTGGATTTATTTCCTCCCCACACATGGATTGATCTTATTGGCCCATACACCTATTTCACATGTGTGGTGGAGTTTTAAATTCTCAAATATTGAGATATTTCATCTCTCCTCTCTCCTAATTCAAGTCTAGTTCCAAAAAGTAAGCTAAATTGACCCAAAAATGGTCAAAAATTGACCAAATTGATCTGAAAAATTCTAGAATCCGTTTGCTTGGTTAGAAGTTCACTTTTTCCTATAAATAGAAGCCTCCTCCTTTGTAGAAACTTAATAGTGTTTTATGCACTATTACTCTACTCCTCCCTAGAGCCCAAAACTGTGAATTTCTTAATAATTCATTAGTTTTTGACCATTCCCTCTTCTAAAGAATTGGTGGCCACTCTTGTTGCAAACAAGAGTAGATCCCTCAAACCATCAAGCCAAAGGAAAGCTCTCAGAAATTTATGTAAGTTAGAAATCCTACTTTTTATTTATTCTTTTAATGGTTTTCTAAATTTTGTTCTCTTTAAAATGATAAAATGATGCTATGCCTTGTTGGAAAGGCTTCCCCCCTCTCTTCCTTCTTAAGTTCAGCCCTTCTTTATCCTAGATAAGTAATCAAATTGTTAGAATTAAACTTTTCATATTATTTCTCTTTTAAAAGTGGAATTTGATTAGTTTAGAATGTTTTAAACCATTTGGGGATAATTTTTACGTGACTTAAGGATAGGAAAATTTGAAAAGTGGTTAGCCATACAAAGGAGGTTATGGTAAAATTTTCTTAAATTTTACGAAATAAGTTTTATCTTTTATTATTCAAAAAGAGTAATCCCCACTGTTTGTGTATTCTAAAAGTGTTATTTTCATTGTAGGCATAGAAAAATGCACAGTAGAAATATTTTTATTATAAAAGTATTATTTTCATTAAAACTAAATTCTATGCATAGAAAGATGCATATTGGTTTTTTTTTTAAATTGTAAGAGAGTGATTTTCATTAGATTTAAATTCTATGCATAGAAAGATGCATATTGAATTTTTTTTTATAAAAGTGTTACTTTCACCAAAATTGATTTTTATGCATAAATAGATGCATAAAATAATTTTTTTTATTATAAAAGTGTTACTTTCATTAATATTGACTTTTGTGCATAAACAAATGCATAAAAGAATTTTTTTAATTATAAAAGTGTCACTTTCATCAATATTTATTTTGATGCATAAAAGAAAATTTTTTATTATAAAAGTGTTACTTTCCTCAATATTGATTTTTATGCATAAATAGATGCATAGAAGAATTTTCTTTTAATTATAAAAGTGTTACTTTCATCAAAATGGATTTTTATGCATAAATAGATGCATAAAAGATTTTTTAAATTATAAAAGTGTTACTTTCATCAATATTGATTTTTATGCATAAGTAGATGCATAAAAGAATTTTTTTATTATAAAAGTGTTACTTTCATGAATATTGATTTTTATGCATAAATAGATGCATAAAAGGATTTTTTTAATTATAAAAGTGTTACTTTCATCAATATTAATTTTTAAGCATAAATAGATGCATAAAATATTTTTATTATTATTATAAAAGTGTTACTTTCATAAATATTGATTTTTATGTATAAATAGATGTATAAAAGATTTTTTTTAATTATAAAAGTGTTACTTTCATCAAAATGGATTTTTATGCATAAATAGATGCATAAAAGATTTTTTAAATTATAAAAGTGTTAATTTCATCAAAATTGATTTTTATGCATAAAAGGATTTTCTTTTATATAAAAGTGTTATTTCCATAGAAGTTGGATTTTATGCTTAAATAGATGCATACACAATTTTTTTAATATCAAAATGAGAGTTCTTTTTAATCATTGTTTAAATCCCATGAATATTGGTAAATGAATAAGTAAATGCTCTATGAAAGAAAATTCTACTGTTTCATATTCTCTAGGATGGTAATGAGAAAATTCAGAAGATCTATCGAAGTCGGAATTTTAGATAAATGATTAATTTATTCCTCATAGGAATACGTGTTTAGTTTTGAATTCAGTTAAGCAAAATACTCAATGAATGAAATTCAATAAATTAGTAATTGAAATATTACTCTTCGAGAAAAATAGTTCAGGGAGAACCTTTCCAGACTCGAACCTTGAATCAGACTATGACCATGACTTAATCTCCTTCGTGAGTTTCAAGAAAAGACGATGTGACCAGTTCAGAAAAATTCAATCAAATCACCCACCGAATCTGCCTTTGATTTTGATCTGAGGATCAAGATTATAGAATTCGAGAAATTTTGCTTGGGAATCGAGACCTATGATCTAGAAGTCTTGGGATACGGAATTAAGATATACTCATTGTATTCAAAAGAAAATCAAAACTGAAAACTTACATAGAAACCTTGTTTTCTTAAAGGACTGTCTTACTCTAGAATGCTAGAGACAGCATTTGGTATACGTGTTTTTCTAAGGGAAGTTCGGTTGCAACAACTAGCGGGGAGTGTTCAAAGGATGTATACCAAATGCTAGAGGCAGCATTTGGTATACGTGTTTTTCTAAGGGAAGTTCGGTTGCAACAACTAGCGGGGAGTGTTCAAAGGACGGCTCACGCGGTAAAAACCTGCCCAGGTCTTGACCAGCCTGGGTATGGTGAAAAATGGTGTGCTTCGGGTACGATGGGCGAGGGCCGACGAAGCGATCCCTGAGTGAAGTGCCAGGACACCTAAGGAGGATCCTCCAACAGCTCAGCCATCTGCCTCTATCCAGAGTAGCCTCAAAACTCCTTCCCAGAACTGGGGCAGCCAAAGAGAAAGAGTTCCGCCTCAGACTGTAGCAGCCAGAGCAGTCACAATAGCAGAAGTAGTGGAAGAGGAAAGAGGACAGATTTATGCAGCAATTGAAAACCAAGGGCCAAATTGCCAATTCTCTCCATACTCTAGCTGAGTATCAGGGTAAGTCTTTTAAGCTTTTGATTGATTCAGGCAGTACTCATTCTTTCATTTCCCCAGGATGCTTGCATAAGCTAGTCTTAGAACAAAAATCAGGGAAACCTATGCAAGCTGAATTGGCCAGTGGGAAGATTCTTTTCACTCACCTTGAGAGACAGATCTTATTTAGTTCAATTTAGATGGAAATTTAACTGTCTGTCAATTCAGATTTATACCTTTGGGAGTTTTCGACGGGATCCTTGGAAAGGATTGGCTCCACAAAAATCAAGCTAACATTCACTATCATAATGGAACCATTTCCTTCCATGACCTTCACGAAAATAAAGTTCAAGGAACCGGAATTTTCGGATCCCCAAGTCTGCAGTTAGTAAAGGCTTCTAAGTTACTAAAAGGACTTAGAAAGAAGTAGCTCATTTATGTTGTCAAAATGAATCCAATAGACACAAAGTTAAAAGCTAAAGAACCTGAATGGTTAAATGAATATGATGATTTATTCCCAGTAGAATTATCAGAGATGCCTCCAATTTGGGAAGTAGATCATGTGATAGAATTGACCCTCGGTGCTCAGCCCCAGTAGCCCTGTGCACGTACAAAATGCCAGTTCTTCCTGAAGCCATCAAACTCAAGGAACAACTTAGATAGCTGTTAAAACAAGGGTTTGTAAGACCCACTGTTTCACCTTGGGTTGCGCCAGTTCTCCTTCAGAAAAAGAAAGATGGAACGCTAAGACTCTGTGTGGACTACAGAGGTCTCAATCAGCTGACAGTTAAGAATAAGTATCCTATCCCTAGAATTGATGAGCTTCTGAACAGGCTTAGTGGAGCCCAGATCTTCACAAAGATAGATCTCAAATCAGGGTATTATTAGATCAGGATTATTGAGCAAGATATCCCGAAGACAGCCCATCAATACTCGGTATGGGCATTATGAATTCACTATCATGCCGTTTGGATTGACAAATGCCCCCAACTACATTCAATCGCTTAATGCAAGACATTCAATCACTTAATGCAGGACATTCAATCGCTTAATGTAGGACATTCTCAGAGAATACTTGGATGATTTTGTTCTTGTTTTCTTTGATGATATTCTGATTTACTCAAAGAATGTAGTTGACCATGAAGCTCATGTCAGAAAAGTTCTTGAGATTCTAAGGAAGCACCAACTCTTTGCAAAAAAGAGCAAATGCACTTTCTCTGCCGACCATGTTGAATACTTGAGCTTTCTGGTATCCAAAGATGGAATTTCTCCAGACAGTAGGAAGTGAATGGGGTCTTCTTGGGCCCTTTAATTTGCCCCAGCCTAATCAAGGTGATTAAGGAATAGCCAAATGGGGAGTTGCCATGTGGACTGAAATGTTGGGTTTTTAGGAGAGGTGTAAGAGTGGTCAAAGGGTGCACTTTTTTCCCCAAAAAGGGGGGGAGGGGGCAATTTTACAATTTTCAAACCTCCATAACTTCTACATACAAGCTCCGATTTGAGCGGAGATTACAGATCCGTGATCTACGCATCAAGAGCTTTCCATAGATATGTTACATGATATGGTTTTATCTGCTAGATTTTAAATTCCATTTTTCCTCCAAAATTCAAATTCGAATAAAGTAGCCGTTTTGAAGCTTCTAATTAGAAAACGTTTCTTCTTAAGAGAAAAGGTTTGACTCCCTTAAACTGCCAATAAAAGGGCCCAAGAAGCCTTCCATTGAGGTCCTAATGTTCCCCAAAAGTCCAAGCAGTCTCATAGATTGGCTTGAACCAAAGTCAGTGAAAGAAGTCAGAGGATTCTTGGGATTGACTGGTTGGTATAGAATTTTTATACCAAAGTATGCTCTCGTAGCTTTCCCCCTGACTAATCTTCTCAAGAAGAATATCCCGTTTCAATGGTCTGCCAAGTGCCAGAGTGCTTTTGATAAGCTGAAGACCGCCTTGGTAACCAATCCCGTTTTGAAGTTGCCAGATTTCTCTCTATCCTTTGAGGTAGTAGCTGATGCCAGTGGTTTTGTCTTGGGAGGTGCACTCATGCAGGAAGGTCATGCAGTGGGCTATGAATCCCAAAAACTCAGAACGCATGAGAGAAATTATGCTGTCTACGACTTGGAACTACTTTTAGTAGTATATGCCCTGAAGTTGTGGAGACATTACCTACTGGGTCAAAGATTCACTTTGGTGACAGATCATCAAAGCTTAAAGTGGATCTTCACCTAGAAGGATCTCAACATGCACCAAAGAAGGTGGATGCAGACCCTGGAGGAATTTGATTTTGAAATCAAGTATCGCCTAGGCAAAGAAAATGTGGTAGCAATTGCCCTCAGTAGAAAAGCCTCCTTGCTTGCAATTACTATAGTGTCAAATCCTTTGATTATTGAAGCAAGAGAGAAGATCATGTAAGATAGATTCTTTGGTCCTATTGCTACCCTACTTATGCAGGAAAGCAAAACTCCACAGGAGTTGAACCGAGTTCAAGGGTACAGCCTAGATGATGGAATTATGTATTATAATCGCAGGCTATGCATTCCCAATGATGAGGGAACTAAGGGTCAAATTCTGAATGAAGCCCATGACAGCCTTATTGCAGGACATCGAGGTTTCATCAAAACCTACATGTCTATGAAGAAAAGCTTCTTTTGGCCTGGTCTAAAAAAGGATGTACTTAATCATGTACGTCAATGTCTGACCTGTCAGAAAGTCAAGGCCGAGAGAGTAAAAATGCATGGGAAGTTACATCCATTAGACATCCCCTAGATGAAGTGGGAATGTATCAGTATGGATTTTATTAATGGATTACCTTCAATGCAATCAGGTTACAACTCCATCTTCGTGGTTGATAGACTAACCAAAGTTACCCATTTGATTCCAGTAAAAGAAACCTACACTGTAGTGGATGTGGCCAGAGCGTTCCTCAAGGAAATCTTCAAATTGCATGGCCTACCTAGGAGAATAGTAAGTGATCGAGATCCCAAGTTCATGTCAAGATTCTGGACTGCATTTTTCGAGGTAGTAGGAACCTTCTTGGATCTCAGCACAGCTTACCATCCCAAGACCGATGGTCAAACTGAAAGGGTGAACCAAGTAATCAAAGATATACTTCGGTCATGTTGTGGCAGGGAACCCAAAAAGTGGCTAAGCTATCTGCACCTAGTCGACTTTGCCTACAATGCTTCTTATCACCGAAGTATTGGGATGAGCCCTTTCAAAGCTCTATATGGACAAGATTGCTTAACTCCATTAACTTGGTCTGACCCATTGATTAGGGTCGAGACGTCCAGACAGATGCTTAACAACATGGAGCAGCAAATGCAGTCAATTCGTAAATGATATAAAAGTTGCCCACCCAGGATAGATAGAAGTAGTATGCATATAAGAAGAGGACAGACAAAAAATTCGAAGAAGCAGATATGGTCTTCATTGAGTACGCCCCAAAAGAAGTTCTCTATCTCTTGGAAAATACAAGAAGTTATCCCCCAGATATTGTGGACCATATCTGATCACAAAGGAAGTAGGTGACTTAGCCTACGAGCTTCTTCTGCCTCCTCATCTCAAAGTACATAATGTATTTCATGTCAACCTTCTTAAAAAGTATATACCAAGCCCGAATCATGTGCTTGATGATGAAATCTTAACTTCTTCAACCCAAGGGCAGATGGAACTCCAACCTGAAGAAATCCTTGATGTTTGAGAAAAGGTTCTCAGGAACAGAATTCTGAGAGAATTGTTGGTCAAATGGAAGTTCTATCCTTCCGAAGATGCCACCTTGGAGAAAGAAGCCGAACTGTTGCGGGATTACCCCCAATTTGCGAGATGAGGACATCTTGCGTTTTTCAAGTGGGAGAGAATGTAAGATTCCTCCCCAGCCCCTCATGATGTCCAGTATCTTCCCCTGTAAATCAAATCCTTCTTTAGAAATATAAAAGATCTTGTTTCTACCTGTTTTTGCCTAGAGAGAGTAAATTTTTTAGAGAGAGATTATTCAGATTTTAGATATTTTTGGATGGAAAAATATCTCTTCTTATTAAAATAAATTCCCCTGAAACAGAAGTTCAAAAAGATTTTTAGAAGGTGCATTAGAAATCAAAAAGGCCTTATCTTAGGGGTCCAGATTTTCAAAAAACTTTAAATTAAGGGTCTGAGGGACCAATCAGATTCATCCAAATGTAGGGAGGAGATAAATAGAAGAAATAAAGAAAATCCCTCCAAAAATGAGTAAATACTCACATAAGATGAAGAGTGGACTAAGGACCAAAGGAAATACTAAAAAAATGAATTTTTGACACCTCAGAGTGGGGATTCCCCCTCATGAAGGAGGCACCTATTTCACATGTGTGGTGGAGTTTTAAATTCTCAAATATTGAGATATTTAATCTCTCCTCTCTCCTAATTCAAGTCTAGTTCCAAAAAGTAAGCTAAACTGACCCAAAAAATGACCAAACTGATCTAGAAAATTCTAGAATCAGTTTGCTTGGTTAGAAGCTCACTTTTTCCTATAAATAGAAGCCTCCCCCTTTGTAGAAACTTAATAGTGTTTTATGCACTATTACTCTACTCCTCCCCAAAGAGCCAAAAACTGTAAATTTCTTAATAATTCATTAGTTTTTGACAATTCCCTCTTCTAAAGAATTGGTGGCCACTCTTGTTGCAAACAAGAATAGATCCCTCAAACCATCAAGCCAAAGGAAAGCTCTCAGAAATTCATGTAAGTTAGAAATCCTACTTTTTCTTTATTCTTTTAATGGTTTTCTAAATTTTGTTATCTTTAAAATGATAAAATGATGCTATGCCTTGTTGAAAAGGCTTTCCCCCTCTCTTCCTTCTTAAATTCAGCCCTTCTTTATCCCAGATAAGTAATCAAATTGTTAGAATTAAACTTTTCATATTATTTCTCTTTTAAAAGTGGAATTTGATTAGTTTAGAATGCTTTAAACCATTTGGGGATAATTTTTAAGTGACTTAAGGATAGGAAAAATTGAAAAATGGTCAGCCATACAAAGGATATTATGGCAAAAGTTTCTTAAATTTTGTGAAATAAGTTTTATCTTTTATTATTCAAAAAGAGTAATCCCCACCGTTTGTGTATTCTAAAAATATTATTTTCATTCTAGGCATAGAAAAATGCATAGTAGAAATATTTTTGTTATAAAAGTGTTATTTCCATTAAAATTAAATTCTATGCATAGAAAGATGCATGTTGGTTTTTTTTAATTATAAAAGAGTGATTTTCATTAGATTTAAATTCTATGCATAGAAAGATGCATATTGGATATATTTTTTATTATTATAAAAGTGTTACTTTCACCAAAATTAATTTTTATGCATAAATAGATGCATAAAATAATTTTTTTATTATAAAAGTGTTACTTTCATCAATATTGATTTTTATGCATAAACAGATGCATAAAAGAATTTTTTTAATTATAAAAGTATTACTTTCATAAATATTTATTTTTATGCATGAATAGATGCATAAAAGAATTTTTTTGATTATAAAATTGTTACTTTCATCAATATTGATTTTCATGCATAAATAGATGCATAAAAGAGTTTTTTTAAAATTATAAAAGCGTTACTTTCATCAAAATAGATTTTTATGCATAAATAGATGCATAAAAGAATTTTTTTTACTATAAAAGTGTTACTTTCATCAATATTGATTTTTATGCATAAATAGATGCATAAAAGATTTTCTTTATTATAAAAGTGTTACTTTCATCAATATTGATTTTTATGCATAAATAGATGCATAAAAGAATTTTTTTAATTATAAAAGTGTTACTTTCATCAATATTGATTTTTTTGCATAAATAGATGCATAAAATTTTTTTTTAATATAAAAGTGTTACTGTCATCAAAATGGATTTTTATGCATAAATAGATGCATAAAAAGTATTTTTTTATTATGAAAGTGTTAGTTTCACCAAAATTGATTTTTATGCATAAATAGATGCATAAAAGGATTTTCTTTTATATAAAAGTGTTTGAAGTTGGATTTTATGCATAAATAGATGCATACATAATTTTTTTTATTATCAAAATGAGAGTTCTCTTTAATCATTGTTTAAATCCCATGAATATTGGTATATGAATAAGTAAATACTCTGTGAAAGAAAATTCTACTGTTTCATATTCTCTAGGATGGTAATGAGAAAATTCAGAAGATCTATCAAAGTCAAAATTTTAGATAAATGATTAATTTATTCCTCATAGGAATACGTGCTTAGTTTTGAATTCAATTAAGCAAAATACTCATTCAATGAATGAAATTCAATAAAGTAGTAATTAAAATAGTACCCTTCGAGAAAGATAGTTCAGGGAGAACCTTTCCAGACTCGAACCGTGAATGAGACTATGACCCCACGACTTAATCTCCTTCGTGAGTTTCAAGAAAAGACGATGTGACCAGTTCAGGAAAATTTAATCAAATCACCCACCGAATTTAATCAAATCACCCACCAAATTTGAAATTAAATTGAGACCTTTGATTTTGATCTAAGGATCAAGATTACATAATTCGAGGAATTCTGCTTGGGAATCGAACCTGTGATCCAGAAGTATTGGGATACGGAATTAAGATATCTCATTGTATTCAAAAGAAAATCAAAACTGAAAACTTGCATAGAAACCCTGTTTTCTTAAAGGATTGTCTTACGCCAGAATGCTGGAGGGAGCATTTGGTATATGTGTTTTTCTAAGGGAAGTTTGGTTGCAACAGCTGGCGGGTAGTGTCTAAAGGACGGCTCATGCGGCAAAAACCTGCCCAGGTCTTGACATGCCTCGTATGGTGAAAAATGGTGTGCTTCCGGGGGGGGCTGACGAGCGGTCCCTGAGTGAAGTGCGAGGACACCTAAGGAGGATCCTGGAGGGTTCTGACCAGGCGATGCACGGGCTCCCGGTGCTTAGGAAACCCATGCGTATGTCATGGAAGATATATATATATATATGATGACGAGAAAATTATTGTAATCTATTACTAGATCTCGTTGTGCTGACCTGCTCGTCTCAACGGAGAGTCCAAAGTGATATTGTTTTGTGAGAAACAAGGATTGAATGGAAATTTTGAGTTATGACATCTGTAACCAATAATTGTTTGTCAATGGATTGTTTTAAAAGTTAAAGTTTAAAGAGGAGTGTGTGCGTATCTGTATTCTAAAACAAAAGTTAAGAAAGACATTCAATTATGGGTGGGTGCGTACTTGTCTAGTTCTACCAATTCCAGTGGTTGGGCGGTGGCTTACCCATGGGCCGGATGGGGTAGGTTGAAATTAGTAGATTTTTAATTAAAATTGATCAATAGGAATACGCTTAGAACTCGAGTAGTTAATTAAAAGCCTGAACACTTCTCTGATCAATAGATCAACAGATGTGCCTGATTCAATTAGGAAAAAAGCATTGATTCCTTCAAGTTAAGTCTATAATAGTTTCCCTTCTATCTGATTTAATCAGATAGAAGGTTAGTTCAATATCTTTACCTCATTAGAGAAATTCGGTAAGAAAATAAAAAATGGTGGAATCGTCCCCGTTTTTGGGGGAGGGGAAATTTTCCTGGTTTCGGCTTTCGGAACGACCACCAGCTTAGCCTTGTGCGCCCGTACACTCAAGGGCGAGGCCCGGAGTGAGAAACCTTGCCCCGCGCAAGAGGAAGCTACTTCCGCTGCTACCATCCAGGAATCCGTCGATGCGCAGAGGGGGCAGTGGTATCTCACAACATCCAAGCCTTTACCATGCTCATAAAGAAGACCATAGTAGGCAATGGTCTTTACATAGCACAAAATGCGTCTCACTGCATCCAAATGAGGTTTTCTGGGGCTTTACATAAATTTGCTTACTAGCCCCACAGCATAACTGAGATCCGAGCGTGTGATAGTCATGTAAATAATATTGCCAACCATCTTTCTATACATAGAGGGATCATCCAACTCTTCACCAAAATCAGCCTGCAGCTTCACATTCTGCTCCAAAGGTGTACTCACTGGCTTACACCCTGTCATCCCATATTTTTCCAACATATCCAATGCATATTGGCGTTGCACTAAACATGTCCCTGCATGATCTTTGATCACTTCACTCCCAAGAAAATATCTCAATTCACCCAAGTCTTTCATGACATGCATAACATCTGTAGCATGATCTCCTGTGACAATCAAGTCATCCACATAGATGACAAGTAAGATAATCCCATGATCTATTTTCTTCACATAGAGTGAAGAATCTGCTAAAGAAACCTGAAATCCAAGGGAGATAAGATATCAGCTTATCTTATCACTCCAAGCACGAGGTGCTTGCTTCAAACCATATAATGCTTTCTTTAATCAACATACATGAGTGGGGTACCTTGGGTGTGCATTATATGGTTTGAAGCAAGCACGAGGTGGTTGCTTCAAACCATATAATGCTTTCTTTAATCAGCATACATGAGTGGGGTACCTTGGGTGTGCATATCCTTCTGGCTGTGCCATATAAACTTCCTCTTGTACATCACGATTTAGAAATGCATTTTTCACATCCATTTGATGCATTTCCCAACCATTTGCTACAGCCATAGCAATGACTGCTCTCACTGTTCCCATCTTTGCAACTGGACTAAATGTTTCATCATGGTCCAAGCCTTGGGTTTGTGCATAACCCTTAGCTACCAACCGCACTTTATGGCACTCAATGGAACCATTTGATTTGCATTTCACCCTATAAAACCATTTGCAACCAATGACATTTTTGCCTTGTGTGGTAAGGCAACCAAATCCCAAGTGTCATTTTGAACCAATGCATCCATCTCAACATCCATTGCCTTCTCCCATACATGCTTCTCGATAGCTTTTATATAGCATGTAGGTTCCACATGCTTCACCAAGGAGGTCATATATGCATAATGCATAGCAAAGTCACGATATGCCATCCTGTCAACAACTCGATACCTGACCCTTTGGGATCTCCGCAATGCATTGCAGATCACTCTGAACACCTGTTCAGAGTGATCCGCAATGCATGCGGATCACTCTAAACACTTGTCACTCTTGCATGTGGAGGCACATATCTATCCTGCCTTACACCTGGTGTGCATAAAACTGGTATGCCAAGTTCCGCATCCAAACTTTTTGAACTTGACAACTCATAACCTGTAATGCCAATTCCTTCAACCTTCTTTTTCCCTTTATCCAGAGCACTACTCCTAGTGCTAACACTCTCATGTCTCAAGCATCCTGACCATGGACGTATAGTGCTACTCTCAGACTCTGCTGACCCAGACATAGAAAAAGAACTTGCTTGTGGCAAGTTCACATGCACATCAGCATCAAAACAGAATCAATGACACCCTCATGCTTTGCCTTGTACCAACTAGCAAGTTCATCAAACACCACATCTCGTGAGATAACCACTTGCCTAGTTTGTGGATTGTAACATTTATATGCCTTGCGATCCTGTGCATACCCAACAAAAATGCACTTTTCTGCCTTAGGATCCAACTTCTTCCTTCTCTTGTGTGACACATGCACATAAGCTATGCAACCAAACACTTTGAGGTGTCCAATGTCTGGCCTAAAACCTGTGAGACGCATCTCTGGCATACTTCCATGTATGGCTGCTGTGGGTGTCTTATTCAGTACATACACTGCTGTGGCACACACTTCTGCCCAATAATAATCTAGCATGATCTTTTCATTGAGCATCGCCTTGGCCACATCACAAATGACTCTATTTTTTCTCTCAGCAACACCATTTTGCTGAGGTGTATACTTACAAGTTAACTTCCTTCTTATGTCATGCTTTCTCAAGAACTTCTCAAAGGCATGTGAGGTGTATTCACCACCTCCATCTGTCCTCAAACATTTTATCGAAGAGCCATATTGCTTCTCTGCAAAAGCTTTGAAGTCCATAAACTTTACCAATACTTCACTTTTCTCTCTCTGAGAAAGTAAATCCAAGTCATTCTGCTAAAATCATCAATGAATGTCACATAATACAAGCTGCCTTTAATGGATGGGTTTTGTGCAGGACCCCATACATCACTATGAACTATCCAAAGTGGCTTGCTACTCATGTTGCCTTCTTTAGAAAATGGCAACCTTGCTTGCTTTCCAAATTGGCAAGCATCACAGACATGCATATTCCCATCATACTTGAATCTAGGCAGCCCACTAACAATGCCTCTTGCCTGCATGTTCTTTAACCTTTGTATGTTCACATGTCCAATCCTTTTATGCCACCTTTCAATGTCCTATACCACATTTTATCTTTTAGAGAACATGGTTGATTTCAACTCACGAATCCTAGCATCCAACTTAAATAACCTACCTTCTTTCTTGCCTTTGGCAATGACTCTACATCCATTTTTGAAATCCTCAACAAAGCAACCATGCTCGTTGAAACAGTTGTAATAGAAGGCACATATAAGACATCTGCCATAGACTTTGTTTCACCATTGTGCATAACCAATGGTACACTTCCAACATGTGTGATAGCATGTTGGGTATCATCTTCTGCCTCCACATAGCCTTTCACATTCATAGGCTTCATATGCTCAAACCATTCGCCATGATAAGTCACATGGTTTGATGCTCCAGAGTCCATATACCAAGTGTCATCACTGTCACCATTTGTCATCATAGATCCCACGACATGTTTCATGGCAAACAAGTGATTTGCGCTGCGATCATTACTGCCTTGATGCAAAATTTCCACCATTTGCATAATTTCCACCATGTTGTGCATAATGTCCCCACCATGTTGTGCTCTATCCCCTCTCAAATCATTTTGTTTGTGGAAACAATCACATGCCATATGACCAAATTTCCCACAGTAATGACATTCCACATTTTGCATAGATGCTTGTTGGCCTTGCCAACATCCTCTTCCACGAGGATTACCTTTGCCTCTCTGAGGTGTATATCCACAACCACCTCTAGCACCATATGTAGGCTGAAAATTCTGTTGTGGTGACCTATCTTGCCATCCACGATCATTACCACAGCCACATGATGCAAATCTTCCCCTGCCTTTAAATCCCCTTTGTGAATAGAAAGCCTGATTTCTGCCATTATCATCATGGCTAGTAGATGCATCATGAAAAGATTCACTGAGTTTGTTGATTTCCTCAACAAGCAAGAGTGAAACCAACTCATCAAAATCTGGTAAACATGTACTCTGAATAGAAATAGATGTATCAAAAGACTTGTACTCCTTGCCAAGAGCACGCAAGGTAATGTCTACCAAATCATCATCAGGCATGGGGGCATTGATAGTTGCCAATGCATCGGCATACTTCTTTATCTCTTGAACATAATCATGGATACTCCTTCCTTTCTGCTTCACATTATGAATCTATTGTCTCAACTGAGACTTACGAGCACTAGTATCTATATCAAATAGCTTTACCTATGTATCCCATGCATCCTTGGGATTCTGAGCATCATGTATATGTATGAGTATAGCATCCGAGATACATATAGACAAGTAATGCAAAACTCTGTATGCTCTCTCTGACCATTGCTTTATGAGCTACAACTTGTTGTTGTGTAGGTTGTCGGGATAGTTGCGGCTTTGTCTCCGCACTTGTAACAAGGTTCCAAAATCCTTTTCCCTTTAGAAAGCTTTTAATCCTGTACTTCCATGCCTGGAAGTTCTTTCTATCCAACTTCTCACCCATAATCTGTGTACTAGGTTGTCTGACATATTTGCTCAATGCAAATGCACCTTTTGTACACGTACAATTCTATAAACAAGCCTTCCTCATCTTTACCAAACTCTAATAAGTGTTCCTGATACTCCAAAGTACTCAACGAACTTCACTGTTGATGTAGAAAATCAAACTGATTGCATTCAAATTGAACTGGCATACGTAGTCCAAAGAACCCTCTTTTGGTGTGCTTTCCAAGGCTTCAAATTACAATGTAGTGGTTCAATCAATTGTGGATAGCTTGCATTGACACCTAAACAAGCTCAATGTTGCATATCAACACCAACCAAGGTGCGTACATACCAAAAATATCAAATCCCCCTCTGTTTTGAGAAAAACTAGTAAAACCAGTAAAACTAGTAAAAACCAATAGTAAAAGTGCTCTAATTCCTTTGATTCTTGTCCAAATTGAGAGACCAGGTATTCATTAGATTAGCGATGATGTCTCCTAACTCCATGTAAAAGGAATTAGACCAATTGTTTAAGTTGAGAGAGTAATTAGCCCATTAATGACCCTCTGTTTCACTAATCACTATAGATAGCCTATTTAATCAGCTCATAATCAGATCCATAATGCATAATTGTTCCAACCAGCCACATAGCAACTTTTTGAGTTGTGTGTACCACAAACTTGCTAAGAAAATTTTGGGTTTAATCAATCACCAAAGTAGAATCGCCACTTTGCAAGATATAGAAAAAACTGCTCTGTTTCTGTGCACTACTGTCTGCGCCGCCTGTTGTAAGAGAGATTTGGTGAGTTTGTAATGGTAATTGAAGGAATATATAGTTACCCAACACTCCAAGGCATGTGCACAATCCACTAATTGCTTGATTTTTGCAAGAGGCCAGCTCCAATTTCATCAACAATGGACCTCACTTCTCTGTTTTTGTGAGGGCTTCAAAACAGTGAATTTTCACTCACTAATATGCATCAACTTTGCTCCAAATTCAATGTAGGGGTTGCACATGAGTTGCCAATACATTCCCATTTGCTAGAAACATGATTCCTTGTCAGATTTGCAACTATTTGCCTCATACATTCACCACACTCAAGCTTCAATGGAAAGCTTGCAAAATAGAATTTTTCTTTGCTTGGGGCAACTCAAATCTGGTGTTGTTTGTGTTTTTGCACCTGCAATCCACTCAAGGATGTTTAGTAATCCTTACTCGGTAGGCCAAGCTCTCAGATTTGATGAAAATTGGTGTGCTCCAAGCTTTACAGCTCTAATGGCAAGCTTCACAGGTTTTCTTCATAGCTTCTTCTCCCTCTTCTCTCACTCACTCATAAACCCTAATAAAGAGCACCAAGCTCTGATGCCATGATAAAAAATAGGTAGAGGGAAAGGAGACACACACACAGGAGAAAACCCTAATGTATTATCAAACCCTAACCATAGAGGGAAGCCATCTCCCTTCTCACACAATGCATAAAGCCATAATCCATAATCTACAACACACTACATGTGTTGTGTCCACACACTACTAACCCTAGCTAATGTCCACACACTATGACCAGCTGGACGCGGTCATTTATGTCTCACTGTAACGTCCCTCCCAAGCCATGTATGTATGTGTCTCTTTTAATATAGATTTCAATAAGAAAAGAGAGTGTAATTAGAAAGAGTGAGACAATAAGGCTAGAAACATTAGAAAAGTGTTAGAATAAAAATATTAGCTCCAAAAATCCTAAAAGAAATAAGCACATAAGAATAGTTCTATTAAGAGATAAGTATCCCCAAAAATAGAATTTCGATTTTAGGTGATAAGAGGTCATATTTAGAGTACTTTTACACATTTAGAGTCCATGCATACTAAAAATGTGGAAAAACAACGCGTTTCTAAAGATGGTGCGTTTGCGGCTATATACAGACGTTTTTGCCTATTCTGCCCGCGCAGGCTTGTAGACCAGATACCTTCCCGTTCTTTTGACTGGTTACATGACCATATTCTGAGTTTTTATCAGAGAGTTATGACCGAAACAATTTACTGTTTCTGTCAGGGTCTCTACAAAGAGAAAACTGTGAGAAGACAGCAAGTAGCCTCAAGGTAATCCTAGAGTTTGAGATACATATATCCCTTCATTCTCATCTAATATCTCAGAAAAGAAGCTTAGATTGCTATAGTCTTTCAGAGGAAGAGACCAAAACTCCATAGCTTTTTTTTTAGAGAAAGAATACTATGCTGTAGACCTGTAGAAGAAGGCTATTTTGCCATAGATCTTAGAAAGAGAGAAGAATCACAGTATGAGTAAGAGGAGATAAAGCTTTGAGATTATTGGATGATTTCAATCAAAGGACAAGGTATTAGAAGACTCTATTCTCATACGTCAAGTTCTAAAGCTCTTGTTAATACGAGCAAAGATAACGATAGACGACAAATTTCTATAAGGTATATACATATTTTGTTTTTCAATTATATATCATTCTTAGGGGTTGAGGTATGGCCCCGGCTTCTCTATTGATTGTTACAGTGATCTATTTGA
This sequence comes from Cibotium barometz, assembly GCF_041138505.1. Classification (NCBI taxonomy): domain Eukaryota; kingdom Viridiplantae; phylum Streptophyta; class Polypodiopsida; order Cyatheales; family Cibotiaceae; genus Cibotium; species Cibotium barometz. The sequence continues at coordinate 26,520,639 of NC_141064.1, read as the reverse complement.
TTGATTTACCATTTAAAGTTTGTATTCTTTTAAGCAATAGCATATGCCTTAATAAAGAATGTCTTATCGCAATCTCAAGTTGAAATGCTAAAATCTTTGTGAAAAAGATTGTTTTCTTAAAGAAGGTGACATGGATCCTAGTCATATGGTTTAGTGAGTAAATGGATTGTTATCTTGGTTAAATTAAGGTACAGGTACAGTTCTTCTCCCTGCCTTGACGCTGCCCCGTTCTTGTGCTTGTGTAGCCGGACGGCGGAGACGTTAGTAAGGCCCGGAGTTGGCCCATGGTATCCCTCATACCATTGGGAGAATGAGGTTCGCCGATTGAGGCGAGTGATTGTGATGCTGCCTAGTTCTGAGGGCCCAGGCTAGTGCGGTGAATTAGCCCACCCTAGTGCGCAGACATCCCTCTGAGGGGCGGGAGGATCGAGCGATGGAGCCTGAGAGGGCGACAGGCCGGCTTGAGTCCTCACCAGCGGCCGACGATGAGGTGTATGGTCCCGTAGGGTTTTGCCCAGCATGTGGAGGCTGGAAGGCCGAATTCTAGATCATCGGCGGTATAAAGGAAAAGAATAAGAGAGCCAGTTTGGCTTGTATGAAATTGATTCATGTTTAAACTTTGTTTTTATAAATCTTATCTTTGGCATTATTGTATTGTGAAAAAAGGCAAAGGCTGTTTTAATAAACCTTGTGAAAGGGCCTTAATTAAGGAACATGTTTGTTTATGTCAAACAGTGTGGTAGGATTAATTAGAAAACAAATTGACGCGTGAGTAGGGTGGAAAGTGGGAGGATGGAATGCCCCGACGGCACCATCCTACGGACGGGTGGACCCGATTAGTCGGGTAGCTTTCCAACATATTAAGTGAAAGCCCTACGTTAGATAAATAGGTTCTCGAGCAATTCTATTCTAGAAGACTAGGCCAACGGCTGTGCCTTGCATGGATGAGGAAAAAAGCGTTGTCTCTAGGAATCAAGACTAGTAGTTGTCCAATTTATGATCATTTTACCTATGGGTGATTTGATTTTTATAAGACTACGCTTCTCCTGCGGGATAGAACTAGGTCTTACCTATGAATCGTATCCTTGAATCTCTGTATGGTCAAGGTGTCGATGAGTAGGAAATTTTCTCCAAGTTAAGACTTAGTGGACTATCTTAAGCGTTTCCCCTATTTGTGGAAGGGGGGGAACCTTACAAGTGGTATCAGAGCCGATCTTAGTTCCTAGGATTTGTTTTTCAAAGGTTAACTATCAAGGGATTAAAACAAGTGATTGTTTATCATATGAGGACGAATCAATCATCTCTACTGGCCATAGAAGTGGTTTGAATATCCTCACATGTTGAGACAATCATCCTATGAAATTGTGCTTGTATCTTGGGGGTACACACGCAAGATATTTGTACAATAAATTTGAGAAATTAGATTGGGGAGAAAACCTTTTGTGAGGGAATCATAGGGTGATCAAATAAAGAAACTAGTGAGAGACTGAATGACTAGAAGGATAGACCGAAATTGTTTAGAGAAATTTTCACGATATATCTCATTAACTTGCATATTATAAATTATTAAGATTGTAACTCCATTAAGATTTGAACAGTTAACGTGTGAATGCCATCCATTCGATACTTTACACTAGGACGATCATCCAAGATCTAGAACCCATCTCAGACAAACATGGATCTAACTTCGGATGTGTAATTCCCAGAGGATCATGCTCTTAGATGTATTAATCCCAAGATACTAGAAAACTAATCATCTCAGATGTGTCAATCCTGATAATCTTTGGATGTGTCAATCCCAAGGCACCAGATGTGTAATTCTTTTTTTTAAAAAATGAATGAAGATCTCACATATATTAATCCAGAGTGCCTTTAGATGTGGCACTATGATAAGTATTTGATAGTTTTGAACTTTTAATGGATACAATGAAAGAAGCAAGCTCACCCTTACTCACGTCTAAAAATCGTAAGAAATGCTAAATTAGTTGGAAGCATTGTTGTCAATCTAACCATTGGAGCTAGAAAGTTAGAAGCATTATTGTCAATCTAACCACTACTAGAGCTAGAATCACTTATGAGATGCCATGAAAGTACACCTTCGTGAAAGGTTTTGTCCTCCAGGATTTCGAGAGGATAAAATGAATAAATTTTTGGAGCTAACCCAAGAAGGGAAGACCCTAAAAGAATACCACCAAAAAAACTTCTCCGATTTGCTCTAGAGATGGATGAGGTAACTCTTCTCCATCGATTCATTTGGAAGCTTAATCTAACTTTGAATAACCTCATCAAGAATGTGAAACCATCCTCTATTTCAAAAGCCATAATTATAGCCAGAGACTATAATAAAGTCTTTATATAGAAAGTGTCGAGAAGGACACGAGTCCTTCCATGTTAATCAAGAAGAGGTCCCCTAATTCAAGAGGAACGTCAAGCCCACCCTTGGCTACAAGGAATCATGAGCTAGAGCAAAAATTAGGTCAAAAAATAGAGATAGCAGGGTTAAAGATAATCGAATTCAACAAGTATTTCTGTAAAATCGAAGAGGATTGGTGCAAGATTCATGTGAAGTAATGTACATGATGAATAGAGGTATTCTACAAGACGATACTAAGATTATGAAATTGCTATCATAGGTTAGATTGCATAAAGGATTGATTCCCTTACGTTTTTCCATGACAATTTGTTAAGTACCATATTACATGGGGGTATAGAATAAGAAATTCGAAGGTTCATAGCATATGAGAGGTATATGGATGCATGAACTTAGGATAATAAGGCCAATTAACTTTAGAATAATAGATCTTTTGGAGGCAAAATAAAACAAGCCAAACACATGAAATAAAAGACCCTTTAAGAACAATGTTTAGATAAAAGAATATTTTTACCTAGTGGTGGGGACACCAATTTGAAAGAGACAGGAGGATTTACTTAGATACTACCCCAGCTTGCGAGATGAGGACATCTCGAATCTTTTAAGTGGGGGAGATTGTAACGTCCCTCCCAAGCCATGTATGTATGTGTCTCTTTTAATATAGATTTCAATAAGAAAAGAGAGTGTAATTAGAAAGAGTGAGACAATAAGGCTAGAAACATTAGAAAAGTGTTAGAATAAAAATATTAGCTCCAAAAATCCTAAAAGAAATAAGCACATAAGATTAGTTCTATTAAGAGATAAGTATCCCCAAAAATAGAATTTCGATTTTAGGTGATAAGAGGTCATATTTAGAGTACTTTTACACATTTAGAGTCCATGCATACTAAAAATGTGGAAAAACAACGCGTTTCTAAAGATGGTGCGTTTGCGGCTATATACAGACGTTTTTGCCTATTCTGCCCGCGTTGGCTTGTAGACCAGATGCCTTCCCGTTCTTTTGACTGGTTACATGACCATATTCTGAGTTTTTATCAGAGAGTTATGACCGAAACAATTTACTGTTTCTGTCAGGGTCTCTACAAAGAGAAAACTGTGAGAAGACAGCAAGTAGCCTCAAGGTAATCCTAGAGTTTGAGATGCATATATCCCTTCATTCTCATCTAATATCTCAGAAAAGAAGCTTAGATTGCTATAGTCTTTCAGAGGAAGAGACCAAAACTCCATAGCTTTTCTTTTAGAGAAAGAATACTATGCTGTAGACCTGTAGAAGAAGGCTATTTTGCCATAGATCTTAGAAAGAGAGAAGAATCACAGTATGAGTAAGAGGAGATAAAGCTTTGAGATTATTGGATGATTTCAATCAAAGGACAAGGTATTAGAAGACTCTATTCTCATATGTCAAGTTCTAAAGCTCTTGTTAATACGAGCAAAGACAACGATAGACGACAAATTTCTATAAGGTATATACATATTTTGTTTTTCAATTATATATCATTCTTAGGGGTTGAGGTATGGCCCCGGCTTCTCTATTGATTGTTACAGTGATCTATTTGATTGATTTACCATTTAAAGTTTGTATTCTTTTAAGCAATAGCATATGCCTTAATAAAGAATGTCTTATCGCAATCTCAAGTTGAAATGCTAAAATCTTTGTGAAAAAGATTGTTTTCTTAAAGAAGGTGACATGGATCCTAGTCATATGGTTTAGTGAGTAAATGGATTGTTATCTTGGTTAAATTAAGGTACAGGTACAGTTCTTCTCCCTGCCTTGACGCTGCCCCGTTCTTGTGCTTGTGTAGCCGGACGGCGGAGACGTTAGTAAGGCCCGGAGTTGGCCCATGGTATCCCTCATACCATTGGGAGAATGAGGTTCGCCGATTGAGGCGAGTGATTGTGATGCTGCCTAGTTCTGAGGGCCCAGGCTAGTGCGGTGAATTAGCCCACCCTAGTGCGCAGACATCCCTCTGAGGGGCGGGAGGATCGAGCGATGGAGCCTGAGAGGGCGACAGGCCGGCTTGAGTCCTCACCAGCGGCCGACGATGAGGTGTATGGTCCCGTAGGGTTTTGCCCAGCATGTGGAGGCTGGAAGGCCGAATTCTAGATCATCGGCGGTATAAAGGAAAAGAATAAGAGAGCCAGTTTGGCTTGTATGAAATTGATTCATGTTTAAACTTTGTTTTTATAAATCTTATCTTTGGCATTATTGTATTGTGAAAAAAGGCAAAGGCTGTTTTAATAAACCTTGTGAAAGGGCCTTAATTAAGGAACATGTTTGTTTATGTCAAACAGTGTGGTAGGATTAATTAGAAAACAAATTGACGCGTGAGTAGGGTGGAAAGTGGGAGGATGGAATGCCCCGACGGCACCATCCTACGGACGGGTGGACCCGATTAGTCGGGTAGCTTTCCAACATATTAAGTGAAAGCCCTACGTTAGATAAATAGGTTCTCGAGCAATTCTATTCTAGAAGACTAGGCCAACGGCTGTGCCTTGCATGGATGAGGAAAAAAGCGTTGTCTCTAGGAATCAAGACTAGTAGTTGTCCAATTTATGATCATTTTACCTATGGGTGATTTGATTTTTATAAGACTACGCTTCTCCTGCGGGATAGAACTAGGTCTTACCTATGAATCGTATCCTTGAATCTCTGTATGGTCAAGGTGTCGATGAGTAGGAAATTTTCTCCAAGTTAAGACTTAGTGGACTATCTTAAGCGTTTCCCCTATTTGTGGAAGGGGGGGAACCTTACACTCACACATGTGTTACTACCTAACATGCCAGCACATAGTGCAACTGGTGGCACGAGCTGACATCGAGCTTGAATCTCAACATTAGGAACTCATTCATCTTTGTTTCTAGGAAGCCTGGAGGACAGAATCTCTTCCGGAGGTATGCCTTGAGATCGTCCCATGTCTGGGTGTTCCGATTCAAGCTGTTTGTCTCGCAGTGGTTTTTCCATGCTACTTTGGCTGTTTCAACGATCTTCAGCCTGGCAAGAGCCACTTTACTTGTAACTAGTGACATTGAAGTATTCTTCCATCACTTTGATCCACTTTTCTACAACCTCACCTGTGTTCCCCTTCGCCCTTGAAGGGACTTGGCTGTGACCTGTGTAGAGCTTTGCAAACGTTAGGGTTAAGGTCATCCTCATCCGTTTGAGGATTTGGCTGTCTACCATGATTTACGTGCATCTCATGATTTTGTCATAACGATACATCATTAAATTTTCTATTCGACTTCGTTCCGAGATTCTAAGACTTAAGAAGTTCAAAATTAATTCATTCAACAAGGTGATCATTCTACTATAGATCCACGACATATGTCCTAAGAAAACAGAACTTATTTCTTTAAACTCAATATCTCATGCTCATAATCACTTAGACAACTGGAATTTTTACAAAACATTCTTTATTTACATAAGGTTCGTAATATATACATAGAGCATCATGGCTCCAAAAGTCAATGCCTCAATTGCATACGCATGTAGTGGCGATACTGCACTGTGGATGTGCTGCAATGCAATTGTGCCCTTACTGCCATTGGTGCTACAATCCTACTCCTCGGAATGAAATGGCTTAGAAGCTTGAAAATATGACAGGTGATTAACACCACGAGCTACCCCTATCCTCAACATAACCATAGCTAGAGAGATGTTCAAACTTAGCCTATGTGGTGCTGATTGCAACAGGCATGGACATATTGCCCTAAGTACCACATATGTAGTCGTCTCTCCACTGGGTCCGAAAAATATAGCTCCTTGAAATGATTAGCAAGACTTTCCCTGCTCGTTCGAATCCTGGCGGAGGAGAGGATATGCTTAAAAAAGCAAAGGTAGTCATATCCTGATTTTGGGTAGGGTCAGGGATACTAGATAAATACTAAGTGTCCATCTATAAAATCAAATTTATCAATTGTAAGTCCATCAATGAAGCTTAATCTGAATGAAAATACAGCATGTGCATGCACCTTCTAAGATTTTATTATAAATTTCTAACAAAATTCATCTTCGCTTCTTGAGCTTTCAAGAAAGCTCTAATACCAGTTGATTCTTGCACCCTCTGCGCGTCGACTCTCAAGTGCTAGCAGTGGAAGTAGCCACCTCTTGCGCGGGGCACAGCTTCCCACTCGGGGCCTCGCCTATATGGATGTCTGGGCAAGGGACTAGTCCGGTAGTCCTTCTGAAACCGAGACTGGAAAAACTTTCCTCGCCCAGAAGGCACGGACAATTTGTCGAGGAAAATCTTCTAATGGGAATTTATCTAACGGGGTCAAGAGCCTTAACTTTCCTATCTATTCCAAACAAACCCGTAGGTCACATGGCTGAATAAAGGAAGGGACTTGCACTTGGCTCATAGAAATCATCGCTTTCTTCCCCTAAAGCGAGGCACAGCCGTTGATTCTTTCCCATAGAACAAGAATCTCCCTGTGACTTACTTTAACTATCGTAACTTAAACCTAACTGAATTTTGTTATAGGAATCCACCAATCCAGCCACCCCAACCGGCCCATGGGTTAGCCAACTGCCTAACCACTATATTGGTGGGATCCCTCTTTATAAAAATTAGGTTGTGTTTCTCCCAGGTGCTAGGGAAAAGAGTTCCCAAGCTCCCTAGCCGGTGCTCATGCAATTATATTAAACAAACACACCACTTACACACCCAATATGAAATTGCCTTTTTCTTGGATTCAACTATCTTCAAGACAGAACTAGAATAAAACAATACTGTTTCCATCATAATCCTCAATAGTCCAATTCTATTGTTTTACAAACATGTCTCATCCGGACTCTCCGTTGAAGACCAGCTAGTCAACCAACAACGAGATCCAATTTCATAGTTTTCCAATTCACTTAAATAATTTCTCACCAATCCATGAATATCTTCCTTGACATACGCATGGGTGTCCTAGCAGCCCCACGAGCTCGTGCATCGCTTAGTTAGAATCCTCTAGGATCCTCCTTAGGTGTCCTAGCACTTCACTCAGGGACCGCTTCGTCGGCCCTTGCCCATCGTATCGAAAGCACACCATTTTTAACCATACTGAGGCTCGTCAAGACCTTGGTAGGCTTTGCCACAAGACGAGAGACATCCTTTGATGACTCCCCACCAGCTAGTGCAACGTAACTCTCCTTAGATTAACAATAAGCCAAATGCTTCCTCCAGCATTCTGGCGTAAGGCAATCCTTTACAAAAATAGAGTTTCTATGCAAGTAAGAATTTCCCATTGAGTTTGATTTCACAAGACCCTTTTTTTTTTCTTCAAACCCAGACTTTCCCAATGAGAATCACGAATCTCGTATCTCGATGATCCATCCATTAATTACAACGAACTTCTAACTTATTTCTAGACGATTTCGGGTCTTAGGAAAAACTTCTCTAAATCAGCCGGTTATCCATTCTTCGTACTACCGAAGAAATGGGAATGGTCACAAGATTTGGCCTAATTTTTGATTCAAGAGATGGGTAGGCATCTTATTGAATGACCCACCCTTCTCACTTGGTCATGGTCTAGCACCGAATTACTTCAATTTATTCCTAAAGATATTTCCTAAAGATAATTCTCCATTTATCTGATAAAATAACTGTGATTTCTAATCATAAAGGTAAATATCAAAATTATAAAAATTCATTCTTCCTTGGACATAATAGAACTATAAATAATTCTATTCATGAATAATGGGATTTAACAATGATATTTCTTTTTCCAATGATCCTTTTAATGAATTCCATATCATTTATTTAAAATATTCACATAGAATTATACTAAAATATTCTTTTCTTCAATCGGACCTAGGCATCAGCATGCCATAATTTATCTACTTCGAAATGTGATGAAACTTTCTCTTTTGATACCAAAATTAACTTATGCATTTTCCTAATTAAAAATACGATGAAAATTTCTCTTTTGATAAATAATTAAAAATACCCATGTATATACCTGTTTTAAAATATGACAAAAATTTCTCTTTTAATATTTAAAATGTTTGTGCATAGAATATGGTGAAAATTCCTCTTTTTGCATCTAGATTTTTATGCATGAATTTTATTTTCTAATAATAAAGGTTTTACCATAACTTCCCCATATTTTCTATGAAATGCGAATGCTTAAAACTCCACTTTAAGCATAAAAATTAATTATGCATAAAATTTATTTTTCTAATGATAAAAATTCTACAGTAGTTTTTGCGTATTTTCTATGAAATGAGAATGCTTAAAATTACACTTTTAGAATAAAATTTATTATGCATAAACCTTCATTTTCTAATAATAAAATTTTGCCATAACTTCCCCGCATTTTCTATGAATTGAGAATGTTCAAAATTATACTTTTAACATAAAATTTAGTTTATGCATAAACCTAAGCTTAACATAAACATAATTACATTTAAGCACCTTGTTTATTTAAGAAAAAAATACCCAATTATGACTTCCATATGAAAATAATTATAAGAATGTTAGTAGAAGCTCTCGTTCACTTTAGAATGAAAAAATATGAATTTTATTAACATAAAAAAAGCATAAATGAATTAATTCTCATTTTAATTAGATTAAAAATCATAAAAATGCTTAATCTCCATCTCCTAGCTTGTTAGGCCTAGAGTTTTGGTTAAGAAATTGAGATTAGGACTAAGATCTATCCTTCCAAGAAGAAGTAATCCATAAAGGTGAGTATTCTTACAAAAAGAGAGATCTACAAATCAAAAACATTATATTTAAGCATAAAGATTAATATTAATCCATTTAAACAATATAAATCTTTAAAATCATGGTTTTAACAAAAAACCATGGATTAAGAATGCTTCCCAAGAATTAGAGAGGTTGGGAAGAAGATTACCATTGAAGAAGAGAGTAAAACACCATTGTTTTAGGCTTACCCTTGGTTTTTGGCTTGATTCTTTAGAGATAAGTGAAGCCCACAAGGGAATCTTGGCCACCAAGAAGTAGAGGGTAATCTCTAAGAGAAGATGAGGATTAGTGAAGCTCCAAAGCTTAACAAAGGAGAGGCAAGGTAGAGAGATAATAGAATTTCATTAAACTAAAAATTACACTAGCATAGAGCTACTCCAATGTAAAAATACAAAGGAATGGGGTTCGTTTTATAGGATAGGGAGGCCACTAACCAAGTCCCCCAATTGGGATCTAGAGGTTTCCAGCTTCAAGTTTATCCAATTTGAACAAGTTTTGGACCAGTTTGGCTCACTTTTCTGATCTAGTTTGAAAAAGGAGAGATGAAATATCTCATTTTTTTAATTAAAAATTATAAGGAATGATGAGATTCTAGGCGCCTCCTTCATGAGCTCTTGAGGTGTCAAAAATTTAAATTTTTACTAATAAATCCTCATTTTTTTACTATTAAGTACATGTACTAGGTCAACTCTTCATTTATGTGAGAATTTACTCCTTTTTGGGGGATTTTATTTTATTCTTGCATTTTTCTCATCCCAACACTTGGATTAACCCCATTGGTCCTTTAGAACACTCTTTGGACCTTAATCCATATTTTTCTGAAAATGTGGACCCTTAGGCTAATGTACATATTCAATTAATTTCTAATGCATATTAGCAAACTCCTTTTAAACTTTTGTTTCAAGGGAATTCATCTTAAATAAAAGGGATAACTTTATATCCAAAATATCTCAAAACTATATTATCTCTCTCTAGAATATTTTCTCTCTCTAGACCAAAAACAAAGGAAAACAATGTTTTCTTACATTCTGAATTAGGGGATGGTTACAGGGGACTGAGAGGAGAACTTACACATCTTTTAGGGACTGAGGAGGAACATTACAGATGCTAGGGCCAAGCTACCACACACACAAGAGAATCTAGATTGTCCATAGGGCCAAGCTAGATTCTCTTACAAGGGTCACTCAAGATTATCTTGTGCTCCAACAATTTTGATACAGAGTAGTGGACAATGGCCTTAGGGCCATTCTAAAGTACATTGTGCTAGCAAGAATGGCACTGTGGCCAACCTACCACACACAAGATAATCTAGCTTGGCCATAGGGCCAAGCTACCATGAACCAATCTACATCATTTTTGCTTGGAGCTTGGCCCTAGGGCCAATCTACCAACAAAGATGGTGCTGCTTTGTTGATAGTTGCTTGGCCCTAGGGCCAAGCTACCAGCAAAGAGGATGTAGATTTGTTCATGGGTCCTTGGCCCGAGGGCCAAAACATATTCTCTTACAAGGGTCATTATTACCATGCACATGCAGAGATGGGCCCAAGGGCCATTCTACCATTGTTGATAGTTGCTTGGCCCTAGGGCCAAGCTACCAGCAAAGAGGATGTAGATTTGTTCATGGGTCCTTGGCCCGAGGGCCAAAACATATTCTCTTGAAAAAAGTTTATTAACAAACAAGAAAAGAAAAGAAAGGAATAAAATTTGTTATTGGTGCCAATTCACCGAATATAGCCGAGGGGAAAAACCCAGTGGGAGAAAAGTGCCCTGGCTTGTTGATCTTATTGTGGAGTCGATGAGCTTACCCTTGCACTGGTGGTGGATCCGTGTCCACTTCTACTGGAAAGATGGTATCAATTACTTCAGGATGCAGGGACAACCCTTCACAAAAACCGGCCTCTGGAGAAGGTGGTAGAGGAAGGAGTGCTTCCTCGCTAAAATATGGCATTGTTCTATGGGAAGCTTAAGCAGACAATTTCCATTTTGGAACTGCTCAATGTAGGTACTCATAGTGATCCAAAATTAACATGTTGAGGCTTGGGGAAGGAGGGCTTGCAAGGTAGGTGGTTGCAAGTCATTTAAGCATGTATCCCTCCATTGTTGTGCTTGAACCTCCTCAGGTAATCTACGTTGATTTGGTCCTCTCTGGTATTCTCACATTAAGAAGATTATGGCGTTGGGGTGTAATACCCACAATTTGTTGCTCAAAGGAGACTTATGTGAAGTTGGACTTGTCTTAGGTACACAAGTTGATGGTGGAATTGTGTAACAAGGAGAAATTGGGACAACTGGTGTTTCAATACTTGTTTTGGGAAGGTCAACACAAGGAGATTTGTAGGTGTTATCACAACCACCTATCCTATCTTGAAGAGGTTGTGTTGATTTCCTTTGCACCCACTGATATGGAAAACCAACGGTAGCTTTTGGAATCTTATTGATACACCCTTTTACCCCTAGCAAACCATGGCATTTGGGAAGCCAAAGTGCTGTTGCACCCTCATAATAGCCTTGTGCTTTAAGAACATGCTTTGGGACCCAACGAGTAATAATCTGAGGTTTAGGCTTAGAAAAGATGTGCTTTTTAGGAGGCTTAGCAACTAGGCTAGATGGTACAAGTTTGTACGCATCTTTGGGTAGCCAAATTGATAATTCCTTCTTGCCTGGCCTTCTTTGAGCAGTGATTAGAGTAGTTGGAACATGCCAGCCATGGCCCTCACTTGAGGACTCATCGATTATCCACATCATTTGTGTTGGAGCTTCAAGAGTAGATTTTGAGAGTGGGTTGTGTAGGGTAGAAACACCACCCTTTTGACATGATAAAGCTCGTGGAGTAGCAGATCCCAAGATGCAATCAGAATCAATTTGCAATTTGTATTCTCTATTCTTCCAATCTAATGAACAATTGGTAGCACTTAACCATGATCGACCGAGAACAGCCTCTACCACTGCCTTGGACTTACTTGCCACATAAAAGGGAACTGACATCTGGTGATCCTGAATGGACATCATAATGACACATTTTCCCTCTATAGGGTTATCTTCACCTGAAAAGCTTCGTAAGTCAATAGGAATGTGCACAAGTGTTGGTTGTCCCAAGGCTATCCATGTGTCAAACGAGAGAACATTATAATCTGCACCAGAGTCAATTAAGACAGAGACAAAGTAGGTAGTCTCATGAAGATGAAGACACACTTGAATATTGAAAGGATCGACGTATGGTTCATCAGTAGCCAACTATAAGGCCAACATAGAAGCTTTGCGATGCTCCTTGGCTTTTGCAACTCTAGCTTTAGCCTCTTCTTGAGCCTGACGTTTAAGTAAGTCATGTGCTTCTTTCCGTGTTTGTGCAGCATGCATTTGTTGAAGCATGGCTTCAGTTAATGGTTCATTGTATTTCTTGAGATGACTTCCATCACCTTCTAGTGTCTCTAAATGCACTGCACCACTTGGAGTAAGCTCATTAATCACAAACGGTCCTAGGTCACGTTTCTTGAGCTTTCTCTTATGCTTCTTAAGTGTGTACAAGAGCACAAGGTCTCCTTTTTTGAATCGGCCAGTTGTTACATTTGTATCATACCATTGCTTTTGTCTCCTCTTCTTGGCATACATCCCCATTACTGCCAATAAGCGGGTCTCATCAAGCTTTTCCAATTCATCAATGCGTTGTGAAAGCTCATGACCAGTCTAGTCCAATTGTTTAGCAACTCGTAGAGTAGGTACAAGAAATTCAATGGGAAGAATTGCATCTAGCCCAAAAGCAAGCTCAAATGGGGTTGTGCCCACAGATGTTTTATAGGCTGTCCTATATGCCCAAAGAACTGAGTGCAACTTTTGCTCCCAATCAGTCCTATGTCCCTCAACAATTTTTGTGAGTGTTGTGCAGAGAATCTTGTTAGTACTCTCAGCTTGTCCATTGGTCTGGGGATGATAGGGTGCAGAACGCTTGTGAATTACCATAAATTCTTGAAGCAAAAACTCTATGACCTCATTCACAAAGTGCACACATTGATCAGTAACGATTTCAATAGGTAAGCCATAGCGTGTAAACACGTACTCATACAAGAACTTGGCTGTGGTTCTGGCATCATTTTTAACTGTAGCCTTTGCCTCTACCCATTTGGTCAAATAGTCAGTTGCGACTATAATATATTCGGCATGCGTGTGACGAGCTGGAGGTTTAATGGGGCCGACAAAATCAATACCCCATTTTGCAAAAGCACGTGTGCTTAGCATAGGCCGCAATGGCATATTGTCCTTAGTGATGGGAGGTTTGGTCCTTTGACAATCGTCACAACGTTTTACATATTCTTCGGCATCCATTTGTAAGGTTGGCCACCAAAGCCCAAACCACCTAATCAACTTAGTTGTGGTATTGCCCGAAAAGTGTCCACCCCCAACACCTGCATGTGCATGAGTCAAGATTTTCAAGTAGTCAGCTTCACATACACACATGCGTAAGTTGCCATCCTTGCCCCTCCTGTAGAGTTGGCCCTCTATCAGCATATAGTTGGCCGCTTCAACTTCAATAGCATGCTTTCGATATCTAGGAATTTTTTGATCGGTATGACCATGCTGAAGATAGTCCACAATATACTTACTCCAACTTGGTGTAGTTGAAATTTGGAATAATGTGACATTATGAATTGGCTGTTGAATTTGACATGAAGCACAGTTACGAACAAATTTTTCAGCATCCGCATGCATGGTAGGCCACCATTGCCCATCCTGATATATACGTCGCACATGCATGGATTCCACCAATACCCGCATGTGCCCATTCCAAGATCTCCTCATGTTGGTTAGGGTTAGGTATAAGCCGCAACACTCCATCATTACCCTGACGATATAATCTCCCTGAGATTAACTTGAATGGTCGCCATAGGTCCACATTAGGACCCGCTAGTTGTATCTGCCCACTTGTCAAAATTTCTAAGATGGGTTCAGACCATTTAGGAGCTGTCTCTACAAGGAAAAGTGTTGAATCTAACATATCATCATCCACACCCACACGAGCTTCACCAGAGGTGATTCGAGACAAATGATCTGCCCTAAGATGAGTTGTTCCTTTTCGGACTGCCACTTCAAAATCAAACTCAAGAAGGATGATAAACCACCTCACAATCCTTCCAGTTGCGCAAGGCTTATTCACCAAATATAGCAATGCTTGATGGTCCACAAAAAATATGAATTTGTTTGCCACAAGGTAATGGCGAAACTTTTTCACTGCATATATCATGGACAAACCTTCTCTTTCTATTGTGGTATAATTCTTCTCAGCATTGTTCAACTGTCGACTAGCATATGAGATTGGGAAATCCTTATTATGTTCTCCCGATTGAGCCAAAATACATCCAATTGCAAAGTTTGAAGCATCAATATGGACATGAAAGATTTGGTTCCAATCTGGGGCCCGTAATATGGGTGCAATCACTAATGCTTACTTCAACTTTTCAAAGGATTCCTCACACTCATCAGTCCAATTAAACTTTACAAGAAGAGCATATAATGGTCTGGCTAGGACAGCGTACATGTAGATGAATCGACGATAATAGCCACAATGTCCCATGAATGTTTGTACCCCTTTAGGGTTGATAGGCCGAGGTAATGAGACAATGATATCAATTTTATCCATATCTGTTGAAATCCCATTGCGAGAAATAATATGGCCCAAGATTTTTCCTTGTCTTACCATGAATTTGCACTTGTCAGGATTCAAGCATATACGATAAAGTTGACACTTTTGAAACACTAGTCTGAGGTGTTCTATGTGATCATCATGCTCTTGTGAGTGAACACATAAATCATCCATGAAGATCTCAAGAAATTGCCTAAGGTACTCCTTGAATACATGACTCATTAACTGCTGAAAGGTTGCTGGTGCATTTGTTAGACCAAATGGCATAACATGATAGGCAAAGATGCCATCTTCAGTAGCAAAGGCTATCTTGTGTTGATCCTTTGGATCAATTGGCACTTGATTGTAACCGGAGAATCCATCCAAGAAACTATATGCCTTTTTTCCTGCAACTCGTTCCATAACATGATCTGTAATTGGAAGTGGGTAATGATCACGTACAGTAGCTGCATTTACCTTCTTGAGGTTTACACATACTCGAAGTTTTCCATTTTTCTTGGGCACCACTACAATAGGGGAGACCCATTCAGTGTGTTCAATCTCATAGATAAATTCTGCCTCTAAGAGCTTGTCTATTTCTTCTTTTATCTTTCGTGCAAAATTCTCATTGTAAGTATAAGGACGTTGCTTGGAAGGTTTTGCATCCTCTCGCAATGGAATTGTATGCTGACATATGCTTGGATCAACTCCTTTGAGGTCTTTATAACTCCAAGCAAAAACATCGCAATACTCCTTTATTGTTTGAATTAATAACTTCTCCTCATCTAAGGACAAGTCTATGGAAATCCACACATAGCGAGGCTCTTCTCCTGGCTTAGCGATATCAATCTTTTTTGCATCTTCTGGACCATCATATGAAACCCCTGGCATGCTTGGCTTTTGTCACATGGGCTGTTGAAGAAAATCTTCCGATCTTGAAGAGTGTACAGTGTGAAGTTAGGGGGAACATTGAGACCTTGTTCTTGTCCACTTGAGTCTTCACTCATTGAAGACCATGCGGTTTTGAGCCCTCTGTTGCAATCTTGCATCAGATTTTTTTGTTCAACCGTTTCTTTGCACTTCCGACACTCTCTTTTGAATCGGTTTTAGACTTGAGTTTTGGTTTTTGTTTCTTTGTTTTTTTGCGATTTTTGCTAACAGATTTTAGCTTTTCTCCTGGTTGGAATCCATCTGATCGTTTTACTTGGTCTTTGATACTATCTTGTGCTTGGACATAGTATAGATATCCGTTCTTTCCTGAGAAATGAGGTGGTGGTTGAGAGTGTTCATTCTTAACCTCCTCCTTTTCTTTTTGTAGTCTCTCATGTCGTTCCCTCTCATCTTGTTTACGTATTCTCTTATGGCTCTTACAGCATTTACGTTTAGGTTGGCTTCGAGGGATCTCTACTTGAACCTCCCTTCCTCTCAAGAGTAGGCGTGCCTTTCCTAACTCTTCCTCAGGGATTATCTCATCATTATCAAAATCAGAGTCCCATCCATCTTCCTTATCAGCATCATTAGCACATTCGAGTGTTAAATCCTCCACTGAGACTTCCTCTACATGCAGTGCTGTTGTGGATGCATCCCCATAGTACAAAACATCTAGAAGGTCTCGTGGTTGCACCATTCGTATAGGAATAATGTCATATCCATCCGAGTCACAAAATTGAATTGGCTTAGGTAAAGCACAGGTCAATAATGTTGCAAGGACATGACTCCATTCTAGTGGATCAATTAAATGCTCAGGGAAGGGTTGTGGAATGTATGCCTCATCTGATACACTTCGATTACCCTTAAGTCTCTTAGTGTTGAAATCCCTACATGAGGCTCCACACATCCACAGATCTTCTCGCTCATCTGGCAATGTAACTCTTGAGCCCTCAGATGAAGCAGAATCAAACTCATCTATTGGAGACCTTGTTACATCATGATATGAGTGATTCTTTAGGTTGACCCTTGTGATGACAGAATCATGTCAAAGGTACAAATAATTGTATCCCCAATCTTGAATCATTTGAAATTGTCACATGAATGGTCTACCCAATATCACTTCATAGTTTGGATGTTTTCCAAAATCCACTACTGCAAAGGTGTGCTCATATTCAATCCCACATGTGGTGACCAATATGTTCTTAAGCAGCCCAAGGGGGTGTTCTAAGCTTCCATCTGTGAGCTACAAGCGCATTCTGGTACTCCTAATAGCTGGTTTGTCCCACTTTTCCCAAATGGACCTTGTCACAATGCCCACTCCTGCACCACTATCAAGTATTGCAGTTGAAGCTACTTTTCGCACTTCTAATGGGAGGGTAGCATTTCCCTGATCGTCCTCACAAAATTTTCCTACTTTGTTGATAGGAACTGGCATAACATGCTTTGTCTCAGGGTGTATAGTACAATGATGGTGACCCTTTTGTAGCAATACCTGCTCTGACAAACATGTGGCAATATCATTCCACAACTCAGGTCGAAGCTTTATCAAATCAAGCAAAGGTAAGGTACAAGCCACTGGTGCTGACAAAATAGCTTGCACGATACCCATATCCATCTCCTTTGTCAACCTTTTATGCATGGAGGGTATCCTCAAGGTTTGAGAACAGTTCTCATATTCTCCCAAATATGATGGTAAGGTTTTCATTGTATGCTTACTTCTAGGAGAAACAATTGTTTGAACTTCCTCCTGGATGCTTGGGCGTCTAGAGTTGTTTTTTGTGCCCCTGGTAAAATCCACCTCAGAGAATGGAGGTGAAATGATAGAGGACATATTCTCATTAACTTTCTCGTGAACTGTTGCCCACATCTCATTTGCCATGTCCTCGTTAGCATCAATAACTTCATCATTGCATGGGAAGGCAAGGCTAGGTGGTGGCAGAATACCTTCTTTCAATGAGGTGGCAATTGTTGCAGACTTCTCGCTATGAGGTTGTGAGATGAGCTCACTTTTCATTTCCCGACTTGATGACACTTCTGGTATGGTTTCTAATGTTGGCTTAAGAGAGGTTGGGCCCCGAGGAATAGGTGGGAGGTGGTCCCTCAAGTATTGATTGAGCTTCCCTAATGAGTTGCTGATGTACAGCTAGATTGATCTTCTCCTCACGAGGGTTTGGGTATTCTTGAAGCTTCTTGGGTAGCTCAGATAAAGCTGCAAAATGCGACTTCTATGAGCATCAATGATGGCATCTAGAGTCTCGTTCACCTTATCCACAAAAACCGAACCCCCAGAACTATCCTTGGTCGTACTAGCCTCATCTTGTTTAGCACTAGGCCCAGGTTGAGGTTGATGCTCCTCATGCACTTCTTGGGATGTAAAAGTTTGATCCTTCATGTTTTGTTTAGAGACTTCTTGAGAACTAGCGGATGCACTTTTAGTTCGCTTGTTTCGGTTCTTTTTCCTCTTAGTGGTCCCTTTTCTATTGGAATGTAGGGTCTTGTCCACTAGATTTGCCTTTGCATCCCTAGTTCGAGGTGTCTCATCAGTTTGCATTTCGGCATTTCGTGTCTGTGATCTAGTCATGACTCTAAGTGGCACGACATCCTCATTCTCAGATGAAGGTGGCGATGGAACTGCCCCTACAAGGTTGAGTGAGACCTTTGGTTGAGAGGTGCCTTCCTCATGTGGTTTCAGCAAACAATCCTTTGGGAAGTGTTCTACACAACACCCTAGACAATATCTTTCAATTGGTGGAAACTGTGGTACTATTGTATTGGATCGAGCTACTTGCCTTGAGCGATGTGGACAATCACGAGCCCAATGGGGTTCTCCACACTCATAACAGGGGCCCATTAGTTTGGCTTCTACTTTCCTTTGCTGCCATTGACCTGAGGGGCCTGGAGTCCTAGGTTGGTAGCCGCCTAGCAACATCAAAGAATTTTGTTCCCCTGGTTGAGCCTCCAGCGCTTGGCTTTGATATGCGGGACTTTCAAGGAGATTTTCCTTGGATGAATATGATGCATATTCCTCCTCCACATAGCCTGGGTTTACCAAGTCTCTACACATATTTGAATTGTCGTAGTCAACAACCCTCACACGAGCACTCCCAGGAGCAGGAGGTTGAGCACCCAAGAACAGGTCATGCTTGCTCTTGTGCCATCGGTGGCTTACGTTCAAAATTAGTATACTGTTGATGTATTTGTGGAGCCACTCCACCCCTTTGCTGCTTACGCTCCTGTCTCATTCTTGCAATGCGAGTACATTCCTGTGTGGTGTGGGTAAAGTTCCAAGCACAGGCCTGGTACCACTTCTTTGTGGGTTGACTAGAGGAGAAAAGATATTACATTCTTCGGTTTTATGGTTACCACCACATGCTCCACAAAGATGAGGACCTGTAGGTAGTACACTCCTCATTCGCTGCTGCTGTTGTTGTGGCTGCATGGGTGGGCGATAGGTCTATCCCAATCTCCTTAGTAATAGGTTAGCTATCTAGTCTGGATTTACTAGCGCGCTAGACCCTGAACTTTGGTCATCACCCCACTGATCTCTAGGTTTCACCTCAGGGCCAGTACCATCTTGGAATTTGAAGTTATCTGTGAAATCCATAGCATCATGGCAACACTCATTGAAATTTGTATGCTTCTTTGCATAGAGATGTGTATGCAGTGTTGAATTTTTGAGTCCTTTTAAGAAGAGAGAAATTAATCGACTCTGGGTGGGCTTCTCATCTTCTGGGTAACGATTAATGTACTGCTTCATCCTATTTACACAATCTCTCATTCTCGCCTTGCTTGAAAGAGTATATGTTTGCTACCGTGTCATGTTGAATCCCCATCAAGGAAAAAGCAGCAATGAATCTCTCTTCCAAAACTCGTAAAGAAGATTTGTTTGAAGCCTATAGTGCCTGAAACCAAGCAAGGGCCTTTCCCTCAAGAGTGAGCCCAAATCCTTCAATTTGAGTATGCTTGTCAGCCACTTGCTCAGCTCGAACTGCTTGCCTAAATGCTGCTACATGGTCGTATGGATCTCCCGACCCTTCATACTTCTTTACCAGTTTCTGAAGAGTTGATGGCCTTACTTGTCCTGAATACTCATCATAGGGCCTACGGCCTCTCACTCTCAGTGGGAATTGTTCCTCTCTTTGGTAAGATGGTCCACATGCATCCCAAATTGGTGTGGGTCCCCTATTACCAGCCTCACCAACCCCCTCCAAAGACCTTGTCACCCGCATTTCAGGAGGTGCATTTATGGGAGGCCGAGTTGGCTCCCCTACCCTCCGATTGTCATAGTGAGAGAAACGTTGTTGTGGTGCGACCAGTGGTTGCACTTTTGGTATGGGATAATGTCTTGGTGCTAGAGTTGGGCTACTTGCAGTGGTCCACTTTGATGTTGAGGGTCCCTCTCTAGTGAACTCTCGTAGAGGAGGAGCAACAGTTTCTCCAAGAAAGGCTGTCTCTCCTGGTTTAGCTGTATTTGTTGAGAACACTTCCATGAATAACGGTTGTCCTTTCCACGCGTGAGCTCCCGAATCTCCTCTCTTTTTTATTTTTTTATTTTTATTTTTCTTTATTTTTATTTTTTTTAAACTAATTACACAAAAATACTAACTATGCACAAAATTACAAAAATTTAAAACAATGCAAGTTACACTAATTATGCAAAAAATTACAAAAATTTTAAAAAAATGCAAGTTACTCTAATTATGCACAAAAAAATTATAAAAGTTTAAAAAAAATGTAAATTATGCAAAGAATATGGACTCAAAATAAAAACACAAAATTTGTTTTTTTGTTTTCTTTGTTTTGTTTTTTGTTTTTTGTTTTTTTTCTCTCTTTCTTTCTTTTTTTTCAAAAAAATGCAATTAACAAGGAAATTAACAAAAATAAAAAATAAAAAATAAAAAATAAAAAATAAAAAAAATAGAAAAAATCACTAACCTTATCTACCGCCTACGGATTTCTCGCTGCCTTCACGTGCCTGGCTTCTTTTTCTCCCGGTTTGCTGCAGCCAGCTGTCGGTCGTCTCCACGCTGACCACTCTCCACGCCAACCTCCACTCTGTTGCCCTCGCCCGTCTCTCACCGGCCACCTTCCACTGCTGCAGAAGCCGACTTCTTTCTCCTCGCCTTCCTCCGCACCTTCGCTCTCAGGCGCCCTCCACACTGGCTTTACCTCCACGCGGCCGGCCAGTCGCCTCCACGCTGCCACCACCGGCTGCCTCCTCTGCCCGCTTAGCAGCTGCCCGACCTTCTTTTGCTCTCTCTTCGCCGGCCTCTGCTGCCTCTCGCCTGCCAGCTGCCTCTCGCCGGCTTCTGCCTCCACGCTTTGGCTCCAAGCACCCCGCCAGCCTTCACCCGTCTTTTCTGCTTTCTTGCGGCAGCGGCCACTTCACCAACGCCACCACTCTCCACGCCTTCACTCGGCCAGCCAGCGCCAGTAGCCGCCTTCTTCGCTCTCAGCTGCAGCAGGCCTTGGCTCCTTCACAGCCAGGCGCTTCACAGCCAGGCGCCTTCACAGCTTCTTTTGCTGCTGTCGCCCAGGCTCTTTCTTCTTCGCCGGCCTCTGCTGCTGGCCACTGCCCACCCCTTACTACTTTGCGTACGCCGATCAGCCTACTTGCTCGCTAAGATTGTAGTGCTCTGGCTGCTTCTCGTACACGTAACAGCCCTCCTCACTTCATGTTAGTCGTCTGCCAACAGAAGGTCAGCCTGGCAAGTGCTACAACATTTTACTGTGGCCAGCTGTTTGCTGCTGTATAGCGGACAGAGAGAAAGAACTGCCTTCGCAATTGCCTCCACGCCTTTCCTTCTCCTCGTTTGCTTCGCCTCTTTATTTTCACCTCCTCACCTACTTCTACGGCCAGCCTTCGGCCACCTCACCCGGCCGCAGGTCGCCTGGGCCTCCCACACCTCCCTTCTCTCCTACTTCTACGGCCAGCCTTCGGCCACCTCACCCGCAGGTCGCCTGGGCCTCCCACACCTCCCTTCTCTCCTCTTCAACGGCCACCACTGCTGGCCTTTGCTTTCGTGGCCTTCAGCGGCCTTCGTTTTCTCTTCCACACAGCCTTCAATAGCCAGTCACCCTTCTTTCCACCCTTCAACGGCCCTCTCTCCTCTCTTCCTTAAGCGGGCTTCACACTTGGGAGCCTATGGAGCTTGCATAAGCTATGGAAGAGCTTAGCAACGCACCTCTTTTATTTTTATTTTTTTACTAATTACATGTTAGCAAAAAGCATGAAAGCATGAAATGACAAAAAACAATGAAGGTAAGCATAATGAACGGTACTTGAAAAAGAATAAAAGCAATAAAACATAAAAAAAACAATGCGGGAGAAACCTCAACCGCTCAATGGGTTTTTCTTATCCTAACCTTATCCACTCACACCGGGATCGCACACCCGAACTTAACCTAATCACTCAATGGTTTTGCAACCAAAAGAGGAAATAGTGGTTGTTTCCACACACTCTCAACCGAATTTGAGTCTTCTCCCCGACAGCGGCGCCAATGGAGAGACGGAAAACTCTCTCACTTGTAGCAAGAGTAGTATGACCCACATGTAGCTCAATCCAATGGGATTTGCATCCCTTTCGGAGCTAGGGATTCAACCCGTACTGGTGCACAAAAGCTTATCCATTTGATGGAGAGAATGCTAAGAATACTACTACTATTGACATAGACCTAACACACACACAAGCTCAATCTTGCTATTGCTCACTCACTCATCATCCCACTCATTCATACATTCAAAATAAGAAGAAAGCTAAGCTATTGCATACACAAGATCAAAGCATTCTTCATTCTCAAAAACTCATTTCCCTTGGCAGCGGCGCCAATGGAGAGACGAAAAACTCTCTCACTTGTAGCAAGAGTAGTATGATCCACATGTAGCTCAATCCAATGGGATTTGCATCCCTTTCGGAGCTAGGGATTCAACTCGTACCGGTGCACAAAAGCTTATCCATTTGATGGAGAGAATGCTAAGAATACTACTACTATTGACATAGACTTAACACACACACAAGCTCAATCTTGCTATTGCTCACTCACTCATCATCCCACTCATTCATACATTCAAAACAAGAAGAAAGCTAAGCTATTGCATACACAAGATCAAAGCATTCTTCATTCTCAAAAACTCATTTACCTAGCATGCACACAAACCTTGAAGCTATCAACAAGAAACATGCACACTAGAGAATTGACATGAGAAGAGAGACAAACATCAACTCATTGCATTGAATTAACAAAAATAGAACTTACAATAATGTAGATGGGGAGAGAGAAGAGCTTGCACCTCTATGGAAGAAGAGGGAGAGCTAGTCTCAAGAGAGCTCAAACATGAGTTTAGCCCAATGTGTCCATAAGCTCTCAAATGAGCCACTTTTTATACAAAAACTCTAAAACTCCCAAAAGTTCCCATGTGGGATTATTGTCAAGCCTACTCCCACACTCATCCACAACTTGGAACTCTTTACAAGAGCCTTAAGCATCTTTTTGTTGCATCCTTGCATTGATCTTCACTCGTCCACTCGTCACGCAACACATGAACTCAAAGGAGCGGATGCCTAACAAGAGTAGAAGTATGTTGGATGGTTCAAGGGAGACTCAGTTAAAGATACCAGAAACATATAAGAAAGTGGACATATTAGATGAGATCAACACAGCACTTGATCAATTGGGATATGATAAAAAGATATCCAAGTCTTCTTTTGGGAGAATTTGGAATAAACACATGGCCTTGAAAAAGATAAGTGAGTTCTCCAAGTGCAACTTGTGTAGTTCACTCAAGGCTAGAATGAGAGCTAAGCTAAGTCTACAAGAAAGAGCAAGGATTAGGGAGGAAAGGAACATTCACATGAATCAACAACAAAGTTGCAGAAGCTTGTACAACAGATGGCGTACATTTTCAAAAACACAACCAAACAAATATTTGTGCATCATCCACGACAAGATGGATCAAAAGAAGACAATCATTCCTAGACTATCGACAGTACAAAAGGATACATATTCGGCATGGCAACTACATGTGGCATTCATTGATTGGTATGATCACCCATGGGCATTGGGAGGGTCATTATGGGCACTTTGCACTAAATGGTTTATGGTCGTCCGACCCCAGTCTCACAGTTGGTTCCATTGCATTATGTTTACATAACTTAGAGAGGATGGATAAGCACCCTCTTGGTGATCTAGCAAAAAATGGGCGTCTGAGAAGCAATGTTTCACTTCTTGGTGCTTTGAACTCAAGAGAAGCTTTAGACTACCACAATATTAGCAATGGTAAAGTGCATACTATTAAACAAGTGTCAAGTGATATATCTAATGCACATGTCACTTCCGCAACTAGGTATCCCACACAACCTTTTGAAGAAGCTCATGCAAGTTGTTCTAATTCCAATGCAGGGCCCATAGTATCAAGAGCACCAACCACACCAATGCCCATTCTAGCCAACCGACCATCTGCAAATGAGGGTGCCAATGGGGCCTACTCATTTTATAAGTTTCTAGAGAACTTGCTCCTACAGCTAGATAATTGTGCAGGTGAAAACAAAAATTGGTACTTGTTTGCATATTTGTCTCTTCTTGTTGCGAGGTGTTTTCAAGGTTGTCCAATTGGGATTTTTAATGGTTGGGCACACAAATGAGGACATAGATGCAATTTTTAGTAAATTTTCTAAGAAATTGAGAGTTGGCCAGACCTTCCCTTTACCACATTTGATGGATACGTTAAGGACTAGCTTAACTTCCTCTCGAACGCCCTTCTTGCTTACAGAAGTCCTCGACTTCAAGAGATATTGTGATGGATACCTTTTTGATGGACAAGAAGCACTTATAGGCCACTCAAAACCACTTCAATTTAAGTTCCTCATGAAGAGGGATACACTGATAATGCAATATAAAGTGCATTTGGTGACAGTTGATTGGAGTGAGGGAGGTTTTCCACTATGGAAGAAAGATAGTGAAGGCAAACCGATGCTACCACCGGGAAATCCACCTCCATTGCCAATGGCAGAGTATGTAAAGGGGCATGAAGATGTGATATCAAGAATAAAATCTTACATAACATTTTGGGAAAATCTTGGAAATGGTTCATGTGTTCCATGATATTATAGGCATGTGATATATTTTTGGAATAATGTAATCCAAGATCTTGAGAAACCAACAGCATCAGAGGCTAGATTGTACACAAATTTTTGGCCAAAATCTTCTCAACAGTTGGATGATGTGGATGCTCAAATGGATGCTGAAAGATTCTTAGGTTACAAAGAGCATAATGATCATTATTGTGGCCCTCAATAGGAAAAACCAAGGAAAGAATTCAACCCAATGCATGATGTTAATTAAGGGTACTTTATATTGTTGTACCCAAATAATAGTGACATCTATCCCATTTGGCTTGCTATGGCTAAATCAAAGATTGATATGGATAGGATGTCACTAAACTATAAGAATGTTTTGATATGGTATTGGGGAGCTTGTGCAAGGAAGAATTGTATGATAGATGCAGAGGCCTACACTGATTGTTGGAAGGGGTTTTGGATGGAGAACAAGGTAGATCCATGAGTGTGGGAAATGGCTAATGTAATTGTTTGGTCATGGAGACCAAAAAAACTAGGGCCATATATAAGAATTAAGATACCAGGTAGGGAAGCCAAAAAAGCATTAGAAGGCTTTTGTCTCACTAGAATGCATGATCCAGATGGGGATGAGCTTGATGGTGCCCCCATTGAGTAGTAGTAGAATTGTGACTCATCGTTTGTGCTTATGATGTTCTTTTTGTCTTGAAAGTGTTGATATTTGGCTGTTTACATTTTTCAATGTTGAATCTAATTGATGCCAGTCTATGCAAGAGACAAAGACCACTTCCTTGTTACAATGTTTTTCAACACCACCTTCCTACATGATCTATCAATCAACTTAAAAATATGAATCTCTTTACCTAAGTGGGAAATTCCTAAATTATACGAAACCTCTTAATTTCAAAATTCCTAAAATGTGAGAATTTTCCCATATTATCTAATATGGTGTTATAGCTTACTATTGCATCAAGAACACACCTTGCTTTGACATTTTTGACCAAACTTTGGCATGAACTTGGCATATTTTCAAGCAAATCTCAATCCAATATAACCATAAACCAAGTGGCAAACAATGCCAAAATGCATCCAATTTTTGCTAACACTTGCAAGTTTCTTTTTAATACCAATGATGTTGATGGGCGAGCTTTATGCTTGCCAATTTCCTGGCCAAGCCTTCTCACCCTCTTACTAAGTTTAGATCCAAGGCAAGAGTTGAGGCTAAGTCTTTGCATCCAAGTACCTAATCTCCTCCCATACCGCTTTACCAAAAGCACTCATGGCATGGTTGGTTCAAAACATGCTCCCCTCGGCCTCTCTGCCATATGCCGAGGTATCCTCAAGCATCACTTGTTTACTAGAAATTGAAATGTGGATACAAGTGTGTGTGAGTTGTGTAGCTTGAATTTTGAAAGTATGTATGGAGTCACTTACAATTGGCACTTATAATTGCATGCCCATTCACTCTATCACATTACAAGAGTCTAATTCTGGTGAAGAGGGTCGCAAGGGTTCAATCCAAGTGGTTAGTATCCAAGGAAACCAACTGTAGGCTATGTCCTCATTGCATCACCATGGGTCTATCACATTACAAGAGTCTAATTCCGGTGAAGGTTAGTATCCAAGGAAACCAACTGTAGGCTATGTCCTCATTGCATCACCATGGGTCTATCACATTACAAGAGTCTAATTCCGGTGAAGAGGGTCGCAAGGGTTCAATCCAAGTGGTTAGTATCCAAGGAAACCAACCATAGGCTATGTCATCATTGCATCACCATGGGAATTGACAAGAGTCTAATTCCGGTGAAGAGGGTCGCAAGGGTTCAATCCAAGTGGTTATTAGTATCCAAGGAAACCAACCATAGGCTATGTCCTCATTGCATCACCATGGGAATTGACAAGAGGGAAACCTTAATGCTTATTACAAATGACCATGTAGATCCAAGGGAAGCAATGGTCATCTTCAATCCCTACAAAAATCTCTGGTACACGCTTCTATAGATAATGTTGTAGCCTTGCTTGGATAAGAGACATTTGATGCCAAAAGAAAACGTTCAGAAAAAGCTTTAAAAATGGTCCACCTCGATCTACAAGCTTTGCAATGCCTTGGTGAGATCAAACATTTTTGTGGTTGCTGCTCTACAGTGAAAGCTATCTCACTATAACTATGGGGTGCATCTTGCTAGAAGCAAGAAGCTAATGACGGGAAGCATTGGCCACGCTATGGGGTGCATCTTACTAGATGCAAGAAGATAATCAAGGGAACCACTTCATAGGACCCCTTACCCGTCTATCTTGATGTTCATCTATTCTAACAGTTTTATTTCGTAAATACTAGCACAAGATTAACATTGCGAAATGTGTGTGATTCCTCCAAGGGTTGCTCCTCCATAATTCTCACAAATAGAAGGCATATCGGTGGCTCTCTGAGAGAGAACCATCTTTGACACACTATTCCTCAATTATGGAGCATAAAATTCTACCTAGGTGACACTGATCTTAATAAACAATCCCATTTTTTCCCAAGTGTATCTAAATTTACAATAATTTTGGTCTCAACTATTCCTTGCTTTTTGGAAAGCACCTGTATCTCGGGTCCTGAAAGATCCCTGCCCCCTCCGCGCAATGAATTCGGGGGTGCTAGCAGTGGAAGTAGCACTTCTTGCGCAAGGCAAAGCCTCTCGCTCGAGGCCTCAACCATGGATATCCGAACAAGAGACTAATCCCTCAGTTTATTCCAAATTGAACCCGAAAAAACTTCCCTTGCCCAGAAAGCACGGGCGATTCCTCCAGTATATTTTTTATTCTAACCTAGTCAAGAGCCTTAACTAACCAAACTGATCCGACCAAACTCGTAAGTCACATGGTCAGATCAAGGAAGAGACTTGCACTTGGATCATAGAGACCAACGCTTTTTTCCTCATCAAGAGGCACAGCCGTTGATTCTTTTTCATAGAACAAAGACTATCCGGGATTTACTTCATCTATCATACCATAACAAAGACTATCCGGGATTTACTTCATCTATCATACCATAACAAAGACTATCCGGGATTTACTTCATCTATCATACCATAACATAATTGAGTCTCATTTTAGGGATCCATCAATCTAGCCTACAGTCCCATAGGTTAGCCAACCACCCAACCTTTGTAGTGATAGAATCCATTTAGGAATTTGGTTATGTTTTTCCCCGGGTACCAGGGAAAAGAGTTCCCAGGCCCCCTAGCCAGCACTTCAAGTAAACTTCAATATAGTCACACCACTTACACACCCAATATGAAATTGCTTGTTTCACAAATTCAGCTATCTTTAAAACAATCTTTTAATGAAACCATAGTATCATCACTGATCATAATCCTCCAAAATATCTGGCTGAATTCTGATTTCCAATCATTCCTTCATCGGTGTACCTATGGCATCATTGGCAACCAGAACGCTCACCACCTGTCCACTCAGGGGCCTTTTCCATAGTTCCTCGCTCATAGTACTCGAAAATATATCCACTTATAAAAATCTAGATGGACTCTCTATTGAAGATTAGCAAGATCAACCAACAGATCCATATAAAAGAGCCATGGATTCATCCGTTGAGGACCAGCAATTGAGGACCAGCAAGGACAATCAACTAGATCCATGCCCAAGTTCAGAAAAAACAACTCTAACTCCTTGTTCCATTTTCTTCCTTGATTCACGTGTGGGTATCTTCGGCGACCTAGAGCCCGAGCACCGTATGGTCACCACCCTCTAGGCTCCTTTGCAGCTCACCTAGCACTTCACTCATAGGCCACTTCCTTGGTCCCTCATCCACCGTACCGGAAGCTCACCATTTAAAATCGAACCTAGGCTGGTCAAGACCTCGGTCGACCTTGCTACGTGAGACATCCTCCGTTGACTCTCCGTTAGCTATTGCAACTTTATCAATTAGGTCTCCACACGACCTCATTCACAAGATGGTCAAAATGCTTTCCCAGCATTCTTGACATAAAACAGTCATTTAAAAATAGGTCATAAATACAGTTTCTAAAAAACTCTCATCTTTCCACATTGTTCCACATCATTTCTCGTTATTCCACATTCTTCTACATCAATTCACATTGCTTAATCCACATCCAATCATATGTATTTCCATCACTCTTCATTTATTCTCATCTAGACACAACATATTACATCTTATCACATCTACCCTCATCACATCTCATCCATTCACATCTACCCATATCCATATCCCATCACATCACATCCATTCACATTGCATCTCATCCATTCACATTTATCCCGATTCACATCACATCACATCCATTCACATCACATCTCATCCATTCACATCTATCCTGATTCACATCACATCTCATTCATTCACATCTATCCCGATTCACATCACATCACATCACATCACATCCATTCACATCTATCCCAATTCACATCACATCACATCACATCCATTCACATCCATTCACATCACATCTCATCCATTCACATCTATCGTGATTCACATCACATCACATCTCATCCATTCACATCACATCTCATTCATTCACATCACATCTCATTCATTCACATCATATCTCATCCATTCACATCTATCCCAATTCATATCACATCACATCTCATCCATTCACATCTATTCCAATTCATATCACATCACATCTCATTCATTCACATCACATCTCATCCATTCACATCACATCACATCTCATTCATTCACATCTATCCCGATTCACATCACATCACATCTCATTCATTCACATCTATCCTGATTCACATCACATCACATCTCATTCATTCACATCTATCCCGATTCACATCTCATTCATTCACATCTATCCCGATTCACATCCATTTCACATCACATCACATCTCATCCATTCACATCTATTTACATCACATCACATCCATTCACATCTATTTACATCACGTTCGCATCCAGTCACACATCTATTTACATCACATCACATGTCATCCATTCACATCTCATTCTCATCCATTTACATCACATCACATCCTTTCACATATCATCACATCTCAATCTCATCTCATCACATTCACATCCACATCCATTTACATCACATCACATCCCATCCACATCTCTTCACATCCACATCCATTTACATTACATCACATCCCATCCACATCTCATCCACATCAATTTACATCACATTCAAATCTTATCACATCCACTCACATCCTATCATATTGCGTTCACATCTTATCACATCGTATTCTCCTCTTATTCACATCGTATTCACATCTATTCACATTTGGTAACACTTTTTACTTTCGATATTGATGGGACTTTTTCTAAATTTTTGCCAATTGCTTGGCCTAGTTAAAGATACTTTTTCTCGATGGATATTTTCATATTCTTTTTCAAATTTCTCAAGTGAAATATATTCAATATTCTTCTTTTGAGTAAAAGATTCATGGGATTTACAAAAATCAATTCTACCCATATTTTCTAAAAAATTTAATAATGCTCAAAATTCCACTTTCGATAAATACTCATAATTTGAATTATGCTAAAAATTCCTCTTTTTCCATTGAATTTCTTGGATCTCAAATATCATGGGAATTCCTCTTTTTTCATTTAATTGATTGAATTCCAAATGTCATGGGAATTCCTCTTTTATCATAAAATAAATTTATCTAAAATTCCTCTTTTCTTTAATAAAAATATCCATTATTTCAAATATGTCAAGAATTCCACTTTTATCATTTAAATGATTGAATTCCAAATGTCATGGAAATTCCTCTTTTATCATTTAAAAATTTCTCATGCATAAAATAAATTAATCTAAAATTTCCCTTTAAATTTAAGTAAAAATATCCATTAATTCAAAATATGCCAAGAATTTTCACTTTTACCACATTTAAATGATTGAATTCCAAATGTCATGGGAATTTCCCTTTTATCATTTAAGTTTTCTCATACATAAAATAAATTTATCTAGAATTTCTCTTTAAATAAAAATATTCATTATTTTAATATACCAAAATTTCTCTTTTTCCATTTAATTACATGGATCTCCATTATCATGGGAATTCCTCTTTTTGCATAAAAATAAAATTACTAAAATTTTCTCTTTTCTTTAATTAATTATTTATGCATAAACAATAAAAATTAGTTATCCAAGAATGTGATGAAAATCATTCTTTTAGCATAGGATGACCAATCCTAGAATATGGTAGGAAGTCCTCTTTGCACATTATGCATAAAAATGAGCTATGTATTAATTTCCAAAAATTTCACCACTGCTATTACTGATAATTTTTAATATTTCTAGAAAGAATAAGACTTTGTAATACAATTATGATAGAATACTATCCTTAGACTTAAATCCAATTTATGGAATTAAATCATAAGTTTACCATAATTTTATTAGCATAAAAGCATAAAAAAGCTATTTTCTTAACCTCTAGCTTAACTAGCATAGAGTTTGATTTTTGAATTGAGAATTTATCAATGAGAAGCATCCATTTGATAAAGAATTAGTCATAGGAATGACTATTCTTTTGGGGAGAGAGAGATATACATAAAAAGCATCCTAATTAAGCATAAAGATTAACTTTTTTATGATTAATCATTAGAATTCTTATAGAAAGCTTGATTTGCATTGAAAACAATTAAGTTGAAACTTCTCAAGCTTGAGAGAGCTTGAGAAGTGAAATCTTTTGAGAATATTAATGAAAACCATGAAATTACTTCTTACCTCTAGATTTGGCTTGCTTCTTTATCTTAGAAGGAAGCCCCCAACCAATCAATTGGTTTAGTATGTTGAGAAGAAAGCCCCAAGGATTGTTGAAGAGAGAGAGAAGCTCCAATCTCTCCAAAAGTAGAGGATTTTCAAAGGATAATACAAAATATTATTATTTTAATGTGTTACTGGCATGGTATAGTTCACAGATTTTTTTACAAAAGACGAAAGATCTATTTATAGGTGAGGGAGGCCACTAACCAAGTCCAACTGGGTTCTAGAATTTTCTAGGTTCAGTTTGACTCAATTTGGACAAGATTTGGATCAATTTGGCTCCCTTTTTAATTTGGTTTGATCCAGGAGAGAGGAGAGATAAAAATATCATAATTTTTTTAAATTAAAAACTCATCCACATGTGTGAATTAGGTGCCTACCTCAAGATTCCCCCTCTCCTTACCAAGATGTCAAAAATGCATCATTATTCCAAAATATCTCATTTTTTAGTAATATCTCATAGTTTTTAACTAATAAACCTTGTACTCAGTCAACTCTTCATCTTATGTGAGCATTTACTCATTTTTGGGTATTTTCTTTTATTCTTTGGATTTATCTCGTCCCAACACTTGGATTAATCCAATTGGCCCATTAGAACCTTAATTTGACCATAATCTGAATTTTTTTGAGAATGTAGACCCTTAGGCTCCTTTATACACATTTTCAATTAATTCTAAATGCACATTGGAAAATTCTTTTTGAATTTTTGTTTCAGAGAAATCCATTTTAAACACTAGGAGGATTTTTATATCCAAAGATATCTTAATTTAGGATTATCTCTAGACTTTTCCTCTCTCTAGGCCAAAAGAGGGTAAATCAAGATCTTTCTTCTATTTCAGAGAGGGGAATAATTACAACAACAAAAGGGGAGGTTTTTACACCTTTACACCTCAAAAGTTGGAGGGAGGAATCTTACATCCTACCCCACTTAAAAAACACGAGATGTCCTCATCTCGCAGGTGGAGTATAATCTCTTTCTTCTTCTTCTTCTTCAATCACTTCCAGCGTTACTGCCTTGGAAGTGGACGACTGATTTGGTAACATCTCTCTTTGACATCCCCTATTCTAAGAGGCAGAGGTCTTGCATTACTTTGGATTAAAAGTGAGGGTTGGTTAGAGGGTCTACCTCTAACCAATCCTATTCTGAGAGGTAGAGGTCTTGCATTACTTTGGATTAAAAGTGAGGGTTGGTTAGAGGGTCTTCCTTTGGGATTTCCCTGATTTTGACAGAAAGGAACCTGATTATTCTAGAAGGAAGGAGCTGGAGTTTAGAATCTTGGTCCCTGATTTTCCCACCCCGAAAACCTTGATCCAAAAGGAGTTGGGCAATCCATACTTTGATGTCCAAATCCTTGATAGTTATAGCATTTCACTTCTTTGTTCAAGGGTGGAACTTTTGAAATTGAATTCCAGTGGATTGAGTTCCGAGAAAAGGACCTTTATTCCATTCCAAAACTCTCCATATCCTGAGCTTGACCTCGTTATATCTTAGGTAGCGAAAAGTTGGAATCACCTTCTAGAGCTAGAAATCTTTTGAAAGATGATGGTGCTGGCTTCGTTGTTGGGACCTTGACATCAAAGGCCTTGGCGAAATCCTTCACCATCCACACTGCTTCGGCCATGGAAACTAGCTTGGCATTTTTCACTAGGATATTCAAAGGTTTGTGAACCTGGCCATTAGCTGTTCTTCATCCACAGCGATGGCGAGTACTTGAGAAGAAGAGAGAACTCTTGGTGATACACTTCAATAGTTCTGCTCCCCTAGGTTAACTCTAAGAATTCATTCATCTTGGTTTCCATAAACCTGGGAGGACAGAATCTCTTCCTTAGGTAAATTTTGAGATCATTCCATGTCTGGGTTTTTCGATCTAGACGTTTTGTCTTGCAACGGTTTCTCCATGCCACTTTAGCTATTTCTACTATCTTCAGTCTTGGAAGAGCCATTTTACTCTTCTCATTGTACCCGGTAACATCGAAGTATTCTTCCATTGCTTCGATCCACTTCTCCACAACCTCGCCCAAGTTTTTCCCTTCACCCTTGAAAGGGCCAATTCGCTCTGATACCAGTTGAAAGATCCCTGCCCCCTCCGCGCAATGAATTTGGGGCTGCTAGCAGCGGAAGTAGCACTTCCTGCGTAGGAGGGCAGAGCCTCTCGCTCGGGGCCTTGCCCACGGATATCCGGACAAGAGACTAATCCCTCAGTTTATTCCAAAACCGAACCCGAAAAAACTTCCCTCGCCCAGAAAGCACAGGCGATTCCTCTAGGATATTTTTATTCTAATGTAGTCAAGATCCTTAAATAACCAAATTGATCCGACCAAACCCGTAAGTCACATGGTCAGATCAAGGAAGAGACTTGCACTTAGATCATAGAGACCAATGCTTTTTTCCTCATCGAGAGGCACAGTCGTTGATTCTTTTTCATAGAACAAAGACTATCTGGGATTTACTTCATCTATAACATAATTGAGTCTCATTTTAGGGATCCATCAGTCCAGCCTAACCCCATCCAGTTCCATGGGTTAGCCAACCACCAACCACTGAAGTGATAGGATCCACTGAAGTGATAGGATCCATTTACAAATTTGGTTATGTTTTGCCTCGGGTACCAGGGAAAAGAGTTCCCAGGCCCCCTGGTCGGCGCTTCAAGTAAACTTCAAGATAGTTACACCACTTACACACCCAATATAAAATTGCCTGTTTCACAGATTCAGTTATCTTTAAAATAATCTTTTAATGAAACCATAGTATCACTGATCATAATTTAGTTATCTTTAAAATTGCCTATTTCACAGATTCAGTTATCGCTTTAAAACAATCTTTTAATGAAACCTTAGTATCACTGATCATAATCCTCCAAAATATCTGGTTGAATTCTGATTTCCAATCATTCCTTCATCGATGTACCTATGGCATCATTGGCAACCCGAACGCTCACCACCTGTCCACTCAAGGGCCTTTTCCATAGTTCCTCGCTCATAGTACCCGGAAATATATTCACTTATAAAAATTCAGATGGACTTGCCGTTGAAGATCAGCAAGATTAACCAATCCATATAAAAGAGCCATGGACTCATCTATTGAGAAGCAACAAGGACAATCAACCAGATCCATGCCCGCGTTTAGAAAACAACTCTAACTCCTTGTTCCATTTTCTTCCTTGATGCACGTGTGGGTATCTTCAGTGACCTAGAGCCCGAGCACCGTATGGTGAGCACCCTCTAGGCTCCTTTTTTGCAGGTCACCTAGC
The DNA here is from genome assembly GCF_041138505.1 of Cibotium barometz. Classification (NCBI taxonomy): domain Eukaryota; kingdom Viridiplantae; phylum Streptophyta; class Polypodiopsida; order Cyatheales; family Cibotiaceae; genus Cibotium; species Cibotium barometz. The sequence goes on along the minus strand of NC_141064.1, from coordinate 26,485,961 downwards.
GCTTCACTCATACGCTGCTTCCTTGGTCCCTCATCCACCATACGAGAAGCTCACCATTTAAATCAAACTGAGACTGGTCAAGACCTCGGCCGACCTTGCTATGTGAGACGTCCTCCGTTGACTCTCCATGAATTGTTGCAACTTTATCACTTAGGTCTCCACGACCTCATTCACAAAATGGTCATAATGCTTTCCTAGCATTTTTGACATAAAATAGTCATTTAAAAACAGGTCATAAATACAGTTTCTAATGAACTCTCATCTTACCACATTGTTCAACATCATTTCTCGTTATTCCACATTCTTCTACATCAATTCATATTTCTTAATCCACATACAATCATATGTATTCCCATCGCCCTTTATTCTCATCTAGACACAACATATTACATCTTATCACATCTATCCTCATCACATCTCATCCATTCACATCTACCCATATCCATATCACATCACATCACATCCATTCATATTGCATCTCATCCATTCACATCTATCCCGATTTACATCACATCCATTCACATCTATCTTGATTCACATCACATCACATCTCATTCATTCACATCTATCCCGATTCACATCACATCACATCACATCCATTCACATCACATCTCATTGATTCACATCTATCCCGATTCACATCAAATCACATCTCATTCATTCACATCACATCTCATCCATTCACATATATCCGATTCACATCACATCACATATCATTCATTCACATCTGTCCCGATTCACATCACATCACATCATATCTCATCCATTCACATCTATTTACATCACATCACATTCACATCTATTTACACCACATCACTGATGAAAAACAAGTCGAGGGAGAGGAGACACACACACAAGAGCAAACCCTAATGTATATTGCAAACCCTAACCATAGAAGGAAGCCATCTCCCTTCTCACATAATGCATAAAACCATAATCCATAATACACAACTCACTCTATGTGTTGTGTCCACACACTACTAACCCTAGCTAAAGTCCACACACTACTATGACCAGCTGGACGCGGCCATTTATGTCTCACACATGTTGCTACCTAACATGCCAGCACATAGCACAGTTGGCACACGCTGACATAAAAGCTTGAAGCTCAACAGCCCCTATCAAGCTCATGATGTACTGCCATAGATGAAGATGTAGATGAGCTTGGGCTATCAAAGCTCTCAACACTCCCCCTCAAGCTCATCCCACGTACTCCCAACATAGTACGGAAGTACTCAAACTTCTCCCTGCTAAGTGGCTTTGTAAAGATGTCAGCCACTTGCTCAGTCTTCACATACTGTAGATCCACTGTACCATCCTGCACTTTCTCTCTGACAAAATGATAATGGATCTCTATGTGTTTGGTCCACGCATGAAACATTGGATTCTTGGCCAACTGTATGCTACTCATGTTGTCACAATGAATGACAACCTTGCCATAAATAGGCTCACCCAAATCAGCCAAGAGACTCTTTAACCATACTCCTTCACATGTAGCAATGGCTGCACCCCTGTATTCAGCCTCTATACTAGATAAAGCAATAGTAGGTTGCTTCTTGCTACTCCAACTCACCACGGCACTTCCAAGTGTAAAGGCATAACCACTAGTAGACCTCCTGTCATACGAGCTACCTGCCCAATCTGCATCTGTGTAGCCATGTATATCCAAGTCTTTACCATGCTCATAAAAAGAAGACCATAATGTGCAGTGGTCTTTACATATCGCATAATGCGTCTCACTGCATCCAAATGAGGTTTTCTGGGGCTCTGCATAAATTGGCTTACTAGCCCCACAGTATAACTGAGATCCGGACGTGTGATAGTCATGTAAATGAGACTTCCAACCATCTTTCTATACATAGATGGATCATCCAACTCTTCACCAAAATCAGCCCGCAACTTCACATTCTGCTCCAAAGGTGTACTCATTGGCTTACACCCTGTCATCCCATACTTTTCCAACATATCCAATGCATATTGGTGTTGCACTAACCATGTACCTACATGGTCTTTGATCACTTCAATTCCAAGAAAGTATCTCAATTCACCCAAGTCTTTCATGTCAAATTGCCTTCTCAATGCCTTCTTGACATGCATAACATCTGTAGCATGATCTCCTGTGATAATCAAGTCATCCACATAGATGACAAGTAAGACAATCCCATGATCTGTTTTCTTCACATAGAGGGAAGAATCTGCTGTAGAAACTTGAAATCCAAGGGAGAAGATATCTGCTCATCTTATCACTCCAAGCATGAGATGCTTGCTTCAAACCATATAATGCTTTCTTTAATCTGCATACATGAGTGGGATACCTTAGGTGCCATATAAACTTCTTCTTGCAGATCACCATTTAAAATGCATTTTTCACATCCATTTGATGCATTTCCCAACCATTTGCTGTAGCCATAGCAATGACTGCTCTCACTGTTCCCATCTTTGCAACTGGACTAAATGTTTCATCATAGTCCAAGCCTTGGGTTTGTGCATAACCCTTAGCTACCAATCTTGCTTTATGGCGTTCAATGGAACCATTTGACTTACATTTCACTTTGTAAACCCATTTGCAACCAATAACATTTTTGTCTTGTGGTAATGAAACCAAATCCCATGTTTCATTATTATGAACCAAAGCGTCCATCTCAACATCCATTGCCTTCTCCCATACATGTTTTGCAAATAGCTTCTGTATAGCATGTAGGTTCCACATGCTTCACCAAAGAGGTCATATATGCATAATGCATAGCAAAATCATGATATGTCATCCTGTCAACTGGATACCTGACCCTTTGGGATCTCCGCAATGCATGCGGATCACTCTGAACACCTGTCACTCTAGCATGTGGAGGCACATATCTATCCTGCCTTGCACCAGGTGTGCGTAAAACTGGTATTCCAAGTTTCTCATCCAAACTCTTTGAACTTGACGACTCATAACCAGTAATTCCAATTCCTTCAACTTTCTTTTTCCCTTTATCTACAGCACTACTCCCAGTGCTCACACTCTCACGCCTCAAGCGTCCTGACCATGGACGTACAGTGCTACTCTCAGACTCTGCTGGCCCAGACATATAAATAGAACTAGAACTTGCTTGTGGCAAGTTCACATGCATACGAGCATCAAGAGAATCAATGACACCCTCATCCTTTGCTTTGTACCAACTAGCAAGTTCATCAAACACCACATCTCGTGAGATAACCACTTGCCTAGTTTGTGGATTGTAGCATTTATATGCCTTGCGATCCTGTGCATATTCAACAAACACACACTTTTTTGCCTTAGGACCCAACTTCCTCCTTCTCTCGTTAGGAACATGTACATAAGCTGTGCATCCAAACACTTTGAGGCGTCCAATGTCTGGCCTAAAACCTGTAAGCCGCATCTCTGGCGTACTTCCATGTATGGCTGCTGTGGGTGTCTTATTAAGCGTTATACACTGCAGCGGCACATGCTTCGACCCAATAATAGTCTGGCATGCTCTTTTCATTGAGCATCACCCTGGCCACTTCACAAATGACTCTATTCTTTCTCTCAGCAACACCATTTTGCGGAGGTGTATACCTGCAAGTTAACTGTCTTCTTATGCTATGCTTTCTCAAGAAATGCTCAAAAGCATGTGAGGTGTATTCACCACCTCCATCTGTCCTCAAACATTTTATCCAAGAGCCATATTGCTTCTCTGCAAAAGCTTTGAAGTCCATAAACTTTTTCAACACTTCACTTTTCTCTTTGAGAAAGTAAATCCAAGTCATTCTGCTGAAATCATCAATGAATATCACATAAAACTGCCTTTAATGGATGGGTTTTGTGCACGAGCCCATACATCGCTATGAACTATTTCAAGTGGCCTGCTACTCATGTTGCCTTCTCTAGGAAATGGCAACCTTGCCTGCTTTCCAAACTAACAGGCATCACAAACATGCATATTCCCATCATACTTGAATCTAGGCACCCACTAACAATGCCTCTTGCCTGCATGTTCTTTAACCTTTGTATATTCACATGTCTAATATCCTCTTATGCCACATGTCAATGTCTTGTACCACATTTCGGCTTTTAGAGAGCATGGTTGATTTCAACTCAGGAATCCCAACATCCAACTTAAACAACCTGCCTTCTTTCTTGCCTTTAGCAATGACTCTACATCCATTTTTGAAATCCTCAACGAAGCAACCATGCTTGTTAAAATAAACCTGTAATCCTTGTTCCACCATTTGACCGACTGAGGCCAAACTTTTTGTAAAATAGAGGGCACATACAAGACATTTGCCATAGATTTTGTTTCACCATTGTGCATAACCAAATGGTACACTTCCAACATGTGTAATGGCATGTTGGGTATCATATCCTGTTTCCACATAGCCTTTCACATCCATAGGCTTCATATGCTCAAACCATTCACCTTGACAAGTCATATGGTTTGATGCTCTAGAGTCCATATACCAAGTGTCATCACTTTCAGCATTTGTCATCATAGATCCCACAACATGTTTCATGGCAAACAAGTATTTTGCACTGCCATCATTACTGCTTGATGCATAATTTCCACCATGTTGTGCATAATGTCCACCATGTTGTTGTGCTCTACCCCCTCTCAAATCATTTTGTTTGCGAAAACAATCACGTGCTGCCATATGACAAAATTTCCCACAGTAATGGCATTCCACATTTTGCATAGATGTTTGTTGGCCCTGCCAACGTCCTCTACCATGAGGATTACCTCTGCCTCTCTGATATGTATATCCACAACCACCTCTTACACCATATGTAGTCTGAATATTCTGTTGTGGTGACCTGTCCTGCCATCCACGACCATTACCATGGCCACATGATGCTAATCTCCCCCTGCCTCTAAATCCTCTTTGTGAATAGAAAGCCTGATTTCTGCCATTATTATCATGGCTAGTAGATGCATCATGAAAGGAATCAGTGAGTTTGATTTCCTCAACAAGTAAGAGTGAAACCAACTCATCAAAGTCTGGTAAACCTGTACTCCGAACCGAGATGGATGTATCAAAAGACTTATACTCCTTGCCAAGACCATGCAAGGTAATGTATACCAAATCATCATTAGGCATGGGGGCATTGATTGTTGCCAATGCATCTGCATACTTCTTTATCTCTTGTACATAATCATGGATGCTCCTATTCCGTTTCACATTATGAATCTATTGTCTCGCAACAGCTGAGACTTGCGAGCACTAGTGTCTGTATCAAACAGCTTTACCAATGTATCCCATGCATCCTTGGGATTCTCAGCATCATGTATATGTATGAGTATGGCATCTGACATACATATAGACAGATAATGCAAAACTTTGTATGCTCTTTCTTCTGACCATTGCTTATTATGAGCTATAACCTGTTGTTGCTGTGTAGGTTGTCGGGTAGTTCCGGCTCTGGCTTCGCACCTGTAATAAGATTCCAAAAACCTTTTCCCTTCAGAAAGCTTTTGATCCTGTACTTCCATGCCTCGAAGTTCTTCCTATCCAACTTTTCACCCACAATTTGTACTAGATTATCTGACATATTTGCTCAATGCAAATGTACCTTCCGCACACGCCCAAATTTGTAAACAAGCCTTCCTCAGCTCAACCACACTCTAATAAGTGTTCCAGATACTCCAAAGTACTCAACAAACTTCAATTTTGATGTAGAAAATCAAACTGTATGCATCCAAAAAGAACTGGCTTATGCAGTCCAAGGTACCCTACTTTGGCACGCTTTCCAAGGCTCCAAATTGTAATGTAGTGGTTCAATCAAGTGTGGATAACTTGTATTGACACCTAAACAACCTCAATGTTGCATATCAACACGAACCAAGATGCGTACATACCAATTTTGTCAAACCCCCTTCTTTGTTTTGAGAAAAACTAGAAAAACCAGTAAAACCAGTAGTAGAATTGCTCTAATTTCTTCAATGCTTGTCCAAATTGAGAGACTAGGTATTCATTAGCTTAGCAATGATGTCTACTAACTCCATGTAAAAGGAATTAGACCAATTGTTTAAGATGAGAGAGTAATTAGTTGATTAATCACACTCTGTTTCACTAATGACAATAGACAGCCTGCTTAATCAGCTCATTTCCAGCTCCATAGATCATAATTGCTCCAACCAATCATGTAGCAACTTCCTCACTAGTGTGAATCACAAATTTTTGAATCCAATTTTGGAATTAATCAACCACACAAGTAGTATTTGGCCTCCTCACATCAAAATTATGTGAAAATGCTCTGTTTTCTTTGTATGAGCTGCGCCGCCTGCTCCTGAGGGATTTTGGGCTAATTAAAGTGTCAATTGATAGCATATAATGTTGCCTAACACTCCAAGGCCAAGTGTACAATCCATCAATTGTATGTTTGGCAAAAAACTAGGTTTAATTTCATCCACCAAGTGACTCTTTTTCTCTGTTTTGTGAGAGCTTCAAAAACAGTAATTTTCAATCACTCAAATGCATCATATTTGCTCCAAAATTAAGTGTAGGGCTTGCACATGAGTTGTCAATACATTCATCCTTGTCACATACATGTTTCTTTGCCAGATTTGCATCTATTTTCACCATACATGACCGCTTCCAAGCTCCAATGGAAAGCTTGCAAAAAACCATAATATTCTTTTGCTTTGGGCAACCCTAATTTGCTTTGTTTGGGCTTGAATCACCTGCAATCCGCTCAAGGGTGTTTAGTAGACCTTACCCGGCAGGCCAAGCTCTCAGATCTGATAGAAATTGGTGTGCTCCAAGCTTCACAGCTTTTCTTCACAGCTTCTTCTCCCTCTTCTCTCACTCACTCATCAACCCTAATAGAGAGCACCAGGCTCTGATACCATGATGAAAAAAGGTAGAGGGAGAGGAGACGCACACACAGGAGCAAACCCTAATGTATATTGCAAACCCTAACCATAGAGGGAAGCCATCTCCCTTCTCACATAATGCATAAAACCATAATCCATAATACACAACTCACTCTATGTGTTGTGTCCACACACAACTAACCCTAGCTAATGTCCACACACTATGACCAGCTGAACGCGGTCATTTATGTCTCACACATGCTTCTACCTAACATGCCAGCACATAGCACAGCTGGCACATGCTGACATTGAGCTTGAATCTCAACAATCACATATTATCCATTCACATTTCATCGCATCCATTCACATCCATCTCATTCATTACATCCACATCACATCACATACATCCCATCCATGTAAGATTTCTCCCTCTAGCTTTTGAGAGGTGTGCAAGTGTAAGAACCTCCCCTTCTGATCTTATAATCATTCCCCTCTCTGAAATAAAAGAAAGATCCTGTTCTACCCTGTTGTGGGCCTGGAGAGAGAAAATGTCTAGATGGAGGTAATTAAAAATTGAGATATTTTTGGATATAAAAATCCTCCTAGTGTCTAAAATGGTTTCCCTTGAAACAGAAATTCAAAAAGAACTTTCCAATGTGCAAGTAAAATTAACTGAAAATAGGTATAAAGGACCTTAGCCTAAGGGTCCAGATTATCAGAAAATTTTGGATTATGGTCCAATTAAGGTTCCTATGGACCAATAAGATTAATCCAAATGTAAGGAGGAGGTAAATTGAAGAATAAAAGATAAATCCCCCAAAAATGAGTAAATTCTCACATAAGATGAAGAGTGGACTAAGAACCAAAGAAAACAATTAAAAAATTGAATTTTGACACCTCAGTGTGGGGATCTCCCCTCATGAAGGAGGCACCTTTTTTCTCATCATTACCCCTAATTTTTAATCAATTAAATGAGATATTTCATCTCTCCTCTCTCCTATTTCAAAACTAGATCCAAAAAGTAAGCTGAACTGACCCAAAAATGGTCAAAATTTTACCAAACTGATCCAGAAAATTCTAGAATCAGTTTGCTTGGTTAGAGGTTCACTTTTTTCTATAAATAGAAGCCTCCCCCTTTGTAAAAGCTTAATGGTGTTTATGCACTGTTACTCTACTCCTGTCCTAAGCCATTTACATTGAATTTTTTAATAATTCAATTGTTTTTGGCCTAATCCTCTCTAAAGTGAATTAGTGGCCACTCTTGCTTCAAACAAGAGTAGAACCCTCACTGATCCCTCAAGCCAAAGGAGAGCTTACAAGCTCTATGTAAGTTAATTTTCTTACTTGTTTAATTTTAAATCTATGGTTTTCTTGATTTTCATGTTTTACAGTTGAATTCAAATGCTATGCCTTTGAGGAAAGGCCACACCCTTCTCTTCTTTACATTCGAGCATTTCTTAATCTTAGAAAGATTAACTAAGGGGTTAATTAAACTTTTCTTATTGTTTACTCTCTTGAATTTAGAAAATTGTGTAGATTAGAGTTCTATGAAACTAATTTGGGTTAATTTAAGCTAATTAAAGAATGATAAAAATGAGAAATGGTCAGCCATACAAAGGAAGTTATGGCAAAATTTTTCAAAATTTTATGGAAAAGAAAGTTTTTTTTATGTTATTCCAAAAGAGTAATTCCCACCATTTTTGCATCTAAAAGAAATATTCTAATTACTCCATGTACATATTCACCTATGAATATGCATGGATATCACTGATATTAATTATTAAATTTGATTTTTATGCATAAAAAGATGCATAAAGGAATTATTTTTATTTCAAAAGTGTTATTCTCATTAAATTTGATTTTTATGCATAGAAAGATGCATAAAGGAGTTATTTTTATTTCAAAAGTGTTATTCTCATTAAATTTGATTTTTATGCATAGAAAGATGCATAAAGGAATTATTTTTATTTCAAAAGTGTTATTCTCATTAAATTTGATTTTTATGCATAGAAAGATGCATAAAGGAATTATTTTTATTTCAAAAGTGTTATTCCTATTAAACTTGATTTTTATGCATAAATAGATGCATAAAAGGATTTTTTTAATAAAAGTGTTATTCCCATTTAAGTTGATTTTTATGCATAAAGAATTTTTTATATCAAAATTAAAATTCTCTTAATTTTCATGTTTAAATTCTATGAGTATTTGGTAAATGAATAATTAAATACTCTAAGAGAGAAATTTCTATCATTTTATATTCACACGGATTGTAACAAGAGAATTAAGGAAATCTATCGAGATCAAAATATTCAGATAAATGATTAATCTATTCCTCATTGGAATTAATTTAGAAATCAGTTAAGTGAATATTCAAAGAAAGAAATTCAGTAAAATAGTAATTGAATTATCAAACCTTTTTGAGAAAGATAGATCAGGAAAAATCTTATTCGACTCGAACCTTGAATCAGATTATGACCAAGACCAAACTCTTTTGTCAGTTTTGAGGGAAGAAGGTATGACCAATTTAGAAAAATACACTCAAAACTCCCGCCAAATCTGAAACTAAGTTTGAGACCCTTTGAATTAATTTGTGGATCAAGGTTATAGAATTCGAGGAATTCTGGTATGAAATTCAGAATTCCGATCAAAAAGTTTTGGGGATACTGATTCAAGAAATACTCCTTGTATTCAAAAGAAAATCAAACTGAAAACTTGTATAGAAACCCATTTTCTTAAAGGACTGTCTTACGCCAAAATGCTGGAGGGAGGGAGCATAGATGTGAAGAGATGTGATGTGAATAGATGTGATGTCATGTGATGTGAATAGATGTGATGTGAATAGATGTGAGAGATGTGATGCGAATAGATGTGATGAGATGCGATGTGAATCAAGTAGATGTGAATGAATGAATGAGATATGATGTCATGGGAATCGGGATGTAAATGATGTGAATAGATGTGATGAGATGTGATGTGAATAGATGTGATGAGATGCAATGTGAATCAGATAGATGTGAATGAATGAATGAGATGTGATGTCATGGAAATCGGGATGTAAATGAATGATATGGAAGGTGAATGGATGTGAATGTGTATGTGAAAATGGATGTGAATGTGTATGTGAAGAATGGATGTGAATGTGTATGTGAAGAATGGATGTGAATGTGTTGAAGAATGGATATGGATGTGTATGTGAAGAATGGATGTGAATGTGTATGTGAAAGGATGGATGTGGATGTATGTGAAAGAATGGATGTGTATGTGTATGTGAAAGAATGGATGTGGATGTGTATGTGAAAGAATGTGATGTGATGTAAAGAGATGTGATGTAACATGAATATATGTGGATGTGAAGTGATAGAAATGAATGTATGGATAGATGTGAGTAGTCGTACATGTGAACGATTGGATGGATGTGGGGATGAATGAGATGAGATGTGTATGAATGAGATATGATGTGGATAGAAGTGATGTGATATAATGTGGATAGAATGCATGTGATGGGATGGTTATGAGAACGAATGTGGTGGATATGAATGAATGAATGTGATGTGATGGATGTAAATGGATGTGATGTAAATGAATGTGATGGACGTGAATAGATGTGATGTGATGTGAATCGGGATGTGAATGAATGAGATGTGATGTCATGTGAATCAGGATGTGAGTGAATGAGATGTGATGTCAATTGGGATAGATGTGTTATGTGATGTGAACGAATATGATGTGATGAGATGTGGATATGGGTAGATGTGAGTGGATGAGATCTGATGCAGATAAATGAGAGGAAAGATGTGATGAGATGGAAAATGACATGATGAGAATGGGAATTCATATGAAATAAATGAGGATTGATGTGGAACAATGTGGAAAGACGAGAGTTCTTTATAGAAACTGTATTTATGACCTGTTTTTAAATGACTATTTTATGTCAAAAATGTTAGGAAAGCATTTTGACCGTCTTGTGAATGAGGTCGTGGAGACCTATCTAATAAAGTTGTAACAGTTGACAGAGAGTCAATGGAGGATGTCTCGCATAGCAAGGTCGGCCAAGGTCTTGACTAGCCTCAGTTCGATTTAAATGGTGAGCTTCCGGTACGGTGGATGAGGGACCAAGGAAGCGACCTATGAGTGAAGTGCTAGGTGACCTGTGAAGGATCCTAGAGGGTGCTGACCATATGGTGCTCGGCGGGCTCTGGGTCACCAAAGATACCCACACGTGTATCGAGGAAGATATTGGAACAAGGAGTAAGAGTTGTTTTTGAATTCGGGCATGGATCCGGTTGATTGACCTTGCTGGTCCTCCAACGGATAAGACCATGGCTTTTTTATATATATCTGTTAGTTGATCTTACTGATCTTCGATGGAGATTCCATTTTGATTTATATAAGTGAATATATTGCCAGGTACTATGAGCTAGGAACTATTGAAAAGGCCCCTGAGTGGACAGGTGGTGAAAGCATTCTCGTTGCCAATGATGCCATAAGTACACCGATGAAGGAAAAATTGGGAATTAGGATTCAACCGGATATTTTGGAGGATTATGATCAGTGATACTATAGTTTCATTAAAAGATTGTTTTAAAGACAGCTAAATTTGTGAAAAAGGCAATTTCATATTGGGTGTGTAAGTGTGACTAGTTTTAAGTTTTCATGAATATCCAGCTACTAGGGGGCCTGGGAACTCTTTTCCTCCCTGGTACCCGGGATAAAACCTAACCAAATTCTTAAATGGATCCCATCATTACAGTGGTTGGGCGGTTGGCTAACCCATGGGACTAGATGGGGTTAGGCTGGACTGATGGATCCCTAAAATGAAACTCAATTCTGTTATAGTATGATAGATGAAGTAAATCCCGGATAAAATTTGTTCTATGGAAAAGAATCAACGGCTGTGCCTCTCAATGAGGAAAAAAGCGTTGGTCTCTATGATCCAAGTGCAAGTCTTTTCCTTGATTTGACTATGGGACTTACGGGTTTGGTCAGATCAGTTCAGTTAGTTAAGGCTCTTGACCACGTTAGAGTAAAAATATCTTGGAGGAATCACCTGTGCTTTCCGAGCGAGGGAAGTTTTTTCAGGTTCGATTTTGGAAGAACCAAGGGATTAGTCTCCTGCTTGGATATCCATGGGAGAGGCCCCGAATGAGGGACCCTACCCCGTGCAAGAAGTGCTACTTCCGCTGCTGCTAGCACCCTTGAATTTGTTGCACGGAGGGGACATGGATCTTTCAATCCACATTATATCACGTCCACATCTCATTCTCATCCATTTACATCACATCACATTCCTTCACATATCATCACATCTTAATCTCATCTCATTACATTCACATCCACATCCATTTACATCACATCACATCCCATCCACATCTCTTCACATCCACATCCATTTACATCACATCACATCCCATCCACATCTCATCCACAACCATTTACCTCACATTCACATCTTATCACATCCTATCACATCCACTCACATCCTATCACATTAAGTTCACATCTTATCACATCGTATTCTCATCTTATTCACATCGTATTCACATCTATTCATATTTTTTAACATTTTCTACTTTCGATACCGATGGGACTTTTTCTAAATTTCTGCCAATTACATGGCCTAGTTAAAGGTACTTTTTCTCCATGGATATTTTCATATTCTTTCTCAAATTTCTCAAGTGAAATATATTCAATATTCTTCTTTTGATGAGTAAAAGATTCATGGGATTTACAAAAATCAACTCTACCCATATTTCCCAATAAAATTAATAATGCTCAAAATTCCACTTTTGATAAATAGTCATAATTTGAATTATGCTAAAAATTCTTCTTTTTCCATTTAATTTCTTGGATCTCAAATATCATGGGAATTCCTATTTTTGCATTTAATTGATTGAATTCCAAATGTCATGGGAATTCCTCTTTTATCATAAAATAAATTTATGTAAAATTTCTCTTTTTTCTTTAATAAAAGTATCCATTATTTCAAATATGTCAAGAATTCCACTTTTACCATGTAAATGATTGAATTCCAAATGTCATGGGAATTCCTCTTTTATCATTTAAAAATTTCTCATGCATAAAATAAATTTATCTAAAATTTTCCTTTAAATTTAAATAAAAATATCCATTAATTGAAATATGCCAAGAATTCCACTTTTACTGTTTAAATGATTGAATTCCAAATTTCATGGGAATTCCCCTTTTAACATTTAAATTTTCTCATACGTAAGATAAATTTATCTAAAATTCCTCTTTAAATAAAAATACTCATTATTTTAATATACCAAAATTTCTCTTTTTCCATTTAATTACATGGATCTCCATTATCATGGGAATTCCTCTTTTTTACATAAAAATAAAATTACCAAAAACTCCTCTTTTCTTTAATTAATTATTTATGCATAAACACTAAAAATTAGTTTTCCAAGAATGTGATGAAAATCATTCTTTTAGCATAGGATGACCAATCCTAGAATATGGTAGGAAGTCCTCTTTGCACATTATGCATTGAGGGCATTGTTCGTTTCTCTTTGCTTGGATGACTATTGCAAGCCTTGGAGCAAGTGTATAGGGAGCATAATGCAAGCTTGATTACATGCTAAAGTTGTAATGTGAGTACATGCTTTGAATTGTAAGAAATCAAACACTACTCTCTTCACATTGCTAGATTCTCAATTAAATTGTATAAGTTTATTCTAAACAAGCACTAGAATCTAGCATATTGAGAGGGAGTTCTATTGTCGTCTGAGCGAGTTTCTTTGAGCAAACAAAAAATCTAGCAGGGCATGGCAAAGGAGACCCCAAAAAGAAGAGAATTTAGAAATGGTGCCTAAAAATTTCTTTCATTAGTTGATTGAAGGTAGCAGGGACGTTTTTCAGTCCAAAAGGCATCACAGTAAACTCATAGTGCCCATATCTAGTGTGGAATGTTGTCTTTGGTCTATCCTGTTCCTTTATCCTGATTTGATAATACCCTAACTTTAGATAAATTTTAGTAAACAATTGTTCTCCATGATGCAATCTATACAAAAGTTCATTTATTCTAGGTATAGGATACTTATTCTTGATTGTAAGTTGATTCAATCCTTTATAATCAATGCACAGCCTCAAGGTTCCATCCTTATTTCTTTGGAAAAGAATGGGTGCACCCTAAGGAGACACTCTGGGCTCAATGAACTTTTGCTCAAAAGGTTGCCTAAGTTGCTCCTTAAGCTCGATTGCTTCTGGGACGGCCATTTTGTAAGCCCTCCTTGCAAAAGGCTCAGCTCTTGGAACTAGCTCGATTTCATGATCTAATTCTCTTGGTGGTGGCAGCTCAATTAATTCTTCCAAAAATATATCAACACACTCACTAAGCCAATTGGGTTCATAAGAGCGTGATTCTTTTCCTGTGGAATTTAGCTTTACTAAATAGATTCGTTCTCCTTTCCCGAGTCCCTTCAACATCTTAGATGGCTTTATAAGCTTTAGAGCTAGAGATCCTGCTACTCCATTTCCTTTGACTTTGTTTCCATGGAGATCCACAAAGGAGAGAGTCCCCTTGTGGAAATGTATATCTCCATGATTCTTGCTAAGCCAATCCATCCCGAGGATTCCATCATAGATTCCTAATGATAAGATCTTAAACTTACATTGAGTCAGATTCCCATCCAAAGAGAACTCCAGGTTATAAGTCTCATGGCGAGTGAGTATTATCTTCCCACTAACCAATTCGACTTGCATTGGTTTACTTTAGCTTTTCATCTATCTGTAACTTTCACAAGCATCCAAGTGAAACACCATATTGGGGAATATGGGAATTTCACACAAGTTTGGGACATGTGGTCAAAATTTTGGATTTTCCATAACTTGAACACCATTAATCCAAAATGAGTGGTTTATGGCTCTTTAGATCCCATTTTTCAAGCGCTTTCCAATGACAGGTCACATGATAGGGCTTTGATAAACTTACAAACATGTTATCCATGTCCCCCTTTTTTAGTATTCAAAAATGGGAATTGGGAGATTCCCAAATTCTCTAATATGGTGTTGTGATGTAAAGGAATGAGTACTTCCAAAATCAAAAAAGAATTTTGAAATCCTTACTGCCTGCATGAAAATTTCTCGACAGTTGGATGAGGAAAAATTTTTGATTCTCACCTTGATGTTCTATAGCTGCATGAATTCTCCCCTTATCCTCTTCTTCTATATCGGCCTTAGTAACAGCTCTGGCGGCAGGTGGCATTGCTAAGTTCCTCCATTGACTTCCTCTATTCTGAGGAGGAGGCCTAGGGAAACTTGGAGCTAAGGGAGTAGCTTTTTGATTGTTTTGCACGGAAACTCCAAGCTGATAACCCAATCCAAAAATATTTTGTGAGGGAAAAGTAACAACTAGTGCATTAGGGCACTGATTCATAGTATTTCCCAGCCTATTAACATTGAAAACATATTCTCCCCTTCCTTAGCTATTGGAATAATCCTTTTGGGAGATTCAATTCTTCCTTCTTGGGTGGCAACCTTTGGGGTCCTTGGCTTTCTTCTTCAACCTAGAAAGACTTTGATTTCTTTCTTGACTTGAAGATTTCTTCGGTCGAGGAGAAGGAAGATCCTTTGATTGGCCCATTATTTGGGAAGGAAAAGCTCTCGAAAAATCCTCGGCCATACGTACTGCTTTGGCAATAGAGTTGGGTTTTGCATTCCGGACCAAGATGTCCAATGGAGGATCTAATTTCCTGATAAATCTGTTCAAGAGAGTAATCTCATCCATAGAAGGAGCAAAACACATGAGGCTCACATAGGCTTGGTGGTAAGCCTCAATACATTTCCCTTCTTGAGAAGTCTCCAAGAATTCATTCATTCGATCTTCCTCATATGCTGGCAGACAGAATATTCTATATAGGTAAGTCTTCATGTCTTCCCATCTCAATTGATCTTGATTGAGATGATTTGATTCGACATGATTCTTCCATCCAGCTTTGGCAACACCTGCAATCTTTAGATAAGCAAGTGCCATTTTGCTACGTTCATTGTATCCAGCAATATGGAAATATTCATCCATGGCATCTACCCAACTCCGAATAGAATATGCTAAGTTATTTCCTTCACCACCACGGAAAAATCTAGGTTGAGACTTATGCAAAGCCCCACAAATATCACCATCAAGTTCCTCTACTTGTACATGGTGAGAAGACTTGCCCGCGTGTGACATGATGACTGTGATAAACAACATCGTTTTACTTTAGTTACAACCAAAAAAAAGGTTCCTCAATATTCAATTGATGGTAAAATAGAGACTAATATCTTTTATTTCTTATAAGGGATCCTCATTATAACTTTTTGGGATATTTATTCCCTCAAGCCAAGAAGGCAAATTTTTTTGTATCGTCCGACTATTGCAAATTTTCTATATGGAAGGTATAAGCTTAATTGGTTTAACAGGGTTAAACCAATTCGATACTCCTTAACTAAGCCCAACTTTTCCATAATCATTGCTAGGCACAAATTTGAGAAGTAAAAGGGCATAAAATCAATCTTAATGCCTATACTGAATTTCCCATCTTGTGCTATCCAGACATGATCCCATAAAAGTGAAGCTTGATAGGGATGATCAAAATAATACTATTTACATTTTTCATAAAATGCAAGTGCTCTATTTTAATCATTGGCCAAGTGTTGGAATGCAATGCCCATGTCAGATTTTTCTTGAAAATGAACTGCATTTTCTACCATTGCTGATGCGTAATGCAATGCATATATTAATAAAAGACAATTTGTTGAAGCAGATTTAAAAAAAATTTGATATAAGGTTTTAAATTTGATACAATTATATATATATCCATAAAGTGGACAAGCATGATCTATATATCCTTATCTTCTGGTAAAAGAAGAAGCCTTCTACGCTTGCTAGGTCAGGATTGCTCCTCAGCTCTCTCTCGTACTCTACACTTAGTTTCCTCGTGAGCTTTCCTAAGACGTGCTATGGTGAATGATGAGTTGTGAAATCTTGCAAGGTACTGCTCCCAAGAAAGGGTGTGGAGAGTAGGGCCCACTATCCTAGGTGTAGTAATAATTAGATGTTGAGGAATAAAATAACTGAGAACTCTATAACTCTATCTGAGTGATCTCTGGCGGTTCGCATACTAAGAATATTGGCGAAGTCAGACTACCATATTCAGACGGAACAATATCATTCCTAGACAGATGTTTTCATGAAACATCTCACCATCACATTCAGAAATCCGAATCATATCGTCCGTACTCCACCTATGTCTCTGCTCCTCATAAGTAGGGAAAAATAGTCAAACAAAGTGTTCCTCTAAGCACAACCTCGCAAGTCCACCTCGTGTGAAGGAGAGATGAGAAAAAGAAAATACTATCATACCATCCTCCTGCAGTAATCTGGAAGTCCTTGAGAGATGGGGTTGAGTCACCAATTGTTGCTAGGCCATCTGAAAAAGGATCCCAGTCAATATTGCAAGTATCACTTTCAAAAATCCTAACAAAATAAACCATGCTCTGATGCCCTTTTTCCATTTCTCGATATCTACAGTAGAAGACTAGTGCAAGGGTAGAGTGACCTCACTCAGGGCCTCAACATGACACTATCTTGATGTTCGACTAGCATAAGCTTAACATTCAGAAATGCGTGTGATTCCTCCTAGGGTCATCCCTCCATAATTCTCACAAATAGAATGGCTCAGAGAACCATCGCCAACATCCTATTCCTTGATTATGGAGGAGTAGACAATTCTACCTGGGTGACACTAATCTTAATAAACAATCCCATTTTTTTCCAAGCGTATCTAAATTTATAGTACGTCTCAATTATCCCTAGCTTTTCGGAAAGCACCCACATCTTGGGTCCACCCTACCTCCCGCTTTTCGGTAGTTTAATCCTTTTCCAACTTATACCAAATCCGGTGTACCAAATCCGGTGACTCAGCCTAGCTCCAATCAACACCATGGGTCTAGCTCACCCTGCCCAACCACTAGGTCCACGGATCCAGTGTGAACTCACACACCCATAATTAATATTCCTCTTTGTTATGCACACACGCTAACGAAGAAAATAGTGTACACACACACACACGCCACAAAATAGTCCTTAATTAAAAGTTGGAATGTAGTATAAAATCAAAGCTGTTAAGATTCAAGCTTGATGACAGCTTGTGCCAATTGCACTATGTTATGTACTTGCGTGTTAGGTAGTAGCATGTGTGAGATAAACAACCGCGTCCAGCTGGTCATAGTTGTGTGGATAGTAGCTAGGGTTAGCAATGTGTGGACACAGCACAAGTAGTGTGTTGTAGCTTCTCAATGATGGCTTTATGCATGGTGTGAGAGTGGACAAGGCTTCCCTCTATCGTTAGGGTTTCAGTAATACATTAGGGTTTGCTCTTGTGTGTGTGCTTCCTCTCCCTCTACCTGTTTTTCATCAAAAACAACACATGTCCATAAGACCTTCGAGCCTACAACTTTAATCCTTAAACTGGAAAGATATGCACTGTTGAGCCCGAACACTCTGGGACCACTAAGTCATCCCACGTGGAGCCCACATGCCTCACACCCTGTACTAACATCGTGCATATCCAAATGGATCTACTTCTAATAGCCATATCTCTTCCGAGGCACAAACGCTTGGACCAACCAATGCACCAGGGTTCTTACACCAAACGTCGCTTGGATCAGTTCTCATAGCAATCATGGCCCAATACAATCGGAGCCGCCCCTTGTCCATCACACAAGTTTTATCTAGAGCACACCCACGTTTGTCGAGATGGGTCAAGGTCTGAGTCGAGTGTCTTCACAATGCAATCCCGCACTCGGGAAAGATCCATATGGTATAAAAATTAATCTGTGAGGTACCTTCATAGACTTCACAAACACTGAAATCCAATGAATATAGTATTCAAATAGAACATGAACTATCAACCATGCATCACACATGTTATCCAACATAGATTAAACCATTGCAAGTGTGGGCGAGAATTTCTCAGTGTTCGTGTTGACACTTTGAATGTGAATCCCTCGTTCCATGAGTCCAACAGGTTGGTAAGCCTTGATCTCCTTGTCTGAATTTGTTATCTGAGTCTATTAATTTCTATAGGACTCTTACTATGCCTTCTACTAGACAGCTACCTTAATTATGGTCAAATTGTAAGACCTTTATAGAATTAACAAGGTATCCAATTAATCCTTCTAATTTAGCTCTATCCCCGTAGAGCATTGTGGTTAAATCTAGACCAAAACTTGAGCTACACCTTAAACTAGATACGAAGCTAATTTTTCTTTGCCTTAAGATACTCTTAGGTTTAGATGTTATATAAGATAGGTGTTCTTGTTGAAATTTGAGCATAATGATGAGCTATGGTAGATCAAACACTAGAATCAACATCATTAACAAAGTGATTAGCAAATAATTAAGATGTAATTAGTGGGTAATTAGCAAATAGATTAATGTAGGCATGGATACTCAAAAACCAGCAAATTCTCATTAGGGCTATGCCTCAATTTATAGAGTTTACATCAAACATCAAATCCCATTGATTTTTCTATGATTCACTCCCAGAATATCTCCACCTCTTGCTTGATTCTCTCCACCTCTTCTCTTTTCCCTGAATATCTCCCAGAATAACTCCACACTCCTAAATTCTCTCATGCTACCCTTTATTCTTTCCTAGTAGATTCTTCTCACCTTTTCATAGGTTCTTTCACAATTACATCTCCTCTTTTACAGCCTCTAACCAAGGGCTTGTTCCCGCACACACCCTATTCACTTGTATATTTCAACACCTCCCCTCAAGTGAATACTCCTAGTACACCTAGACCCTATACCAAGTTTGCCTCCCCTTACTTGATAGTCTGCGACTAGTGTCTACTCCTCCCCTCAAGTTATCTTAGCACACCTAGACCCTATATCAAGTTTCTCTCTTACTTGACAGTCCGCGACCAGTGCCTCAAGTCCCTAAACTCCATAGTCCTTGACACTCTCTCTCTCTATGTGTCCAAGGCTACTATAAGTGCCCGCGACCTTGACTAAAGTGCTCACGCATACATCTACCACATGGCCTACATCATCGGTGGCTCAGAGGTGGTTTTACTTTGTTGGGGCAGGTTACATTGGGTTATGGGGTCTCTCTCTCTCTCTCTCTCAGAAAAGATGATCCGACTCCACTTCCTTTGGAGCCTCCATGAAGTTTGCCGATGTCGTTTCTTCTTCACTGGGTTTGCTGTAGCAGTCTCTCGCCATGTGTCCTGGCTTTCCACATTTGTGGCAAGTGAAGGTCCTCCCTCCTACTCTTCCTCTTCCTCGTCCTCGAGAGAATCCTCCTCGGGTGAAGAATGCTTTTTCTTCTCCTGCTGTTGAGTCGAGCCCTTTCTTCTCTTTGCCTCTGCTCTCTTGCTCTAGTAGAGCTGCTTCTATCTCATGTAGCTTCAATTCAGGTACATTCTTTAGTGTTGCTACAATGTTTTCATAATCTCCTTTGTCCACACTCTTCAGAAGTACAGCTAATGCTTCATCATCTTCTACCTTTTTGCCAATAGCTGCCAGCTGTTGCTTAATGCTTTTATATTTGTTCAAGTGTGTGATTAAAGGTTCACTTTCCTTCATGTCCAATTTGTAGAATTGCATTAACATATTTATCTTTGAATTTTTTGCTTGTGTACTGTGAGGTGAAAAAAAGAAAGAAAACCCTGCCTCTATAGCCCTTCCACCTCGCAAACTTGGAATAACAACACACGAATGGGGGCACCACCAGCCACCGGCTGGAACCTTCTCACACTTCACCACCCAACCCACGCCAGACAGACAACAAAAAACAAGGGCACCATAGACCAAAGCAAACATCCAGCAATATATTCCCAGATCAAAACATCATACAAGCTTCTCCCGACACAGAAGCCTTACTCACACAACCATAAACAAAACACTCAGGCCTGTCAGCCGAGGATACACCACATCCCCAATCACCACGAACCTCTCGCCTGCCTGCTGTACCAAACACACCAGAATGAACCTGGCCACTCTCGCTCCAGAAGGCGCCCACACCAGCTAACCCTCGAGTCCTCTGCGGCAATAAACGTCCAATTAGCTAGAGGAAGAAAACATTGAAGCAGTGTAGAGATTGAATAGGTTAGTTCAAGCCTTAATAATTACTACCTGCAGCTAACTAAAGTAAAGAATGTTTTATGCCAAATGTATTGTTCTTTTCCTAGAAGGCAAAAGACAACAGTTAATCGAGGGACTATCAAGTAGTATACTGAGCCTATGCTAAGTCAAAGATGTCGGTTCAACACTAATAAATCTAACATAATTATGTAGTGGCAGACTCTTGATATTGCTTAGTGTTTTGGTTTAATATTTTAAGCACAACGACGACCATCCTAGATTAGACAAGCATTTCTCTTGGTGCCTTTCTATCCTTCTTGTTCTTTTTTTTTTTTTGGAACAAGGCTCTCTTCAAGAGTATGTTTGCGCATCCGCGGTATGGCTATTCCTTGCTACACAAGGCATTGGTCTGGGAAAGGTATAGACCTCCCTCGCCTACCATGAATAACAAGGCAATAGGCCACAAACATATACACTTTTCTTTTATTTTTGTCATGCCAATTTTTGTTATGGAATGTTTATTAGATTGTCCCTAAGCAATGTCCTTGTAGTAAGGGCAAGATATCACTGATGGTCCTATGATTAATTTAGTCTCTTTGTCCTAGGTTTGGAACTCTACCTTTAGCACAAAACACTAATTACTTTGTATTGCTAAACGGGTAAAAACAATTACGGTCAAACTTACACTATCAAGTCTAAAGCTAGTAAAATGCTATCCCTACTCTAGACCAAAGGAGATGCATATTGCCATGCTTAGTAAAGTGAAATTTATAAACAATCAAGCAACAAGAAAAATACAGAAAACACTAGAGATTCGCATGAGTTCACCTGTTTCTGTTAAAGCGTTGGTTGGTGAAGAATCGTTTGCACTTGATTGTATGACTGTTAGTTGCGGTACTGAAGCGGAAGATGTAGTTTGGTGCTTGTATCTGTTTTATTTTGACAAAACAAACTAAAGAGAAAGAAAATTAAGAAAGATAAAAAATAAGAAACATTGGTGCTAAACACCGGATTTGGCCGAGGGGAAAAACCCAATGGGAAAAAGTGCCCTGGCTTCTAGTTCTTAATAAGAGAGTACAAGTGCTAGTCTTGCACTGGGGGTGGATGTATGTCTGCATTCTCAGGTGGGTGGACATCAATATCTTCATGATGTAAAGATAACCCAGAACGTAATCCTACCCATGGAGAAGATGGCAAGGGAAGAAGTGCATCTTCACTAACATATGGTATGGGCACAGTAGGGAGGCTAAAGAGGCACCTATGGTTTTGAAACCGTTCTAAAGACTCACTCACATTGAGCCAAAACTGACATGTAGATTCCTCGGGAAGAAGAACCTGCAAAATTTGAGGGGTTATCAAACGAAGGGTGTCCTCGCGCCATGTTTGAGCTCTTTCCTCTTCCGAGAGTCTTTGTTGGTTGGGTCCACATTGCGGCATCATAATTGCCCAGAGATTATGTCGTTGAGGTGTGACCCCCATGATCTGCTGCATTATACTAGTGCCATAGTGACGAAAATATGTGCGACACTGCCAACATATATGGGAAGCATTCCCCAATACCATACGAGCACAGTCGCGATAGTGTGGAAATGGATGATGTTGCTGGTAGTATAACTCCACAAATTGTCCTCCACAGCAATCCTCACCCACTAGGGCATAAAAATATCGGGAGTGTGTCTGAAAAGGTGCAATGCTGTGGCCCCCTTGATGGTCAGGGTGAGTGCTATCTAGGTCCAAAGATGGACTGCATGTGTCCAGCCAAGTCTCCATTTGGTTATTCTACACAACACATAAGGGAGTGTTCAGATTTTTTTTATTTAATGCAAGTTGAACGAAGAATGCTAGTATGTACAGGCATGACGAAAATAGAGCTAATAGATTCGATAGATGAATTGCCAAAAAGTAGCTTCTGTAGCATGATAGCTTTTTCAAGAATGAGTTTGTTTTTTGGATGTAACATTATGCAAACTATTTTTGGGGTGTTGACGTAAGGCACAGGTTCCTTTTTGTTGGACTCTTTTTGGTACCCATTTCAGAGTACGTGCAAGAGTTTGAAGTTTAGTCGGAGGTGAGATTTTAGCAATAGGCATAGGAAATGCATTGGGACAAATAGGATGAGGTGTGAATGGAGATGTTTGAACACTTCTGAGCTTTGGCAACCATATGGCAGCTGTGTTCTTGCCATCCCATTGGGCTTCCAAAATTTTCTTGGGTCTCCAGAGTGCCTAACTCTAACACCTATGCCTGTAGACTTATGGCTGGTAATGTAGTTTGATTAGGGAAAGAGTAGAATACTGACGACATTCCAAATAGTAGGAGTTGTAGGAAGAACGCTCTTTCCTTGATAGTCAGGGAGTCTACTTGTGTAGGAGCCTGATTGAAAGTTCTCGGTTTTGTAAGACAAACTTTGACATTGCTTGTGTTTTGAGGAATAGGCTCTGAACTTGATTCAGTTGCAATATCCTCCTTCTGATGTGTTGCCTCTGAGATAGAAGTGAGTAAAGGTACCCACTTGCCTTTTTCTTCCCATGTCAATTTGGAGTATCCCTTCCTATTCGAGACCGTCTGATGATGTTCGATTGACGCGTCAGCTTGTGTTTCCTCCTGGACTCTTTCAAGCTTAGTAAGGCGTGGTTTCCAGTATTGATTTGGTTCTGTAAGTGAGGTGGTGTTGACTGCTTTTGTTCTTGAGAAGATTCAGGAACATAATTATGTTTTGCTGCAGTAGTCCCTGCATTCTTTTTTGGTAGCCACAAGGTAGTAGCACCCTCGTAGTAGCCTTGTGCTTGCAGAACCTTCTTTAGGATCCACCGTTGTTGAGTGGTCTTGTTGGAGGTGAAACTGTTGGCTCTGGTGAACCTCCTCTTTAGCTTTGTATTCCTTGGATGTTCCTTGGCAGCATTGGCTTGCAAGCTGCTTTAGGTAACCAGATTTGAATTCTAAGTGCTTCCCCCCTTTCGTAGCCTTGTGCATATAAGAGAGATGTTGGCACATGCCATCCCTAAGTATTGTCATTGTCATTATTCACCCAAGTCATTGGATCTCTGAGGTTGTCTCTATCACAGTAGTGATGGTTTCCACCTTTTGAAAAGATGGGAGCGCCGAAGCACTTGATCCTGTAAGGTGAGTAGAATTTACCAACAAGGTGTATTGTCGTGAGTTCCAATCCATACCGCATCTGGTGGTTCTAATCCATGATCTGCCTAAAACCACATCCACCACTGCTTGGCTCTTGTTAGCAACATAAAAAGTCACGTGCATAGATTGATCCTGAATGGACATATTAATACAGCACTTGCCTAGGGCTGGGGTTTCATCACCAGAGAAACTCTGGAAGTTCAATGATACATTGGTGAGCAATGGTTGGCCTAATGATGTCCACGCTTCATAAGACAAAACATTACAGTCGGCTCCCGAATCTTTAAGTGCAGACGCTGCAAAGATTGCTTTTTGAGTAGGGATCCTTACTTCAATATGAAAGGGATCTACAAAGTCTTCATCATCATTCAAGTGGATGGCCATGATAGCTGCCTTGCGGCGCTCTTGTGCTAGTGCTACTCTAGCCTTAGCTTCTTCTTTTGCTTGACTTTGTAACAAAGCTTGAGCTTTTTTACGTGTCTAACTAGCATGTATGCGTATCAGCATATCATCTGTTAGAGGTTCTTCATGGCGCTTCAAGCGGCTACCATTGATGAAGTTAGCCATTGGCTCTCCATCTAAGGTTTCCAACCTTACTGCACCACTCGCACTAAGCTCGTTGATCACAAATGGGCCAAGTCCTTACATTTTCAGCTTGCGTTTTTGTTTCTTCAATGTGTAAAGCAACACTAGATCACCTCTCCTGAAGCGACCTTTCTTCACATGCGTATCGTGCCAATGCTTTTGGCGTCGTTTTTCAGCATACATGCCAATGACTGCCAATAGCCTGTCTTCATCTAGCCTCTCCAATTCATCGATCCGTGAAGAGAATTCATGATCCATCCACTCAAGTTGTTTCGCAACTCGAAGTGTAGGTACAATAAATTCTATCGAAAGGATAGCATCCAATCCAAAAACTAGATTGAAAGGTGTCGTGCCTATGGACATTTTGTAAGCAATTCGTCGGTAAGCCCATAGAACTGAGTGAAGTTTCTGTTCCCAATCTGTTCTATGTCTCTCAACAATCTTTGTAAGCGCAGTGCAAAGAGTCTTGTTTGTGCTCTCAACTTGACCATTTGCTTGCGGGTGATAAGGCGCTGACCTCTTATGGATGACCATAAAGTCTTCCAAAAGAAAGGTAATGACTTCATTGATAAAATGCACACCTTGGTCACTCACAATCTCAATAGGTAAACCGTAGCGTGTAAACACATGTTCATATAAAAACTTTGCAGTGGTCCTAGCATCGTTTTTTACTGTGGCTTTTGCTTCTACCCACTTCGTAAGATAATCTGTGGCTACAATGATATACTCAGCATGTGTATGGCATGCTGGTGGTTTAATCGGTCCCACAAAATCAATTTCCCATTTTGCAAAAGCTCTAACTCCCATAATTGGTCTCAATGGCATGTCCTCGTACTTGGTAGGAGGTTTGGCTCTTTGACATTGACCACATCATTTGACATACTCTGTTGCATCATGAAAAAGCGTAGGCCACCATAGTCCTGACCATAGTATAAGTTTGGTAGTGGTTTCTCCACAGAAATGTCCACCCCCAACTCCTGAATGTGCATGAGTCAATACGCTAAGGTAGTCACTCTCACAAACACAAGTCCGTAGGTTTCCATATTTTCCCCTTTTGTACAGCTGGCCTTCAATAATATGAAAACTTGCTGCTTCTACCTCTATGGCTCTCTTTCTATGCCTAGGCATCTTATCGTCCGTATGACCCTGCGTCAAATACTTCACAATATACGAACTCCAATTGGGTGTTGTTGAAATATAAAATAGAGTCACATGAGGAATGCTTTTCCTTTGTTGACAAATTTTACAATTCCGTACGTACTCTTCTGTATTAGCATGAAGTGTTGGCCACCAATATCCTTCCCACAAAACTCTTTTAACCGTATCCTTTCCAGAGACATGTCTGTCTCCTAAGCTCACGTGGACATATGAGATAATCTCATCATATTGATCAGGGTCAGGGCATAGACGAAGTATTCCATCTTTTCCTAATTTATACAATCGTCCAGAAAGAAGCTTATAAGGAGCACAATGCTCTAAGGTCATTATCTTTTCATTGGTGGGACTAATGGAGTTAACAAATCCTGTCGTTAACACTTGAATGATGGGTTCTGCCCATCTTGGTGCTATCTCAACCAAGAATAGAGTAGCGTCAGGAATATCATCATCTATACCAATGGGTGCTTCTCCTGAAGTTATCCTAGAAAGATTATTAGCCCCGCTGATGCATTTTTTCCTTCTTTACCGCTACTTCAAATTCAAATTCAAGTAGAATAACAAACCAGCGTACAATCCTTCTGGTTGCACATGGCTTGTTCACAAGGTAAAGCAAAGCTTGATGGTCTACGAAGAATGTAAATTTGTTGGCCAAAAGGTAATGCCGAAACTTCTTCACAGCATAGATCATAGCTAAGCCTTCTCTTTCCGTGGTGGTGTAATTCTTTTTAGCACTATTCAACTGGCGGCTAGCATATGAGACTGGAAAGTCCATTTTGTTCTCGCCTGGTTGAGCTAAAATACAGCCAATTGCAAAAGCCGAAGCATCTATATGTACGTGGAATAAATTATCCCAATCCGGCGACCTGAGAATAGGTGCCGTCACTAATGCTTTCTTCAGCTTTTCAAAGGCTTCTTCACAATCCTCTGTCCATTCAAAAGGAGTAAAAAAAAAGCCGTGCTATTTCATCGTACATGTAGATAAATCTACGATAGTAGCCGCAATGACCCATGAAAGACCATGCTGCTTTTAGCATTCTCTTTCGTTCTTGCACTAGAGCTTTACGCTCCACTCTCGTCATGGTGCTTTGTTCAGTCTTGACTGAATGCACTGAAGCCTTAGATTTTAGCTTCAGTTTACGTTTCCTCTTCTTCTTTGGGTTGTCACTCTCCTTCTCGTTTAGCTTTTGCACTAATTGAAAGCCGTATCTCCATTTCATCTCGTCTTTGATGCAATCATCAGCTCCCAAGTAGTGCAAGTACTCGTTCTTACCTACAAAGGTTGGAGGTGGAATAAAGTCTTCTTTATCCACATCTTCTCTTTCTTTTTGTTGCTGTTGTATCTTTTCCTTGACCTCCTATTTGCGAAACTTCCAGTGACTCTTGCAAAACTTACGTTTCGGTTTGTCACTAGGAATACTCAGCAAGAACCTCTCTGCACTTTAACAACAATCTTATCTTCTCTAACTCTGATTCAGGGACTATGGCATCGTCATCAGAATCCTTCCCATCAGAGGATTCTAAGCATCTATCCTCATCTCCTTCGTCAGCTGAGCTGTACTCAAGAGGGGATACTTCCTCTACAGATACCATATCTCCTAGCAATAATGATTTGTTTGCTTCATACCTAGGGACTTCTTGAGGTTCCTCTGCATAGATCGGTCTTAGCATTATTACGGGAATAATGTCATACCCATCTGGATCATAGAACTGTGTTTGCCTTGGCAATGCACAAGTGTCTATGGTAGCTAAAACATGGTTCCATTCTAAGGGATCTATCAAGTTTTCAGGAAAAGGTATAGGGATATACGCCTCATCCGTCACACTTCTATCTATGGTAACATTTCTAGGTTGCAAGTCTCGACAAGATGCTCCACAGATCCATAGATCAGCTCTTCCTTCAGACATAGTTGCTCCCGATGCTTCTGAAGAAGCGGAATCAAACTCATCCACAGGAGAGTGCGTCACATCTCGATAAGCATGGTTTTTCAGATTCACCCTCGTGGTTACATTTTCATGTCTGAGGTACAAGTAATTGTAACCCCAGTCTTGAATCATTTTGAATTGGCACATGAATGGCCTTCCTAGGATCACTTCGTAATTTGTGTTCTTGCCAAAGTCTACAATAGCAAAGGTATGTCCGTACTCAATGCCACATGACTTGACTATAACGTTCTCAAGCAATCCTATGGGACTCTCTAGATTTTCGTCTGCCAATTGCAAACTCATCCTTGTACTTCTAACTACAGGTTTTTCCCACATTTCCCATACAGTTTTTGTTGCTATACTCACCCCTGCTCCGCTATCTAGAATAGCTATAGATTCAATCTTGTTGATCTCCACAGGAAGCGTAGTATTTCCTTCGTCGTCTTCACAATGCTTGCCAACTTTGTTCACAGGAACCAGAATTGTTTGCTTAAGCATTAGCTCAAAAGCCTTTGCCTTCAACAACTCCTTAACCTGGATGTTCTGGTTCCACAAACCTTGCTCAGTTAATTGTGTAGCCTAGAGGTGCTCTATCAAGATCTGAGAAAAAGTTTGCGATCTTAACGAGATACCGCTGTTGTGGATCCCTAAAGATCTCAGCTCCTTGAGCATTCGTGTAGACATATTGAAGTCTCACATTGAGTGGTAACCCCATGGTGTCAGCTTCAAATGGATTAAAAGATCTGTGGGTGTCCTATTTGGGGCTAAGGGATGACTATTTGCCCTAGATTGTCCATAGACAATGAGCTAGTTGTCCTGGAAAGGGTATCAGATTTGGATTCGAAAAAGGTTTCAGCAATATCTACCAAATTTCCTACCGATTGGGTCCCACTTTCCTGCGTAGGTACTCTTGCGTAGGTACTCTAGAAGGTGCCCTAGACCCTATGGCAGTGTCTATATGGCGTCCCAACCGCAAGTGCATAAGGTCAAATTTTAAGGTTTTTTTTATTATTTTTTTAATTTTTTTCAAAAAAATCAAAAAATTTTCAAGTTGCCTCAAAATTTGCCAGAACCCATTTTGAACCCCCTCAAACACATTAGGCCAAAAAAATAGCGTATTTTTTCAGATCGAAAATTGCCTAAAATTTACCAATTTCCCATACAGACACTATGGGAAAATGGTTCCAGGACCGAAATTTCGACGATGGGTGTTTTCTAACTCCTCTCGAAAAGTTAGATAACCTCGCAAATTTTTGCAGCAAAAAAATGAAAAATTATCCAGATTTTTTTTTTTGCACCCCTTTATCCAGTGGCGGTCTTTACGGTGCGGTGCGCTGTTCACGCACAACCACCTTCTTTTATTATTATTATTTTTTTCTTTTTTGAAGTGCGTGTGCAGTGAACTCAATGCATGTGCAGCTATTAGATTTACAGCGAATTCAATGCATGTGCAGTGAACTCAATGCATGTGCAGCTCTGAGATTTGCAGCAAATTCGAAATGTTCAATCTTCATGTGTGTGTACAGATTTCAATTTCTCTATACAAGTGTAGGTTTAACAGAGAACTAAAATGCAGAAAATTAAAGATGCAGAAAACTAAACTAAGCTAAGAACAGAAAATAAAACGAACATGCAAAAAATTGAAACTGTTAAAATTAACCTCAGACGGCAAAAATTAACATTGTCAAGCGGTTCTCTCTACTGTGCAATATAGTGCTCATGGAGTACTACCGATCAACAAATGTGTTAAGAAACACAATGTCAATCCGAGGACTCGACCCGATTAGTGCATGAAGGCTTATCCCATGAGGGAGAGATCACATACACAAACCACACGATTCAACCATTCAACACCTCAATCAATCTCTCAATCCCTTAAATCCACTACACTAATCAAGAGAACAAGCAATGCATGGCAATCTCTTAATCCCATTCAAACATTGATTAAATCTTAGCTTTCTCTAATGCCTGCAATCCCATAAGCGTGCATCTACTACCCCACAAGCTTAAGCAAGCATAGAATGTAACATTCACAAACCCACAAGCTCATAGAGAGAGTCTATCCATGAATAACTCATTGCCAATGAAGTGGCAAGAGCTTGCATCAATGGAGACTACACACACACACACTACAAGCATGCAGCATACACAAGAGAAAGAAAGAAGCATTCAACTAATCATAGATTAATCTACTTCAATGATGCTAAAATAGATTAAGAGAAAGAAGTGGAGCTATACTCATTGGAGCTTGATGCTCATTAGAGTACAATAGAGAGAGAGTTAGAGAGTTGCCATAGCTTGAGAGCTCAAGAGCTTCACTCAATAGCTTATAGAATGGCCAAAAAACGTGCACTTTCTTTAGCTAACATCTCTTTTGTAGAGATGTCACTAACCCTAACCCTAGGCCTCTTTCACACATGGGCGGACAACCCCATAAGTGAGCCTTGCTTAATACACTTAGAACTCTCATTTAGAATCCACATTGGCCTAAAACGATTTACATTGCACTTCGGCACAAAAATATGAAAAAATTATGTGCGTCTTTAAAAGGATTTATTTTTATTTTCAAAAGTATTATTTTCAATGAAATTGAATTTATGCATAGATAGATGCATAAAAGGATTTATTTTCGAAAGTATTATTTTCATTGAAATTGAATTTATGCATAGATAGATGCATAAAAGGATTATTTTTATTTTGAAAGTATTATTTTCATTGAAATTGAATTTATGCGTAGATAGACACATAAAAGATTTATTTTTATTTTAAAAGTGTTATTCTTATTAAAATGGAATTTATGCATAGTAAAATGCATAAAAGATTTATTTTTAATTCGAAAGTGTTATTTTCCTTAAAATTGAACTTATGCCTAAATAGATGTATAAAAGGATTTTTATAAAAGTGTTATTCCTACTAAAGTTGTCTTTATGCATAAATGGATACGTAAAGAAATCTTATATCAAAAATAATAATTCTCTTGTATTCTATAAATAGATATGAGGATGTGAAACGAATCAGATAGATGAAAATGAACGAGAAATAGATGGAGATGTATGTATGTGAAAGAATGGATGTAAGAATGTGGATGTGTGAATGTGGATATGGATGTAGATATGGAATGTGGATGTGGATGTCTGAATGTGAATGTGGATGTGTAAATGTGGATATGGATGTGGATATGGATGTAAGAATGTGGATGTATGTGAATGTGAATGTTGATGTGTAAATGTGGATATGGATGTAAGGATGTGGATGTATGTGAATGTGAATGTGGATGTGTGAATGTGGATATGGATGTATGGATGTGGATGTATGAATGTGAACACGGTTGTGAATGTATGATATAGATGTATGGATGTGAATGTGGATGTGGATGTGGATGTATGGATGTATATGCGGACGTGGATGAATGAATGTGGATGTGAAAATGGATGTATGAATGTGAATGTGGATGTGGATGTATGAATGTGGAATGTGGATATGGATGTATGAATGTGGAATATGGATATGGATATATGGATGTGAATGTGAATGTGGATGTACGAATGTAGATGTGGATGTGGACGTATGAATGTGGATGTGAAAATGGATGTATGAATGTAAATGTGGATGTGGATGTATGAATGTGGATGTGGATGTGGATGTATGAATGAGGATGTGAAAATGAATGTATGGATGTGGATGTGAATGCAAATGTATGAATGAGGATGTGTATGTGGAATAATGAATGCAAATATGAATGTGAATGGATATGAAGTCGAGATGAGCGAATGGATGAGATGAGATGTCATGTGAATCAGAATGTGAATGAATAATATAAGATCTGAACGAATGAAATGTAATGAGAAATGGATGTGATGAGACGTAATGTAAATTAAGAAAGATAGGAATGGATGTTATGTGAAGTGAATGAATCCGACGTGATGGGATGGAAAATGATGTATCTGGTCAAGAATGGATACACATATGATTTGGATTTGGATTAAGTAATATGGATTGATGTGGAACAATCTGGAAGGATGTGAGTTCATTATAGAAATTGTATTTGTAAACTATTTGTAAATGACTGTTTTATGTCAAGAATGTTGGGGAAGCATTTTGACCGTCTTGTGATTGTCGTGGAGACCTAACTGATAAAGTTGCAACTGCTGAATGGAGAGTCAATGGAGGACATCTCGCGTAGCAAGGTCGGTCGAGGTCTTGACTAGCCTCGGTTCGATTTAAATGGTGAGCTTCCTGTGCGGTGGATGAGGGACCAAGGAAGCAGCCTATGAGTGAAGCGCTAGGTGACCTGCGAAGGATCCTAGAGGGTGCTGACCATACGGTGCTCGGGCTCTGGGTCGTCGAAGATACCCACACGTGCATCGTGGAAGATGTTAGAATAAGGAGTAAGAGTTGTTTTCTGAAACCGGGCATGGATCTGGTTAATTGACCTTGCTAGTCTTCACCGGATGAGTCCATGGCTCTTTTATATGGATCTATTGGTTGATCTTGCTGATCTTCCACGGAGAGTCCATTTTGTTATGTGAATACATTGCCAGTTACTATGAGCTAGGAACTATCGAAAAGGCCCCTGAGTGAACAGGTGGTGAGCGTTTTGGTTGCCAATGATGCCATAAGTACACCGATGAATGAATGATTGAAAATATGGATTCAAACATAGATTTTGAGGATAGTGATCAGTGACATAATGGTTTCATTAAAGGATTGTTTTAAAGTTAGTTAATGTTGAGAAAAAGGCAATTTCATATTGGGTGTGTAAGTGGTGTGACTAGTTTTATGTTTGCATGAACTTCCGGCTAGGGGGCCTGGGAACTCTTTTCCCTGGTACCCAAGACAAAACCTAACCAAATTCTAAATTGGATCCCATCACTACAGTGGTTGGGCGGTTGGCTAACCCATGGGACTGGATGGGGTTAGGCTAGACTGATGGATCCGTAAAATTAGACTCCTTTCTGTTATATTACGTTAGATGAAGCAAATCCCGGATAGTAATTGTTCTATGGATAGGAATCAATGGCTGTGCCTCTTGACAAGGGAAAAAAGCGTTGGTCTCTATGATCCAAGTGCAATCTGTCACTTGTTCTGTCTATGATCCAAGTGCAATCTGTCACTTGTTCTGACTATGGAACTTACGAGTTTGGTTAGATCAATTCAATTAATTAAGGCTTTTGACTACGTTAGGGAAAAAGTTATCCTGGTGGAATCGCCTGTGCTTTCCGGGCAAGGGAAGTTTTTCTAAGTTCGGTTTTGGAAGAACCGAGGAATTAGTCACCTGTTCGGATATCCGTGGGCGAGGCCCTGAGTGTAGGACCCTGCCCCACACAAGATGTGCTGCTTCCGCTGCTAGCACCCAGAATCCGTTGCACAGTGGGGACGGGGATCTTACAATCAGTGTACTTTCGTCGCAACTCAGTGGAGATCTCCTTTTCTTTTAAAGCCCTCTCCTCTGCACTTAGACCTTTTGTCACTTCAACTACTTTGGTCCTTACTTCCTTTTGAAACTCAACCTACAAAATTTTGGGGAAATCCTTGCATACCATACTTTCTAATCCTCTCATAATAAGAAAGAGCCCAAATATATATCTACCTGGTAAACAAGCTGGGCCAAATCCTCTCTAGCCAATGGTGGATACCATGGGGGTGAAGTCTTTGATTCAAGCTTCTTTTTGGATTCCAAGGTTTTAGCCACATTAGCAGGTTGCTCTTGTAAATAGGATTTAATGTCACACTCACAAATATTTGCAGCATTGACCAATGTATCCTTCAGATTTGTGACTATGACTGCATGCTCATTCAAGCTTCCAAAAAAAATAAAAAAATAATACAGATGCATTTAATGAGAAGGATCACATGCGCATTGTGTTTTGAGAGGAACTTACTCATTCATGCGAAGAAAGCCAGCAAGCAAGGAGACTTCACTGAGTCTAGTTGGATCAACAACAGTGCTAAAGACCCTCAAATGCCATTCTTTATCATCTTTATATTTCTCTGTAAAATGAGCTCCATCCAAGCCACTGTGCGATGGTTCCCCTCCCACACATAGAACATTTTATTGGAAAGAAAAGACAACCCCTTCTTGGTTCTCAACTCATTCTCAAACTCTTTATCTATAGCCTGCCAGTGGGCATCCCATGAAGCCCTCATCTCACTTGTCATCGGAATCGCAACACCCAAAGGGGAGACAACAGAGACAATGAAAATACCCTTCTTTGGATAGTAAGTTTCACCCTCTAAGGCTATTTTGAGTAGTGAAGTGTCACTTCTCAAACCTGGAACCCTAGGGTATGGAAACATCCTACAAAGGGGAATGGGTGGGCACCTTGAAACATCTAAAACCCTGCATTTAGCTAATACATCTCCACCTTTCATAATTTCCACCACCTCATTTTCCCCTTGCTCTTCTTTCTCACTACACATGGACTGCATAGTGCTACTAGCGGGTTGAGACAATACTTGTTCTTTATGTCTTCTTTTAGAAACCTAGGAAGACATTAATCAAACACAAAACAAACAACATTTGAAACATAGAACTTAGAAACTAGCAAACTCAATATAAGCAACATAAAATATTCCCTAGAAAAAGCATACAAACAAGAACCTGGATAGGAGAGAAATCATTGCCGCCTCTCTCATCTGCTGTAGGACTAGATGCACACACTTCTTTCTCCTTGCTCGTTGGCTGAATTATAAATCATTAGTTCACAGAGAAATATTAAGAAATCAAAGCTGCAACAATTGAATGTAAAATCTTACTGCAAGAGACCTGAACTCCCTATGTTTTTTTGCTTGTTGTCTCTTTCGTGGAGGCATGATTATTCTCTAACATTTCAGAAAATTGAGATCATGGCCACAAAATGGTCATGAGGTAATCAAGATCATGGTCATTGTGGCAAGCATCCTAAACTCCTCTACTCAATCCTATTAAATTTACCTATCATAAGATTGGTGGCAAGGGGCTAAGGTCTCATTGTCTATGGCCTTAGCAACTTGCGACCAAGGGCAAGAAAGCCCATACACTGGCGTATG
Source organism: Cibotium barometz (assembly GCF_041138505.1). Classification (NCBI taxonomy): domain Eukaryota; kingdom Viridiplantae; phylum Streptophyta; class Polypodiopsida; order Cyatheales; family Cibotiaceae; genus Cibotium; species Cibotium barometz. The sequence continues at coordinate 26,451,245 of NC_141064.1, read as the reverse complement.
GGCTTTCTTGCCCTTGGTGGCAATAAGGAAACCATGCCCTTAGTATTTTGTGCTTGGCCAATGCATAAATTTGCAAGTAAAATCAAAACTAGACATTGAATATCCGCATGGTTTTTGTTGCTAGTAAATAGATGAGGCAACCCACAATGAGTATGAACATCAAACTCTTCACTTACATCAACAAGAGAGAGATGCAAGTGAGGCTCCATAAGGATAGCTATTGACTTGCACTTTTCTATACCAAACCTTACATGCATAATATACGTGATGCAAGCGAGGCTCAAACCAAGCACACGGTCTTAGCTCCTTCCTACCACCAAGGGCAAGAAAGCCCATACGCTGGCGTATGGGCTTTCTTGCCCTTGGTGGGGCTTATTGCCACCAAGGGCAAGAAAGCACATACGCCAGCGTATGGGCTTTCTTGCCCTCACACTGCTACGCCGGCTACACACTCATGCCCTCGGCTTCATATTCCACCCACACATGCACTCACCCTTCACACCTTGTTCCCACAAAAGCCCATGGATGCCCTCTACTGGACACGCACACACACAGGCACACCCACGGCTGCTTCTTATCCCATACTCAAAACACACAACACACTCAACCCTTGCCTTATAATATTGTGCCCTCACACTACGGCACCAAGCCAAACACACGCACACTCCTTGGTTGATTACTCAGAACACCCCTGCGCACTCGCAACCCTCTGATGATGGACCCCCATGCTACACACTCACACAACCACTCACTCCTTGGTTGATTACTGAGACAATGAGACCTTAGCCCCTTGCCACCAAGGGCAAGAAAGCCTATATGCCAGCATATGGGCTTTCTTGCCCTTGGTGGCAAGGGGCTAAGGGGAGTGCATAACACGGAGAAGAAGGGGCCGCAGCTCACCTAACAGCATAGAAGAAGGGGCCGCGGCAGTGCAGAAGGGGTTCGCGGAAGAGGAAGCCGGTTTTTCTAAAATCCAGCCGGTAAAATTTCATGTAAATGCCGGTTTTGTCGAGCAGCATTGCAGCAACAACCGGGGTGCAAAGACAAACGAAGAGGGAAACAATCAGGCCCTGCAACAACTGAGAAAAGAGAAAGCAGAGGTTTGGCGGAGGCAAAAGAAGAAGAGCAGAGCAAAGAGGTGTTGGCGGGAGACGACCCCGCAGTTTTGAGAATATGCCATGCGATGAGGTATGCGTGTAAGAGCAATAGGGGTCCTCTTGCCACCATGTGAAAGAATGCTTTTAGTTAGTGGGTTGGGCGAATATATTCAATAAATGCATCGTACTCATTAATCAGCTATTTGAAAAGGATATATATAGAGTTAGAGTGAGAGCTATGGATAGAGATTGGTATATATTATGTATTATTTATATATGTATTTATTTTTATTTATATATTATGCATTGAAATGCTATGAATTGATTGTACAAGTGTATATTAGTGGAGATATAGTCATTAAATGCATCGTAATCATTCTTCAGTTATTTGAAAAAGACATATACTAGTGGTGTAAATATTCGGTTTTAAATGCAATCATATCTGGAAGATATCAGTACTACTCATATCTCGAAAAGGGAGAATGATTTTGGCCTTCTTGATATATTTTTAGACATTTGTCAATGGTGCACGCCATTGATATTCTTTGCTTTGGCTCTTTGAAAATTTTATCCGTCCGTTTTGATTCAGAAGATGTTATTTTGACAGAGAGAGAGCTTCAAGATTACTTCCCCTTAGGTAATAATAACTTATCAATGGAGAATCAAAGCAGTGTAGTGCCTAGGATAAAGCTAGCTGATGGTGTTTATGCATTTAAACTTACTGCAACAATGCCAAGGGAATGCATTGTGTCTACTTTATCTCTACATTCCAATGATGTTGTACATGGTAGAGATGATGGTGGGTATATATTCTCATCAGTAAAAAATCCCTCTTTTTCCTATTTGGGAACTCCATCAATCCTTGAACCCTGTCTATCTAGTTTAGGGACACCCATATAAAATAAAGTTCTCAGTATCTTGTCTCTGATTAGACGATTGCTTGTTAACGACACTCTTCTCAATGCTTTAATGAATGCATCTAAAGTTAGGAAAGTTGATGAGCTTCCATCACAGTACGATGGGGATATTGTTTTTGAGCTCCCTATTGCACCACAAGGTAAGCCAATGGCTGGGATGGAGCAAAGATATGATGGTCATGTGTGGGTGGAGTATAACACATGTACAAAGGAATGTTTTGATGGTGTTGTTAGGCATAGTTCTTGTGGGGGGCATCTAAGATGTTGTAATGTGGAGTGCCCATATTATGAGCGGACGAAGGGAAGCAATCAATCTCAATGGAAGGGAAAACTTAAACAGGTGCCCAAAAATGGGTTTTTAAGTTCTGAAACCGGCACTTTAGTTTGTCGACATTGCTCTACTTTACTAGAATGCTTGGCCTTGTGTGTCTTCTATTTATTATTGCTACCCTACAGATAGAACTACTACAACAAGATGTGTCATACATCGAGGTAGTCACAGGCATCCAGTGGTGGCAGTTGGGGTGTCGAAAACAAATGAGACTTTTGTGTATACTTTGGTGCAAGATAGAGCTTCCCATGACCTTTATGCAAAGTGTAAAAAGGTTGAGACAGGTGTAGCTCAAGATATAATTATGGACATGCTCTTTGATGACACTGATATCACTCCTGATATGGGAGATTTGGGGGTCGAGTAGCTTCTGGAAAGAGTCACACCTCTTGTACAAAGAAAAAGGTTAGGTCTAAACTTTGTTTACATTTTTTTGAAACTCACATGTTGCAATGGTTGACTTTTGGTATTTGATTAGGATTCAGAGATCCATGGATTTTGCCCGTCAAAATGTGAAGGGATCGGTTCTTGGGCTCAAAGCATTACTGGCAAACAAATAGGCGATACCCTTTCTTTCATAGCCTCTTATTTCCAAACGAGCTGGCAAGCAATGTGGAGCCTCATGTATTTAAGATGTCCTCTCTGTGGGTCCTAGAAGTGGGATCCACTTGGTTAATCAAATGAGGTCGGGTGGACCATTAGAGAAACAATTTGTCCACTTTGATCATGTGCACAGGACAAGTGGCTAGACCACAATGAGTGCACATGTTTATCACCCTTATGTCAGAGAATTGCTTACAATTGCAGTAGGTGAGTTCAAGGTGGAGAATACAAATGCACAGGTTTTATTTTGGACTTTGATGAATGAAAGGTTGCAGCAATGTGGATTTGAGAGTGCAGAGTTTGCAGGTTTCATGGGGCTGATGAGGCACAAGCAAATTGGCTTGCAGTGCGTACTGTTTTCAATAAAGGTAAAAGGAATGTGATGATGTTCAAGGAACGCTCGTGTTCTTTTCACTGGGAGAAAAGAGTACACTGGAACATACACGAGTTTGTATCAAACCACAATTTCAAGAAGAGCATAAGGATTTGTGTCAACGGTGGAGAGATGCACCAAGTGAAGTGTCAGCAGCATCAGCAAAGGACAAACTTGTTACATTTTGGAGTTTGGGACATGCGCATGAGACAGAGCTACATTCATTAGAGACATGGTTATCTTGGTGGGAGGTGCGGGGATTTCACTGGGCAAAATGGGTATTGACACAAGGGGGTGGAGGTCCATTTGTGCCTACGGTTAATCTCTCAGAGTCTAAGCATGCATCCATGCGAGTAGCTTTGAGATACGCTCAACAAGTTAGCTTGTTCTCTGCTTCAGTTGTGCAGACCTTGCCGTGTCAGTCTTGCAAAGTGCCCATTATAAGGCCTACTTGACAGGAAGACATGAGGGGTCTGGGAGTTTAAATCAAATTAAGAAAAGATTTATGTCCGGAGACGAAGGGGTTCGAGCAAAAAAAAAATCTTTTGGACCTTGCATCAACAGTGTTGGAGGAACACGATAGTGTTGCTCTAGATGTTCAGAGGACAGTCCTGAAAAGTGTGATGCGCAAGAGAAGAAAAATGGATGCAAAAATTATACTTGATACAGATAGTCATCGGCCAGAATATGAGAACGTTACTATTCATGTTCCAAGACCAAAAGGGGTGCTTCATGCATTCATGGGATCCCAAAAGAGAGTGAGGTTGATGTGAAAGAATGGGCTATCCGGAGAACACCACCCAAATGTCAATCTACATGCTGGGGTATTTTGGAAGGGAGAGCCAAACGCTGTGGAGCTTTCGTTCTTGACAAGAAGGAAGGGCCACTAAAGGGTATTCCTGCACCTTGCTTCAAAGGACGTCGACAGTATAAGGATAAGGAGAGTTGGCAGATGTTCTACTTTTGTCCATCGAGTGTAATTCATTCAGCTAGAGTGGATGAGCAGATTCAGAAGTCTTGTGGGCCAGCTCCTCTTCTTTGGAAGGTTGCTAGAGGCACATGTTTGTCTACGGAAGAGACAACCAAACTCATCAACGCGGGTTTTATTTTGGAGGGTGTAAAACACAGTGTTTCCACTATTCAGACAACACCATGCAATGTTCGCCCAATGAGCAGAGGTGATGGCCGCATTGTAAGATGGAAGGAGAAGATAAGCAAGGCAAGCCAAGATTGCATTAACAGAGCACTTATAATGGAAGGAGAGGTAGTGCGTGAGACAGTTGTCAGTCAAGCAGAGTCACAGATTTTTTGGATTTCAACAACTGATTCAAAGAAATCTGGAATCTCCTTTGCGGTTAATGTATGCAAATTTCCAAGGTGCTCTTGTCCAGAGTTTTCTTTGAGGGATCTGAAAAAAGAGTCGTACGTGCCATGTGAGCATATATATTTTGTGTTCATTAGGGTGTTTGGTTTGCAACCTGCAATACACAAATTTATGCACCAAGCTGCAATTACAAAGTTAGAGCTTAGTCAAGCACTCTCGGGACACCGCAGTATTCCTTCTACTAGTGTTATATAAAAGGAATGTATAAGGGATGTTTGGCATTTGGTTGGATTTTTTGATCCATTGCGGAAATGCAAAAATTGCAGGGAAGCAAGAAATTATGTAAAGCAAGAAATTAGGTTTGCACCATAGATAAGTCAGTAACTTTTGGGACATCTGTAATTTCTTCTTCTAGTGTCTTATAGATGGTTATATGTTGTCATTCCTTTTTTGGTTCATTAAAAACAGAGTCGCATTTTGAATGATGTTTGTGCTTTCTTGATTGAGACAATATAAGTTTCTTTTGCTAATGTCAATAAGTTGTTGCTATGTTGTAAGTTATTGTTGTGTTGTTCTTGTGAGGGAGAATTCCATTACTAGGCTTGTGTATGCACTTTCTTTGAGAATCTAAAACTTTAAGATATGACTATGAGTTCTAAATGACAATGTCAAAACAGCTTGCTCGGTCTCTTGCCGCTTGGTTTGGGTCCTCGCTCGATTTTTCTATGCTCGGTTTTTGGTAATCTTCCTTCACCCTAGGACCAAGCTACCATGAGCAAATCTACATCATCTCTGTTAAAAGCTTGGCCTAAGGCCAAGCTACATTCAACAAAGCAACACCATCTTCTGCAAGTAGATCCCTAGGGCCAAGCTACCAGTAAAGATGATGTTGATTTGTTCATGGTAGCTTGGCCCTAGGTCCAAGCTAGATCCCCTTGTGTGTGGTAGCTAGATTCTCCTATGTTCCCTAGAGCCATTCTCTCAAGATTTCATGGTAGAATGGCCCTTGGGCCCATCTATGCATTTGCATGGCAAGAGTGACCTATGAAAGAGAATCTAGCTTGGCCTTACCTATGGCCAAGCTACTATGAACAAATCTACATCCTCCTTAGTCCCTTAGGCCCATCTATGCAAGCTACCAACAAATCTACATCATCTACCTAGTGCTGCTTTGTTGATGTAGCAAGCTACTAGCAAAGAGGATGTAGATTTATTCATGGTTTCTCGGCCCTAGGGCCAAGCTAGATTCTCTTGTGTGTAATAGTTAGATTGTCTTGCAAGGGTCAATCTACCAAGAATGAATCTACATCCTCTTTTTGCTAATTGCTTGGTCCTAGGGCCAAGCTAAATTCTCATATGTGTGGTAACTAGATTCTCCTGTGTTCCCTAGAGCCATTCTCTCAAGATTTCATGGTAGAATGGCCATTGAGCCCATCTATCCATGTGCATGGCAAGAGTGACACTTGTTGCAAGATAATCTAGCTTGGCCCTAGGGCAAAGCTACGTTGTAGGAGAATCTAGCTTCACCCTAGGGCTAAGCTACCATGAGCAAATCTACATAATCTTTGTTGATAGCTTGGCCCTAGGGCCAAGCTACAATCAACAAAGCAACACCATCTTCTGCAAGTAGATTCGCCCTAGGGCCAAGCTACCAGTAAAGATGATCTTGATTTGTTCATGGTAGCTTGGCCCGAGGTCCCAGCTAGATTCTCTTATGTGTGGTAGCTAGATTCTCCTGTGTTCCCTAGATCCATTCTCTCAAGATTGCATGGTAGAATGGCCCTTGGGCCCATCTATGCATTTGCATGGCAAGAGTGCTCTATGTAAGAGAATCTAGCTTGGCCTTACCTATGGCCAAGCTACCATGAACAAATCTACATCGTCTTTAGGCCCTTACCCCCTTAGGCCCATCTATATTGGCCTTTCCTAGAGCCATTCCCTCAAGCTTACTTGGTATAATGGCCCTTGGGCCCATCTATGCATGTGCATGGAAAGAGTTACCCTTGTAAGAGAATCTTTATTGGTATCTTGGCCCTAGGGCCAAGCTTCCATGAACAAATCTACATCCTCTTGATTATGTATATTTTTTCATGGTAGCTTGGCCCTAGGCCAAACTACCATAACTTGTGTTCCCTAGAGCCATTCTCTACTCCCTTGTATCTCAATGTACTTTAGAATGGCCCTAGGAAACACAAGATAATCTAGGGTGACCCTTGCAAGAGAATCTAAATTGGCCCAGGGCCAAGCTACCAAGAACAATTTAACATCCTCTTTGTTGGTAGCTTGGTGCTAGGGCCATGCTACCATTACTAGACATTAGGACTTGTTTGGGGTCTTCTTGGGCCCTTTAATTTGCCCCAAGCCTAATGACAGTCATTAAGGAATGGTGCAATGGGAGAAGGCCATGTGGAGAAAAATGTTGGGTTTCCCTGCCCCTAATATGTAGGGGTCAAACTTGAATCATACGTTTTTTTTTAAAGAAATTGGACTGAAAATGCAAAATCTTTCAATAAAATCAAATTTCCCACCTTTTTTAATAAAGACAGCTCAAACTGGCATAAATGACTCCACCTCAAAAAGTGCGCTAGGGCCAGAAATGCCCCCCCATCATTATCCCTCATTTAAAGCTACTTTTCCCTCTCCCCACTCCCTCTTCCTCTCTCTAAAACTAGCAATTCGGTTTTGAGTCTCTCTCTAACTAAAAGAATCTTTTTTGGCCTCCTCCCTCCCCATTCTACCTTCCCCTTCCCTCCTAAAGTTAGATCTATCTTTCTGTGCCTTCTTGGCTATGGAAAGCTTGGAAAACAGTCCACTTTTCCCCCCATCAAGTCCATCCTCTCTTGCTTGCACACATTCTTCACTCTCCTCTTGCTAGCTTATACACATTCTTGACTCCTCTTGCCAGCTTATATGCTCTGCTAGCATTAGGTTGCAGAGATCTTCTTGGCTATGGAAAGCTTGGAAAACAGTCCTTTTTTTCCCATCAAGTCCATCCTCTCTTGCTTGTACACATTCTTCACTCTCCTCTTGCTAGCTTATACACATTCTTGACTCGTCTTGCCAGCTTATATGCTCTGCTAGCATTAGGTTGCAGAGATCTTCTCACACACCTACAACTTCATAGCATTTAGCTTAGTCGGTTAGCCAAGCACAATGAGTCGCCGACCTCGTTTAAGAGTGGAGTCCTTTAGCAGCAGCAACGAACAAGATGACACTGGCTTGTGGGTTACAAGCACCTTTGCAAAAGGAATGTGGGTGACGATGCGTCCAAGCACAAGGGGAGCCCACAAAGTCTCTCGCAGATACATAGGGTTAAAGTCACACCATTGGAAGGGTCGCATAGTGGATCTCAAGCAGGGGGCTGACGGAAGTAAGCAGGTGATGATCCAACACGTCTACAAGGCATCGCAACTCCGTGTTGACAATGCCAATCACAAACGCTTTCCTGCAAATTGTAAGTTTTATTTGTGCTTCTTGTTTTATGGGCTGCACTGAGACATGCTAATATCATTTCATGTTACGAAAGCTTGATTTTTTCAAGTGTGTTCTTGTAATGTTCTGTGCAGACATCTTTCCGTCGACATTTGTGGAATGGGAGCCTTTAGAGGCCCTTTCTGGAACCTTTGAGGCGCACCACTTTGAAATCGGCAAGCTACTATATACTGGTTGTTCAACATCAGAGCTTTTAGAGCGCTTAGTTTTCTTCTTTCATGCAGAGTATATTGTACCCACGTCAAGAGATGGTTCTGGGACTCTACGGAGGCTCCCTACACCAAGTCTCACGGACCATGATTGGCCAAAGCCCGACAATACTTTGGTTGCACTAACCAGACGTCGGATTGAGATTGATGTGTGCAATGCAATGAAGTGCACCTATGGGTCACATCGTGCGACTCTCACGTTCTTCATGCCTTTACATTTGTTTGTGTTTTTGTTCAAGGAGGCTGATGTTCACCGGACTCCTACAATGTGGATTGCAAAGGGAGGCACAGTAATGAGTGCCTTTTTGCCACCTTCGTGGGATTTGAAGGTTATTCAACATCAAGGTGACAAGATAAAGTGCATGGTGGTGTCGGAGAAGATGGTCGTTCGGTACCAGCTTGGAAAGCAACAACTCTCTATTATCTTTCCTTACAGACGTTGGAAGCTGACTGGAGGCGAATGGCAAGCACTCGATTCGGACATCAACGATGCAGAACAGCTTGATGTACATGTTAGCACGCAAGCTGATGTGTGGGATATCGTAGTAAATGCTGATTGGAATATGGCGAACCTAAGGGAGTACTTAGGCCTGCAAGGTGACTTTTCATTTGTGATTGATAACACACCTCTACGTAAGAGGAAAGAGGCATCTTACTTTTGTAAAAGCATTCCCTTCCCCAGATGTATCCATATCAAGCAAGCTATGTAACAGATTTTGAGAGATTAATTCAAAACAATTTTGGCTACTCGTAATTTGCGTTCAATTTTGTGCACTTTTAAGTTTTGTCGCGTGTTTTTATTTTTTTGGAGGTTTTAAGTGAGTTTTTAAACATAAAAAAAGTTTTAAAGACCTCTTTATAAGTCACTTTTGGCCACTTTGAGTTCATCTCCTCACTCTCGGCATCTTTGCGGTCCCCTCGCCTTCTTCGCTACTCAAGCATGGCCACCCCCGCCCAAGCTCTCCTATCTCAATTGCACAAGCTTGACCTCGGTCACTTGATCGAGAAGCTTGCACCCATCTTTCAGACATCTATTGACATGGAAGGCACCGCCGAACTCCATAATGACGTGTTTGGGGCGTTCACTAGCTACATGGACACATACATGGCTGAATATTGTGTCAACTTTGAAGACGAGGAGGGAACTTGGGTGCCTGTGGATCTTATCAAGCATACCTACAAAGCGGACAAAAATTTCAGGTTCAGGCTTGCAAGATTCCTCAAAGGCCTTAGTAGCGCATATCTAAGGGAGGAGGAAGAAGATAACCTGGTAGGTCTTGGAATGGGCAACATCGGCACAAGTTTTTTGAGGTGGGACATGACTCTTGCCCTCCTGATCTTGGAGGGAACAGAGAAAAGCAAGGGAAAGAGGAAGGCCACTCCTCCAAAGAAAGCCACACCTTATCTCTTGATCAAGGAAGCTGACCCAAAGGAGGAGATTGTCACCCCAGTGCAAGAAGCATCTCTTGCACTTGTGATTCTGGCGGAAGAGCCGCAAGTTGAGGCTGTGAAACGGGACATCGAAGGGGACGATGTCATGGATGAAGTTCCAGAGCTCGAAGTGCGAACTCTACACCCCATCATAGTAGAAGGTGTAGAGTTCTTATTTTTGGATGACATCGCCCATGTCCTTGGGCTGCACCAGGATGAAACTCTCTCAGTCATTGCTATGTACGCGGGCATGCGAGACACACAACAGCCGTCCAAAGATGATGACATCCGCATTGACTTCAGTTCCGCAGATGTCACAAAGGTGCTTGCGCTCCCGAAAAATCATGCCTCAATAGAGTCCCTTGTGGCAGAGACTCTTGTACAAATATCCCAGTGCAAGGATTTCTACGAGAGTGTGCCAGAAACTAGCTTTGCCCCTCACAAGCCGCTTGCCATTTCGGATTCCGTCAGCCTCGGGAGCATCAATATTAGTGATGCAGACCTTGCGGATCATGATGATGCCACTGAGGTAGTACACCCAATTTCTTCCCTTCTTAATTTGTAATTTTTTGAAGTCAACTCATTCTTCTATCTACTTTGTAGACCGCAAGAGAAATGGATTGGTTCACAAGCCGAAAGGGTGGAGCACGAAAGGAGGTGGAGGGGAAAGATGCTGCGCTATGGCACTACATCCCGAGCTTCAATGCCGAGATGCTTCGCGTAATTCACAACGACTTTTCAAATGATGCACAAGCTGAATTTTTGAAGTGCAGAGCCCTAAGCGCCATCCTGTCTGAAGCCCCTATAGCCCAAAATGCCCATAAATGTATTCTTGTAAATAGGGAAGCAGCTATCTATAGCTTTGGTGATAAAAGTGCAGGGTCTTTCCTAGGATTTTGTGGCCTTAGCCTTGGACAAGGCATCACTGATGCCAAAGAGATAGCCAAACGCATTGGTGACAAACCATCAGTAAAGACTCTCACCCACGAGGCTTTCACCAAGCTCATCAAGCGAGTTGGCTAGATCCAATGTACTCATTTGCCTTCTGTGAAAATCAAACAATTAATGACATCAAGATGTTTTTCGAGCTGATTTTAAGTTTTATCTTCTTGATGTGTTTATATGTTGTTGTCGTGTCCTGTCATGATGTTTCAATCAATTTTTGTGAACGCTCGTCTGCTTGTTGATGCAGCACAAAAAGATAATGTGTGGTATGTGGATTCAGGCGCTTTGAATCACATGATGAGTCATGGGGCGTAATTCAAGGAGATGAAAAACCCGGAAAGACCAGGTTTTGTGGAAACAGGGGATGACACTGCTCATCCAATTGCCCACATTGGAGATGTGCCATTGTCTATGCAGGATGGCAAAGTGAAGTACCTTGCAGATGTACTTCATGTACCAAACATAACAAAGAATCTGGTTTCAGTTGGCCAGATGATTGAGTAGGGTTTGCAGGTTAGGTTTAACCCTGATGGGTGTTATGTCGAAGACTTTAAAGACAAGTGCAGGTTGGTTGCAAAAGGCAACAGAGTGGGCAGAATGTTTACGTTGGATGTAGACATGCCTGAAATGAGTGCTGCAACGTTTGCAAATGGTTCAGGAGTTGTTGCAGACACAGACATATGGCATAAAAGGATTGGTCATGTGAATGTGCAGAGATTGAAGTCTATGCAGACAAAAGGAATTGTGACAGGGCTGCCAAAATTTAAAGTGGAAGGTATGCAGAAAATATGTGAAGCATGCCAATTTGGGAAGCAAACAAAGCATGTGTTTCCACGTAACAGATATGTGAGCAGAAATGCACTAGATGTTGTGCATTCAGATGTATGGGGTCCTACAAAGACCATATCTATGGGAGGTTGCAGGTACTATGTGACTTTCATTGATGACCACACAAGGAAAGTGTGGGTATATTTCATGAAGGAGAAGAGTGAGGTGTTCACTCACTTTCAGAATTTCAGAGTTTTGGTTGAAAAGCAAACAGGGAAATATGTAAAGTGCCTAAGGTCAGATGGAGGGGGAGAGTACTTCTCCAATGAGTTCTCTGAATTCTTGAAGAAGAATGGTATTCGGAGACAGTTCACATGCAGATATACTCCGCAACAAAATGGAGTTGCTGAGCGGAAAAACAGGCACATTGCTGAGATTGCACGAGCATTGATGGAAGAGAAGAATATGCCGCATTGCTATTGGGCTGAGGCTGTTTCTACAGCAGTATACATCATGAACAGGACTCCAACTGCAGCCATACATGATGTAACTCCAGAGGAGAGGTTTACTGGCAGAAAACCAGATTTGTCTCATCTGAAAGTCTTTGGATGCATTGCATATGTGCATGTACCAGATGAGCTGAGAACTAAGCTGGATCCGAAAGCTGAAAAATGTGTATTTATTGGATATTCCCTTAAGCAAAAGGGATACAGGTGTTATAACCCTGTTACACGTGAGTTGAGGGTAAGCAGGGATGTTGTCTTTGATGAGATGAGCAGCTGGTATGCTGCTGAAAAAGAAGCTATTGGGGCTGATGTGAGTGGAAGTGTGGTTGCACAGAATGCAGGTCAGCAATCACAGTCTTTGAGTGGACCAGGAGAGTCCTCATCTAGTGGGTCTGTTGATAGACCATGGAGTGGCAGGTTGCGTCATAATACTAGTCCTGCAAATGTGATTAGTACATCACGTAAAGGAAAAGAGAAAGTGGTTGAGCCCCTTGGTATGCCTGACATTTCTGCAGGGCATTCTCATGTTGATGGAGAGTCTAGTGGCTCAGATATGAGCCTTGATGAGGAGCTTGGGATCCCAACTATGAGAACACCTGGTGTAAAGAAGGCTATGGAAGCCATGAATGAAAAGCTGCGAAGATCAGGGAGAGTGAAGAACCCTGTGCAGAGATTTACATATGACGGTTATGTGGCACATCACTATGCATATATGGCAAAGGTTGTGCAGGTTGTAGAGCCCACATGCATTGATGAGGCTGTTGGAAATGTGTGTTGGGAGAAAGCTATGGATGAGGAGATGGATGCACTATATGGAAATGAAACTTGGGATTTAGTGCAATTGCCAGAAGGCAAGAAAGCCATTGGATGCAAGTGGGTGTACAAAGTTAAACATAACAGTGATGGAAGCATAAACAGGTACAAGGCTAGATTGGTAGCCAAAGGATATGCGCAGCCATATGGGATTGATTATGAGGAAACTTTCAGCCCAGTTGCCAAGATGGCAACGGTGAGAGTTGTGATAGCAGTGGCTGCGTCAAAGCAATGGTCTTTACATCAGATGGATGTAAAGAATGCATTCTTGCATGGGGATTTGCAAGAAGAGGTGTATATGTTGCAGCCACCTGGGTATGAGGATGTGGGTCACCCCGAGCATGTTTGCAGGTTGAAGAAAGCCTTGTATGGCTTAAAGCAAGCACCAAGAGCATGGTCTGATAAGATTTCTGAATATCTTGTCACTATTGGCTTTCATGTAGCCAATGCAGATTTCTCATTGTATGTGAGACATGGTGATAGAGGGGTTGTGCTTGTTGTCATCTATGTAGATGACTTGATCATTACGGGGGACCATGATGCAGAGATCTTTGATGTAAAGATCTTGCTTAGACAGAAGTTCGAGATGAAGGATCTGGGGGAGCTCAGATATTTCTTGGGCATTGAGGTGATTAGGTCACCACATGGTATTGGATTACTGCAGAGACAGTATGGCTTGGACATGTTGTCCAAGTATGGTATGACAGGCTGTAAGCCTATTTCTGTGCCATTGGATCAGAATGGCAAGTTGAGTGCAGATTCAGGAGAAATCTTGGAGGATCCTACTATGTACAGACGCATAGTAGGAAGTTTGATCTACATGACGATCACCAGACCAGATTTGAGCTATGCTGTTGGGTTGGTGAGTCAGTTTATGCAGGTTCCACGGAAACCGCATTTGGATGCAGTGAGACGCATACTGAGGTATGTGAAGTCTACTTTGCATTGTGGACTATTCTATGAGACTGGGACAGAGATATGTGTACATGGGTACACAGATGCTGATTGGGCTGGTAATATCTCAGACAGAAGATCTACCAGTGGATTCATGTTTTCTTTGGGGAGTGCTGCTGTGACTTGGAGCAGCAAGAAGCAGCCTACGGTTGCTCTATCGAGTACAGAGGCCGAGTACAGAGGAGCTGCTATGGCAGCATGTGAGGTAGCTTGGTTGAGAAAGCTACTTGCAGATTTGGGTCTATCAGTGGATAGACAAGTTGTAATTTTCTGTGACAACATTAGCAGTATACAGTTGGCCAGGAACCCAGTCTTTCATGCTCGTACGAAGCACATAGAGGTCCACTACCACTTCGTCAGAGAGAAGGTCTTGGCAGGCGACCTTGACCTTGTTTATGTTAGCACAGAGGATCAGGTAGCTGACATCTTCACCAAAGCATTGGGTACAGAGAAGCTCCGCAGATTCAGGGCTTCGCTTGGTGTACATGAGATGGAGTTGAGCTCGAGGGGGAGTGTTGAGATATCGAGCTCGTCTAGTGAGGCGGTGGCCACTGATGACCCGCCTGGGGGATAGGCCCCACATTTACACCACTGGCATGGTTGGTGAGATCTTGGGTGATATGCGGCCAGTGGGATGACAGGCTATGTGACAGCCACTCTAGAGACTGGCATAGTTATAGCGCCAGCTCATTTAGTCGGGTTCACACTATAGAGAACCCGTGTATGTATTGGTTGAGTACCTTTCATATTGTGTGTACTCTTATTCTTGTATATGGTGTGTTGAGTGTTGAGTAGAGAAGAAGAAGATTTTCAGCCTCTCACCTTGTGTGTTCTGTATTAGGGTTTTGTGAGTGTGTGTGTGTGCTTGCAAGAGCTCAAGCTCTCTTCCCCCCTGCATCTTTTCAGGCCCTAGGGCCAATCTAGATTATCTTGTTTTTTGTAGAGCCATTCTATACTCCCTTGTATTTCGATGTACTTAAGAATGGCCCTAAGAAACACAAGATAATCTAGAGTGACCCTTGGAAGAGAATTTAGATTTGCCAAGGGCTAAGCTACCAAGAACAATTTAACATCCTCTTTGTTGGTATCTTGGCCCCAAGGCCAAGCTACCATCACTAGAGTAACACCATCTTTGCTCGAAGATTGGCCTTACGACCAAGCTACCAACATACATGATGTAGATTTTTACATGGTACCTTGGCCCTAGGGCCAACCTAGATTCTCTTGTGTGCAATTGCTTTTTTTCTTCCCTAGAGCCATTCTCTTAAGATCGCAAGGGAGAATAGCCCTTGGGCTCATCTCTACATGTGCATGGCAAGAGTGACCCTTGCAAAAGAGAATATAGCTTGGCCCTACGGCCAAGCTACCATGAACAAATCTACACCCTCTTTGCTGGTAGCTTGGCCCTAGGGCCAAGCCACCATCAAGGAAGCAACACCATCTTTGCTGGTAGAATGGCCCTAGGGCCAAGCTGCTATCATGGCCCTTGGTTCATGATAGCTTTTCCATAAGACCAGGATAGATTCTCTTATGTGTGGTGGCTAGATTCTCTTATGTGTGGTGGCTAGATTCTCTTGTGTTCCCTAGAACCATTCTCTCAAGATTTCATGGTATAATGGCCCTTGGGGCCATCTATGCATGTGCATGGCAAGAGTGACCCTTGCAAGAGAATCTAGGGACAACCTACCTTACAAGAGAATCTGGCTAGCTTGGCCCTAGGGCCAAGCTACCAATAATAAATCTACATCCTCTTTGCTGATAGCTTGACCCTAGGGCCAAGCTACCATCAAGAAAGCAATACCTTCTTTGTTGATAGATTGGCCCTAGGGCCAAGCTACTAATAACAATGATGTAGGTTTGTTCATGGTAGGCTTGCCTTACGGCCAAGTTGTATTCTTGTATGTGTGGTAGCTAGATTTTCTTGTGTTCCCTAGAGCCATTCTCTCTAGATTGCATGGTATAATGGCCCTTAGGCCCATCTATGCATGTGCATGGCAAGAGTGACCCTTGCAAAATAATCTAGCTTGGCCCTGGGGCCAAGCTACCAAGAATAAATCTACATCCTCTTTGTTGATATCTTGGCCATAGGGCCAAACTACCATCAGGAAAGCAACACCATCTTTTCTCTAGTAGCGTAGTCCTAGGGACCCAAGCTACCAGAAAATATGATGTGCATTTGTTCATGGTAGCTTGGCTGTAGGGCCAAGGTAGAATCTCTTGTGTGTGGTAGTAGCTAGATTCTCCTGTGTTCTCTAGAGGCACTATTTCAAGATTGCATGGTAGAATGGCCCTTGGGACCATCTATGCTTGTGCATGGCAAGAGTGACCCTTGTAGAAGAATATAGCTTGGATCTAGGGCCAAGATACCATGAAAAAATCTACATCCTCTTTGCTGGTAGCTTGGCCCTAGGGACAAGCTCCACCAACAAGTCTACATCAACTACCTAGTGTTGCTTTGTTGATGGTAGCTGGGCCCTAGGGCTAAGCTTCTAGCAAAGAGGATGTATATTTGTTCATGGTAGCTTGGCCCTAAGGCCAAGCTAGATTCTCTTGTGTGTAGTAGTTAGATTCTCTCGCAAGGGTCAAGCTACCAAGAATAAATCTACATCCTCTGCTGATAGCTTCGCCCTAGTTCTAACCTAGATTCTCATATGTGTGGTAGCTAGATTATCCTATGTTCCCTAGAGCCATTCTCTAAGATTTCATGGTAGAATGGCGATTGAGCCCATCTATACATGTGCATTGCAAGAGTGATGCTTGTTGCAAGGTAATCTAGCTTGTGAATCATCAGACACAAAATCAAGGGATGAACCCACAAGTCAATCAAATTGGGGTAGATCAGAACAGGAGACCCCCAGGCAATCCAAGAAGGAATTAGAATCAAAATCAAAATAATAATCAGGGCCAAAATCAGAATCAGGGCCAGTGTTAACTAATGAATCAGGCTGCAAACCATTGGGGTGGTCAGCAAAGGAATTTCAACAATAATAGAAACTTTAACAACAATTACAACCAAAACAGAAATGTGAATAATCTCACCGGCAACTACTGTGGAGGGCTATTAAGATATAGGCCTTGGAGCCTTAGTGAACAAGGGTGTAGAAGGTGTGATATAGGCCTTGGAGCCTTAGTGAACAAGGGTGTAGAAGGTGTGTGGGTGTGAATGGTCCTAAGGGTTAGGTGGTGTTAGAATTCGTGGTTCTCATGCTAGATCAAGTATGTGGAGGAGAGGGACTCACAAAATACAAGAAAATATCTTGCTTATTAAGTTGCTTAATTACAACTAGGCTTCTTGCTCCATACAAAATGCCTCCTAGCTTCACCTTTAAATAGGTGAGCTAGTGGACCTTAAGTCCATCCACACACACACCCTTCTCCTACCCTTTTACATGACCTTAGTCTTTTAATAGGTGAGCTAGTGGACCTTAAGTCCATTCACACACACACACCCTTCTCCTACCCTTTTACATGACCTTAGTCTTTTAATAGGTGGCTCCCTTAGGACCATTCACACCCACACACCTTCTACACCCTTGTTCACTAAGGCTCCAAGGCCTATATCTTAATAAGGGCAAGGCCATAAATAGGGTCCACGGTGTGAGTTGTGGTGCAAACATAGAAATGAGAGAGGAATTATGATGGACCTCAGGAAGGGAATCAGAATCAACAAAATCAAGCTCCTGCTCAGTTGAATGTTATACTCATTGAAGAAGTGATGGATACAAGCTGTCAGGGAGGAGACATGAAACATAAGTAGACAATGCATCGAAATTGTGATTGTTCTGAGTGCATAGTAATTGAAGAGGTCTAGGATAAGGAAACAACTAGTTTACTAGCAATTACAAGATCAAAGAATCAAGATAACAAAAAGTTACGTGAAAAAGACAGGAAAGAACAGGAGCCCATCAAATGGGTAGATCAGAAAAATGTAAGAATAGGTGTTGTTCAAGAGTTAAACAAAATGCAGGGAGGAGAAAAAGAACACCCTGTAATACTAGTGTTGCCTCTTGTTGATGTGAAGGATTTGCCAATATACAAGAAAACCACAATGGAAGTGAAACACTCTGAAGGGATGGAAGATGAAGATGTGCTGCAGGCCTTAATGAAGGCCTAATTAAATTTAACAGTGGAGCAAGTTTTGAATCTAGTTCCAGCATTTAAAGCTAAGCTAATGACAAATTGGAAGCAAGTAATGCTATGACTATTGATCAAGAAAGTCAACAAGAGAAGGGTCAAGCTGAGGGAGAAGATGTGGACTACAGGGTCCCTATCCTAGATGTGCAGTTTGCCAAGTATCATATCAAAGGAGCACTGCTTGATGGGGGCTCAAGAGTGAATATCTTGCCAGAATCTATCTATAGAAGATTGGGCATCACAGAATATGAGGATGCTCCATTTCAAGTGAAGATGGCTGACCAAAGGAGGGTATAGCCAATAGGGATTGTCAGAAATCAGAAAATACAGGTTGTAGGTTTGGAGTTTTTAGTACCTTTTGTCGTGCTGAAATTGGAAGGATCTGAGAATCACTACCCAATGATTCTAGGGAGACCATGGCTAAGGGTAACAAAGGTCAAACAGGATTGGGGTGCGGATCAGGTAACTATAAAGAGGGGGGAGAAAAAAGGTCAAATTGGATATGACTTCCAAAAAGACAATCCCCAAAGCTTTTAGATCTATTTGAGACTATTTTGATCGATCCTACCAACCACAGCCACCTGCACGTCCTCTTGGACTTAATCTTCCTCTGCCTCTAGCACCACGATAAGTGTAAAATGCTTGATCCCTTGCATTTCATTTGTGCTAGATGAGGAGCCTATTCCAAGTTTCATCTCTTCCACAATAAGCAATGAAATCAGCTCATCAAAGTCTAGGGAGTCTCCACCTCTAACCTTGATAGAGGTTTCAAATGTCTTGTACTGTTTATGCAAGCCATTCAATGTAATGGCTACCAAGTCATCATCATCCATAGGAGCACCAATAGATGCTAGCGCATTAGCACATTCTTTGATCTCATGCACATAATCATTTACACTTCTATTGCTTCGAGTCACACCATGAATCTTCTACTTCAATTGCATCTTCTTTGGTGATGTAGTCATATATCATACAACTTTACCAAAGTATCCCATGCATCCTTGGGATTTTGTGTCCTATAGAAGAAATCCATATGTCATACCTATTTTTGAAGTAGATGTGGAAAATATTGTTCAGAAGTATGCTGTTGCAAAAGGACAGAAATTAGAGAAAGCAGAGATTCAGAAGGATCAAGAGTTAGATGAAAAGATGTAGGAAGAGCTGACAGGAGATCAGGAGGATGGATTACAGGAATATGCAAAAAGGAGGGCATTCAGGCTGTTATCCAAGCTGAAATAGCCTATGAAGACCATTTGTCTGAGTTATCAAGAGTGAAAGAAGATGATTTACAGGATTTTAATCTTGGCACAGAACAGGAGCCCAAATGTGTGAAAATCAATATTAACCTGACAGGACAGTTCAGGGATGACCTGCAAAATTTATTGTGGGAATTTAAAGATATCTTTGCATGGCATTACACAAACATGAAGGGGGTTGATCCATAGTTTTGCCAACATAAGATTAATTCAAAGAAGGATGCAAAACCTATAGTGTAGCAGAGATACAGGATGAACCCAAATTTTTCTAAACAGGTAAAGGAGGAGATTGATCAGTTTGTTGAAGGTGGGTTTCATTTACCCTATGCATGAGGTTACATGGTTGTCACTTATTGTCATAGTGCCTAAGAAGAATGGGAGAATCAGAATTTGTGTTGATTACAGGAAGCTGAATGCAACAACTATAACTGATCCATTTCCATTACTATTCTGTGACACATTGTTAGACTCAGTTGGTTGGTCATGAGATATATAACTTCTTGGATGGGTGATACTCATGGCACCAGAGGACAGGAACAAGACAACTTTTATCATTGAATGGGGAGCTTTTGCTAACTAGCAATGTTATGTCCTTTGGGTTGAATAACGCACCCCCTACTTTTCAGAAGTGGGTTCAAAAGGTGTTTGCCCCTTTTCTTACCACTTTCATGAGGGTGTTTCTTGATGATTTCAGTGTCTTTGGCAAGATTGTAGATCATATCTATCAGCTCAGGCTATGTTTTGAAAAATGCAAGATGGCTAGATTAGCATTGAACCCTGCAAAGTGTACATTTGCAGTGAGCAGGGGGATTCTTCTAGGCCATGTGATTTCAAAAGAGGAGATGCAAATTGATGGAAACAAGGTTTCAGCAATTTAGAATGCCACGCAACCCAAAACAGTTAAACAACTGGCTAGGTTCATAGGTCAAGTGAAATGGCACAACAGATTCTTAAGATATTTATCACATGTTTGTCAACCTCTGTCAAAGCTTACCAAGAAGTGTGTATCATTTGTATGGGGAAAGGAACAAGAAGAGTCATTCAAAAACCTGAAAAAGATGATGGTAGCACCAATACTTCAACCACCAGATTGGAGTTTAGACTTTCATGTGTTTGTAGATGCTTCACATGTGGTAGTAGGGGTTGTACTTATGCAAGAGAAAACCAAAGGATGGTTCAGGCCAATATATTATGTAAGTAGAGTGCTAGCAATAGCAGAGAGAAATTACACACTGACGGAAAGAGAAGCTCTTGGAATGATATATGCTTTAAAGAAGTTCAAGCATTATTTGCTAGCTTCCAAAGTAATTTTCCATGTGGATCATCAAGCTCTTTTGTATATGGTGAATAAACCTGAATTGTCAAGAAGAATGGGAGTTTGATTATTCAGTAATTCATACTCTAGGAAGGGGTCACATGGTGGCTGACTATCTCAACAGATTGGAAACAGGAGAAAGAGTAGACGAAATTTCAGATGAGTTTCCTGATTCTGAAATTTTTCAAGTGCAGTCTATAGAAGTGGAAAACTGGTATGATCAGATGCTGGTGTTCTTGATAGATGGCCTATTCCTAGAATCAATAAGCAAGGATAAAAGAAAGAATTTGGCTTTGAAAAGTAAGTCATTCTTGATTATTACAGGAGTACTGTACAGGAGGGGCATTGATTAGGTAATCAAGAGGTGTGTTCCTGACTTTGAACTATCCATTGTACTGAAGGAAGCTCATGAAGGCATTGCAGGGGGTCATTTTCTGGTGAAATTACAGGAAGAAAAGTTTTTCAAGTAGGATTATGGTGGCCTTCTTTACTCAAAGATGCGCATGAGTTTGCAAGACAGTGTGTTCTTTGTCAGAGAGAAGGAAGACCAACTCAGGCAGACAGAATGCCACATCAACTTGTGTTGCCATTGGAGCCTTTTCAGAAGTGGGGCATGGACTTTGTAGGGCCAATTAAACCTGCAGCAAGTTTGACAGGGAACAAGTACATCCTAGTAGCTACTACAGACTATTGCACTAAATGGGTAGAAGTGGTGGCTCTAAGGGACAGTAAAGCATCAAGTGTGGCTAAGTTTTTGTATAAAAACATCATGACAAGATTTGGCTATCCAATAGAATTGGTGTCTGATCAAGGAGGTCACTTTCTTAATAAAGTGATAAAGAAGTTGACCACACAACATCTTATAATTCACAAGAAGTCAAGAGTTTATTATCCTGTTGCTAATGGACAAGCAGAAAGTTCAAACAAAATCATTTTAAGGATTTTGAAGAAAATTGTGTCAGATCACAGGAGAGACTGGGATCAAAAATTGTATTCATCTCTTTGGGCATTTCAGGACAGCTTTCAAAGTAACAATAGGTTTAATTCCTTTCAAGTTGGTATATGGTTTAGAGGCAATGGTGCCTATGGAGTTCCTAGTGCCAAGCTTGAGGGTGGCAGGCTGAGAACAAATTATTTCCTGAAGAATCTTTGGAATTCAAGTTGGAGAAATTGCTGGAATTGGAACAGTACAGGATTCAGTCATGTTACATTTTAGAAATAATACAAAAAAGAAGACAAGCATGGGTGAAAGAGATAGCTGCTACGTTTGTGGACCTTTCAAAATCTACAAGCATGGCGAGAGGAAGCCCACGCATGAAGGAGATAGCTATGAAAGAGGATACTTTTTATGCGGTATCAGAGGATGAAGGAGACTCTGTTGAAGAGGTACGACATGAGATTTCAGCTAATTTTCTCGATTCAAAGGTGCGCCTTGACTTCTTAAATTCTGTAAAGAACATAATATGGCTGCAAATAATGGGTTTGTTGGAGTTTTCTTCTCTACCATGGGACACATGGGGAGAAAATGAGAATGCAAACAAGCAATTTAGATTTCTCCAAAACAGTGAAGGGTTTATTACACTAGGGGTGTGTTCTTGTCAGTACAGTTGGTGTCATACGTTTTTGAGCTACCTATGGAGGGATTGCAGCGTTTTGATAAGCCATCATTAAAGGTCATGGAGAGGAAGTTTGGAATGCCTAAGACAGTCAGAAAATATTTTGTCCTTAAGCAGGTACAAGATCCTATCAAAAGAGTACAGATGGAATGGTTTTTAGAAAACGTATTGCTGATCAGAATACACGTCTGATAAAAATTATGCTTGCATTCATACAGCACAGAAAGGTAAGCAGGTGGGATGGGCTCACATTTTTCATCAGAAGATTTTGGCAGAATTCAAGGAAACAGATAGAAGAAAGGTGGATAAAAGTTCAAGGCTTGGACCTGTGTTGGTAGCAATATTTAGCAGGGTTAAGCATTTGGAACTGTTATATGGGGACAAGTATGTGTCAAAAATCAAGCCATTTGCTAGTAGTGGGAAATGCAACAGTGGCCAATTGGATGATGAGCCACCAACTGTGAAAAGCAAGGTGTTAAGGATGGAGAATATGAGCAATGTTGAGTGTTTGGAGGATGATCTGAAGAGCAGGCTGGATACTCTGCATTAGATTCTATGAAGATAGCTAAGGATCATAAGTCATTGGTAGACCCATTATTCCCAGATTTGTTTCCTCAGACTGGAACAGGGTATGAAGTAAAGGAGTCACCTAGTTCTTTGCAAAAGAAGGGTATAAAGCTCAGAAGCAAGGGCAAGGCAATTAAGGGTGATGAAGAGGACGTATCAGGGAAACCTGATGTTTTAGGGTTTCAAAAACCAAGGATTTTAAAAGAAATTACAGTGGGGGAAGTAAAGCAAGCTTGGAGGTTAATGGATGATTACTTCATTCAGCAACAAACAAATACGAGAATAGACATAAGGAGGCAGAGAGTGCTGGAAAACAGAATTCAGGTGCTAGAGCAATAGTTGAGTAGCACAAGGATGTGAAGAATCAGCAAGTTATAGATCTTGAAAGCAAGGTTCAGGCTCAACATGAGTTATTTAATAAGAAGAAATAGGAATATGAGGCTGCAATTGCTAGTTGGCAAGAAAAAGCTAATGTGAAGATAAAGACAGAAATGATGGTCAGCTCACAGAGATTAAAGTGACATTTTCTGCAGAAGTGGAGAAGTTATCAAACAAAAATAATGAGTTGATGTCAGAAAATGAAATTCTGATTCAACAAATTACTGCTTTGAAGGATGTTTAGAAAGAGTTAAGAGAAATGGCCGATGATGAAGAAATCAGTATTGATGAGGTGTTTATGACCAATAAAGATGTGGATGACATGAAAACATAGTTGAAGCAGACTGGAAACTTGATTTGGACAAGAATTAAAGATAGAATATCCAACATTTTGAAGAGGCCTTGGAAAGCATTAACAAATAAACAACATAAACAAGAGGTGGATTTACTCAAATAGGAAATTGCTGAATTGGATAACAAGTACAAGATGTTGGAGAAGAAGAAAATGCCAACAAATGCTGTGCCTTTAAATTGTAAACTACCATTAGCCTTCAAGATTGTGGTGAAGAACCTGAAAGTAGCCAAAAATCCTTTAAAGTTACTAGTTTTGCAGGTAAAGGGATTTTTGAAACAAGGCAAAATCCAGAAGGGGAAGTGCTGAGTTCAAGATTGATTGATAAGAAATCAACTGGGGCAGACAATATTTTTCAAATTGAAGATGATGTTGCAGGGAACCAGTTTCAAGCAAGAGATGGATTTGCAGATCAGATGAAGGGGAAGGGGAAGCTGCTAGAGGAAAGACACATGTTGTAGATGAAGATACAGAAATGAATGATGAAGATACTTTTCACGGGTTCAGTACATCAAGGGATACTTAAGTGGGTTCAGAGTCTGCAAGTTTTTGGGGAAACACTTTTATCACCGGGTGTGCGAAGTGTAAACCTTAGAGGTTTACAGTCTTTCAAGTCTTCAAGTCTTCAAGTCTTTCATTATTACTTTTTGGTGAATACTTTTGAACCTTAGGCTATTCACCTGAGATTTCAGGAGACACATGCATTTTGCTTATTTATGCAATTATAACTGATGTGCGGATGATCAATCATAATGAACAAGCAGTTACACGTTCGTACATGATGTTAGTTATGTGTTTCTTATGTTTTCCTGATATGATAGTTTGCAGTTAACCTGATTTACTGTAATGCTATAGTATGGATTATCTATGATGATTAAGAAAGGGTTTTACTGTCTTGAATATATGATTTAATGGTGTCTAATTCAGTAGAGTTAATGGAAAAATTTACTGTTTTGATATCCTGTTGTGAGGTTGTGATGAAATACCTGTGAGATCCCAACTGCCGCCTTTGCACACCGGATTCGCGGATGGTAGCAGCGGAAGTAGCTTCCTCTTGTGCGGGGCAGGGTTTCTCACTTGGGGCCTCGCCCTTGAATGTCCACCATTTATGTTCTTAACGAATTTTTCTAACGAGGTCAAGATACTGAACTAATCTTCATCTGAATAAACCAGATAAAAGGGAAACTATTACAAACTTAACTTGAAGGGATCAACGCTTTTTTCCTAATTGAATTAGGCACAGCCGTTGATCTATTCATTAGAGAAGTCTTCAGGCTTTTATTTAACTACTCGAGTTCTAAGTGTACTCCTATTAATCAATTTTATTATTAAAACTCTACTGATTCGAGCCTAACCCCATCCGGCCCATGGGTTAGCCACCGCCCAACCATTGGAATTAGTAGAACCAGACAAGTACTCACCCACCCATAATTGAATGCCTTTCTTAACTTTTGCTTTAGAATACAGATACGCACACACTCCTCTTTATTAAACTTTATCTTTTAAAAATAATCCATTGATAAACATTGGTTACAGATGTCATAACTCAAAATTTCCATTCAATCCTTGTTTCTCAAAAAACAGTATCACTCTGGACTCTCCGTTGAGACCAGCAGGTCAGCAACGAGATCCAGTAACAGATTATAATAATTTTCTCGTCATCATACATATATATATCTTCCACGACATACGCATGGGTGTCCTAAGCATCGCGAGCCCGTGCATCACCTGGTCAAAACCCTCCAGGATCCTCCTTAGGTGTCCTGGCACTTCACTTAGGGGACCGCTTCATCGGCCCTCGCCCATCCTACCGGAAGCACACCATTTGTTACCATACCCAGGCTCGTCAAGACCTAGGCAAGTTTTTGCCGCGTGAGCCGTCCTTTGAACACTCCGCCAGTTTTTGTAACCAAACTTCCCTTAGAAAAACACACATACCAAATTCTCCCTCTAGCATTCTGGCGTAAGACAGTCCTTTAAGAAAACAGGGTTTCTATGTAAGTTTTCAGTTTTGATTTTCTTTTGAATACAATGGGTATATCTTAAATCCGTATCCCAATACTTCTAAATCACAGGTCTAAAATTCCAACAGAATTTCCTAAATTATGTAACCTTGATCCTCAGATCAAAATCAAGGGTCTTAACCTGATTTCAGATTTGGTGTGGGTGATTTGAGTGAAACTTTCCTGAACTGGTCACATCGTCTTTTCTTGAAACTGACAAAGGAGATTAAGTCTTAGTCATAGTCTAATTCAGGGTTTAAGTCTGGAAAGGTTCTCCCTGAACTAGCTTTCTCGAAGGGTAATATTTCAATTACTACTTTACTGAATTTTATTCATTGAGTATTTTGCTTAACTAAATTTAAAACTAATCATGAATTCCTATGAGGAATAAATTAATCATTTATCTAAAATTTTGACTTCAATAGTTTTTCTGAATTTTCTCATTACCATCCTAGAGAATATGAAACGGTAGAATTTTCTCTCACAGAGTATTTACTTATTCATTTACCAATATTCATGGGATTTAAACATAGGATTAAAGAGAACTCTTATTTTGATATAAAAATTCTGTATGCATCTATTTATGCATAAAATCCAACTTCTATGGAAATAATACTTTTATATAAAATAAAATCTAACTTCTATGGAAATAATACTTTTATATAAAATAAAATCCAACTTCTATGGAAATAATACTTTTATATAAAAGAAAATCCTTTTATGTACCTATTTATGTAAAAAAAATCAATTTTGATGAAAGTAACACTTTTATAATAAAAAATTATTTTATGCATCATTTTATGCAAAAGAATCAATATTGGTGAAAGTAACATTTTTATAATAAAAATTTTCTTTTATGCATCATTTTATGCATAAGAATCAATATTGATGAAAGTAACACTTTTATAATTAAAAAAATATTTCCAATATGCATCTTTCTATGCATAAAATTTAATTCTAATGAAAATCACACTTTAATAATAAAAAATATCCAATATGCATCTTTCTATGCATAAATTTTAAATCTATTGAAAATCACTCTTTTATAATAAAAAAATAACCAATATGCATCTTTCTATATGCATAGAATTTAAATCTAATGAAAATCACTCTTTTAAAATAAAAAATAACCAATATGCATCTTTCTATGCATAGAATTTAAATCTAATGAAAATCACTCTTTTATAATAAAAAATAACCAATATCCATCTTTCTATGCATAGAATATAAATCTAATGAAAATCACTCTTTTATAATAAAAATAATAATCAATATGCATCTTTCCATGCATAGAATTCAAATCTAATGAAAATCACTCTTTTATAATTAAAAAAATAACCAATATGCATCTTTCTATGCATAGAATTTAAATCTAATGAAAATCACTCTTTTATAATAAAAAAATAACCAATATGCATCTTTCTATGCATAGAATTTAAATCTAATGAAAATCACTCTTTTATATAAAAAAAAACCAATATGCATCTTTCTATGCATAGAATTTAATTCTAATGAAAATCACACTTTTATAATAATAAAAATATCCAATATGCATCTTTCTATGCATAGAATGAAAATAACACTTTTAGAATACACAAATGGTGGGGATTACTCTTTTTGAATAATAAAAGATAAAACTTATTTCACAAAATTTAAGAAAATTTTGCTATAATCTTCTTTTTATAGCTGACCATTTTTCAATTTTTTCTATCCTCAAGTTACTTAAAAATTATCCCAAATGGTTTAAAGCATTCTAAACTAATCAAATTCCACTTTTAAAAAGAGAAACAATATGAAAAGTTTAATTCTAACAATTTGATTACTTATCTAGGATAAAGAAAGGTTGAATTTAAGAATGAAGAGAGGGGGAAAGCCTTTCCAACAAGGCATAACATCATTTTTTCATTTTAAAAAGAAAAAGAAAAAGTAGGATTTCTAGCTTACTTGAATTTCTATGAGCTTTCCTTTGGAAAATATATTCTTTTATGCATACTTTTATGCATAGAATTCAATGTTTAATTCCAACAATTATCACTTAACTAGGATAAAGAAGGGTTGATTCTAAGAAGAGAGAGGGGAAAAGCCTTTCGACCATTTTTCAAATTTTTCTACTTAATTTTGTCTTAAAATTTAACTCTAATTGATTTAAAGTAATCTATACTAATCAAAATTCACTTATAAAAGAGAAAACATTATAAAAAGTTTAATTCCAACAATTATCACTTAACTAGGATAAAGAAGGGTTGATTCTAAGAAGAGAGAGAGGAAAAGCCTTTCGATCAAGGCATAGCGTCCATTATCACTTCAAACAATCATAAGAATTAGGAAAGCATAAAAATCACTAAAGAAAATTACAAGATCTCTACTTACTGGAGCTTTCCTTTGGCTTGATGGTTTGAGGGTTCTACTCTTGTTTGTAACAAGAGTGGCCATCAATCTTTGGAAGAGGGAAATGTCAAAAAACTAGTGAATTATTAATAAATTCATAGTTCTTGGCTTGGGAGGAGTAGAGTAACAGTGCATAAACACTATTATTTTTCACCAAAGGGGGAGGCTTCTATTTATAGGAAAAATTGAGCTCCTAACCAAACAAACTGATTCTAGAATTTTCCAAATCAGTTTGATCAATTTTTGATCATTTTTAGGTCAGTTGAGCTAACTTTTTGGAACTAGACTTGAATTAGGAGAGAGGAGAGATGAAATATCTCAATTTTTGAAGATTTAAAACTCAATTGCACATGTGAAGTAGGCGCCTCATTCATGAGGGGGGAATCCCCATTGTGAGGTGTCAAAAATCCATTTTTTTAGCTTTTCCTTTGGTCCTTAATCCACTCTTCATCTTATGTGAGTATTTACTTGTTTTTTGGGGGTGATTTTCTTTATTTCTTCTATTTATCTTCTTCATACATTTGGATGAATTTGATTGGCCCTTCAAAACCTTAATTTGAAATTTTTGAAAATCTGGACCCCTCTTAAATAAATTATACTTAATTTCTAATGTACCTTCTGAAAATCTTTTTGAACTTCTGTTTTGGGAGAACTTATTTTAATAAGAAGAGATATTTTTCTATCCAAAAATATTCAAAATCTAAATATTCTCTCTCTAGAATATTTTCTCTCTCTAGGCCAAAAAACAGGTAAAAACAAGATCTTTTATATTTTTGAAGAGAGAATTGATTACAGGGGAAGATGCTGGACATCTTGAGACGCTAGGGAGGAATCTTACATTCTATCCCACTTAAAAAATGCGAGATGTCCTCATCTCGCAGGTGGAGTATGATCTCTTTCATCATCTTCTTCTTCTTCAATCACTTCCAGCGTTGCTGCCTTGGAAGTGGACGGCTGATTTGGGAACAACTCTCTTTGACTTCCCCTATTATGTGTTGGAGGTCTTGCATTACTTTGGGTTGAAATTGCAGGTTGGATAGAGGGTCTACCTCTGGGATTTCCCTGATTTTGGCGGATAGAACCCTGATTACTCTACGGAAGGGGCTGGAGTCTGGAATCTTGATCCCTGATTTTGGCGGATAGAACCCTGATTACTCTACGGAAGGGGCTGGAGTCTGGAATCTTGATCCCTGATTTTCCTGCCCTGAAAACCTTGATCCAAAAGGAGTTGGGTAATCCACGCTGCGATGTCCAAACCCTTGACTGTTATAGCATTTCACTCTCTTGTTCAAGGGTGGAATTTCTGAAGTTGAAATCCAGGGGATTGAGTTTCGAAAAAAGGACACATTCTGAAACTTCTCATATCCTGGGTTTGACCCTGATATCTCTTAGACGGAGGAAGGTTGGAATCATCTTCTGGGAATAAAAACCTTTTGAAAGGTGATGGTGCTGGTTTTGGCGGGACTTTGACATCAAAGGCTTTGGCGAAATCCTTCGCCATCCGAAGTGCTTCGGCCATGGAAATAGGCTTGGTATTCTTGACTAAAGTATCCAATGGCTCGTTCATTCCCCGAATGAACCTGGCCATCAGCTGCTCTTCATCCAATTGAGGGGAATATTTAAGGAGAAGGGCAAAAGCCTGATGGTACTCTTCAATTGTCCGGCTTTCCTGCTTTAGTTCCAAGAACTCATTCATCTTAGTTTCAAGAAAGCCTAGGGGACAAAACCTCTTTCTGAGGAGGTAAGCCTTGAGATCGGTCTAGGTTTGGGTCGGTCGAGACGGTTTGTCTCGCAATGGTTTCTCCATGCCACTCTGGCTATCTCCACTATCTTCAGCCTTGCAAAGGGCCATTTTGCTCTTCTCATTGTACCCCTTGACATCGAAGTATTCTTCCATTGATTCGATCCACTTTTCCACAGTCTCGCCCAAGTTTTTCCCTTCACCCTTGAAAGGTCCAGGCTGCGAACTATGAAGAGTTTTACGAACATCCAGGTCGAGCTCTTCTTCATCAAGTTGTGGGTTAACATTTCTACCACGACGACCTCGATCCACATTCCTATCAATATGAAAATTCTTGTTTAGTCTCTTTATTTATGATTCAATCCAATTTTTTATTCAACTAATTCCGGGGTTCTCGGCTCCCCACAGAGTCAAGGGATAAATATACTCATATAGAACGTATTATTAGTTAACAATTCATTCAGAATTATCTCATTCATATCTTTAACACAATAATGGTCCATCAGACTGAATTCTTCTATCTAAACAATCCTCCATGGGGATTTCAATTTTGCAGTTTTTTAATTTATCATCCCTTAACTTGATCCACTGATCAAAAGTTAACAGTAGCAATCTGCCAGCACAATCCACTATTCTCATAGTGATTGGCGCAAGTCATTTACATCATTCCAGTTAAGAACATCATCTCAGGGACTCGTCCCATTCATCCTCATTGTGGTTTTGCTCAGCTTATTACATTTCAACCAAATTTTAGGGATCATCATTTTCAATCAGAATCCAAATCAACTCATCAGTTCTCAATCAAAATTTAAAAATCATATCAATCATATTCGAATTCAACTGGATAGCATTAATGCTTATAATTTCAAGTCTTAGATTTACTCGTATATACTGCCAGTAAAGAGCTGCAGTTATACCCTCATACCATCTGAAGACCCAATTACTAATTCATGAATTTCAATTCAATCAACAATTTGTATGAATTTCATCACACAATTCTAATCTTATGCTGCTACTTCATAAATTTTTGACATTTTTGGCTTTTTGGTTGATCCTCATTAGCTCTGATACCAACTGTAAGATCCCCGTCCCCACCGTGCAGCAACGGATTCTGGGTGCTAGCAACGGAAGTAGCACATCTTGCGTGGGGCAGGGTCCTACACTCGGGGCCTCGCCCACGGATATCCAAACAAGTGATTAATTCCTTGGTTCTTCCAAAATCGAACTTAGAAAAACTTCCCTTGCCCGGAAAGCACGGGCGATTCCACCAGGATAACTTTTTCCCTAACGTAGTCAAAAGCCTTAATTAATTGAATTGATCTAACCAAACTCGTAAGTTCCATAGTCAGAACAAGGGACAAATTGCACTTGGATCATAGAGACCAATGCTTTTTTCCCCCGTCAAGAGGCACAGCCATTGGTTCCTATCCATAGAACAATTACTATCCTGTAATCGGCAATGTATTCACATAACAAAATGGAATCGCCATGGAAGATCAGCAAGATCAACCAACATCTCCATATAAAAGAGCCATGGACTCATCCGTTGAGGACCAGCAAGGTCAATCAACCAGATCCATGCCCAGTTTTAGAAAACAACTCTTACTCCCTATTCCAATATCTTCCACGACCACGTGTGGGTATCTTCGGTGACCCAGAGCCCGAGCACCGTATGGTTAGCACCCTCTAGGATCCTTCGCAGGTCACCTAGCGCTTCACTCATAGGCCGCTTCCTTGGTCCCTCATTCACCGTACCGGAAGCTCAACATTTAAATCAAACCGAGGCTGGTCAAGACCTCGGCCGACCTTGCTACGCGAGACGTCCTCCATTGACTCTCCGTTAGCAGTTGCAACTTTATCAGTTAGGTCTCCACGACCTTAATCACAAGACGGTCAAAATGCTTCCCCAGCATTCTTGACATAAAACACTCATTTACAAACAGTTTACAAATACAGTTTCTATAATGAACTCACATCCTTCTAGATTGTTCCACATCAATCCATATTACTTAATCCAAATCCAATCATATGTGTATCCATTCTTAACCAGATACATCGTTTTCCATCCCATCACATTAGATTCATTCACTTCACATAACATCCATTCCTATCTTTCTTAATTTACATTACGTCTCATCACATCCATTTCTCATTACATTTCATTCGTTCAGATCTTATATTATTCATTCACATTCTGATTCACATGACATCTCATCTCATCCATTCGCTCATCTCGACCTCATATCCATTCACATTCATATTTGCATTCATTATTCCCCATACACATCCTCATTCATACATCCGCATTCACATCCATACATTCATTTTCACATCCTTATTCATACATCCACATCCACATTCATACATCCACATCCACATCTACATTCATACATCCATTTTCACATCCACATTAATACATCCACATCCACATCCACATTCATACGTCCACATCCACATCTACATTCGTACATCCACATTCACATTCACATCCATATATCCATATCCACATTCCACATTCATACATCCATATCCACATTCCACATTCATACATCCACATCCACATTCACATTCATACATCCATTTTCACATCCACATTCATTCATCCACATCCGTATCTACATCCATACATCCACATCCACATTCACATCCATACATCTATATCATACATTCAAAGTCGCGTTCACATTCATACATCCTGACCTTCGACAAAGACACTTACTTTCATTGGTTTTGGTTCTTCTTTAGAGCCCAAATTTAGCCATTGCAATTCATATTTACCAACACAAGAAGAATTTTGCATATAGTGCTCAAATCTCTGCTCAACCCCTTAATAGCCTTTTGATCATTTTCTTTCAACTTATGAGCTGAATCATCCAGGACTAGATCAAAACTCGTACCCGAATCTTCTATAACTGTTTGGGAGCTCTAACCAGGGTCTATAGGCTGTGTTGGAATAGTTTAAGAAAGCCCCTCATATTCTTGCACAATCTTCTCAACATCTATCTCAAAAACCTGCACTATTGTTGGATTAGCAGCCAGATAGATATCATCCTCTATCGCATTTGCAAAATTGATAGTCTGTGCTTACCAGTGGCCTATGGCATCTCTTTAGAAGAACCTTAAGTGCCAAAGAAAGTTGAATTTCATTTTTTCCAAATCTAATCATAGCGGTATCAACACCCCAGTCATGGTTAAGCTTGGCTGATCTAAACTAGGGTCTACCCAACAACATGTCATAAGAATTCTCTCCACTATCCATCTTAAGAACCACAAAATTCACTCTAAATTTAAAACCTACCACTCTTATGTCTTGATTCCTCAAAATTTCAAGTGGCTACAATCTCCTCTGATCTACCATTTCAACCTGAAATGAAGCTGCCTGCAATACCCCCAACTTATTATGCCTATAAATTACTTCAGGTAGTATATGGGCCCCCGAACCCCCATCTAAGAAAACTTCCTTCAATATTTTGCCTTTCAATTCAGCCTAGATAGTTGGTACTTTATAATCCACCCACCACATCAGTCTCTACCTGGTTTAGTAGAGTTGTCGGATCCTCTAGAGTGTGCTGAACAATTTCCTACTTAACCAGCTCTAGCTCATCCAAGGTTAGAAGCTTTGTCACCAACTGCTCCCGGAAACTAGGTATGAAATTCAGTACTTTGCTAAAAAGTTAGATAGTCGGAGACTTCAACAAAGCTTCAAAAAGCTCTAACGAACCACCCCTACCTTCCTTTATGTGGGGTTTACTCCTGCTGAAAACTTGATGAACCACTATTTCCCCCATGCACATCTTGGAACATAGGGTATCGGGAGGAGATACTACCTTTCTTTGGATCTTATTGATCTCCTTCAGAACCCCTTGCCGAACCTCATCTTGTTCCAACCAATCCAAGGGTCCCTTAACCTTTGCTTTTGCATGAGTTAATGCAAAATCTGGTGTTTCCTATGGACACTCTTCAATCTGGATACATGCTAAACAATCACAATTATAGTGATCTCCAGAAGTTATTTTAAGAGGACCCTCTACCAGATCCCCCATTGCCCCTAACACCAAAGGGCTCACTACCCCACCAGGTACAAGAGAATTAGAAAGTCCTAAACTTTCTAGATACTCACCTTCTGAATGCATTTGGGTGAAAGCATGATAAGGTGGACTAAAAACATGTGTCCTGGATAATGGTTTACAACTGGTTGTTGAAACACTTTTATGCAGAGTTACAGAATTAAAATATTTTTATTTAATCTTATTTTACATTTATTATATCTAAAAGGCACTGGATAAATTGCTAAATACATCTTATGATGATATTAAATCCACTAATATTGGTTGTCTTTAAGTGTGGTAGCTACTAATGCAACTAGTAGAAAATGTACCACTTTATCATGCTTTCACCCATTTCCAACAACATCACATTTGCTGAAGTTCGTGGTTGTTGCTGTTGATGTAAGATTACTCCTCAGCCTGATAATGAATAAGATTTTACCTTAATCCCCTGTAATCATTTCCTAATTCAAAATACAAGAAAATATTATTTTTCCTTGTTTTTACCTAGAGAGAAGAAAAATTCTAGAGAGAGATAATTCAATATTGAGATATTTTTAGATATAAAAATTCTCCTAATATCTAAAATATATTTCCCTAAAACAAAATTTCAAAATAAATTCTCCAAGGTGCATTAGGAATCAATTAAAAATGATATAAGGGACCTTAGCCTAAGGATCTAGATTTTTCAGAAATTTCTGGATTATGGTCCAATTAAGGTTCCCATGGGCCAATAGGATTAATCCAAGTGTTGGGATGAGATAAATCCATAGAATTAAAGAAAATACCAAAAAATGAGTAAATGCTCCCATAAGATGAAGAGTTGACTAAGTACAAGGTTTATTAGTTAAAAATTAAGAGATATTACTAAAAAAATGAGATATTTTGGAGAAATGATGAATGTTTGACACCTTGGTTAAGGAGGGAGGGACCTTTGAGGTAGGCACCTCCTTCACATGTGTGGAAGGGTTTTTTAATTTAAAAAATTTGTGATATTTTTATCTCTCGTCTCTCTTGGATCAAAAGGGGAGCCAAACCGGTCCAAATCTTATCCAAATTGAGTCAAATTGAAGTTGGAAAATTGTAGAACCTAGTTGGACTCAGTTAGTGACCTCCCTCACCTATAAATAGACCCTCATTTTTTTGTATTCTCATATATGAGCGATACCATGCCAGTATTACATTAAAATAATCATATTTTCTATTATCCCTTAAATTTTCCTCTACTTCGGGAGCTTGGAATTTCTCTCTCTCTTCAACAACTCTTGGAGCTCTCTTCTCCACTTGCTAAACCAATTGATTGGTTTGGACTTCACTTCTAGAAAAAGAAGCAAGCTGATCCTTGAGTAAGAATGAATTTTATGGTTTTTTGTTAATTTTCTCAAATGACTTCTCTTCTCAACCCCTCTCAAGCTTGAGAAGTTTTCTAAATGGTTGTTTTAAATTAAAATCAAGCTTTCCTTAAGAACCTTAATGTTTAATTAACACAAAATTAATCATTATGCTTATTTAGAATGCTTTCTTTTGTATATCCCTCTCTCTCCAAAAAGAAAAGTCATCTCTATGACTAATTCTTTAGCAAAAGAATGCTTCTCACATTGATAATTTCTTATTTCAAAACCAAACTCTAGACTTGTTAAGCTAGAGATTAAGAAAATGGTATTTTTATGATTTTGTGTTAACAAGATAATGGTTAATTCTTTTAGATTATTTATAAGTAGTTAAAAACTACTTTAATTGATTCTAAATGAGAAAGAGATAATCCTATCAAATTGGGAAAAGAGGAATAATGGAATTAGCTTAATCTAGTGGGATAATCCTAATTAAGTTTATGATTATGGTTAAAATTATGATTTAAATTTAATCTTAAAAATAGGTCTTCTATCATATTTTCATTACAATGTTTTATTCTTTTAGAAAAAATTAAAAATTATCAATAATAGTAGCGAAGCTATGGCAAATTTTTTCTGAAAAAAATACATATCTTCTTTTTATGCATAATGCTAAAAGCGGACTTCCTACCATATTCTAGGATTGGACATCCTATGCAAAAAGAATGATTTTCATCATATTCATGGGAAATAAATTTTTAGTATTTATGCATAAATATTTATTTAATTTAAAAAAGAGAATTTTTTTTGATAAATTTATTTTATGTATAAGAAATTTTTAAATGATAAAAGAGGAATTCCCAAGACATTTTGAATTCAATCATTTCAATACAAAGAGAGGAATTTTAAGCATATTCAAAAAAATGGATATTTGTATTTAATTAAAAGAGGATTTTTTATGGTATTTTAAGTAGAGAAAGGTTCAAATTAATTTTTATGATAAAAGAAGAATTTTCACCATAATTCCACCTAGAAACTTAGGGTTGATAATTAAATTGATGGAAAGAATATTCTTAGATATTTTATGTGGATAATTCACCAAATTGATATTTACCCAAAATTGGATTAATGGAAGAAGAGTATTCTCGTATAGAACTATTTCTTAATCTATTATGGCTAGGAAGGAATGAAATTCATAAAGTTAGAATTTTCCTTATGGTTAGAAGTTCAGTAGATGTTTATCTGAAGAAAATCCTTAGGAAGAATGAAAGTTAAAAGTAAACCGAATGATTTTGGCTAAACCACGACTGTGAGAATGGTGGCCAGTAAACTACTTGCCCATCTCTCGAATTTCAATCAAGCAAAAACCTCATGACCAATTTCAATTCTTGACACAAAGAATAGACTACCGTTGAATTAGCATAGTTTTTCCTTAAACAAAATTACGAAGAATCTAGTTGGAAATTCAGTCAAATGGGTAGATTACCCTTATTGAGAGATCAATGATTCTCATTAGGAAAATCTAGATTAAGTGAAAAGGGTTTTGTGGAACCAATCTCGAACCGAGAATTCTACTTGCATAGAACTTCTATTTTCTTTTAAAGGACTGTTTTATGCCAGAATGTTGGTGGAGGAAGCATTTGGTATGTGTTTATCTAAGGAGAGACTCGTTGTTGCAACAACTGGCGCAGGGAGTCATTGAGGGACGTCGCTCACGGCCGAGGTCTTGACCAGCCTCGGTATGGTTAAAATGGTGCGCTTCCGGTATGCGGACCAACAAAGCAGTCCCTAAGTGAAGTGCTAGGACACCTAAGTAGGATCCTAGAGGGTTCTAACCAAGTGATGCACGAGCTCGCGATTGCTAGGACACCCATGCGTGCATTGAGGAAGATACGGATAAACTAAAAAGAATTACTTTTGTGAACTAAATTTTGATATTGGATCTCATTGATTGACTAACTCGTCTTCAAAGGAGAGTCCGAGTGATATATTTTGTGAATGAATGAATGAGATGTGATGTGATGTGAATCGAGATAGATGTGAATGGTTAAGATGTGATGTGAAATAGATGTGATGTGAATGGATGAGATGCAATGTGAATGGATGTGATGTGATATGATATGGATATGGGTAGATGTGAATGGTTGAGATGTGATGAGATTGAGTAGATGAGAATTGATGAAGGACAATGGGAATACATATGATTAGATGTGGATTAAGCAATGTGAATTGACGTAGAAGAATGTGGAATAACGAGAAATGATGTGGAACAATGTGGAAAGATGAGAGTTTATTAGAAACTATATTTATGACCTGTTTTTAGATGACTGTTTTATGTCAAGAATGCTAGGGAAGCATTTTGACCATCTTGTGAATGAGGTCATGTGGAGATCTAAGTGATAAAGTTGCAACAGCTCAACGGAGGATGTCTCGCGTAGCAAGGTCGACTGAGGTCTTGACCAGCCTCGGTTCGATTTAAATGGTGAGCTTCCGATACGGTGGCTGAGGGACCAAGGAAGCGGCCTATGAGTGAAGCCCTAGGTGACCTCTGCGAAGAAGCCTAGAGTGTGCTGACCATACGGTGCTCAGGCTCTGGGTCACCGAAGATACCCATGCGTGCATCGCAAAAGAAAAATGTAACAAGGAGTTAGAGTTGTTTTCTGAATTTGGGCATGGATCTAGTTGATTGTCCTTGCTGGTCCTCAACGGAAGAGTCCATGTCTCTTTTATATGGATCTGTTGGGTGGTTGATCTTCCTGATCTTCAACGGAGAGCCCATCATCTGGATTTTTATAAGTGAATATATTTCTAGGTACTATGAGCTAGGAACTATTGAAAAGGACCCTTAATGAGTGGTGAGCGTTCTAGTTGCCAATGATGCCGTAGGTACACCGATGAAATAATGATTAGAAATTAGAATTCAACCTTGATATTTTGGAGGATATGATCAATGATACTATGGTTTCATTAAAAGATTGTTTTTAAGACAGCTGAATCTGTGAAACAGGAAATTTCATGTTGGGTGTGTAAGTGGTGTAACTATCTTAAATTTCATATTGGCTGTGTAAGTGGTGTAACTATCTTAAATTTTTCTTGAGGCGCCGGCTAGGGGCCCTGGGAACTCTTTTCCTCCCTAGTACCCAGGACAAAAAATAACCGAATTCCTAAATGGATCCTATCACTACAGTGGTTGGGTGGTTGGCTAACCCATGGGACTAGATGGGGTTAGTAGGCTGGATTGATGGATCCCTAAAATGAGACTCAATTCTGTTAAGTTATGATAGTTGAAGTAAATCCTGGAAAATCCTTGTTCTATGGAAAAGACTCAATGGATGTGCCTCTTGATGAGGAAAAAAGCGTTGGACTCTATGTTCTAAGTGCAAGTCTTTTCCTTGATCTGACCATGTGACATATGGGTTCGGTCGGATCAGTTTGATTAGTTAAAGCTCTTGACTACGTTAGAATAAAAATATCCTGGAGGAATCGCCCATGCTTTTTGGGCGAGGAAAGTTTTTCCGGGTTTGGTTTTGGAAGAACCGAGGGATTAGTCTCTTGTCCATCCGTGGTGGGCGAGGCCCCCAGTGAGAGGCTCTGCCCTGGTGCGCAAGAAGTGCTACTTCCGCTGCTAGCACCCCCAAATTTGTTGCACGGAGGGGGCAGGGATCTTTCACACACACACACACACACACACACACACACAAAAGAGTGTAAGACACAAGAGAGATGGATGACTGAATTTTCTTTGATATTCTTCTCTTCTCTACAACCATATAAGTAACAATATAAGAGTACATACATAAAGGGAAAGTACTCTCCTACAACAACATACAAAGTAGTTGGTCTATAGTGTGAACCCGACTATATGAGTTGGTGCTATAATTATTGTAGTCTAGTCGAAGCCTAGTACATTAAACCTAATGAGAATAGAAGTATCATAGAAATAGTTACTGCTGCCTAAATTATAAAACCATAACCTGAATTATCCAACAATACACCTTGATCATCCATACATGAGATAGAAGATATCACAAACACTTTGAAAATAGTAGAATACAGAGAATACACGAGTTTGTTGCAAAAGATTAGTTCTCTTCTCATGATTCACATGCCCTTCATATATCCAAGTTGCATGCCAAACTACTAGTAACTAACTACTAGGGTTCGTTCACCCATATAATGCCAACATACTATTTATAATGACTAATGGTACTTTATGGATTTAACACTTGTCATAGTTCGATGGGTGGATTTGCCAAATCCAAACCTGAACCCACAATTTTCCTTGATTACTAAAACAAAAAGGGAAAATTTACTGGACCTTTACCTGGTTCCCACACCAAAATAAAGCCTTACTGATGAGTAACTGGAAGCCTAGTGCAATACTAGGATCTAACCAATCCTCTCATATAGTTATCTAGAAAATTATACAAAAAAAACCTACTAGCTCATTGATCTTGAGAAGATAATTTGAAACATTCACTCCTCCATATTCTGCAAAGATACGTCCACTCCATCATCAACATTTGCCACATTAGACATACCCTGACAATAACCATCAACAACTGGTTCCTGCAAACTTGGCTACACACTATCTGGATTAACTGGTTCTGCCTACAAATCTATTAACACCTAACTAACCAAATTTATAAACTCATCATCTTTAATTCCCTTCTTTCCTTTTTATATCTTCCTCAACCTGATTATCCAAGTTCAGAATTTTTCCAGCTTCCTGTTCTACCAATGCTGCAGTTTTTAGATACACATTTTCTTCCAATGTTATTGGTAGCTTCTTCTCCAACATTTCTTTTAGCTGCAACACATCTTTCAATCCTTCACTCACAAAAGAACCTTTGATAATCTCATATGGTCTCTAGATTAAAGCTAGTATTCTGTCCTTCATTGAAATCCACACATCATTCCCAACTTTACTGCATCTCATCTAAATCTGCATTAGACACAAGAACCCCTTCAATGTCTACATCAGCTTCATTTTGAAGAACCTGTGTTTCCACATATAATAATGGATTCTTTCTTCTTTGCAACAACACATTTTCTGCTTCAAATCAGCATTTATCCCTGCAATTTCTTGCAACTCCTCTTTCACTTTCTGAAACATTTCTTCTTTCCATTCTCTAAACATCTTTCCAGATAATTTATCCCTCATCATTTGCTATGAAACTAAAGCCAAATTCATTTTCAACTCTTCAATCTGCTTCTTATGATTTCTTGCCATGCACACCATGTCATTCTTCATCTTTGACACTACACTTTCTACATGTTTCAACTCTACCTTCAATCTTTTCAATTCATCGTGCTCCTTAATGAACATCTATTGTTCACTCATAAATGTTTTGGTTATTTCCAAAGACTTCAAAGCCTCTATATAGTGCACTTTACCTTTCAATAAACCTTGATCCCATGTGCCTGAATCAGCAACATCAACTACAATGCTCTCTTCTTTCTTGCTTTTTGAAATAGAACATTGACCCTCTTTTCCTCACTCGTCGAAAATGGCATCCAATTTCTTTTTTGAAATCTTCAACATAGATCCTCTTGTACCCTTTGACTGAGTAACAGCTACATGCTTTGTATCCTTCAAGATAGGTGTAAAGAACTTCTCATCCACTTTCTTCACATATCTCCCAACGACATTACCTGCGTTTTAACCTCATCCTTTGAATACCCACATGAAATCAAATTGCAATAAATTATCATCTTATAATCATCATTAGAAAAAGGTAAAACTTCATCTACATTGTTTTCAACCTTGTGTTTTTTCTCTACTGAACCTACTAGGCTTCCTTGTATCAATTGTTGCTTCCATTCTTTTTCCAAAGCCACCAAAT
Source organism: Cibotium barometz (assembly GCF_041138505.1). Taxonomy (NCBI): domain Eukaryota; kingdom Viridiplantae; phylum Streptophyta; class Polypodiopsida; order Cyatheales; family Cibotiaceae; genus Cibotium; species Cibotium barometz. The sequence continues at coordinate 26,410,509 of NC_141064.1, read as the reverse complement.
CCACTCCTTCTTGCATAAATGACTTGACTCTGTCAAACAAAGCTGCAAGAATGGTTGAACATCTTGATTTCCCTATTTTTTTGCGTTTATCTTTTTGCCCAACTTCCAACATCAATCTTTAATGAATCACTCCAACCCAATTTGGTTCACCTCCTTGCTTAGCATAAAATAAAACACCATAGTTTTCTCTGCCAATATAATCAATCTTCACCAACAATAACACCCTTTCTAAGTACCAATGCATCTACAAACTTCCAACATTCTGATAGATTCTTATAAAGAGTAAAATACCCTCTTGGGCCTACTGGCTCCCCAAACTCTTTAATCATGTCATCATCAGAACACCTACATACCACTTCAAATGATCCCAAAGGAACTTGAAACACCTTTGATATTAAAAAAGCTGACACAGTAACTCCAGGCATCACTTCCCCCCCATTCTTTCTCAGCAAAGCAAGCTGAAAGGAAGCATATATATTCCCTTTCCAAGCATGCCACAGTAGATTAGCAAACTGCCACAACCCTATTTTCTTGAGCCAAACCACATTCTCCTCCCTTGTTAAATCGAGCTCTATTTATGAATCTTAAAAAGGATTTTCCCTTACCTTTTCTCATCATCGACGTTGACTCAGTCTCAATGACCTCCAGGTCTTCCTTAGAAGTGACGAGCGGCGCATCACTCTCTTCAACTATTGCCACAAGTGCTATCTCGGGGGGGTCACTTATAAATATGTAATCCTATCACGTGGGTTCAACAGAAGGGGTTTTTTTAATCCCTTTTTTACACATTTTTTACATACAAAAGGGTACCAATAAAAGGGGGTATTTACAGATTGAATAGGAAAAGGGTGTGTTTTATTCATGAAAAATTTATAGAGAAGGGGTTTTTTAATTAGGCCTTGACAGCACGTGATATAGAGGGTTTACATATAGTGACCCTCCCCCCCAAGGGTGCTATGCTCTTAGCCGCCCTCCTAGGTGGTTGCTTCTAGGGTGGCACCTTGGGATGCACCATCTCATGCAGCAAGGAACACAAATAGTTACAACACTCTAGTGATGTAGCTTGCATGTAGAATGAATATTTACTTTCCCCCTCGGGCAAGTGAACTATCTTCTTGCACTGCCAACAAATCGCAGGTGAGCAAACTGTCTCCTTTGTGCATGATATTTTGAAGTCGGTTCCCACAAATTGATACGAGTGGCTATCACTTCCACACAAGTGATTAGGACTATAATTCTGTGTAACACCCACTGCATTCACACCTACCTCATGACCCACAAATTTTTTAAGACGAAAACCATTAACCAGAATTTTCAAGAAATTACCTTGAGCATCCAGGAGCCTTAAGGTGCCTTGACACAAATCTTGAGCAATCTTAAATGGACTTAAATAACGGACTTTAAGCTTCCTCAAAAAATTCCCCAACTTGGAATTGTACACCATTACCCAATCACCCTTCTTGAATACCTTAAACTTAATGTGCATGTTCACCTAAGCACTCCTTCTATGGTGTACCACCTCCATCACATAAGTACTTAGAAGTCTTTCTTCTTCAAGTCTATGCAACAATTTCTCATGTCTATGTCGTATAGACATCTCTAGTAAAAGCTTATGCTAAACTAACCCTCAAAATAGGTACCACAAACTCCATAGGTACCATTGCTTCCAAACCATACACCAATTGGAAAGGAGTTATCCTTGTTGTGACCTTGAAAGTACTTCTAAAAGCCCACAAAACTAAATTCAACTGCTTATCCCCCAATCATCCCTATTCTCAACAAAATTATCTTCTTCAAAATACGGATCAAAATCTTATTTAAACTCTTTGCTTGCCCATTGGCCTGAGGATGATATGGAGTTGATTTCTTATGCAAAATCAGATGACTGGTGGTTAATTCCTCAATCACATCATTCAAAAAATGAGATCCTTGATCACTAATTAATTCCACTAGAAACCCAAACCTAGTCATTATATGAGTATACAAAAATTCTACCACACTACCCTTCTTATTATCTTTCAAGGCCTGAGCTTCAACCCACTTAGTACAATAGTCAAGTATAGCCACAAGAATGTACTTATTCTATGTATACTTTGCTGGTGGATTCACTGGACCCACAAAATCCAAGCCCCACTTTTGAAATGGTTCCAATGGTAAAACTAGATTATCTAGCATCCTATCAGCTGAAGAAGGTTGACCTAAGTGCTTACAAACCAAGCACCCCTTTTCATATTGATGAGCATCTCTCATTACAGTAGGCTACCACAAACTTGCCTGTAAATTTCTTTTGCTAGTAATAGGGCTTAAACTTGCCTGTAATAGGGCTTTAAAAATGCCCCCCTTGATATTCGAGCATGGGCCTTTTGTAAAACTGGGTTTTACAAAAGGCCCTTGATATTCGAGCATGGGCCTTTTGCAAAACTAGGTTTTATTCTGATGACTTGTTCTATGCCTCTTTTATACAATAAACCTGCAATCACAACAAAAGATACAACAAACCTACAGTCACAACAAAAGACTGACTCTGCAAGGTCAATGTCCTCCTTTGATCTGTAGTTAAATTATCCGACATCATGCCATCCAACAAAAAACCGAGCATCTAATCATAATATAAAGCAGTATCCAGCCCTTGAACCTGAAACAAATCACCATCTGGAAGCTCATCAGAGATCCCAATTGCTGGTACTGCTACCTCCAAATGACCCAAATAGTCAGCGAGACAACATGCTCTTTCCCCAGGGTATGCACAATTGAAAAATCTAATTCCTGAAGAAGTAACGTCCACCTAGCTAACCTCCAAGTTGTGGCTTCTTAATGATATACAACAATGCTTGGTGATCTACATGGAATGTCACTTTATTGCCCAACAAATAATGTCTGAACTTTTGCACTGCATAAACCATTGCTAATGCTTCTCGTTCAGTTTTATTGAATCGTTCCTGTCAGCAGAAGACATGATCCTGTTGGCATAACACACTGGCTTGAACCACTCTTTTATCTTCTCCTACATTAAAACATCTCCAACATCCACATTAGATGCATCCACAAACACATGAAATGGTAAATCCCATTGTGGCGGTTGTATAATAGGTGCCACCACCAACATTTTTTTTAAAAGTTGAAAAGACCTCTCCTAACTACTTGACCACACAAACTCCACGCCTTTCTTGGTAACATGAGACAAAGGAGCACACACATCTGATAATATCATAGAAAACGATATGCCACTTCACTTGTCCCACAAACCTCATGATCTCAGTGACATTCTTTGGAGTAGTGGCTTTCTGAATTGTTTCCACCTTGCGAGGATCAATTAACATACCATCTTGAGAAATAACTTGGCCTAACAATACTCTTGACACTCTTGACTTCATAGTAGCAAAGGCACATTTAAAAGGATTCAAACTCATGCCAGACATCCTACACCTCATAAAACACCACCAAAGCTGCTTTAAATGATTCATCCTCCTCCCAAAAAATACTAAAATCATCGAGGAAAACTCTCATGAAATCTGTCAAATATGGTTCAAAAGGCCTATGTGTTGTATCCTAAAAAGAAGAAGGACCATTATTTAAGCCACAGTTCATTATTGTGCTCACAAAATCTCCCCATTCAGTGATGAAGGTGTAAACCTTAAAGGTTTACAGTCTTTCAAGTCTTCAAGTCTTTCATTATTACTTTTTGGTGAATACTTTTGAACCTTAGGCTATTCACCTGAGATTTCAGGAGACACATGCATTTTGCTTATTTATGGGATTGTAACTGATGTGCGGATGATCAATCATAATGAACAGGCAGTTACACATTCATACATGACATTACTTCTGTGTTTCTTATGTTTGCCTAATATATGACAGTTTGCAGTTAACTTGATTTACTGTAATGTTGTAGTATGGATTATCTATGAGGATGAAGAAAGGGTTTTACTATCTTGAATATATGATTTAATGGTGTATGTTTGAGCAATTAATGGAAGTGTTTACTATTTTGATATCGTGTTGTGAGGTTGTGATGAAATACCAGTTGTGAGATCCCTGTTCCCACCGAGCAACGGATTCAGGATACTGGCAGCGGAAGTAACACATCATGCGCGGGTAGGGGTCTCACACTCGGGGCCTCGTCCCACGGATATCCGGACAAGAGACTAATCCGTCGGTTTTTCAAAAATCGAACCCGAAAAAACTTCCCTTATCCGGAAAGCATGGGCGATTCCACCAGGATAACTCTTTACTCTAACGTAGTCAAAACCCTTACTGATCAAACAGATCCGACTACATCTATAAAGATACTTGGTCAGATCAAGGAAGAAACTTGCACTTGGATCATTGGGATCAACGCTTTTTTCCCCACCAAGGAGGCACAGCCGTTGATTCCTATCCATAGAACAATTCCTATCCGGGATTTACTTTATCTATCGTAATAACAGAAATTGAGTCTCGATTTACGGATCCATCAGTCCAGCCTAACCCCATCCGATCCCATGGGTTAGCCAACCGCCCAACCACTGTAGTGATGGGATCCAATTTGGAATTTGGTTAGGTTTTGTCCCGGGTACCAAGGAAAAGAGTTCCAAGGCCCCCTAGCCGGAAGTTCATGCAAACATAAAACTAGCCACACCACTTACACACCCAATATGAAAATTGCCTTTTTCTTAGCATCAGCTAACTTTAAAACAATCCTTTAATGAAACCATGGTACCACTGATCACAATCTTCCAATTTATCCAGTTGAATCATAATTTTCCATCATTCCTTCATCAGAGTATCTATGGCATCATTGGCAACTAGAACGCTCACCACCTGTCCACACAGAGGCCGTTTCCATAGTTCCTAGCCCATAATACTCGGCAATATAATCACTTATCAAGATGGACTCTCGTTGAAGATCAGCAAGATCAACCAACAGATCCATATAAAAGAGCCATGGACTCATCCGTTGAGGACCAGCAAGGTCAGTCAACCAGATCCATGCCCGGTTTCACAAAACAACTCTTACTCCTTGTTCCAATATCTTCCTCGACACACGCGTGGGTATCCTAGGCGACCCAGAGCCCGAGCACCGTATGGTCAGCACCCTCTAGGATCCTTCGCAGGTGACCTAGCGCTTCACTCATAGGCCGCTTCCTTGGTCCCTCATCCACCGTACCGGAAGCTCACCATTTTAATCGAACCGAGGCTGGTCAAGACCTCGGTCGACCTTGCTACGCGAGACGTCCTCCATTGACTCTCCGTCAGCAGTTGCAACTTTATCAGTTAGGTCTCCACGACCTTAATCACAAGACGGTCAAAATGCTTCCCCAGCATTCTTGACATAAAACAGCCATTTACAAACAGCATTTACAAACAGTTTACAAATACAGTTTCTATATTAACTCTCATTTTTCCACATTATCCCTCATTAATCCACATTACTTATTCCACATTCCATGTATATGTGTACTCATCCAATCACCTCCTTTTCCATCTCTTCACTTCAGATTCCTTCACATCACATATCATATATTCACATCCATATCCACATCCATACATCCACATCCACATCCACATTCACATCTACATGCTTATCTCCATTTTTACATCCTCATTTATACATCCACATCCCATATCCACATTCATACATACACATCCATATATCCACATCTACATCCACATACATACATACATCCACATCCACATTCCACATTCACATCTATACATCCACATCTACATTCACATTCACATACATCCACATCCACATTCCCATACATCCACATCTTTACATCCACATTCCACATTCACATCTACATTCACATACATGCATCCACATCTACATGCTTACCTCCATTTTCACATCCTCATTTATACATCCACATCCCATATCCACATTCATACATACACATCCATACATCCACATCTACATCCACATACATACATACATCCACATCCACATTCCACATTCACATCTATACATCCACATCTACATTCACATTCACATACATCCACATCCACATTCCCATACATCCACATCTATACATCCACATTCCACATTCACATCTACATTCACATTCACATACATCCACATCTACATTCACATTCACATACATCCACATCCCCATTCCCATTCACATCTATACATCCACATCTACATCCACATACATACATACATCCACATCCACATTCCACATTCACATCTATACATCCACATCTACATCCACATTCACATACATCCACATCCACATTTCCATTCACATCTATACATCCACATCCATTCACATCTATACATCCACATCTACATCCACATTTACATCTATGCATATACATCTTCATGCATATATCCATTTTCATGTTCATACATCCACACTCCCATCTCCATATCCACACATCCACATACATACATCTTTTCACATTCCCATTTATATAACCCCATATACTTTCACATCTAATCTTTTACATCACATCCATTCTCGCCCTATCACAACCCATATACATCTTATCCTATCACATACACTTCTTACCTCATCCCCCCATACACATCTTAATTCATCTTATCACATCCTAACTTATTTCATAAGCATCTTATCACCTCTTATCACACCTCTTATCACATCCTATCACTTTCCATACGCATCTTATCAATTCTTATCACATCTCATACACCTCTTATCACATCTTATCACATTTCATATCTTTTTTTTTTTATTTTTAAAGAGAATTCTTTTATTTGATATAAGATTTCTCTACACATTTATTTATACATAAATTCCATTTAAGGAGACTAACACTTTCGAAATTAAAATCAATCTTTTATGCATCTTCTTATGCATGATTTCAATTTGGTAGGGAATTATACTTTTAGAATAAAAGAATTTCTCTTATGCATCTAAGTTAAGCATAAAATCCATTTATGAGGAAAATCATACTTTTAGTATAAAAAGAATATCTTTTATGCATACCTATATGCATGAAATCCAATATGATAAAAGTAACACTTTTGATATAAAATTTTTTCCTTTATGCATACTTCTATGCATGAAAATTAAAAATGATAAAAGTAACACTTTTGATATAAAAATTTTCCTTTATGCATACTTCTATGCATGAAAATTAAAAATGATAAAAGTAACACTTTTGATATAAAAATTTTCTTTTATGCATACTTTTATGTATGAAATAAAAATGATAAAAGTAACACTTTTGATATAAAAATTTATCCATTATGCATACTTCTATGCATGAAAATAAAAATGGTAAAAATAACACTTTTGATATAAAAATTTATCCTTTATGCATACTTCTATGCATGAAAGTAAAAATGATAAAAGTAACACTTTTGATATAAAAATTTATCCATTATGCATACTTCTATGCATGAAAATAAAAATGGTAAAAATAACACTTTTGATATAAAAATTTATCCTTTATGCATAATATTAAAATTCAATTTCTCCATGATTATAATGAAATTCTTTCAATTAATCTAGGATGATGATTCCTAGAATATGGTAGGAAGTCCTCTTTTTATGCTTTGAATGAGATTATTTTATGCATAATTTTTATAAAAATTTTGCCATAGCTCCGCTGCTATGACTGATAAATCTCAATTTTTCTAAGGGATAATGCTTATCATTAAGGAAATAATTAAAATGATCTCTAATTAGATTATTAATCCATAATGGATTGAATCATTAATATACATAAACTAAAAGCATAGAAAAAAGCCATTAATTTGGCCTCAAGCATAGCTTAATCTTGGGTTAAGGAAAAGCTTTATGAAAAGCTTGATTTGGATTGAGAATGGGTCATGAGTATGACCATTTCTTGAGTGAGAGAGAGAATTTACATAAAAGTCATTAGAATTTAAACATAAATGAAAATTAACTTCAATAGCATTATGTAACTCTTCACTACTATTCAAACTTCAATAGCATTTAAAAAAAAACCATACCAATTAAACTTCTCAAGCTTGAGAGGGGTTGAGAAGAGAGAAACATTGAGAAATTATAGAAAGATGAATATTCACTAATTACCTTACAACTTGCTTGATTCTTTGTTCACGGTAGAGGCCCCCAACCAATCAATTGGTTAAGTATGTTGATGGAGCCACTAATGGGGATTGAAGAAAGAGGGAAGCTCCAAAAACTAGTGAATTATTAAATGAATTCACAGTTCTTGGCTTAGGTGGAGTAGAGTAACGATGCATAAACACTAACTATTTTTCAACAAGGGGGAGGCTTCTATTTATAGGAAAAATTGAGCTCCTAACCAAACAAACTGATTCTAGAATTTTCTAAATCAGTTTGGTCAATATTTGACCATTTTTAGGTCAGTTAAGCTAACTTTTTGGAACTAGACTTGAATGAGGAGAGAGGAGAGATGAAATATCTCAATTTTTATGAGTTTAAAACTCATTCAAACATGTGAAATATGCACCTCCTTTAAAGAACTCCCCTTCCTTACATATGTGTCATAATGGAATCATTTTAATATTGCTCATAGTTTTTTTACTAATAACCCTTGTACATTTTCAACTCTTCATCTTATGTGAAATATGCACCTCCTTTAAAGAACTCCCCTTCCTTACATATGTGTCATAATGGAATCATTTTAATATTGCTCATAGTTTTTTTTTACTAATAAACCTTGTACATTTTCAACTCTTCATCTTATGTGAAATATGCACCTCCTTTAAAGAATTCCCCTTCCTTACATATGTGTCATAATGGAATTATTTTAATATTGCTCATAGTTTTTTACTAATAAACCTTGTACATTTTCAACTCTTCACCTTATGTGAGCATTTACTCATTTTTGGGTATCTTCTTTTTACAAATTGGATTTATCTCCTCCCTACACATGGATTGATGCTATTGGCCCATAGGAACCTTAATTGGACCATAGTCTAAAGATTTCTGAAAATCTAGACCCTTAGACTAAGGTTCTTTATACCTATTTCCAATTAATTCCAATTGCACATTAGAAAATTCTTTTTGAATTTCTGTTTCAGGGAAACTCATCAGAATTAGAAGAGATATTTTTCTATCCAAAAATATTCAAAATCTAAATATTCTCTCTCTAGAATATTTTTCTCTCTCTAGGCTAAAACAGATAGAAACAAGGTCTTTATATTTCTGAAGAGAGATTGATTATAGGGAAAGATACTAGACATCAAAAAGGGGGTGGGGGAGGAATCTTACATTCTACCCCACTTAAAAAATGCGAGATGTCCTCATCTCGCAAACTGGGATAATTTCGTAAGATGCACGAATATGAGACTTAGAGAAAAATTTTAATCAAGATTAACCACCAAGAAACGTCTTAAAGAGAGCAAGATTCACAATAAGAACAAGATTTAAACTTTATTCATTCTCGGAACTTATACAGTAAAGATAGAAGAACTCTTTACACTTCCATAAGCCCGTCCATCATATGGTCACAAAAGCAGTCCTCACAAGCTGCACAAGTATAAGGTAACTCATCTATGGGAATGATTCTGTGGGTTATTGCTGCGCCTATCTCAGTGGTATGAGGTGTTCTAAGAAAAGGACCTCTGAGAGGCAAGCCAAAAACGGGATAAAGGCATATCTTCTCATGAGGAAGAAAACATGCCAGTAAGAAGACCCGCTCAGAAAACCCAAGATGCCTTGATCTCATGACACAGTAGTATCGGGGACCCAAACCCAAAGCTTCAATAACCATGGCCAAGCGGACATTGTTACGAAAGTGCTGCTGACCCCAGGGTGTTACCCTAGTTATGTTTTGATAGGTCCGCCATTTGGTTTGCGCTACAGAAGTTCCCAAGTGAGGGAAAAGTGAGCGCTCATACTGCTCTATAAAATCCTTCTTCACAGATTCACTTGCGTCTTGAAGGTGAGGAATCATTATGGATAAAACTAGTTCTTGTTGCCAAGCCATGAAGGAGATTAAGAAAGAAAGGAGATCGATGGAAGTAAGATTACTGTGAGCGACAAGTAAAAGTTACGACTTATATAAAGGAAGGAGCTAGCGTAACTTAGAAGCCAACGGTAACTTGCCACTGAAGTTTTACCGTCTTTCCATGATTTGGGTTTGACACATTTTTCTATAGAAGGCATTAAGAATTTTGAGATGAAGAGATAAAAGAAGCTTGTAGGCTAAGTCACCTACTTTCATTGAGTGAATTCAGATATAAGGCTCACAATATCTGGGGGATAACTTCATATACTTCCCAAGAGATAAAGAACTTCTTTTGGGCCGTACTCGAATGAAGACCAAAACCTTGATATCCAAAACATCGATTCTCACTTCTGAACTCATTGTTCTGAATCCTTAAAACAGGTGGGACTCTTGAGAAGTATTCTAGGAAAAGGGTCTAGGAAAAGGGTCTTCCTTTGTTAAACAGAACTTTCTTTTATTTTAGAGAGGGAATAATTATAAGATCAGAAAGGGAGATTCTTACTCCTGTATACCTCGAAGGCTGGGGAGGAATCTTACATTCTACCCCACTTAAGTGCGAGATGTCCTCATCTCGCAAGGTAGAGGACAACTCTTTTTCTTAACATCCAATTTTATTTTGGGATTCCTTATATTCTGGTCAACCCAACAGAACACTGGGATAAATATCCCTTATATAGAACTCATCATTAATATTCAGATCATATCATTCATATCTTTAACATGATAATGGTCCATTAGACCGAAAAATTTCCTTCTGAACATTCCTCCACGGGAATTTTAGTCAAGCAAGTTCTCAATTTGTCATCCCTTAACTTGATCTACTGATCAAGTGTTAACAGTAACAATTTGACAGCACAACCCACTAATCTCATAGTGATTTGTTGAATTCATTATCATCATTCCAGTTATGAATATCATCACTGGGACTCGTCCCATTCATCCTCATTGTGGTTTTGTTCAGATTTTTATATTTAAACTAATTTCAGAAATCATCATTTTTCAATCAGAATTTTCAATCAGAATCCAATTCAATTCATCAATTCTCAAACAGAATTAAAAATCATATCAACCACATTTGAATTCATCATCTGGATAGCATTAACGCTTATAATTTCAAGTCTTAGATTTACTCGTATATACTGTCAGTAAAGAGCTGCAGTATACTCTCGGTATATACGGGTAGTCGTGGCTCTTGGAATTATAAGGTAAATACCATCATGTCTAGGCCTCAAGCAAGTCAGGGATTCTATATAATTGCGGTACTTCCATCTGAAGACCCAATTACCAAATTACGAATTTCAGTTTGAATATCAAATTGTATGAATTATATCACACAATTACAACCTTTTTGTGCTTCTTGATAAATTTTTGATATATTTGTCTTCTCAGTTGATCTTTATTAACCAAATGCTCTGATACCAACTGTGAGATCCCTGTTCCCACCGAGCAACGGATTCAGGATACTGGCAGCGGAAGTAACACATCATGCGCGGGTAGGGATCTCACACTCGGGGCCTCGTCCCACGGATATCCGGACAAGAGACTAATCCGTCGGTTTTTCAAAAATCGAACCCGAAAAAACTTCCCTTATCCGGAAAGCATGGGCGATTCCACCAGGATAACTCTTTACTCTAACGTAGTCAAAACCCTTACTGATCAAACAGATCCGACTACATCTATAAAGATACTTGGTCAGATCAAGGAAGAAACTTGCACTTGGATCATTGGGATCAACGCTTTTTTCCCCACCAAGGAGGCACAGCCGTTGATTCCTATCCATAGAACAATTCCTATCCGGGATTTACTTTATCTATCGTAATAACAGAAATTGAGTCTCGATTTACGGATCCATCAGTCCAGCCTAACCCCATCCGATCCCATGGGTTAGCCAACCGCCCAACCACTGTAGTGATGGGATCCAATTTGGAATTTGGTTAGGTTTTGTCCCGGGTACCAAGGAAAAGAGTTCCAAGGCCCCCTAGCCGGAAGTTCATGCAAACATAAAACTAGCCACACCACTTACACACCCAATATGAAAATTGCCTTTTTCTTAGCATCAGCTAACTTTAAAACAATCCTTTAATGAAACCATGGTACCACTGATCACAATCTTCCAATTTATCCAGTTGAATCATAATTTTCCATCATTCCTTCATCAGAGTATCTATGGCATCATTGGCAACTAGAACGCTCACCACCTGTCCACACAGAGGCCGTTTCCATAGTTCCTAGCCCATAATACTCGGCAATATAATCACTTATCAAGATGGACTCTCGTTGAAGATCAGCAAGATCAACCAACAGATCCATATAAAAGAGCCATGGACTCATCCGTTGAGGACCAGCAAGGTCAGTCAACCAGATCCATGCCCGGTTTCACAAAACAACTCTTACTCCTTGTTCCAATATCTTCCTCGACACACGCGTGGGTATCCTAGGCGACCCAGAGCCCGAGCACCGTATGGTCAGCACCCTCTAGGATCCTTCGCAGGTGACCTAGCGCTTCACTCATAGGCCGCTTCCTTGGTCCCTCATCCACCGTACCGGAAGCTCACCATTTTAATCGAACCGAGGCTGGTCAAGACCTCGGTCGACCTTGCTACGCGAGACGTCCTCCATTGACTCTCCGTCAGCAGTTGCAACTTTATCAGTTAGGTCTCCACGACCTTAATCACAAGACGGTCAAAATGCTTCCCCAGCATTCTTGACATAAAACAGCCATTTACAAACAGCATTTACAAACAGTTTACAAATACAGTTTCTATATTAACTCTCATTTTTCCACATTATCCCTCATTAATCCACATTACTTATTCCACATTCCATGTATATGTGTACTCATCCAATCACCTCCTTTTCCATCTCTTCACTTCAGATTCCTTCACATCACATATCATATATTCACATCCATATCCACATCCATACATCCACATCCACATCCACATTCACATCTACATGCTTATCTCCATTTTTACATCCTCATTTATACATCCACATCCCATATCCACATTCATACATACACATCCATATATCCACATCTACATCCACATACATACATACATCCACATCCACATTCCACATTCACATCTATACATCCACATCTACATTCACATTCACATACATCCACATCCACATTCCCATACATCCACATCTTTACATCCACATTCCACATTCACATCTACATTCACATACATGCATCCACATCTACATGCTTACCTCCATATTCACATCCTCATTTATACATCCACATCCCATATCCACATTCATACATACACATCCATACATCCACATCTACATCCACATACATACATACATCCACATCCACATTCCACATTCACATCTATACATCCACATCTACATTCACATTCACATACATCCACATCCACATTCCCATACATCCACATCTATACATCCACATTCCACATTCACATCTACATTCACATTCACATACATCCACATCTACATTCACATTCACATACATCCACATCCCCATTCCCATTCACATCTATACATCCACATCTACATCCACATACATACATACATCCACATCCACATTCCACATTCACATCTATACATCCACATCTACATCCACATTCACATACATCCACATCCACATTTCCATTCACATCTATACATCCACATCCATTCACATCTATACATCCACATCTACATCCACATTTACATCTATGCATATACATCTTCATGCATATATCCATTTTCATGTTCATACATCCACACTCCCATCTCCATATCCACACATCCACATACATACATCTTTTCACATTCCCATTTATATAACCCCATATACTTTCACATCTAATCTTTTACATCACATCCATTCTCGCCCTATCACAACCCATATACATCTTATCCTATCACATACACTTCTTACCTCATCCCCCCATACACATCTTAATTCATCTTATCACATCCTAACTTATTTCATAAGCATCTTATCACCTCTTATCACACCTCTTATCACATCCTATCACTTTCCATACGCATCTTATCAATTCTTATCACATCTCATACACCTCTTATCACATCTTATCACATTTCATATCTTTTTTTTTTATTTTTAAAGAGAATTCTTTTATTTGATATAAGATTTCTCTACACATTTATTTATACATAAATTCCATTTAAGGAGACTAACACTTTCGAAATTAAAATCAATCTTTTATGCATCTTCTTATGCATGATTTCAATTTGGTAGGGAATTATACTTTTAGAATAAAAGAATTTCTCTTATGCATCTAAGTTAAGCATAAAATCCATTTATGAGGAAAATCATACTTTTAGTATAAAAAGAATATCTTTTATGCATACCTATATGCATGAAATCCAATATGATAAAAGTAACACTTTTGATATAAAATTTTTTCCTTTATGCATACTTCTATGCATGAAAATTAAAAATGATAAAAGTAACACTTTTGATATAAAAATTTTCCTTTATGCATACTTCTATGCATGAAAATTAAAAATGATAAAAGTAACACTTTTGATATAAAAATTTTCTTTTATGCATACTTTTATGTATGAAATAAAAATGATAAAAGTAACACTTTTGATATAAAAATTTATCCATTATGCATACTTCTATGCATGAAAATAAAAATGGTAAAAATAACACTTTTGATATAAAAATTTATCCTTTATGCATACTTCTATGCATGAAAGTAAAAATGATAAAAGTAACACTTTTGATATAAAAATTTATCCATTATGCATACTTCTATGCATGAAAATAAAAATGGTAAAAATAACACTTTTGATATAAAAATTTATCCTTTATGCATAATATTAAAATTCAATTTCTCCATGATTATAATGAAATTCTTTCAATTAATCTAGGATGATGATTCCTAGAATATGGTAGGAAGTCCTCTTTTTATGCTTTGAATGAGATTATTTTATGCATAATTTTTATAAAAATTTTGCCATAGCTCCGCTGCTATGACTGATAAATCTCAATTTTTCTAAGGGATAATGCTTATCATTAAGGAAATAATTAAAATGATCTCTAATTAGATTATTAATCCATAATGGATTGAATCATTAATATACATAAACTAAAAGCATAGAAAAAAGCCATTAATTTGGCCTCAAGCATAGCTTAATCTTGGGTTAAGGAAAAGCTTTATGAAAAGCTTGATTTGGATTGAGAATGGGTCATGAGTATGACCATTTCTTGAGTGAGAGAGAGAATTTACATAAAAGTCATTAGAATTTAAACATAAATGAAAATTAACTTCAATAGCATTATGTAACTCTTCACTACTATTCAAACTTCAATAGCATTTAAAAAAAAACCATACCAATTAAACTTCTCAAGCTTGAGAGGGGTTGAGAAGAGAGAAACATTGAGAAATTATAGAAAGATGAATATTCACTAATTACCTTACAACTTGCTTGATTCTTTGTTCACGGTAGAGGCCCCCAACCAATCAATTGGTTAAGTATGTTGATGGAGCCACTAATGGGGATTGAAGAAAGAGGGAAGCTCCAAAAACTAGTGAATTATTAAATGAATTCACAGTTCTTGGCTTAGGTGGAGTAGAGTAACGATGCATAAACACTAACTATTTTTCAACAAGGGGGAGGCTTCTATTTATAGGAAAAATTGAGCTCCTAACCAAACAAACTGATTCTAGAATTTTCTAAATCAGTTTGGTCAATATTTGACCATTTTTAGGTCAGTTAAGCTAACTTTTTGGAACTAGACTTGAATGAGGAGAGAGAAGAGATGAAATATCTCAATTTTTATGAGTTTAAAACTCATTCAAGCATGTGAAATATGCACCTCCTTTAAAGAACTCCCCTTCCTTACATATGTGTCATAATGGAATCATTTTAATATTGCTCATAGTTTTTTTACTAATAACCCTTGTACATTTTCAACTCTTCATCTTATGTGAAATATGCACCTCCTTTAAAGAACTCCCCTTCCTTACATATGTGTCATAATGGAATCATTTTAATATTGCTCATAGTTTTTTTTACTAATAAACCTTGTACATTTTCAACTCTTCATCTTATGTGAAATATGCACCTCCTTTAAAGAATTCCCCTTCCTTACATATGTGTCATAATGGAATTATTTTAATATTGCTCATAGTTTTTTACTAATAAACCTTGTACATTTTCAACTCTTCACCTTATGTGAGCATTTACTCATTTTTGGGTATCTTCTTTTTACAAATTGGATTTATCTCCTCCCTACACATGGATTGATGCTATTGGCCCATAGGAACCTTAATTGGACCATAGTCTAAAGATTTCTGAAAATCTAGACCCTTAGACTAAGGTTCTTTATACCTATTTCCAATTAATTCCAATTGCACATTAGAAAATTCTTTTTGAATTTCTGTTTCAGGGAAACTCATCAGAATTAGAAGAGATATTTTTCTATCCAAAAATATTCAAAATCTAAATATTCTCTCTCTAGAATATTTTTCTCTCTCTAGGCTAAAACAGATAGAAACAAGGTCTTTATATTTCTGAAGAGAGATTGATTATAGGGAAAGATACTAGACATCAAAAAGGGGGTGGGGGAGGAATCTTACACCAGTGGTGGTTATGAATATTTAGTATGGCGCTCTGTTAAGCCCCAACACTTTTGGTGATCCTACGAGGGTCCTTGTTCATGGGAAAGGGACAGGATAACACGAATTTATAGAAGAACTATTAAGATGGATGAATGGAGACAAGAGTTCAATAAAATTGGGTGACAGAAGAAGAAGAATATGCCGCGTATGCAGAGAAATTCTTGCAGGAACAATTTCCTTCCTTACCTGCAAACGTGGTGAGGCGCATACGAACCCAGGTGTGGAATAAACAAAAGCAGGAGTTTTTGCCTTTTGGGGTGGTTAATGGTCCATGAAGGGTTAGAAGAATTCTCCTAGAGTCCTATTATCAGCAATTTCATGCATGTGGGGGGTTTGTGGTGGTCACAGGCATTGCATTAGGAAAACTAGTGGATGAGTGGAGAAGATTTCAATTTTCAGAGGCCTACCCACAGTTATGGCACACGTTTGAGACTTCGATTGGGAGAAAGATTAGGAGTAGGGCTAGAAAACACAAAAGCAGGAGTGCATCCTCCCAACCCACCAAATTCTCCTAATACAGATGGCACTGATACAGATGGCAAAATAAGAACAGGGCATGATACAGAAGAAGCACCTGAACCTGGAATATCAGGAGCCCAGGCTCCAAGTTCTCCAGATTCTTTAGTGAAAATGGAACTGAACAGAGTAATTGGAGCAAGAGTCCTAGAAGCCCAACTACTGGGAGAGCAAGAAGGCAATTGAGTTTCAATCCATTGAGAGGAGTACCACACCCAGACCAAGAAACCCACAACCAATCATGCAGCAAGGGAATCCAGCAAACCCTGCACCAGGTGCCCTAGTGAACCCTAAGGTTAGAACAGCCAAGTTTTGCGGCTGAAAGAAAGCCAATGCTGACAGCCATGTAGGTCAGTTTGAGACAAGATGGCAGGCTAGCGGCTATGGGGTACACCCAGATGCAGTGAAGAAGGAACACTTTGCAACAACATTGGAGAGAAAGGCAGTGAGTTGGTTCACCCAATATGGGTTAGCACATTTTGTTGACTATGATGCCCTAAGAACAGCTTTTCTGGCAAGGTTCAGGAAGGAGAAAACCCCTGAAGATGTCCTAAAGAAGCTGAGGGGCTTGAAACATAAGAAATTGGGAGTAGAAAACTATGCACAAAAGTTCAAAACCCTATACAATAGGTTGTTGGCAAATCAAAGACCTACACCTGAACAGTTGGGGGACTTCAAGCTACCTTGTAGGAGAATCTAGCTTCACCCAAGGGCCAAGTTACCATGAGAAATTCTACATGATCTTTGCTAATATCTTGGCCATAGGGCCAAGATACAATCAACAAAGAAACACCAACTTCTACAAGTAGATTGCCCTAGGGCCAACAAGCTACGAGTAAAGATGATGTAGATTTGTTCATGGTAGCTTGGACCTTGGTCCAAGCTAGATTCTCTTGTGTGTGGTAGCTAGATTCTCCTGTGTTCCCTAGATCCATTCTCTCAAGATTACATGGTAGAATGGCCCTTGGGACCAGATTCTATGCATTTGCATGGCAAGAGTGACCTATGCAACAAGCGAACCTAGCTTGGCCTTACCTATGGTGGTCAAGCTACCATGAACAAATCTACATCCTCTTTACAAGTAACTTAGCCCTACAGCCAAGCTATCATCAACAAATCTTCATCCTCTCTATTGGTAGCTTGGCCCTAGAGCCAAGCTACCATCATCAAATCTACGTCATCTACTTGTGTTACTTTGTTAATGGTAGCTTGTCCCTAGGGCCAAGCTACCAGAAAAAAGGATGTTGATTTGTGATGGTAACCTAACCCTAGGACCAAGCTAGATTTTCTTGTGTTTCCTATAGCTAGTCCCTCAAGATTACATGGTAGAATGGCCCTTAGGCCCATCTATGCATGTGCATGGAAAGAGTGACCCTTGCAAGAAACCCTTGTTGGTAGCTTGGCCCTAGGGCCAAGCTTCCATGAACAAATCTACATCCTCTTTGTTGCTAGTAGAGCTACCATCAATAAAGCAACACCACATTTGCTGGTAGATTGGCCCTAGGGCCATGTTCCTAGCAAAGATGATGTATATTTATTCATGGTAGCTTGGCCCTACAGCCAAGCTACTATGTCTTATGTTCCCTAGAGCCATTCTCTACTCCCTTGTATCTCGATATACTTTAGAATGGCCCTACAAAACACAAGATAATCTAGAGTGTTAAAAGATCCCTACCCTCTCTGTGTGCAACGAATTTGGGGGTGCTAGCAGCAGAAGTAGTACTTCTTGCATGGGGCAAGAATCCTCACTCGGGGCCTCGCCTACGGATATCTGGACAAGAGTATAATCCCTTGATTCTTCAAAAACCGAACCCAGAAAAACCTCCCCCTATCGGAAAGCACGGGCGATTTCTCTAGGATATTTGTACTCTAACGTAGTCAAGGTCATTGACCAAATTGATCCAACAAAACCTATGAGTCACTTGGTAAGATCAAGGAAGAAACTTACACTTAGATCATAGAAACCAACATTTTTTTCCCCATCGAGAGGCATAGCCGTTGATTCTTTTTCCATAAAACAATTACTATCCGAGATTTACTTCATCTAATGTACTATAACAGAATTGAGTCTCATTTTACGGATCCATCAGTCCAGCCTAACCCCATCCAGTCCCATGGGTTAGCCAACCACTGTAGTGATGGGACCCAATTAGGAATTTGGTTAGGTTTTATCCCGGGTACCAGGGAAAAGAGTTCCCAGGCCCCCTAGCCGGATATTGGTGCAAATTTAATGCCAATCACACCACTTACACACCTAATGTGAAATTTCCTTTTTCACAGATTCAGCTATCTTTAAAATAATCATTTAATGAAACCATAGTGTCACTGATCATAATCCTCCAAAATATCCGATTGAATCCTAATTTCCAATCATTCCTTCATCGGTGTACCTATGGCATCATTGGCAACCAGAACGCTCACCACTTGTCCCTCATGGGCCTTTTCGATAGTTCCTAGCTCATAGTACCCGACAATATATTCACTTATAAAAATCAAGATGGAATCTGAAGATCAACAAGATCAACCAACAAATCCATATATAAAAGAGCCATGGACTCATCCGTTGAGGACCAGCAAGGTCAATCAACCAGACCCATGCCCGGTTTTAGAAAACAACTCTTACTGCTTGTTCTAATATCTTCGACGACGCACGTGTGGGTATCTTTGGTGACCCAGAGCTCGAGCACTGTATAGTCAGCACCCTCTAGGATCCTTCGCAGGTCACCTAGCGCTTCACTCATAGGCTGCTTCCTTGTTCCCTCATCCACCGTACCATCGGAAGCTCACCATTTAAATCGAACCGAGGCTGGTCAAGACCTCGTGGGTCAAGACCTCGATCGACCTTGCTACGTGAGACTAGAGAGACGGAAAACTCTCTCACTTGTAGTAAAAGTAGTATGATCCACACATAGCTCAATCCAATGGGATTTGCATCCCTTTCGGAGCTAGGGATTCAACCCGTACTGGTGCACAAAAGCTTATCCATTTGATGGAGAGAATGCTAAGAATACTACTACTATTGACATAGACTTAACACACACACAAGCTCAATCTTGCTATTGCTCACTCACTCATCATCCCACTCATCCATGCATCTAAACAAGAAGAAAGCTTAGCTATTGCATACACAAGATCAAAGCATTCTTCATTCTCAAATACTCATTTCCCTAGCATGCACAAAAACCTTGAAACTATCAACCATGAAACATGCACACTAGAGAATAGACATGAGAAGAGAGACAAACATCACTCATTGCATTGCATTTAATTAAAGAAAAGAACTTACAATAATGTAGATGGGGAGAGAGAAGAGCTTGCACCTCTATGGGAAAAGAGGGAGAGCTAGTCTCAAGAGAGCTCAAACATGAGTTTGCCCAATGTGTCTAAGCTCTCAAATGAGCCACTTTTTATACAAAAACTCTAAAACTCCTAAAAGTTCCTATGTGGGATTATTGTCAAACCCACTCCCACACTCATCTACAACTTGGAACTCTTTACAAGAGCCCCAAGTATCTTTTTGTTGCATCCTTGCATTGATCTTCACTTGTCACGCAACACTCCCCCCTTCCTATTTTGCGCACGTCCTCGAGCGCGGTAGAAGCAAGAGCTGCAAAAAATAATGGATACAAGTAAAGCCTTTTATTGAAAAAAAGAAAAGAAAAGGAAAGAAAAAAACCAGCAATGACAATTTCACACGTGAGCATACAAGTGAAAGACTGATTAGAGTTTTAAAGAGTGCTAAAATAGGTGAGTAAAGACTAGTCAAAGTGAGACTAAGTGGTAGATAGTGCTATGTAAAGGCAAGTGTGCTTGTACACCACCGGTTATAACCGTAGTCTCCATGTCCTACAAGTATTTAAGTTATTCCTAAGTGGCAAACCTACTCCTAAATATGAGCAATGGTGATTGGACCTCTTCTTCTTTTCTCTCCTTTTTTTTTTTGAGGTGTGTGTGTAAAAGATGATTAAGATGAAGGTTCCATCCCAATGAGACCCAAGCAATGGCCAAGAGACCTCCGCCAAGAGAATCTAAAGGCCGCTAAGCCTTCTCAAGGGCGACAAACCCTTTTCTTTCTTTTATGACATAAGGAGTACCCCATGAAGATGAGGGCATCGGTCTCGAGGGCCCATAATGTACCCCACAGTCCTACCAACATCTATCAAGGCGATAGATTCCTTGAAGGTCTTTTTCTGAAGTTTTTAGACGTCAGTGTTCACCCCATGGAAACCAAGGCATCGGCCCCAAGGTGCTAAGACAACCCCAAGTCCTACCAAGCATTCCACATGGCTGTAGACACGTCATGTCTCGATTCACTTGTATATATTTTTTTTAGGGCATATTTTTTCGTAAATTTCTTTATTAATCCTAGCACCTAGCCCATACCTAAGAGATAGCTACCACTAGGGATAACTAATATACCTTGAGAGCATAAGAACTTGGCATACTCTGCTGGTATATATCCTACACTGTCTTCAAATAGAAATACCTTCTACTAAGTCCTTTAAGATCTAGAAATCACTCACCACATTTTAACAACTAATCTAAAACTTAAACCAGCCAACTATGTGTGAACATGCAAACAATGTATCCAAAAGATAAAAGCACATAAAGAACAAAAGATTATGATTTGAATACACCTGTTGTAGTGCTCGTTGATGTTGTTCGTTTGCATTGATGCATTGTTGATGTTGTGCAGATTGCTTTTCTTTGCTCTTTGTCGGCGTTGCATGTCTCCCCCCTTCCTATTTTGCGCACGGTAGGTGGATTGTTGGGGCGTGTTTGTATGCTCTTGTTTAGCTGAGATCTCTGCAAAATGTTTATTAACAAACAAGAAAAGAAAAGAAAGGAATAAAATTTGTTATTTGTGCCAATCACCGAATATAGCCGAGGGGAAAAACCCAGTGGGAGAAAAGTGCCCTGGCTTGTCGATCTTATTGTGGAGTCGCTGAGCTTACCCTTGCGCTGGTGGTGGATCCGTGTCCACGTCTGCTAGAAAGATGGTATCAATTTCTTCAGGATGCAGGGACAACCCTTCACAAAAACCAGCCTCTGGAGAAGGTGGTAGAGGAAGGAGTGCTTCCTCGCTAAAATATGGCATTGGTTCTATGGGAAGGTTAAGCAGACAATTTCGATTTTGGAACTGCGCAATATAGGTACTCATATTGATCCAATATTGACATGTTGAGGCTTGGGGAAGGAGGGCTTGCAAGATCGGTGGTTGCAAGTCATTTAAGCATGTATCCCTCCATTGTTGTGCTTGAACCTCCTTAGGTAATCTACGTTGATTTGGTCCTCTCTCTGGTATTCTCACATTAAGAAGATTATGGCGTTGGGGTGTAATTCCCACAATTTGTTTCATTAATCCCGTGCCATATCGTCTAAAGTAAGAGCGGCATATCCAACAAATGTGTGAAGCTTCTCCTAATACGAGTCGTGCACACTCTTGACAATGTGGAAATGGGTGATGCTGTTGATAGAATAACGTGACAAAGTGATGCCCACAGCAATTTTCACCTAAGGGAGCATAGAAGTACCTAGAATGAGTTTGAAAAGGAGGAGCACTATAACCCCCACGATGTTCATGTCGAGTACTATCAGGGTCAATGCATGGTGGACATGTATCTCGCCAAATATCCATCAGGAGTTATCTGGACGTAGAACAATGAAATTTAGAACACTCATATCCATCATTACAATCCCAATCAAAAACATTATAGATAAGATCATCTCAAAAAGAACACAATCCTCTAAAGGCATAAGGAACCACACTATTCAAACATTGATCTACCAAAGAGCTTCAATTGTAGTGTTAATGCCTTATCTTTTGTTTTAGGTATGTCCTTCTTAAGAGGTGGGAATTTTAGCAATTGTCTAGGAATTTGAGCAAGATAAGAGGATTTAGGCATTGAAGTGCTAGAATCTATGCTCAAAGGAGACTCATGTGAAGTTGGACTTGTCTTAGGTACACAAGTTGATGGTGGAATTGTGTAACAAGGAGAAATTGGGGCAACTGGTGATTCAATACATGTTTTGGGAAGATCAACACAAGAAGATTTGTAGGTGCTATCACAGCCACCTATCCTATCTTGAAGAGGTCGTGTTGATTTCTTTTGCACCCACTGATATGGAAAACCGAGGGTGGCTTTTGGAATCTTATTGATACACTCTTTTACCCCTAGCAAACCATGGCATTTGGGAAGCGAAAGTGCTGTTGCACCCTCATAGTAGCCTTGTGCTTTAAGAACATGCTTTGGGACCCAACGAGTAACAATCTGAGGTTTAGGCTTGGAAAAGATGTGCTTTTTAGTAGGCTTAGCAACTAGGCTAGATGGTACCAGTTTGTACGCATCTTTGGGTAGCCAAATTGATAATTCCTTCTTGCCTGGCCTTCTTTGAGCAGTGACTAAAGTAGTTGGAATATGCCAGTCATGGCCCTCACTTGAGTACTCATCAATTATCCACATCATTTGTGTTGGAGCTTCAAGAGCAGATTTTGAGAGTGGGTTGTGTAAGGTAGAAACACCACCCTTTTGACACGATAAATCTCGTGGAGTAGCAGATCCCAATACGCAATCAGAATCAATTTGCATTTGAATTGTCTATTCTTCCAATCTAATGAGCAATTAGTAGCACTTAACCATGATCGACTGAGAACAGCCTCTACTACTGCCTTGGACTTACTTGCCACATAAAAGGGCACTGACATCTGGTGATCCTGAATGGACATCATAATGACACATTTTCCCTCTATAGGGTTATCTTCACCTGAGAAGCTTCGTAAGTCAATAGGAATGTGCACAAGTGTTGGTTGTCCCAAGGCTATCCATGTTTCAAATGAGAGAACATTATAATCTGCACCAGAGTCAATTAAGGCAGAGACAAAGTAGGTAGTCTCATGAAGATGAAGGCACCAGAGTCAATTAAGGCAGAGACAAAGTAGGTAGTCTCATGAAGATGAAGGCACACTTGAATATTGAAAGGATCGACATATGGTTCATTAGTAGCCAACTGTAGGGCCAACATAGAAGCCTTGCGACGCTCCTTGGCTTTTGCAACTCTAGCTTTAGCCTCTTCTTGAGCCTGACGTTTAAGTAGGTCAAGTGCTTCTTTCCGTGTTTGTGCAGCATGCATTTGTTGAAGCATGGCTTTAGTTAATGGTTCATTGTATTTCTTGAGACGACTTCCATTAATGAAGTTAGGCATTTGCTCACCTTCTAGTGTCTCTAAATGCACTACACCACTTGGAGTAAGCTTATTAATCACAAACGGTCCTAGGCCATGTTTCTTGAGCTTTCTCTTATGCTTCTTAAGTGTGTACAAGAGCACAAGGTCTCCTTTTTTGAATCGGCCAGTTGTTACATTTCTATCATACCATTGCTTTTGTCTCCTCTTCTCAGCACACATCCCCATTACCGCCAATAAGCAGGTCTCATCAAGCTTTTCCAATTCACCAATGCGTTGTGAAAGCTCATGACCAGTCCAATCTAATTGTTTAGCGACTCGTAGAGTAGGTACAAGAAATTCAATGGGAAGAATTGCATCTAGCCCAAAAGCAAGCTCAAATGGGGTTGTGCCCACAGATGTTTTATAGGCTGTCCTATACGCCCAAAGAACTGAGTGCAACTTTTGCTCCCAATCAGTCCTATGTCCCTCAACAATCTTTGTGAGTGCTGTGCAGAGAATCTTGTTAGTACTCTCAGCTTGTCCATTGGTCTGGGGATGATAGGGTGCAGAATGCTTGTGAATTACCATAAATTCTTGAAGCAAAAGCTCTATGACCTCATTCACAAAGTGCACACCTTGATCACTAACGATTTCAATAGGTAAGCCATAGCGTGTAAACACGTACTCGTACAAGAACTTGGCTGTGGTTCTGGCATCATTTTTAACTGTCGCCTTTGCCTCTACCCATTTGGTCAAATAATCAGTTGCGACTATAATATATTCGGCATGCGTGTGACGAGCTGGAGGTTTAATGGGACCGACAAAATCAATACCCCATTTTGCAAAAGCACGTGTGCTTAACATAGGCCGCAATGGCATATTGTCCTTTGTGATGGGAGGTTTGGTCCTTTGACAATCGTCACAACGTTTCACATATTCTTCGGCATCCATTTGTAAGGTTTGAAAAGTTGCAGGGGGGAAGAGAGCTTGAGCTCTTGCAAGCACACACACACACTCACAAAACCCTAATAGAGAACACACAAGGTGAGAGGCTGAAAATCTTCTTCTTCTCTCTACTCAACACTCAACACACCATATACAAGATACGAGTACACTAAATATGAAAGGTACTCAACCAATACATACACGGGTTCTCTATAGTGTGAACCCGACTAAATGAGCTGGCGCTATAACTATGCCAGTCTCTAGAATGGCTGTCACACAGCCTGTCATCCCACTGGCCGCATATCACCCAAGATCTCACCAACCATGCCAGTGGTGTAAGTGTGGGGTCTATCCCCCAGACGGGTCATCAGTGTCCACCGTCTCACTAGACGAGCTCGATATCTCAACACTCCCCCTCGAGCTCAACTCCATCTCATGTACACCAACTCATGTACACCAAGCAAAGCCCTGAATCTGCGGAGCTTCTCTGTACCCAATGCTTTGGTGAAGATGTCAGCTACCTGATCCTCTGTGCTGACATAAACAAGGTCAAGATATCCTGCCAAGACCTTCTCTCTGACAAAGTGGTAGTGGACCTCTATGTGCTTCGTACGAGCATGAAAGACTGGGTTCCTGGCCAACTGTATACTGCTAATGTTGTCACAGAAAATGACAACTTGTCTATCCACTGATAGACCCAAATCTGCAAGTAGCTTTCTCAACCAAGCTACCTCACATGCTGCCATAGCAGCTCCTCTGTACTCGGCCTCTGTACTCAATAGAGCAACCGTAGGCTGCTTCTTGCTGCTCCAAGTCACAGCAGCAGCACTCCCCAAAGAAAACATGAATCCACTGGTAGATCTTCTATCTGAGATACTACCAGCCCAATCAGCATCTGTGTACCCATGTACACATATCTCTGTCCCAGTCTCATAGAATAGTCCACAATGCAAAGTAGACTTCACATACCTCAGTGTGCGTCTCACTGCATCCAAATGCAGTTTTCGTGGAACCTGCATAAACTGACTCACCAACCCAACAGCATAGCTCAAATCTGGCCTGGTGATCGTCATGTAGATCAAACTTCCTACTATGCTCCTGTACATAGTAGGATCCTCCAAGATCTCTCCTGAATCTGCACTCAACTTGCCATTCTGATCTAATGGCACGGAAATAGGCTTACAGCCTGTCATACCATACTTGGACAACATGTCCAAGCCATACTGTCTCTGCAGTAATCCAATACCATGTGGTGACCTAATCACCTCAATGCCCAAGAAATATCTGAGCTCCCCCAGATCCTTCATCTCGAACTTCTGTCTAAGCAAGATCTTTACATCAAAGATCTCTGCATCATGGTCCCCCGTAATGATCAAGTCATCTACATAGATGACAACAAGCACAACCCCTCTATCACCATGTCTCACATACAGCGAGAAATCTGCATTGGCTACATGAAAGCCAATAGTGACAAGATATTCAGAAATCTTGTCAGACCATGCTCTTGGTGCTTGTTTTAAGCCATACAAGGCTTTCTTCAACGTGCAAACATGCTCGGGGTGACCCACATCCTCATAACCAGGTGGCTGCAACATATACACCTCTTCTTGCAAATCCCCATGCAAGAATGCATTCTTTACATCCATCTGATGTAAAGACCATTGCTTTGATGCCGCCACTGCTATCACAACTCTCACCGTTGCCATCTTGGCAACTGGGCTGAAAGTTTCCTCATAATTAATCCCATATGTCTGCGCATATCCTTCGGCTACCAATCTAGCCTTGTACCTGTTTATGCTTCCATCACTGTTATGTTTAACTTTGTACACCCACTTGCATCCAATGGCTTTCTTGCCTTCAGGCAATTGCACTAAATCCCAAGTCTCATTTCCATATAGTGCATCCATCTCCTCGTCCATAGCTTTCTCCTAACACACATTTCCAACAGCCTCATCAATGCATGTGGGCTCTACAACCTGCACAACCTTTGCCATATATTCATAGTGATGTGCCACATAACCATCATATGTAAATCTCTGCACAAGGTTCTTCACTCTCCCTGATCTTTGCAGCTTTTCATTCATGGCTTCCATAGCCTTCTTTACACCAGGGTTCTCATAGCTGGGATCCCAAGCTCCTCATCAAGGCTCATATCTGAGCCACTAGACTCTCCATCAACATGAGAATGCCCTGCAGAAATGTCAGGCATACCAAGGGGCTCAACCACTTTCTCTTTTCCTTTACGTGATGTACTAATCACATTTGCAGGACTGGTATTATGACGCAGCCTGCCACTCCATGGTCTATCAACAGACCCACTAGATGAGGACTCTCCTGGTCCACTCAAGGACTGTGATTGCTGACCTGCATTCTGTGCAACCACACTTCCACTCACATCAGCCCCAACAGCTTCTTTTTCAGCAGCATACCAGCTGCTCATCTCATCAAAGACAACATCCCTGCTTACCCTCAAGTCACGTGTAGCAGGGTTATAACACCTGTATCCCTTTTGCTCAAGGGAATATCCAATAAACACACATTTTTCAGCTTTCGGATCCAGCTTAGTTCTCAGCTCATCTGGCACATGCACATATGCAATGCATCCAAAAACTTTCAGATGAGACAAATCTGGTTTTCTGCCAGTAAACCTCTCCTCTGGAGTTACATCATGTATGGCTGCAGTTGGAGTCCTGTTCATGATGTATACAGCTGTAGAAACAGCCTCAGCCCAATAGCAATGTGGCATATTCTTCTCTTCCATCAATGCTCGCGCAATCTCAGCAATGTGCCTGTTTTTTCGCTCAGCAACTCCATTTTGCTGCGGAGTGTATCTACATGTAAACTGTCTCCGAATACCATTCTTCTTCAAAAATTTAGAAAACTCATTGGAGAAGTATTCTCCCCCTCCATCTGACCTTAGGCACTTGACATATTTCCCTGTTTGCTTTTCAACCAAAACTCTGAAATTCTGGAAGTGAGTGAACACCTCACTCTTCTCCTTCATGAAATATACCCACACTTTCCTTGTGTGGTCATCAATGAAAGTCACATAATACCTGCAGCCTCCCATAGATATGGTCTTTGTAGGACCCCATACATCTGAATGCACAACATCTAGTGCATTTCTGCTCACATATCTGTTACGTGTGGAAACACATGCTTTGTTTGCTTCCCAAATTGGCATGCTTCACATATTTTCTGCATACCTTCCACTTTAAATTTTGGCAGCCCTGTCACAATTCCTTTTGTCTGCATAGACTTCAATCTCTGCACATTTACATGTACAATCCTTTTATGCCATATGTTTGTGTCTGCACCAACTCCTGAACCATTTGCAAACATCGCAGCACTCATTTCAGGCATGTCTACATTCAATGTAAACATTCTGCCCACTCTGTTGCCTTTTGCAACCAACCTGCACTTGTCTTTGAAATCTTCAACATAACACCCATTAGGGTTAAACCGAACGTGTAAACCCTGCTCAATCATCTGGCCAACTGAAACTAGATTCTTTGTTATGTTTGGTACATGAAGTACATCTGCAAGGTACTTCACTTTGCCATCCTGCATAGACAATGGCACATCTCCAACGTGGGCAATTGGATGAACAGTGTCATCCCCTGTTTCCACAAAACCTGGTCTTTCCGGGTTTTTCATCTCCTTGAACCACTCCCCATGACTTGTCATGTGGTTCGAAGCGCCTGAATCCACATACCATACATTATCTTTTTGTGCTGCATCAACATTTTCAGACATGGCATTCATGACATGCTGCATAACAAACAACCTTTCATTATCCTCATTATTTCTGCTTGAGGATGCATAGTTGTTTTGCTGCACTTTCCCATTTCGCATGTCAGCTTGCTTCTTATAACATTCTGCCTGCACATGTCCAGGCTTACCACAATAATAGCATTCACGTGCATCATTATATTGCCTTTGCCAATTTCCATGGCCTCTTTGACTCCCCCTGCCTCTGAATTTGCCTCTTCCACCTGCGTGTTGTTGTTGTTGTTGATTCTGGGACTGTTGCTGCTGCTGCTGCTGCTGGCCATAATTCTGATTACCTGTTCGGCCACCTCCTTGATCGTGTCCACAGGCTCCTCTACCTCGTCCTCTTCCTGAACTCGTGTAGAAGGCCTATTGCTCTGAACTGTTTTTACTTTGTGAAGACTGTTGGTCTTTACCCAAGTTTTTCTCTTCAATAATCAGCATAGACACCAAATCTGTAAAGTTGGGAATGTTTTCCCGAGTCTGAATAGACGTCTTGAACGCCTTGTATTGTGGCCCGAGACCACGTAGACAGACTTCCACCTTGTCATCATCATCTACTGACACACCAATCGATGCAAGGGATTCCACAATACCCTTTATCTTCAACGCATAGTCATTCACAGACATGCTCTTTTTCTCCACAGTATGAAGTTCATTCTTCAACTGTATCTTACGTGCCTTGGTATTTGTTTCATAAAGCTTTACCAAGGTGTCCCACGCCTCCTTGGGGGACTTGGCATCCTGAATGTGCCCAATCATGGTGTCCTGTATACTAATGGATAGCCAATACATAACCTTCCTAGCTCCTTGGTTCCAGTCTTTAAACTCTTTCACATCTGCAGCAGTCGGATTTATATCTGGTATCTCCGGTGCCTCTTCATGCTCACCTTCTATGTAGTCCCAATAGCCTTTTCCCATCAGGAAATTCGTCAACCTGAACCTCCAAGCATGGAAGTTATTCTTATCAAGCTTCTCAGCCACAATCTGAGTTATCCCATCATTTGACATCTTGCCAAACACACAACTTTACCAGAAACTGCACTCTGGTTTTTCTGCACAAACTGCTATATTTTCTGCACAGCGGTACTGTAGCACTCTCAAATGTCACAACCAGTGACTTCAATGCGCATACATACACCCAATGGCAACTGTAGACCTCTTTGCAGCACCCACAGTGTCTGCACAGTCAATCTATCTTCCTGCAGTTCTTAAAACAGAGTTCTGCAGAGAATCGATGACTTACCCGCAGTGCTCGAAATCGCCTGCTTTCTGAAAAACGGAGGTCCAGACGCGTCCGAAACGCGTTTTCGGCCCAAAAAAATCAGTCCAATAGGACTATATAGTTGCCCTATAGCTTTACTCCCGCGAAGAAAGCTCCTCAATCAGAGACCGTTTGCCGGTGCCTCCCGTAGAGCTCCCGACAAGGGTGTAGTCACCAACACAATAGGGAAGAGTAGTTGAAGCTCTTACCCTCGTACCGCTTCCTGTGGTTCTCTTGCTTGCAGCTCAGCCCTTAGCACGAACCAGGCTCTGATACCATGAAAAGATGCAGGGGGGAAGAGAGCTTGAGCTCTTGCAAGCACACACACACACTCACAAAACCCTAATAGAGAACACACAAGGTGAGAGGCTGAAAATCTTCTTCTTCTCTACTCAACACTCAACACACCATATACAAGATAAGAGTACACTAAATATGAAGGTACTCAACCAATACATACACGGGTTCTCTATAGTGTGAACCCGACTAAATGAGATGGCGCTATAACTATGCCAGTCTCTAGAATGGCTGTCACACAGCCTGTCATCCCACTGGCCGCATATCACCCAAGATCTCACCAACCATGCCAGTGGTGTAAGTGTGGGGCCTATCCCCCAGGCGGGTCATCAGTGTCCACCGCCTCACTAGACGAGCTCGATATCTCAACAAGGTTGGCCACCAAAGCCCAGACCACCTAATCAACTTAGCTGTGGTATTGCCCGAAAAGTGTCCACCCCCAACACCTGCATGTGCATGAGTCAAGATTTTCAAATAGTCAGCTTCACATACGCACATGCATAAGTTGCCATCCTTGCCCCTCCTGTAGAGTTGGTTCTCTATCAGCAGATAGTTGGCCGCTTCAACTTTAATAGCACGCTTTCGATGTTTAGGAATTTTTTGATCAGTATGACCATGCTAAAGATAGTCCACAATATACTTACTCCAACTTGGTGTAGTTGAAATTTGGAATAATGTGACATTATGAATTGGCTGTTGAATTTGACATGAAGCACAGTTACGAACAAATTTTTCAGCATCCGCATGCATGGTAGGCCACCATTGCCCATCCTGAGATATACGTCGCACACAAATAGTAGCTGATGCATGGATTCCATCAATACCCACATGTGCCCATTCCAAGATCTCCTCATATTGATCAGGGTTAGGTATAAGTCGCAACACTCCATCATTACCCTGACGATATAATCTCCCTGAGATTAACTTGAATGGTCGCCATAGGTCCACATTAGGACCCGCTAGTTGTATCTGCCCACTTGTCAAAATTTCTAAGATGGACTCAGACCATCTAGGAGCTTTCTCTACAAGGAAAAGTGTTGAATCTAACATATCATCATCCACACCCACAAGAGCTTCGCCAGAGGTGGTTCGAGACAAGTGATCTGCCCTAAGATGAGTTGTTCCTTTTCGAACTACCACTTCAAAATCAAACTCAAGAAGGATGATAAACCACCTCACAATCCTTCCAGTTACACAAGGCTTATTCACCAAATATAGCAATGCTTGATGGTCCACAAAAAATATGAATTTGTTTGCCAAAAGGTAATGGCGAAACTTTTTCACTGCATATATCATGGACAAACCTTCTCTTTCTGTTGTGGTATAATTCTTCTCAGCATTGTTCAACTGTCGACTAGCATATGAGATTGGGAAATCCTTATTATGTTCTCCCGATTGAGCCAAAATACATCCAATTGCAAAGTTTGAAGCATCAATATGGACATGAAAGATTTGGTTCCAATCTGGTGCCCGTAAGATGGGTGCAGTCACTAATGCTTGCTTCAACTTTTCAAAGGATTCCTCACACTCATCAGTCTAATTAAACTTTACAAGAAGAGCATATAATGGTCTAGCTAGGACAGCGTACATGTAGATGAATCGACGATAATAACCACAATGTCCCATGAATGTTTGTACCCCTTTAGGGTTGATAGGCCGAGGTAATGAGACAATGACATCAATTTTATCCATATCTGTTGAAATCCCATTGCGAGAAACAATATGGCCCAAGATTTTTCCTTGTCTTACCATGAATTTACACTTGTCAGGATTCAAGCATATACGATAAAGTTGACACTTTTGAAACACAAGTCTGAGGTGTTCTATATGATCATCACGCTCTTGTGAGTGAACACATAAATCATCCATGAAGATCTTAAGAAATTGCCTAAGGTACTCCTTGAATACATGACTCATTAACCGCTGAAAGGTTGCTGGTGCATTTGTTACACCAAATGGCATAACACGATAGGCAAAGATGCTATCTTCAGTAGCAAAGGCTGTCTTGTGTTGATCCTTTGGATCAATTGACACTTGATTGTAACTGGAGAATCCATCCAAGAAACTATATGCCTTTTTCCCTGCAACTCGTTCCAGAACATGATCCATGATTGGAAGTGGGTAATGATCACGTACAGTAGCTGCATTTACCTTCTTGAAGTTTACACATACTTGAAGTTTTCCATTTTTCTTGGGCACCACTACAATAGGGGAGACCCATTCAGTGTGTTCAATCTCATAGATAAATTCTACCTCTAAGAGCTTGTCTATTTCTTCTTTTATCTTTCGTGCAAAATTCTCATTGTAAGTATAAGGACGTTGCTTGGAAGGCTTTGCATCCTCTCGCAATGGAATTGTATGCTGACATATGCTTGGGTCAACTCCTTTGAGGTCTTTATAACTCCAAGCAAAAACATCGCGATACTCCTTTATTGTTTGAATTAATAACTTCTCCTCATTTAAGGACAAGTTTGTGGCAATCCACACATAGCGAGGCTCTTCTCCTGACTTAGCAATGTCAATCTTTTTTGCATCTTCTGGACCATCATATGAAACCCCTGGCACGCTTGGTTTTTGTCGCATGGGCTGTTGAAGAACAATCTTCCGATCTTGAAGAGTGTACTGTGTGAAGTTGGGGGGAAAATTGAGACCCTGTTCTTGTCCACTTGAGTCTTCACTCATTGAAGACCATGCGGTTTTGAGCTCTCCTTTGCAATCTTGCATCAGATTTTTTTGTTCAACCGTTGTCTTTGCACTTCCGACACTCTCTTTTGAATCAGTTTTAGACTTGAGTTTTGGTTTTTGTTTCTTCGTTTTTTACGATTTTTGCTAACAGTTTTTAGCTTTTCTCCTGCTTGGAATCCATCTGATCATTTTACTTGGTCTTTGATACTATCTTGTGCTTGGACATAGTATAGATATCCGCCGTTCTTTCCTGAGAAGTGAGGTGGTGGTCGAGAGTGTTCATTCTTAACCTCCTCCTTTTCTTTTTGTAGTCTCTCACGTTGTTCCCTCTCATCTTGTTTACGGATTCTCTTATGGCTCTTACAGCATTTACGTTTAGGTCGGCTTCGAGGGATCTCTACTTGAACCTCCCTTCCTCTCAAGAGTAGGCGTGCCTTTCCTAACTCTTCCTCAGGGATTATTACATCATTATCAAAATCAGAGTCCCACCCATCTTCCTTATCAGCATCATTAGCAGATTCGAGTGTTAAATCCTCCACTGAGACTTCCTCTACCTGCAGAGCTATTGTGGATGCATCCCTATAGTACAAATCATCTAGAAGGTCACGTGATTGTACCATTCGTATAGGAATAATGTCATATCCATCTAAGTCACAAAATTGAATTGGCTTAGGTAAAGCACAGGTCGATAATGTTGCAAGGACATGACTCCATTCTAGTGGATCAATTAAATGCTCAGGGAAGGGTTGTGGAATGTATGCCTTGTCTGATACACTTCGATTACCCTTAAGTCTCTCAGTGTTGAAATCCCTACATGAGGCTCCACACATCCAGAGATCTTCTCGCCCATCTGACAATATAACCCTTGAGCCCTCAGATGAAGCAGAATCAAACTCATCTGTTGGAGACCTTGTTACATCACGATATGAGTGATTCCTTAGGTTGACTCGTGATGACAGAATCATGTCGGAGGTACAAATAATTGTATCCCCAATCTTGAATCATTTGAAATTGTCGCATGAATGGTCTACCCAATATCACTTCATAGTTTGGATGTTTTCCAAAATCCACTACTGCAAAGGTGTGCTCATATTCAATCCCACATGTGGTGACCAATATGTTCTCAAGCAGCCCAAGAGGATGTTTTAAGCTTCCATCTGCTAGCTGCAAGCGCATCCTGGTACTCCTAATAGCTGGTTTGCCCCACTTTTTCCAAATGGACCTTGTCACAATGCCCACTCCTGCACCACTATCAAGTATTGCAGTTGAAGCTACTTTTCGCACTTCTAATGGGAGGGTAGCATTTCCCTGATCGTCCTCACAAAATTTTCCTACTTTGTTGATAGGGACTGGCAAAACATGCTTTGTCTCAGGGTGTATAGTACCATGATGGTGACTCTTTTGTAGAAATACCTGCTCTGACAAACATGTGGCAATATCATTCCACAACTCAGGTCGAAGCTTTATCAAATCAAGCAAGCAAAGGTAAGGAACAAGCCACTGGTGCTGACAAAATAGCTTGCACAATACCCATATCCATCTCCTTTGTCAACCTTTTATGCATAGAGGGTATCCTCAAGGTTTGAGAATAGTTCTCATAATTTCTCCCAAATATGATGGTAAGGTTTTCATTGTATGCTTACTTCTAGGAGAAACAATTGTTTGAACTTCCTCCTGGATGCTTGGGCTTCTAGAGTTGTTTTCTGTGCCCCTGGTAAAATCTACCTCAGAGAATGGAGGTGAACTAATAGAGGACATATTCTCATTAACTTTCTCATGAATTGCTGCCCACATCTCATTTGCCATGTCCTCGTTAGCATCAATAACTTCATCATTGCATGGGAAGGCAAGGCTAGGTGGTGGCAGACTACCTTCTTTCAATTGGTAGTCAATTGGTGCAGACCTCTCGCTATGAGCTTGTGAGATGAGCTCACTTTTCATTTCCCAACTTGATGACACTTCTGGTATGGTTTCTAATGTTGGCTTAAGAGATGTTGGGCCCCGAGGAATAGGTGGAGGTGGTCCCTCAAGTATTGATTGAGCTTCCCTAATGAGTTGCTGATGTACAGCTAGATTGATCTTCTCCTCACGAGGGTTTGGGTATTCTTGAAGCTTCTTGGGTAGCTCAGATAAAGCTGCAATGCGACTTCTATGAGCATCAATGATGGCATCTAGAGTTTCATTCACCTTATCCACAAAAATAGAACCCCCAGAACTATCCTCGGTCGTACTAGCCTCATCTTGTTTAGCACTAGGCCCAGGTTAAGGTTGATGCTCCTCATGCACTTCTTGGGATGTAAAAGTTTGATCCTTCATGTTTTGTTTAGAGACTTCTTGAGAACTAGTGGATGCACTTTTAGTTCGCTTGTTTCGGTTTTTTTTTCCTCCTAGTGGTCCTTTTTCTATTGGAATGTAGGGTCTTGTCCACTAGATTTGCCTTTGCATCCCTAGTTCGAGGTATCTCATCAGTCTGCATTTCGGCATTTCGTGTCTGTGATCTAGTCATGACTCTTAGTGGCACGACATCCTCATTCTCAGATGAAGGTGGCGATGGAACTACCCCTACAAGGTTGAGTGAGACCTTTGGTTGAGAGGTGCCTTCCTCATGTGGTTTCAGCAAACAATCCTTTGGGAAGTGTTCTACACAACACCCTAGACAATATCTTTCAATTGGTGGAAACTGTGGTACTATTGTATTGGATCAAGATGCTTGCCTTGAGCGATGTGGACAATCACGAGCCCAATGGGGTTCTCCGCACTCATAACAGGGGCCCATTAGTTTAGCTTCTACTTTCCTTTGTTGCTGCCATTGACCTGAGGGGCCTGGAGTCCTAGGTTGGTAGCCGCCTAGCAACATCAAAGAGTTTTGTTCCCCTGGTTGAGCCTCCACCACAGTGCTTGGCTTGGATATGCGAGACTTTCAAAGAGATTTTCCTTGGATGAATATGATGCATATTCCTCCTCCACATAGCCTGGGTTTACCAAGTCTCTACACATATTTGAATTATCGTAGTCAACAACCCTCACAGGAGCAGTCCCAGGAGCAGGAGGTTGAGCACCAAGAACAGGTCGTGCTTGCTCTTGTGCCATCGGTGGCTTACGTTCAAAATTAGTATACTGTTGATGCATTTGTGGAGCCACTCCATCCCTTTGCTGCTCACGCTCCTGTCTCATTCTTGCAATGCGAGTACATTCCTGTGTGGTATGGGTAAAGTTCCAAGCACAGGCTTGGCACCACTTTTTTGTGGGTTGGTTTGTGACTAGAGGAGAAAAGGTATTACATTCTTCGATTTTATGGTTACCGCCACATGCTCTACAAAGATGAGGACCTGTAGGTAGTACACTCCTCATTCGTTGTTGCTGCTGTTGTTGTGGCTGCATGGGTGGGTGATAGGTTTGTCCCAATCTCCTTAGTACTAGGTTAGCTATCTGGTCTGGATTTACTAGCGCGCTAGACCCTGAACTTTGGTCATCACCCCACTGATCTCTAGGTTTCACCTCAGGGCCAATACCATCTTGGAATTTGAAGTTATCGGTGAAATCCATAGCATCATGGCAACACTCATTGAAATTTGTATGCTTCTTTGCATAGAGATGTGTATGCAATGTTGAATTTTTGAGTCCTTTTAAGAAGAGAGAAATTAATCGACTCTGGGCAGGCTTCTCATCTTCTGGGAAACGATTAATGTACTGCTTCATTCTATTTACACAGTCTCTAACACTCTCATTCTCGCCTTGCTTGAAAGAGTAGATGTTTGCTACCGTGTCATGTTGAATCTCCATCAAGGAAAAAGCAGCAATGAATCTCTCTTCGAGAACTCGTAAAGAAGATTTGTCTCTGAAGCCTCTAGTGCCTGAAACCAAGCAAGGGCCTTTCCCTCAAGAGTAAGCCCAAATCCTTCAATTTGAGTATGCTTGTCAGCCACTTGCTCAGCTCGAACTGCTTGCCTAAATGCTGCTACATGGTCGTATGGATCACCCGACCCTTCATACTTCTTTACCAGTTTCTGAAGAGTTGATGGCCTTACTTGAATACTCATCATAGGGCCTACGGCTTCTCACTCTCAGTGGGAATTGTTCCTCTCTTTGGTAAGATGGTCCACATGCATCCCAAATTGGTTTGGGTCCCCTATTACCTGCCTCACCAACCCCCTCCAAAGACCTTGTTACCCGCATTTCAGGAGGTGCATTTATGGGAGGCCGAGTTGGCTCACCTACCCTCCGATTGTCATAGTGGGAAAAGTGTTGTTGTGGTGTGATCTGTGGTCGCACTTTTGGTGTAGGATAATGTCTTGGTGCTAGAGTTGGGCTACTTGCAGTGGTCCACTTTGATGTTGAGGGTCCCTCTCTAGTGAACTCTCGTAGGGGAGGAGCAACAGTTTCTCCAAGAAAGACTGTCTCTCCTGGTTTAGCTGTATTTGTTGAGAACACTTCCATGAATAATGGTTGTCCTTTCCACGTGAGCTCCCGAATCTCCTTCCAATCTAAGGTTCGGTATTCATTGGCCCATTTATCAACGATTCGGTTTATGTGTCCTGCAAGCTTCTCAACTACCACCACAAGTGCTAGAGGAAGATCTAGCTCTAGTTGTGGCATAATATCCTTCTAAAGAGTCCTTATAGACCTCTTGAAGTGGGTCATCCTGTAAGACCTTTGTCACTGGAATTTGTCGTACAAACTCCCATTGGTTCTCAGCCCCCTGATCCATTTTGCTCTTGCCTTTCCTATCCCTTTCCAAATTTAGATCTACATGAAGTAAATCATCTATGGATGGCTTTGAGGACTGGGCATTGGGAGGGTCCAGGCATGTCCGGCTCAATGAGCCAATCATCTCTAGACTCCCTTGCTCTGGAAAGCTTTGATAAGTCTAAGAACTCGCTTTTAGAGAGCTCCCCTAATTTGTCTACATTCTCTAGATGGTAGGTGACTTCATAGCGAACACCATCTCCACCCATGTTTATGTTACCCTGGTCATTGATTAGAGGTGCTCTATCAAGTTCTGAGAAAAAGTCTGCGATCTTAACAAGATACCGTTGTTGTGGATCTCTAAAGATCTCAGCTCCTTGAGCGTTCGTGTAGACATATTGGAGTCTCACATTGAGTGTTAACCCCATGGTGTCGGCTTCAAATGGATTAAAAGATCTTGTGGGTGTCCTATTTGGGGCTAAGGGATGACTATTTGACGACCCTAGATTGTCCATGGACAATGAGCTAGTTGTTCTGGAAAGGGTCTCAGATTGGGATTCCAAAAGGGTTTCAGTAATATCTGCCAAATTTCCTATCGATTGGGTCCCACTTTCCTGCGTAGGTACTCTAGAAGGTGCCCTAGGCCGTAGGCATAAGACGTCCCGACCGCAAGCGCATAAGGTCAAAAAAATTTTGGTTCTTTTTGTTTTTTTTTGTTTTGTTTTTTTTAATTAACGAATATATATATATATATGTATATATATATATATTTTTAAACCCTACCTAACCCCTAAATGCAACTAAAATAAATATGTGTGTAACTATCTATTCTATTTTTAAAAAAAAATTGATTTTTTTAATTAATTTTTTTTAATTACACAAAAATGTGAGTTACGCTAAAAAAATACTAATTATGCACAAAATTACAAAAATTTTAAAACAATGCAAGTTACTCTAATTATGCACAAAAAAAAATTTTACAAAAGTTTTAACAAAAAAATGCAAATTATGCAAAAAATGTGGACCCCTTAAAAAAACACATAATTTACAAAAAAAGAAAAAAAAGAAAAAAGAAAAAATACTAACCTTATCGCGTCCGCGCCGTTCCGGATTCCTCGCCGGCTTCACGTGCGTTGCCTTCTTCACGCCCGTTTGCTGCGGCCAGCTACTCGTCGCGGCCCCCACCTTCTTCACTCGCCTATGCTCCTCTCAAGCCAACGCAGACTCTCCACGCGGCCTTGCTCTCCACGCAGGTCACCTCGACGCCCCTTCCACGCCTTCCTTCTTTTTAGCCAGCTACAGTCCTCAGGCGCCTTCTGCCTCCACGCAGCCTCTCCTCGCCTTCCACTGCTTCTGCCGCTGGTGGCTTCGCCCTAGCGCCTGGTCAGACCCCGCCCTCATTTGCTTCTGCCAGAGCCGCCGTCAACGACGTAGCCTTCCCGCCTTTGTTTGCTTCTTTTTAGCCAGCTGCCGTCAATGACATAGCCTTTCGCCTCCACGCCACCTCCTCGCCTTCCACTGCTTCTTCTTGCCGCCTTGAGCCTACGCTGCCTTCGCAAGCTGTAGCCCACTCAACTCCACGCCTTCGCCATGGTCGCCATGCTCATCTTCTACTTCGAGGCCAGTCCCTCTCGGAGCCACGAGGCTATGGGCATATTAGTATAACTGTGGATGACACTTATAAAGCATGTGAAAGGTTTGAGAAGTTGGGAGTACAGTTTGTGAAGAGACCTGATGACGGCAAAATGAAGGGCTTAGCTTTCATTAAGGACCCTGATGGTTACTGGATTGAGATATTTGACATAAAGAACATGAAAAGTGTGTCATCTTCTAGTGTTACAGCATAGGCTGCATCTCTGATAAGTCATGCAACGAATTGCAGCAACAACAGCTATGTAGTGGCTGTCAATGGAACAATTTGGTCATTATGGGCCTACTTCAGTCAACTTCATTTTTATGTGATTTTATCATTAGTGTGCTTTTACAAATGGTGACCAATGAAGGAGGAGGAGTAAAGTTCACTAACGTATAATAAAATATTAAAAGCGTACAAGGATCTTTGAGACTGCCCAAATATATATATATATATATATATATAACAAAAAAATAAAATTTGCAACCTCTCTCCTCCTTTTTTTTTCTTTCTCCCTTCTCTTTCCCTCTCTCCTCTCTTCCTTAAGCGGGCTTCACACTTGGGAGCCTATGGAGCTTGCATAAGCTATGGAAGAGCTTAGCAACGCACCTCTTTTATTTTTATTTTTATTTTACTAATCACATGTTAGCGAAAAGCATGAAAGCATAAAATGGCAAAAAAAACAATGAATGTAAGCATAATGACGGTACTTGAAAAGGAATAAAAGCAATAAAACATAAAAAACAATGCGGGAGAAACCTCAACCGCTCAATGGTTTTTTTCTTATTCTAACCTTATCCACTCACACCGGAATCGCACAGCCGAACTTAGCCCAATCACTCAATGGTTTTGCAACCAAAAGAGGAAATAGTGGTGGTTTCCACACACTCTCAACCAGATTTGAGTCTTCTCCCCGGCAGCGGCACCAATGGAGAGACGGAAAACTCTCTCACTTGTAGTAAAAGTAGTATGATCCACACGTAGCTCAATCCAATGGGATTTGCATCCCTTTCAGAGCTAGGGATTCAACCCGTACCGGTGCACAAAAGCTTATCCATTTGATGGAGAGAATGCTAAGAATACTACTACTATTGACATAGACTTAACACACACACAAGCTCAATCTTGCTATTGCTCACTCACTCATCATCCCACTCATCCATGCATCCAAATAAGAAGAAAGCTTAGCTATTGCATACACAAGATCAAAGCATTCTTCATTCTCAAATACTCATTTCCCTAGCATGCACAAAAACCTTGAAACTATCAACCATGAAACATGCACACTAGAGAATAGACATGAGAAGAGAGACAAACATCACTCATTGCATTGCATTGAATTAAAAAAAAGAACTTACAATAATGTAGATGGGGACAGAGAAGAGCTTGCACCTCTATGGGAAAAGAGGGAGAGCTAGTCTCAAGAGAGCAACATGAGTTTGCCCAATGTGTCTAAGCTCTCAAATGAGCCACTTTTTATACAAAAACTCTAAAACTCCCAAAAGTTCCTATGTGGGATTATTGTCAAACCCACTCCCACACTCATCTACAACTTGGAACTCTTTACAAGAGCCCCAAGTATCTTTTTGTTGTATCCTTGCATTGATCTTCACTTGTCACGCAACAGAGACGTCCTCCGTTGACTCTCCGTCAACTCTTGCAACTTTATCAATTAGCTCTCCACGGCCTTTATTCACAAGACGGTCAAAATTCTTCCCCAGCATTATTGACATAAAACAGTCATTTTAAAACATGTCATAAATACAATTTCTATAACAAACTCTAGTCTTTCCACATTGTTTCACATCAATCCACATTACTTAATCCACGTCCAATTCATATGTATACCCATTCTCATCCAATCACATCATTTTCCATCTCATCACATCTTTCCTCATTTACCCTCATCACATCTCATCCACTCACATCTACCCATCACATCTCATCCACTCACATCTACCCATTTCCACATCTCATCATATCACATTCATTCACATCTTATCCTTTCATGTGTACCCTGATCCACATCACATCACATCACATCACATTACATTCATTCACATCACATCTCATTCATTCACATCCCGATTCACATCACATCACATCTCATCCATTCATATCACATATCATTCATTCACATCCTGATTCACATGACCACATCTCATCCATTCACATCACATATGATTCATTCATACTTGTCCCATCACATACATTCTATCGACATTACATCACATCACATCTACCCACATCATATCTCATTCATCCCATTCACATTACATCACATCCACATCATGTCTCATTCATACACATCTCATCTCATTCATCAAGATCCCTCCAATCGCTCACATGTACGACTACCCACATCTATCCATACATTCACATCTATTACTTCACATCCACATATATTTCTCATCACATCACATCTCTTTACATCACACCACATCTTATTCACATCTACATCACGTTCACATCCACATCTACATCACGTTCACATCCACATCCCATCACATCACATCTCTTTACATCACACTACATCTCTTTACATCACACCACATCCCCTTACATCACATCACATTTCATTCTCATCCCGTTCTTTCACATACACATCCACATCCACATCCATATCCATTACATCACATCTTATCACATCCACATCTCTTACATCACATCACATTTCATTCTCATCCACATCCATTCTTTCACAAACACATCCACATCCATTCTTTCACATACACATACACATCCATTCTTTCACAAACACATTCACATCCATTCTTTCACATACACATCCACATCCGTTCTTTCATATACATATCCACATCCATATCCATTACATCACATCTTATCACATCCTATTTTCATCTTATCACATCCATTCACATTTCTAGTTTGATACCGATAATGGGACTTTTTCTAAATTTCTACCAATTGCTTGGCCTAATTAAAGGTTCCTTTTCTCAAACTACTATTTCTATATTCCTTCTCAATTCCTCAATTGAATTATATTCAATATTCCTCTTTTGAATAAAAGAATTCATGGGATTTGTAGAAATCAATTCTACCCATATTTCCTCTTTTGGTAAGTAATCATAAATTGAATTATACTAAAAATTCCTCTTCTTCACATTAAATTTCTTGGATCTCAATTACCATGGGAATTCCTCTTTTTGAATTTAATTATTTGCACTCCAATGTCATGGGAATTCCTCTTTTATCATCAAATATTTTTCATAAAATAAATTCATCTAAAATAAAATATCCATTATTTAAATATGCTAGGAATTTCTCTTTTCCCATCTAAATGATGGAATTCCAAATGTCATAGGAATTTCTCTTTTAATATTTAAATATTTCTCATAGATAAAATAAATTTATCTAAAATTTTATCTTTGAATTTAAATAAAATACTCATTAATTTCAATATGCTAGGAATTTCTCTTTTCCCATCTAAATGATGGAATTCCAAATGTCATAGGAATTCCTCTTTTAACATTTAAATATTTCTCATAGATAAAATAAATTTATCTAAAATTTCATCTTTGAGTTTAAATAAAATACCCATTAATTTCAATATGCTAAAAATTACACTTTCCTCATTTAAATATTTGAATTCCAATATGGTGGGAATTCCTCTTTCATCATTTAAACTTATCTATGCAAAAAGATAAATTTAACTAAAATCCTTCATTATTTTTTAAATAAAATATACATTATTTTAGCATCCCAATTTTTCTCTTACTTCATTGGAATACATGGATTTCCATTGTCATGGGGATTACTCTTTTAACATAAAAATGAATTACTAGAAATTTTTCTTTTTTCAAAATAACTATTTATGCATAAATATAAAAATTAATTTTTTTATAATTATAATGAGAATCATTCAATTAATTTAGGATGATTAATCCTAGA
The DNA here is from genome assembly GCF_041138505.1 of Cibotium barometz. NCBI lineage: Eukaryota > Viridiplantae > Streptophyta > Polypodiopsida > Cyatheales > Cibotiaceae > Cibotium > Cibotium barometz. The sequence continues at coordinate 26,367,113 of NC_141064.1, read as the reverse complement.
ATATGGTAGGAAGTCCTCTTTTCATATTATGAATGAAAGTGATTTATGTGTTAATTTTTCAAAAGTTTTACCATAGCTTCACTGCTAAAATGCACATTGGAAAATTCTTTTTGAATTTTTGTTTCAAGGGAAACATTTTAGACACTAGGAGGATTTTTATATCAAAAAATATCTCAATTTTGGTGTAAGGTTCCTCCCTCTAAAAATGGGAGAAACACTTAAGATAGTCTGCTAAGTCTTATCTTGGGAAAAATTTCCTATTCATCACCACCTTGACCCTGTAGAGATTCAAGGATACGATTCATAGGTATGACCTAGCTCTATCCCGCAGGGGGAGCGTGATTTTCTAAACATCAAATCACCCATAGGGCAATTGATCAAAAATTGGGCAACTACTAGACTTGATTTCTAGAGACAACGCTTTTTTCCTCATCTTATGCAAGGCACAGCCCGCTGACCTAGTCTTCTAGAATAGAGTTGCCCAAGAACCTAACTATCTAACGTAGGGCTTTCACTTAATCTGTTGGAAAGCTACCCGACTAATCGGGTCCACCCGTCTGTAGGATGGTGCCGTCAGGGCATTCCATCCTCCCACTTTCCACCCTACTCACGCATCAATTTGTTTTCTAATTAATACTACCACACTGTTTGACATAAATAAACATATTCCTTAATTAGGGCCTTCTTCACAAGGTTCGTTAAAACAGCCTTCTTACACAATACAATCATACCAAAGATAAGATGCAATTATATAAAAAGTTTATACATGAATCCATTTCCATACAAGCCAATCTGGCTCTCTTATTCTTATTCTGCCGATGATCTAGAATTCGGCCTTCCAGCCTCTACATGCTGGGTAAAACCCTACGGGACCATACACCTCATCGTGGCGAGGACTCAAGCCGGCCTATCGCCCTCTCAGGCTCCATCGCTCGATCCTCCCGCCCCTCAGAGGGATGTCTGCACACTAGGGTGGGCTTATTTACCGCACTAGCCTGGGCCCTCAGAACTAGGCAGCCTCATAATCTCTCGCCTCAATCGGCGATCCTTATTCTCCCAAAGGTATGAGGGATACCTTGGGCCATTCCCGGGCTTTGCTAATGACACCACCCGGCTACACAAGCACGGAACGGAGTTAGCATTGAAGCCAAAAAAAATCTTGAATTCCAAAGATAACAACTTCAATGCAATTTTCTAAGTATAGCATTCACAATTCATGAAGATAGCAATTTCGACGCAATTTGTCGAAAACAACATCACATAATTCGTAATTTCATATAATTTTTATGTCCTCATTTTTTAAAAGAAAAAGACACCATTCATTAATACTAATTTAAGGAAAAATCTTTTCTTTTGAAAATTAACCAAGCTAACCTGGCCACCGTTTCCTTGAGGGGCTTGAAAAGGGAGGACTGGAGCCGCATTGGGTGCATCTCCCTCCATCTCGTTGTTACGTGCCCCTCTTGAGGCAATATTTTTCCGTCTCTGAGATGAGGCCATCTTAGGCGTCGCCTTGTAGATCTCGCTGCTGCGATCGAAACGCTTCAGTCGGATCTGAATTCCGAGCTCGTTTGCTCACCGTATGAGCAAAAGAATATGGCGCACGAACCCTCGCTTGAGTCAAAAAACCCTTACTAAAGTCTACGCAAAATGGGGGGGGGGGATTGTGAGATGTCCTTAAGGGCAAAGGCAAAAACGTGGAGAGGGCTGGAAGGGGTTGCTGCAAGCCTCTCTGTAAGTCTATTCACACGGGGGGGGGGGGAGAAGAGTTAAGGACACTGGCCCATGGTGGCAAGAGGAGGATGGAGGAAAATTGGCTTATCTGAAAAGAGCCAAATGAGGGGGTGTGAGAGGGGTGGCTGCAAGGGCGGCTGTACTTGCAGCAAGTACGCTACGGCGGTACGGATGGCGGCACAACAGGGCATACGCTACACAGAAGTGCATGCCGACTGAGGAGCACCCCGGGGGTTTATATAACCGAGGGGTGAGGGTACGGGCGCTGCGCAAAGCAAGGACGAAAGGACGGTGTACCTTCAAAGGCTATGGATCAGTGGCCTGCATGGGTCTACGGGAAAGGTACGGTGTCGGTTGTCTGGGAAAGGAGTGGTACGCATGTACCTTATCCGGTCTCTGGGTGTCCACCTAAGGGTGCGCGTGGACCATACAGTGGGCGGCCGTCCTTTGGTTCTTGGGCGGCCATTGTACGGGCGCCCTAGTAAGTGTGTACGGACCAAATTTTGGGGCGGGGTATCCAAATTTGGGGTGCCCGCCTCGATTTGCGTGCCGGACCGCCCCGGGGGGCGAAAATTTTTTTTGTCCGGGAGGTTCTCCTGGTCGCAGGGGTTCAGACCGTTCGTCAATCGGACGTGCGGTCGTGCATTTATTAAGGTTTAAAGGTCGCCGTTTTTTAACTAAAATGATTAAAATTAGCGTATAGGCTTGATCCGGTGTCCGTTTTGGATGCTGTAAAATCCTATATTAGGGTAAAATCGCGCGCAGATTCCAAATTTGGGCTCAGAATTTGAAGATTCTAAGTAGAAATGACTCAAATAATAAAATCATTGATATTTATACCATAAAAACTCATAATTACATGGACATTTCTTTATTAGTGAAGATGGGTACGTTACATTTGGATTATCTCTCTCTAGACATTTTCTCTCTCCAGGTCAAAACAGGGTAAAATAAAATCTTTCTTTTATTTCAAAGAGGGAATAATTACAAGATCAGAAGAGGAGGTTCTTACACCTGTACACCTTAAAAGCTGGAGGGAGGAATCTTACAAGTGACCCTTGCAAGAATCTAGGTTAGAAGCTAGCAAGAACAATTTAACATCCTCTTTATTGGTAGCTTGGCCCTAGGGTTAAGTTACCATCACTAGAGTAACACCATGTTTGCTAGATGATTAGCCCTATAGCCAAGATGCTAGCAAAGATGATGTAGATTTGTTCATGGTAATTTGGACCTAGGGCGAGCATAGATTCTCTTTTGTGTGGTAGCTTCTTGTTCCCTAGGGCCATTCTCTTAAGATCTCATGGTAGAATGGCCCTTGGGCTCATCTCTACATGTGCATGGAAAGAGTGACCCTTGCAAAAGAGAATATAGCTTGGCCCTAGGGCCAAGATACCATGAACAAATCTACACCATCTTTGCTGGTAGCAACCTCGGGGAGGTCACTCGTATAAATATGTAAGTATCACGTGGGTTCAACAGAAGGACATTTTAAATATTTAAAACTTACAGAAATATATTTACAGAGGGGATTTATTTATTGTATTTTAAAAAAAATACAGATTTGAATAGGAAAGGATACATTATATTCACTAAAAAATTCACAGATAAGGGACTTTTTAAAAAAAATACATATTTGAATAGGAAAGAATACATTATATTCACTAAAAAATTCACAGATAAGGGACTTTTTAAATAGGCCTTGAACGCACGTGATATAGAGGATTTACATATAGTGACCCCCCCGAGGTAGCAACCCTTTCCTAGATGCCCACACCTTGTACATACTGACGAGTCATCTAAGAAGAGGGGTAGTCCAAGGACTTAGTGAGTCTCTCCCAACAAGAGCACTCACATACAGCCTTAGTGACTCATACAAAAATATGGCCGTATAGATTTTTAAAATGATGGGCAAATACAACGAGACAATAGACCTTGTTCAATTCATACAAATGTTTGAATAGATATATGAAGCCTTTGGAAATCCCAACTGCCCCACTAAGATACATGCATTGAACCTATGCTTAGAGAGAAAAGCTAGTCGATGGTTCATCACATTGATGCCCGCAATCAAGACCAACTTCAAAACCTTGAAAATAGCCTTTATGTATGGTTTTTCAAGACAAGGTGATCGGTGGAGTGCAGCAAAAGAACTCTATTCAATTGAGCGTAAACTAAACAAAACCATTAGAGATTTTATCCTTTGGATAAAACTCTTGGACTCACGATGTGAGTCATGGGAGAAATTAAACGATTTTCAATTAAAGAGATGTTTCATGATGGACTTAAAGAAAAATAGCTTACACAACTTGATCATTGTATCCAACCCGGAAACATTTGATCAATGTTGTAAAGAAGCAGTACGTTTAGATGAAAACATGCCGGAAGATGATCATGCTACGAGTTGTTCCTCATCTAAACCAAGTGAAGAAATTCCTAAAGAATGATCGGTCTCAGAATTATTATTCTCTGAATTCTATGTAGCCTTGCTTAAAAGCTTACATTTTACATCTCTAAGAGAGGATGAGATCCTTCAAAACCAAACATCCTTAATGCCTCTATAAGTGAGGAACGAAATGCCTTGTTGAGTGCAATCACTACTAAGTGTCCCACTTCATCCATAATTAACTCAAAACTTCCATTACCCGTGCACCAACAAAAATAGTCCAAAGGGTATTAACTGATCAAGAAGTAGTTAATCGAACACTTCAGTGTTTCTATTGTTGCAGATCTTACAAGGTGACAGACTGCATAGTTTGGAATACTTCCATGCCCATAGTCATTGACACTTTGCAACCCATGTGTGAACAATGTGGCATAGATCACATATTCCAAGATTGCCCAAGATGAGTTGCTTCAATGCAACTTGTCTCACAAAATACAACTCTTAACATGTTAAGTGTACAAAACGGATAATTGTCCATGGTACCCTTGAGTGTGCTTACACAATTACAAGCCAAGGCACGAGAGACGATTAAAAAAAATGCAAAAGACAATACCTCGACATGGGTAGAAGAACATGCCTTAAAGAAGAATCCCAAAAAAAAAACCTTCTAAACCCAAGAAAAACAAGGGACAACAAACTATAAAAAATAGGGTTGAATTAAAGGACAAGGAAAAGGATCCTATGGAGGACATAAACACAAAAGAGCCAAAAGATACACATGATGTAGAAGCATCCACATTAAAAGCCGCTACACCAACCACAAAACCCATATGTGCAACAAAGGATACAAAAACCCAAAAGAAAATTTGATCTTGTCGCATGGGAAAACACAGTGAAAACTTAGTGATCCAAAGGAAGTTAGAAAATGAAACAAGTTCTAGTATGTCACTTAGTGAGGATGAAATAAGTTTTGATTCGTCACTCAGTGGACCTCATAGGCCAATCAAGAAACTAGAACCCACCCAACCACCCCAAATGGAAAATCATGATCATATGACATATGTGGAACGCAAAAAGCAAGCTCAGGAGAGCATGCTTAGCTTGGTTGAGTGTCGTATAGGATCAGCGGTTGTGATTGAGTCTCATAATGCCAAACCTAAAAAACAACAACCAAAATACAACACCTAAAGGAGTACCACTTCCCCTTTCAAGAGGAAGACATACTCTCTATATAAGAGTCATTTGAGATAGATCGCACAAATTACGCGATTGAGAAATCACGTGAAGAATTTGATAACTTCCTTACAAAATTAAAGCAGTCACTCAAAACCTCATTTAGAGGAATGTTGTTCTCTCATGGAGAAGCCAGTATAATATCAATGCTTACATCTTTAAGAGCTCAAAATGAGTTATACCAAGACATAAAGAGCTCCATAGAATGAGACTATGAGGATTTGCAATTTTCCAAATAGACCTCATTTAGAATTGTCAAAGGACCAAGTGTGCTAGTATACACATTAGGTACTCTTCAAAAAGCTGAGAGCCATAAAGAGGATAAAAGTGAGTGGAAATATGAAACAGAAATGAGATCTAAAGTTGAAACAAAAATTAAAACATCCAAGGTTCCTCTTGAAGATTCTATCATGATATGGTTGGATTTCCCTACAGAGGCAATGATATTAAGCACAAACGTGCATTGATTAGACCTCAAGCTAGTCATAACATCATGACAAAAGACACTTGGGTGTCATTGTGAGTGAAGTGAGGTGACAGGAGGGACAAGCACCCGTAGTGCAACGCAGCGGTGTGACAACGCTCATGGGAGGCATGGTGGAATTTCTTCCAACAAGGAGTTGTAAATACGAGCTCGGCCATTGGAAAGATCCTCACGACAGTTGCGGTTCACCAAGGTAATCTCTTATTAGATGTGTTTCAAGGAGGGTTAGGGTGAGCCATAACAATCTTCTATTCTCTTAAGATTTCATGGTAGAATGGGCCTTGAGTCATTCTTGCAACAATGTACTTTAGAATGGCCCTAGGTCCATTCTACCTACACAAGGTGCTTGAGAATGATCGTAGGGCCATCCTCCACTTGCTTGTATCAACTGGTGGTAAACTTTAGAATGGTACTTGGGCCCATCTCTGCATGTTCTTGCATAAAATATTAAAATTCTAAAGCACGCTATGGATGGTTTTAAAGCATGTTATAAAAGGTTCTCATTTTAAAAGAGGAAAATGTATTTACTGGGTGCATTATCTTATCAACTTTCTCCTCAAGCATATGTCAAAGATTGCACGATAGCAAACCAAGAGGACACTATGTTCTCTAGAGGATGGAATTTGGGTGTTGATAGTACCTCTAATATCTTATCAACTTTCTCCTCAAGCATATGTCAAAGATTGCATGGTAGCAAACAAAGAGGACACTATGTTCTCTAGAGGATGGAAGTTGGATGTCGATAGTACCTTTGATATCATTGGTGACAAGCTACAAGATGCTATTATACAAGTCTTGGGAAAGAAAGTTCCAAAGTCGTGTGAAGCTGCATCAAGTCTTGGGAAAGAAAGTTCCAAAGTCGTGTGAAGCTGCATCAAGTTCAATGAAGACAAGATCTTCTCCACAAAAAGAGGGAAACATTTTCAATGTGGATGAATTAAAGCCTACTACATCAGGAGCTGGAGATTCTCAACAGGTACCTTCAGATTTGAACATTATGAGTTCCAAGAATTTGGCAAGGAAGGCTAAAACGGTAAAGGATTCAGATCTAGGGGGTATGAACAAGTATGCAAAATACTTTCCACTAGGTTTGTAGATAGAGTTTGAAATTCCAGTAATGAAATGTGTGCAAGCACGTGAAAAGTATTTATGTCGTACAAGGACAAAGTCCAAATTTGTGGAGTGGTATGTTAAGCATGCAAATAACCCTAGGTCTTGTGCATATTTGATGTCGATAAAGAAGATTGGAAAAAAGGAAGGGAATGCAATGACCAAAGAAGAGATGGTAATTGAAAAGCTCCAAGATTATGATTTAGATCATAGATGGGCAACATTCCATCTATGCTACCAAGGTCATGTTAAGGACTCAATTTCCTGAAAACATGATTTATTTCAACAATATTTGTGCTATTTGAAAACCCTGGATTGTCGTTGATACACCCCCCAAAAGTTTATGTGGCTATCTCAAAGGATGGTAAATTTGGAGGCCCAAAAAAGTGTTTAAACAACAAGCCTACAATGATATACTCAAGCACCTTAGGGCCCAATGGGGTTTTTATCACAAACCCTCAAGGCTGGTACCTAGACTTGTAAAGGAGAATGCATCTTGCTCATATGGGATGTAAGTAATTATTTCTTATGTTTTCTAGCTTATTTGAATTTTATAGATAAGTTAGAATTTGCATATTCTTATTGCTTACTTTTGGTTTGTTCATTTATATTTGTAGAAATTAATTGTGAGTGCAGAAACATCAATGGGTGGCCTTACAAGAGAATCTAAGTTGGCCCAGAGCCAAGCTACCAAGAACAAATTAACATCCTTTTTTTTGGTAGTTTGGACCTAGGGCCAAGCTACCATCACCAGAGTAACACCATCTTTCCTTGTAGATTGGCCCTAGGGCTAAGCTTCTAGAAAAGATAATGTAGATTTGTTCATGGTACCTTGGCCCTAGGGCCAACCTAAATTCTCTTGTGTGTGGTAGCTTCTTGTCTTCCCTAGGGCCATTCTCTGCATGTGCAAGGCAAGAGTGACCCTTGCAAAAGAGAATCTAGATTTGCCCTAGGGCCAAGCTACCATGAACAAATCTGGTAGCTTGGTCCTAGGGCCAATTTGCCAGCAAAGATGATGTAGATTGGTTCATTATAGCTTCACTCTAGGGCCAAGCTTGATTCTCCTATGTGTGGTAGGTAGATTATGTTGTGTGTGGTAGCTAGATTCTTTTGTGTTCCTCTCTCAAGATTGCATGGTAGAATGGCCATTAGGTCCATCTACACATGTCCATGGAAAGAGTGACCCTTGTTGCAAGAGAATCTAGCTTGGCCCTACAGCCAACAAGCTACCGAGATTAAATGTACATCCTCTTTGCTAATAGCTTGGCCCTAGAGCCAAGCTACCATCAAGAAATCAACACCATCTTTGTTGATTAGCCCTAGGGCAAAGCTACCACCAAAGATGATGTAGATTTGTTCATAGTAGCTTGGCCCTAGGGTTAAGCTATATTATTTTGTGTGTGGTAGATAGATTCTCTTGTGTTTGCAAGAGCCATTCTCTCAAGATTGCATGGTAGAATGGCCCTTAGGCCCATCTATGGATGTGCATGGCAAGAGTGACCCTTACAAGATAATCTAGCTTGGCCCTAGGTCCACGCTACCTTGTAAGAAAATCTGGCTTGTTGGCCCTAGGTCTAGGCTACCTTGTAAGAGAACCTATCTTGGCCCTAGATACCAAGAATAAATATACATCCTCTTTGCTGATAGCTTGGCCCTAGAGTCAGACTACCAACAAGAAAGCAACACCATCTTTGCTGGTAGATTGGTAAGCTACGAGCAAAGATGAAATAGATTTGTTCATGGTAGCAGGCTAGATTCCTTTGTGTGTGGTAGCTAGATTCTCTTGTGTTTCCTACAGCCATTCTCTCAACATTGCATGGTAGAATGGCCCCTAGGCCCATCTATACAGGTGCATGCAAAGAATGACCATTGCAAGATAATCTAGCTTGGCCCTATGTCCAAGCTACCTTAAAAAGAATTTGGCTTGGCCCTAAGGCCAAGCTACCAAGAATAAATCTTCATCCTCTTTGCTAGTAGCTTGGACCGAGGGCCAAGCTACCATCAACAAAACAACACCATCTTTGCTGGTAGCTTGTCCCTAGGGCCCCAAGCTACCACGAGAGATTATGTAGATTTGTTCATGGTAGCTTAGCCCTAGGGCCCTAAGCTACCAGGAGAGATTATGTAGATTTGTTCATGGTAGCTTAGCCCTAGGGCCCTAAGCTACGGGGAGAGATGATTTATATTTGTTCATGGAAGATTCTCTTGTGTGTGGTAGTAGGTAGATTCTCTTGTGTTCTCTAGAGAGAGTCTCACAAGATTGCATGGTAGAATGGCCCTTGGGCCAATCTATGCATGCGCATGGCAAGAGTGACCCTTGCAAGAGGATCTAGCTTGGCCCTAGGGCCAAGCTACCATGAACAAATCTACATCCTTTTTGCCCATAGCTTGGCCCCAGGACTAAGCTCTAGCAACAAATTTACATCATGGAGCCGGTGCTGCTTTGTTGTTGATGGTAGCACCAGGTAGATGATGTAGATTTGTTGCTAGGGCCAAGATACTAGCAAAGAGGATGTAGATTGGTTTATGGTAGCCTTGCCCTAGGGCTAAGGGCTAAGCTAGATTCTCTTATGTGTAGTAGTTAGATTCTTTGCGAGGGCCAAGATACTAGCAAAGAGGATGTAGATTGGTTCATGGTAGCCTTGCCCTAGAGGATGTATATTGGTTCATGGTAGCCTTGCCCTAAGCTAGATTCTCTTATGTGTAGTAGTTAGATTCTTTGTGAGGGTCAAGGTACCAAGAATAAATCTATATCCTCTTTGCTGATATCTTGGCCCTTAGGCTAAGCTAGATTCTCATGTGTGTGGTAGCTAGAGTCTCTTGTGGTCCCCAGAGCTATTCCCTCCAGATTGCATGGTAGAATGGCCCTTGAGCCCATATATGCATGTGAATGGCAAGAGTGATGCTTGTTGTTGCAAGAGAATCTAGCTTGGCCCTAGGGCTAAGCTACCTTGTGCGAGAATCTAGCTTTGCCCTAGGACCAAGCTACCATGAGAAAATCTACATCATCTGTGTTGATACCTTAGCCCTAGGGCCAAGCTACAATCAAAAAAGTAACACCATCTTCTACAAGTATATTCACCCTCCTTGGGCCAAGCTACAATCAACAAGGTAACACCATCTTCTACAAGTATATTCGCCGTAGGGCCAAGCTACCAGTAAAGATGATGTAGATTTTTTCATGGTAGCTTTCCCCTAGGTCCAAACTAGATTCTTTTGTGTTCCCTAGAGTCATTCTCTCAAGACTGCATGGTAGAATGGCCCTTGTGCCCATCTATGCATTTGCATGGCAAGAGTGACGTATGCCAAAGAATCTAGCTTGGCCTTATTACCTATGGTGGCCAAGCTACCATTAACAAATCTTCATCCTCTTTATTGGTAGCTTGGCCCTAGGGCCAAGCTACCATCAACAAATATGCATCCTCTCTACTACAGGTAGCTTGTCTCTAGAGCCAAGCTACCATAAACAAATCCTCAGCACCTACCTGTTGTTGTTTTTTTTATGGTAGCTTAGCCCTAGTGCCAAGCTATGAGCAAAGAGGTTGTAGATTTATTCATGGTAGCACGGCCCTAGGGCCAAGATAGATTCTCTTGTGTTTTGTAGGTATATTCTCTTGTGTTCCCTAGAGCCGTTCTCTCAAGATTACATGGTAGAATGGCCCTTGGACCCATCTATACATGTGCAAGGCAATAGTTACCCTTGCAAGAGAATCTAGCTTGGCCCTGGGGCCAAGCTAAATAGGGCCAAGTTTTCAAACAAATCTACATCCTCTTTGTTGGTAGTTCTACCATCAACAAAGCAACACCATCTGTGTGGGCCTGGGGTCAAGTTGGCGAGAAAGATGATGTAGATTTGCTCAAGCCCTAGGGTGAAGAGATAGATTATCTTGTGTTCCTCCTGAGAGGGACATTCTTCACTCCCTCGTATCTTGATGTAATTTAGAATGGCCCTAGGGAACACAAGATTATCTAGAGTGACCCTTGCAAGAGAATATAGCCTAGGACCAAGCTACTAAGAACAAAGCAACATCCGCACGCGTGTGGTAACTTTGTCCAAGGGTCACTCTAGAATATATTGTATTCCCTAGGTTCATTCTCTTAATATTTCATGGTAGAATGGACCTTGGGCCATTATTGCAAAAACAATGTACTTTAGAATGGCCCTAGGGCCATTCTACCTACACAAGGTGCTTGAGAATAACCCTAGGGCCATTCTCCACTCCCTTATACTGGTGGTAAACTTTAGAACGGTACTTGGGCCAATCTCTCTGTGTGCTTGCATAGAATATATTATATTTTAAAATTATGAAGCATGCTATGGATGGTTTTAAAGCATGTTATGGAAGGTTTTCATTTGGATGTAAGTATGATTGTTTTTTATATGATTGACTTATTTTTATTTTAGCTCGTTTCATGTACATGGATGGCTCAAAAGAGGAAAATTTCTTTTCCATCAAATGTTGATATGGCAAGTGGCGAGCCAAAGAAGTGGTACATGGACTTCTACAATCTCAATTGTCAAACAATTCACAAGATGCATCAATGATTCTCTCAAAGATAAAGGCTGAACAATCATTGTTACTATGTTAGTTGTTCACTTGCATCCGAAAATTGAATGTACTGATGTTGAGGTTTCGGGTGCATTATCTTATCAACTTTCTCCTCAAGCATATGTCAAAGGTTGCATGGTAACAAACCAACAGGGTACTATGTTCTCTAGAGGATGGACGTTGGATGTGGATGCTGACAAGCTATGTGTGACACCCCCGCCCCCCTCTGCGATGCCCCCTCTGGGGGCCCTTGCGGCGGAAGTAGCGTCAACCTCTCGTGCGAGGCAGGGATCCACACTCAAGGACTCGCCTACCGATGTCTGTACAAGAGACTAGCTCGGTGGTTCCTCTAAAACCAAACCCGAAAAACTTCCCTCGCCTGGAAGGAACGGGTGATTCCACCAGGAAAATCATCTAACGCAAGAATTAATCTAGCGAGTCAAGGTTTTAATTAACCAAACTGATCCGACCAAACCCGTAAGTCACATGGTCAGATCAAGGAAGAGACGTGCACTTGGCCCATAGAATCACCGCTTTTTTTTCCCTTTTGTGAGGCACAGCCCATTGATCCCCTCCCATAGAACAAGGGTCTTCCTGGGACTTAATCTGACTAACGTAACTTAATCGTATCTATCTGTATCTCAGGAATCCCCCAATCCAGCCTACTAGCCCATGGGTGGTTAGCCAACCGCCCCCAACCACACTGAATTGGTGGGATTCCTTTATATAAAAATTTTGGTTATGTTTTGTCCCGGGTACCGAGGAAAAGAGTTCCCAGGCCCCCTAGCTAGCGCTTCAGGCGAAATTCAAGGTAGTCACACCACTTACACACCCAATATGAAATTGCCTTTTTAATAGATTCGGTTGTCTTTAAAATAATCTTTCAATGAAACCATAGTATTACTGATCATAAACCTCTAAAATAACCAGTCCATTGTTTTACAAAAATGATCATCCGGACTCTCCGTTGAAGACCAGCTGGCCAACCAACGAGATCCAATATCAAAATCCAGTTCACAAAAATAGTTCCTCGACGTACGCATGGGTGTCCTAGCAACCGCGAGCCCGTGTGCATCACCTGGTCAGAACCCTCTAGCATCCTACTTAGGTGTCCTAGCACTTCACTCAAGGACCGCTTTATCGGTCCTCGCCCATCATACCGGAAGCGCACCATTTTAACTATACCAAGGCTGGTCAAGACCTCAACAGGCTTTGCCACGAGCGACGTCCCTCGATGACTCCCCGCCAGCTGTTGCAAAACGAAACTATCCTTGGTTAAATCACAATCCAAATGCTTCCTCCAGCATTCTGGCATAAATTAGTCCTTTTAAAAAAAGTAGAGTTTCTATGCAAGTAGAATTCCCGGTTTGAGTTTGATTTCACAAAACCCTTTTTCCCACAATCCAAATTTTCTTAATGAGAATCATTGGTCTTGCATCAAGGTAATCTACCCATCAATTTCATTGAATTTTCAACTTAATTCTTGGTGATTTCGGTTAAAGAAAACTTCTCTATTTTAGCGATAGTCTATTCTTAGTATATCGAAGATTTGGAATTGGTCACGAGGTTTTTGCTTGATTCAGATTCAATAAATGGGCAAGTTATTTATTGGCCGCCATTCTCACGGTCGTAGTCTAACAAAAAATTATTCAGTTTACTTCTAACTTTGATTCCTAAGGATTTTCTTGAGATAAATTAACAAAACTTCTAACTGTAAGGAAAATTCTAACTTTATGAAATTCATTCCTTCCTAACCACAATAGAATTAAGAAATAGTTATATACGAGAATAACGGGATTTTATAAAAATACCCTGTCAACATTAGTATAACCTAATTTCCTACGTGAAATTATAGTGAAAACTCTTCTTGTAATATCAAAATTAATTTAGACCTTTTTCTACTTAAATACAATGGAAATTTCTCTTTTTAAATAAATATAAATATCCATATTTTGGAATATGCTAAAAATCCCTCTTTTAAAATTTAAATGTTTGAATCTCGAATGTCATGGGAATTCTCCTTTTTACTTCTAAATTCTTATGCATAAAAATAAATTTATCAAAATTTTCTCTTTTCTCTTAATTAAATAATTATGCATAAATGCTAAAAAATATTTTTCATGAATATGATAAAAATCATTATTTTTTCTTAAAATATCTAAACCTAGAATATGGTAGGAATTCCTCTTTTAGTATTATGCATAAAAATAAGATATAATTTTTTTTTAAAAATTTACCATAGCTTGCTACTCTTACTGATAATTTTTAATTTTCTAATTGAATGAAATCTTGTAATGAAAATATTATAGAAACTCTTCTATTTAAGCTTAAAATTAAACTATGTATACTTATCATAATTATAAGCATAATTATGATTATTCTCCTTGATTAAACTAAATTAAACATTCCTCATTTCCAAAATTGTTGGTATAATCCTTTTCCCATTTAGAATGAGTTAAAGTAAAATTTCCTACTCAATAATCAATTTAAAAAGAATTAACCATCATTTTTACTATTTTAAAATCATGAAAATATCAATTCTCATTCTCTAGCTCATCAAGCCTACAGTCTAGATTGAAACAAAATATTATCATTGAAAAACATCCTTTTACTAAGGATCTAGCCATAAAGATGATTAATCTTATCAAGAGAGAGATTTTCTTAAAGAAAACATTATAATTAAGCAAAAAGATTAACATAATTCTATTAGACATTATGAATCTTTGAAAAGCTTGATTTAAAGAAAGATTCATTACTTTTAAAGCTTCTCAAGATTTAGAGGGGTTGAGAAGAAGAAAGTCATTGAGATAATTGAAAAAAAACCATAAAATTTAGGATTACCTCTAAAATTGGCTTGATTCTTTACCTTGAATTGAAGCCCCCAAGCAATCCTTTGGCCGTCAAGAGGAGAAGAGCAATCTTCAAGAGTTGTTGGAGAAGAGAGAAGCTCCAAGCTCCCAAGAGAAGAGGAAAATTAAGGGATAATAGAATTACGCTAATTTTTAGGGTAATACTAGCATTGTATAGCTCAAAGATGAAAATACAAAGAAATCAAGGTCTATTTAAAGGTGAAGGAGGCCACTAACCAAGTCCAACTGGGTTCTAGAGCTTTCTAGCTTTAGTTTGACTTAATTTGGACAAGATTTGGACCAGTTTGGCTCCCTTTTTGATCCAGCTTGCTCTAGGAAAGAGGAGAGATAAAAATATCACATTTTTTTAAATTAAAAAACCCAAGCAATGATGAAGAAAAAAGTGCCTACTTCATGGGGCTTGCCCTCCTTACCAAGGTGTCAAAATTTCATCATTTTCCCTAAATATATCGTTTTTTAATGAATATGCCTTAATTTTTAACTAATAAACCTTGTACTTAGTCAACTCTTCATCTTATGTGAGCATTTACTCATCTCTACGCCAAAAGAAGGGAAAAAAATATTTTCTCGCATTCTGAAATAGGGGATGATTATAGGGGATTGAGATAAAAGCTTATTCATTATTCAGGCTGAGGAGGAATCTTACATCCTCTCCCACTTAAAAACGTGAGATGTCCTCATCTCGCAAAGTGGTGGTAATCTTACATCCTCTCCCACTTAAAAACGTGAGATGTCCTCATCTCGCAAAAAAGCGGTGGTAATCTTTTACCAACTCGTCTTCTTTCTCCCAAGTGGCATCTTCTAAAGGAAAGAACTTCCACTTAACCAAAAATTCTCTGAGCACTGCTCCTGAGAAGCTTCTCCCGAACATCAAGGATTTCTTGCAACAACAGAGTGGGCAGAATATTTACATTGAATGTAAACATGCCTGAAGTGAGTGCTACGATGTTTGCAAAAGGTTCAGGAAGACATTTAGCATAAAAGAATTGGACATGTGAATGTGCAGAGAATGAAGTCTATGCAAACTAAAGGAATTGTGACAGGGCTACCAAAGTTTAAAGTTGAAGGTATGTAGAAAATATGTGAAGCATGCCAATTTGGAAAGCAAACAAAGCATGTATTTCCACGTAACAAAAATGTGAGCAAAAATGCACTAGATGTTGTGCATTCATATGTATGGGGTCCTACAAAGACCATGTCTATGGGAGGCTGCAAGTATTATGTGACATTTATTGATGACCACACAAGGAAAGTGTGGGTATACTTCATGAAGATAGAAGGGTGAGGTGTTCACTCACTTTCAGAATTTCAGAGTTATGGCTGAAAAGCAAACAGGGAAATATGTAAAGTGCCTAAGGTCAGATGGAGGAGGAGAGTACTTCTCCAATGAGTTCTCTGAATTTTTGAAGAAGAATGGTATTCGGAGACAGTTTACATGTAGATACACTCCGCAGCAAAATGCAATTACTCAGCGAAAAACAGGCACATTGCTGAGATTGCGCGAGCATTGATGGAAGAGAAGAATATGCCGCATAGCTATTGGGATGAGGCTGTTTCCACAACAATTTACATCAGGAACAAAACTCCAACTGCAGCCATACATGATGTAACTCCAAAGGAGAGGTTTACTGGCAGAAAACCTGATTTGTCTCATCTGAAAGTCTTTGGATGCATTGCATATGTGCATGTGCCAGATGAGTTGAGAACTAAGCTAGATCCAAAAGCTAAAAAATGTGTGTTTATTGGGTATTCCCTCGAGCAAAAGGGATACAGGTGTTATAACCTTGCTACACTTGAGTTGAGGGTAAGCAGGGATGTTGTTTTTGATGAGATGAGCAGCTGTATGCTGTTAAAAAAGAAGTTATTGGGGCTGATGTGAGTGGAAATGTGGTTGCACAAAATGCAAGTCAGCAATCACAGTCTTTGAGTGGACCAGAAGAGTCCTCATCTAGTGGTTCAGTTGATAGACCATGGAGTGGCAGGCTGCGTCATAATACCAATCCTGCAAATGTGATTAGTACATCACATAAAGGCAAAGAGAAAGTGATTGAGCCCCTTAGTATGCCTGACATTTTTGCAGGGCTTTCTCATGTTGATGGAGAGTCTAGTGGCTTAGAGATGAGCCTTGATAAGGAGCTTGGGATACCAACTATGAGAACACTTGGTGTAAAGAAGGCTATGGAAGCCACGAATGCAAAGCTGCGAAGATCTTGGAGAGTGAAGAATCCTGTGCAGAGGTTTACCTATGATGGTTATGTGGCACATCACTATGCATACATGGCAAAAGTTGTACAAGTTGTAGAGCCCACATGCATTGATGAGGCTGTTGGAAATGTGTGTTGGGAGAAAGTTATGGATGAGGAGATGGATGCACTATATGGATGAGGAGATGGATGCACTATATGGAAATCAGACTTGGGATTTAGTGCAATTGCCTGAAGGCAAGAAAGCCATTGGATGCAAGTGGGTGTACAAAAAGTAAAACATGTTGAGATATCGAGCTCGTCTAGTGAGGCGGTGGACATTGATGACCCGCCTGGGGGACAGGCCCCACACTTACACCACTGGCATGGTTGGTGAGATCTTGGGTGATATGCGGCCAGTGGGATGACAGGCTGTGTGACAGCCATTCTAGAGACTGGCATAGTTATAGTGCCAGCTCATTTAGTCGGGTTCACACTATAGAGAACCCGTGTATGTATTGGTTGAGTACCTTTCATATTGTGTGTACTCTTATTCTTGTATATGGTGTGTTGAGTGTTGAGAGAAGAAGAAGAAGATTTTCAGCCTCTCACCTTGTGTGTTCTCTATTAGGGTTTTGTGAGTGTGTGTGTGTGCTTGCAAGAGCTCAAGCTCTCTTCCCCCCTGCATCTTTTCATGGTATCAGAGCCTGGTTCGTGCTAAGGGCTGAGCTGCAAGCAAGAGAACCACGGGAAGCGGTACGAGGGTAAGAGCTTCAACTACTCTTCCCTATTTGTGTTGGTGACTACACCCTTGTCGGGAGCTCTACGGGAGGCACCGGCAAACGATCTCTGATTGAGGAGCTTTCTTCGCGGGAGTAAAGCTATAGGGCAACTATACTGTCCTATTGGACTAAGTTTTATGGACCGAAAACGCGTTTCGGGCGTGTCTGGACCTTCGTTTTTCAGAAAGCAGGCGATTTCGGGCACTGCGGGTAAGTCATCGATTCTCTGCAGAACTCTGTTTTAAGATTTGCAGGAAGGAGATTGACTGTGCAGACACTGTGGGTGCTGCAAAGAGGTCTACAGTTGCCATTGGGTGTATGTATGCACATTAAAGTCACTGGTTGTGACATTTGAGAGTACGACAGTACCGCTGTGCAGAAAATACAACAGTTTGTGCAGAAAAACCAGAGTGCAGTTTCTGGTAAAATTGTGTGTTTGGCAAGATGTCGAATGATGGGATAACTCAGATTGTGGCTGAGAAGCTTGATAAGAATAACTTCCATGCTTGGAGGTTCAGGTTGACGAATTTCCTGATGGGAAAAGGCTATTGGGACTACATAGAAGGTGAGCATGAAGAGGCACCGGAGATACCGGATATAAATCCGACTGCTGCAGATGTGAAAGAGTTTAAAGACTGGAACCAAGGAGCCAGGAAGGTTATGTATTGGCTATCCATTAGTATACAGGACACTATGATTGGGCACATTCAGGATGCCAAGTCCCCCAAGGAGGCATGGGACACCTTGGTAAAGCTTTATGAAACAAATACCAAGGCACGCAAGATACAGTTGAAGAATGAACTTCATACTGTGGAGAAAAAGAGCATGTCTATGAATGACTATGCGCTGAAGATAAAGGGTATTGTGGAATCCCTTGCATCTATTGGTGTGTCAGTAGATGATGATGACAAGGTGGAAGTCTGTCTACGTGGTCTCGTGCCACAATACAAGGCGTTCAAGACGTCTATTCAGACTCGGGAAAACATTCCCAACTTTACAGATTTGGTGTCTATGCTGATTATCGAAGAGAAGAACTTGGGTGAAGACCAACAGTCTTCACAAAGCAAAAACAGTTCAGAGCAACAGGCCTTCTACACGAGTTCAGGAAGAGGACGAGGTAGAGGAGGCCATGGACGCGGTCGAGGAGGTGGCCGAACAGGTAATCAGAATTATGGTCAGCAGTAGCAGCAGCAACAACAATCCCAGAATCAACAACAACAACAACAACACGTAGGTGGAAGAGGCAAATTCAGAGGTAGGGGGAGTCAAAGAGGCCGTGGAAATTGGCAAAGGCAATATAATGATGCACGTGAATGCTATTATTGTGGTAAGCCTGGACATGTGCAGTCAGAATGTTATAAGAAGCAGGCTGACATGCAAAATGGGAAAGTGCAGCAAAACAACTATGCATCCTCAAGCAGAAATAATGAGGATAATGAAAGGTTGTTTGTTATGCAGCATGTCGTAAATGCCATGTCTGAAAATGTTGATGCAGCACAAAAAGATAATGTATGGTATGTGGATTCAAGCGCTTCGAACCACATGACGAGTCATGGGGAGTGGTTCAAGGAGATGAAAAACCCGGAAAGACCAGGTTTTGTGGAAACAGGGGATGACACTGCTCATCCAAATGCCCATGTTGGAGATGTGCCATTGTCTATGCAGGATGGCAAAGTGAAGTACCTTACAGATGTACTTCATGTACCAAACATAACAAAGAATCTGGTTTCAGTTGGCCAGATGATTGAGCAGGGTTTGCAGGTTTGGTTTAACCCTGATGGTTGTTATGTTGAAGATTTTACAGACAAGTGCGGTTGGTTGCAAAAGGCAACAGAGTGGGCAGAATGTTTACATTGAATGTAGACATGCCTGAAATGAGTGCTGCGATGTTTGCAAATGGTTCAGGAGTTGTTGTAGACACAGACATATGGCATAAAAGAATTGGACATGTAAATGTGCAGAGATTGAAGTCTATGCAGACAAAAGGAATTGTGACAGGGCTGCCAAAACTTAAAGTGGAAGGTATGCAGAAAATATGTGAAGCATGCCAATTTGGGAAGCAAACAAAGCATGTGTTTCCACGTAACAGATATGTGAGCAGAAATGCACTAGATATTGTGCATTCAGATGTATGGGGTCCTACAAAGACCATATCTATGGGAGGCTGCAGGTATTATGTGACGTTTATTGATGACCACACAAGGAAAGTGTGGGTATATTTCATGAAGGAGAAGAGTGAGGTGTTCACTCACTTTCAGAATTTCAGAGTTTTAGTTGAAAAGCAAACAGGAAAATATGTAAAGTGCCTAAGGTCAGATGGAGGGGGAGAGTACTTCTCCAATGAGTTCTCTGAATTTTTGAAGAAGAATGGTATTCGGAGACAGTTTACATGCAGATATACTCCGCAGCAAAATGGAGTTGCTGAGCGAAAAAACAGGCACATTGCTGAGATTGCGCGAGCATTGATGGAAGAGAAGAATATGCCACATTGCTATTGGGCTGAGGCTGTTTCTACAGCAGTATACATCATGAACAGGACTCCAACTGCAGCCATACATGATGTAACTCCCCAGAGGAGAGGTTTACTAGCAAAAAACCAGATTTGTCTCATCTGAAAGTCTTTGGATGCATTGCATATGTGCATGTGCCAGATGAGCTGAGAACTAAGTTGGATCCAAAAGCTGAAAAATGTGTGTTTATTGGATACTCCCTTGAGCAAAAGGGATACAGGTGTTATAACCCTGCTACACGTGAGTTGAGGGTAAGCAGGGATGTTGTCTTTGATGAGATGAGCAGCTGGTATGCTGCTGAAAAAGAAGCTATTGGGGCTGATGTGAGTGGAAGTGTGGTTGCACAGAATGCAGGTTAGCAATCACAGTCTTTGAGTGGACCAGGAGAGTCCTCATCTAGTGGGTCTGTTGATAGACCATGGAGTGGCAGGCTGCGTCATAATACCAGCCCTGCAAATGTGATTACTACATCACGTAAAGGAAAAGAGAAAGTGGTTGAGCCCCTTGGTATGCCTGACATTTCTGCAGGGCATTCCCATGTTGATGGAGAGTCTAGTGGCTCAGATATAAGCCTTGATGAGGAGCTTGGGATCCCAGCTATGAGAACACCTGGTGTAAAGAAGGCTATGGAAGCCATGAATGAAAAGCTGTGAAGATCAGGGAGAGTGAAGAACCCTATGCAGAGATTTACATATGATGGTTATGTGGCACATCACTATGCATATATGGCAAAGGTTGTGCAGGTTGTAGAGCCCACGTGCATTGATGAGGCTGTTGGAAATGTGTATTGGGAGAAAGCTATGGATGAGGAGATGGATGCACTATATGGAAATGAAACTTGGGATTTAGTGCAGTTGCCTGAAGGCAAGAAAGCCATTGGATGCAAGTGGGTGTACAAAGTTAAACATAACAGTGATGGAAGCATAAACAGGTACAAGGCTAGATTGGTAGCCAAAGGATATGCGCAGACATATGGGATTGATTATGAGGAAACTTTCAGCCCAGTTGCCAAGATGGCAACGGTGAGAGTTGTGATAGCAGTGGCTGCGTCAAAGCAATGGTCTTTACATCAGATGGATGTAAAGAATGCATTCTTGCATGGGGATTTGCAAGAAGAGGTGTATATGTTGCAACCACCTGGTTATGAGGATGTGGCTCACCCCGAGCATGTTTGCAGGTTGAAGAAAGCCTTGTATGGCTTAAAGCAAGCACCAAGAGCATGGTCGGACAAGATTTTTGAATATCTTGTCACTATTGGCTTTCATGTAGCCAATGCAGATTTCTTGCTGTATGTGAGACATGGTGATAGAGGGGTTGTGCTTGTTGTCATCTATGTAGATGACTTGATCATTACGGGGGACCATGATGCAGAGATCTTTGATGTAAAGATCTTGCTAAGACAGAAGTTTGAGATGAAGGATCTGGGGGAGCTCAGATATTTCTTAGGCATTGAGGTGATTAGGTCACCACATGGTATTGAATTATTGCAGAGACAGTATGGCTTGGACATGTTGTCCAAGTATGGTATGACAGGCTGTAAGCCTATTTCTGTGCCATTGGATCAGAATGGCAAGTTGAGTGCAGATTCAGGAGAGATCTTGGAGGACCCTACTATGTACAGGCGCATAGTAGGAAGTTTGATCTACATGACGATCACTAGACCAGATTTGAGCTATGCTATTGGGTTGGTGAGTCAGTTTATGCAGGTTCCACGGAAACCGCATTTGGATGCAGTGAGACGCATACTGAGGTATGTGAAGTCTACTTTACATTGTGGACTATTCTATGAGACTGGGACAGAGATATGTGTACATGGGTACATAGATGCTGATTGGGCTGGTAGTATCTCAGATAGAAGATCTACCAGTGGATTCATGTTTTCTTTGGGGAGTGCTGCTGTGACTTGGAGCAGCAAGAAGCAGCCTACGGTTGCTCTATCAAGTACAGAGGCCGAGTACAGAGGAGCTGCTATGGCAGCATGTGAGGTAGCTTGGTTGAGAAAGCTACTTGCAGATTTGGGTCAATCAGAGGATAGACAAGTTGTCATTTTTTGTGACAACATTAGCAGTATACAGTTAGCTAGGAACCCAGTCTTTCATGCTCGTACGAAGCACATAGAGGTCCACTACCACTTCGTCAGAGAGAAGGTCTTGGCAGGAGATCTTGACCTTGTTTATGTCAGCACAGAGGATCAGGTAGCTGACATCTTCACCAAAACATTGGGTACAGAGAAGCTCCGCAGATTCAGGGCTTCGCTTGGTGTACATGAGATGGAGTTGAGCTCGAGGGGGAGTGTTGAGATATCGAGCTCGTCTAGTGAGGCGGTGGACACTGATGACCCGCCTGGGGGATAGGCCCCACACTTACACCACTGGCATGGTTGGTGAGATCTTGGGTGATATGCGGCCAGTGGGATGACAGGCTGTGTGACAGCCATTCTAGAGACTGGCATAGTTATAGCGCCAGCTCATTTAGTCGGGTTCACACTATAGAGAACCCGTGTATGTATTGGTTGAGTACCTTTCATATTGTGTGTACTCTTATTCTTGTATGTGGTGTGTTGAGTGTTGAGAGAAGAAGAAGAAGATTTTCAGCCTCTCACCTTGTGTGTTCTCTATTAGGGTTTTGTGAGTGTGTGTGTGCTTGCAAGAGCTCAAGCTCTCTTCCCCCCTGCATCTTTTCAAAACATAATAGTGATGGAAGCATAAGCAGGTACAAGGCTAGATTGGTAGCCAAAGGATATGCATAGACATATGGCATTGATTATGAGGAAACTTTCAGCCCAGTTGCCAAGATGGCAATAGTGAGAGTTATGATAGTAGTGGCTGCGTCAAAGCAATGGTCTTTACATCACATGGATGTAAAGAATGCATTCTTGCATGGGGATTTGTAGGAAGAGGTGTATATGTTGCAGCCACCTGGTTATGAGGATGTGAGTCACCCCGAACATGTTTGCAGGTTGAAGAAAGCCTTGTATGGCTTAAAACAAGCACCAAGAGCATGGTCTGACAAGATTTTTGAATATCTTGTCACTATTGGCTTTCATGTAGCTAATGCAGATTTCTCGCTGTATGTGAGACACAATCATAGAGGAGTTGTGCTTGTTGTCATCTATGTAGATGACTTGATCATTACGGGGAACCATGATGCAGAGATCTTTGATGTAAAGATCTTGCTTAGACAGAAGTTTGAGATGAAGGATCTAGGGGAGCTCAGATATTTCTTGGGCATTGAGGTGATTGGGTCACCACATGGTATAGGATTACTGCAGAGACAGTATGGCTTGGACATGTTGTCCAAGTATGATAGGCTGTAAGTCTATCTCAGTGCCATTGGATCAGAATGGCAAGTTGAGTGCAGATTTAGGAGAGATTTTGTGGAGGATCCTACTATGTATAGGTGCATAGTAGGAAGCTTGATCTACATGACGATCACCAGGCTAGATTTGAGCTATGCTGTTGGGTTGGTGAGTCAGTTTATGCAAGTTCCTCGGAAGCCACATTTGGATGCATTGAGACGCATACTGAGGTATGTGAGGTCTACTTTGCATTGTGGACTATTTTATGAAACTGGGACAAAGATATGTGTACATGGGTACACATATGCTGATTGGGCTGGTAGTATCCCAGATAGAAGATCGACTAGTGGATTCATGTTTTCTTTGGGGAGCGCTCTGTGACTTGGAGCAGCAAGAAGCAGCCTACGGTTACTCTATCCAGTACTACAGAGGCCGAGTACAGAGGTGCTGCTATGGCAGCATGTGAGGTAGCTTGGTTAAGAAAGCTACTTGCAGATTTGGATCTATCAGTAGATAGACAAGTTGTCATTTTCTGTGACAACATTAGCAGTATATACATATACAATTGGCCAGGAACCGAGTTTTTCATGCTGGCATGAAGCATATAGAGGTCCAATACCATTTTGTCAGAGATAAGATCTTGGCAGGAGACGTTGACCTTGTTTATGTCAACACACAGGATCAGGTAGCTGACATCTTCACACCAAAGCATTGGGTAAAGAGAAGCTCCGTAGATTCAGGGCTTCGCTTGGTGTACATGAGATGGAGTTGAGCTCAAGGGGGAGTGTTGAGATATCGAGCTCATCTAGTGAGGCGATGGACACTGAGGGGATAGGCCCCACACTTATACAACTGGCATGGTTGGTGAGATCATGGGTGATATGCGGCTAGTGGGATGATAGCCATTCTAGAGACTGGAATAATTATAGTAGTGCCAGCTCATTTAGTTGGGTTCACACTATAGAGAACCCTAGTATGTATTTGGCTGAGTACCTTTTCATATGTGTGTACTCTTATCTTTATATATGTTGTGTTGAGTGTTGAGTGAAGAAAAAGAAGATTTTCAGCCTCTCACTTTGTGTGTTCTATTTTAGGGTTTTGTGAGTGTGTGTGTGCTTGCAAGAGCTCCTCCCTTGCATCTTTTCATCCTGGGCAACTCGAGCTCTGGGTCGCCAAAGATACCCACACGTGCGTCGTGGAAGATATTGGAACAAGGAGTAAAAGTTATTTTTTGAACCGGGCATGGATCTAGTTGATTGACCTTGCTGGTCCTCAACGGATGAGTTCATGGCTCTTTTATATGGATCTATTGGTTGATCTTGTTCATCTTCAACAAAGATTCCATTTTGATTTTTATAAGTGAATATGTTGCCGGGTACTATGAGCTAGGAACTATCGAAACATTAGGAAGTGAATGGGGTCTTCTTGGGCCCTTTAATTTGCCCAAGCCTAATCAAGGTGATTAAGGAATAGCCAAATGGGGGGTTGCCATGTGGACTGAAATGTTGGGTTTTTAAGAGAGGTGTAAGAGTGGTCAAAGGGTGCACTTTTTTCCCAAAGGGGGGGGACAATTTTACAATTTTCGGACCTCCATAACTTCTACATACAAGCTCCGATTTGAGCGGAGATTACAGATCCGTGATCTACACATCAAGAGCTTTCCATAGATATGTTACATGATATGGTTTTATCCGCTAGATTTTAAATTCCATTTTTTCCCAAAATTCAAATTCGAATAAAGTAGCCGTTTCGAAGCTTCTAATTAGAAAACGTTTCTTCTTAAGAGAAAAGGTTTGACTCCCTTAAACTTCCAAATAAAAGGGCCCAAGAAGCCTTCCATTGAGGTCCTAATGAGGCCCCTGAGTGGGAGCGTTCTAGTTACCAATGATGCCATAGGTACACATATGAAGAAATGATTGGAAATAAGAATTCAACCAAATATTTTGGAGGATTATGATCAGTGATACTATGGTTTCATTAAAAGATTGTTTTAAAGTCAAGTGAATCTGTGAAAAATGCAATTTTATATTGGGTGTGTAAGTGGTGTGACTAGCTTTAAGTTTACATGAATATCCGTCTAGGGGGCCTGGGAACTCTTTTCCCTAGTATCTGGGACAAAACCTAACCAAATTCCTAATTGGATCCCATCACTATAGTGGTTGGGCGGTTGGCTAACCCATGGCACTGGCTGCTGGATTGCTGGATCCCTAAAATGAGACTCAATTCTATTATGGTATGATAGATGAAGTAAATCTTGGATAGTAATTGTTCTATAGAAAAGAATCAATGGTTGTGCCTCTCAATGAGGAAAAAAGCATTGGTCTCTATGATCCAAGTGCAAGTTTCTTCCTTGATCGGACCAAGTGACTTACAGGCTCGATCAGAATAGTTTGGTTAGTGGATGACCTTGACTACGTTAGAGTAGAAATTATCCTGGAGGAATTGCCCATGCTTTCCGGGTGGGAGAGGTTTTTCTGGGTCCGATTTTGGAAGAACCGAGGGACTAGTCTCTTGTCCGAATATCCGTGGGCGAGGCCTTGAGTGAGAGGCCCTGCCCCACACAAGAAGTGCTACTTCTGTTGCTCTAGCACCCCCAAATTCATTGTGCAGAGGGGGCAGAGATCTTTCAATTTATAGGTGAGGGAGGCCACTAACCAAGTCCAACTGGGTTCTATAATTTTCCAGGTTGAGTTTGACTCAATTTGGACAAGATTTGGACCAGTTTGGCTCCCTTTTTGATCTAGTTTGATCCAGGAGAGAGGAGAGATAAAAATATCACATTTTTTTGAATTAAAAAACCCAACCACACATGTGAAAAAGGCGCCTACCTCAAGAGTCCCCCTTCCCTTACCAAGGTGTCAAAAATTTATAATTTCTCCAAAATATCTGATTTTTTTTACTAATATCTCTTAATTCTTAACTAATAAACCTTGCACATTGGAAAGTTCATTTTGAACTTCTGTTTCAAGGGAATCCATTTTTTACTAATATCTCTTAATTCTTAACTAATAAACCTTGCACATTGGAAAGTTCATTTTGAACTTCTGTTTCAAGGGAATCCATTTTAGACATTAGGAGGATTTTTGTATCCAAGATATCTCAATTTTGAATTATCTCTCTCTAGCTGTTTTCTCTCACTAGGTCAAAACAGGGAAAAACAAGATCTTTCTTCTATTTTAGAGAGGGGAATACTTACAAGAACACAAGGGGAGGTTTTTATACCTTTACACCTTAAAAACTGGAGGAAGGAGTCTTACATCCTACCCCACTTAAAAAACGCGAGATGTCCTCATCTCTCGCAATTGGAGAATAATCTCTTTCATCTTCTTCTTCTTCAATCACTTCTAGCATTACTACCTTGGATGTGGACAGCTAATCTAGGAACATCTCTCTTTGACTTCCCCTATTCTGAGGTGGAGGTCTTGCATTACTTTGCATTGAAGCTGCGAGTTGGATAGAGGGTCTACCTCTGGGATTTCCCTGATTTTGATGGAAAGGAACCTGATTACTCTAGAAGGAAGGAGCTTGAGTTTGGAATCTTGGTCCTTGACTTCCTTGCCCCGAAAACCTTGATCCAAAAGGAGTTGGATAATCCATACTGCGATGTACACATCCTTGACAGTTATAGCATTTAACTTCTTTGTTCAAGGGTGGAGCTTCTAAAGTTGAATTTCAGGGGATTGAGTTCCAAGAAAAGGACCTTTCTTCATTTTTGGATTTTCCCATATCCTAAGATTGACCTTGTTGTCTGTTAGGTGGTCAAAAGTTAGAATCACCTTTCGGAGCTATAAATCGTTTGAAATATGATGGGACTGGATTCAGCGGAACCTTCAGATTAAAGGCCTTGGTAAAATCTTTTGCCATACGTACGGCTTCAGCCATAGAAATTATCTTGGCATTATTCACTGTAAGATTCCTCCCCAGTCCCTCAAGATGTCCAGTTTCTCCCCCTGTAATCAATCCCCTTTTTTTGAATAATAACAGATCTTGTTTCTATCTATTTTGGCCTGGAGAGAGAAAATGTCTAGAGGGAGATAATTCAAAATTGAGATATTTTTGGATATAAAAATCCTCCTAGTGTCTAAAATGATTTCCCCTAAAATAGAAATTCAAAAAGAAATTTCCAATGTGCAATTGAAATTAATTGAAAATAGGTAAAAAGGACCTTAGCCTAAGGGTCCAGATTTTTGGAATTTTTTTATTATGTTCCAATTAAGGTTCCTATGGACGAATAAGATTAATCCAAATGTAAGGAGGAGATAAATTGAAGAATAAAAGAAAAACCCCCAAAAATGAGTAAATGCTCACATAAGATAAAGAGTTGACTGAGTACAAGGTTTATTAGTAGTAGTTAAAAATTAAGAGATATTTAGAGAAAGCCTCTTCAATGACAAACATGGGTAAACACAACTCACCCTCAATATGAACATGTTTCTCAATCATGGATTCAATATGACAAATTCAATCACTTACTCTTCCAAGCTTCAAATCGGCATACATATAAGATTGATTGTCAACACAAAGCCACACACTAGCAAGAGGGGGTAAAATATCCAATTGGTGCTCCTCAATTTCAGAAAGCAACCATCTGCAAGCCAAAGCCCAAATGATAAAACAACACACAGAAAGAAGTATGCATGTTTTTTAACAAGGAATATCTGGGTTATGTTGTAGGAAAACCTGTAAACGACTCGCCGTGCGGCACTTTGTAGGCCTGGTTGATGGTCAATATCATGGCTAAATTTTATGCCTCCTTCGTGCACTTTGAAAGCCCTTTTGAAGTACTTTCTTCTACATAGAACAACAAAAGAGGTGAATCAGCTCTCACCTGGCAACCTGACTCGATCGGCATTTTTAATATCATTTTGGATTCTCAAACCCAGCTTCGTGATCTGAAGCCAGTACAGCCATTCCCGAACCTTTGTCTTATCATTTGGCATACCGTCAAGTGATCGCACTGCAGCCTGAGAGTTGTCCAATAGCTTGACAATGTGAGCCTTATCTGTGTCTCTGATGCATGCAGAACCTATCATATTGAGCTTTTCCTCTGTGGCCACATGATTGGTTGACGCGTGCCATGGGAGGGAGAGCACCGCACACCAAAAGGCCTCACCATTGGAGGGATCAGCAATCCTTGCATATTTTGATATTTTTCCTCTGTAGAGAACTTCTATCTTTCGAGCCACATTCTCCCTAGTAGACTCGGCAAGTGGTCCAGTTGATGCCTCATCAATTTTTTGCTCCATCTCGTCCTTGAACAAGAGCCAAGTCATAATTTGGATTGGCAAATGAAGCCAACTGGGCCTTCCTCTAGCAGACACACTCTGCATCTCTCTCTCAACCCACAGCTTGTCCTCATTGTCCAAATGTGCCATGAGAGTTGTTAGGTCGGACTCTCCCAATCTTCTTAATTGAAATAGACGATCACCAAATGTGGTTGGCACAAATGCATAATCATGCGTCCTACAAAACAAAGAAAAAATATGTTAATATTCTTGAGTACAAACAACTTACTTGACATAGAAGGAGACTCTGATAACAAATTAACTTACTTGTTCAACCTGGACAATGAAAACATAAGCTCACCCACATCCCTCCGCTCGAACACATAAAATTTACAGAGAACCCAACAATGCATGGACAAATCCCCTTGAAACCCGGTAATAAAACACAAAATTAGGAAGGACAAAGAAGCATAAGAAACTATAACATCCCAATGAGAACTCACCTATAGAAATGCAGTCCATCCAAGCATTGTGTCGATTTATTACCATCAAGAATATGCACCATTTTTCAGCTCAAGTACGGACCCCAATCGGGGTCAAGTGCAAGAGATTCTTCAAATTGTTGATTCACAGTCCTCCAATGCTCATCCCAAGATTCCTCCCTCTCTTGTGTCAATGGTGTCTCCTCCCCTTCCAAGTCCATAATTGATACTGTGAAAGCTCCCATGCTCTCAATGTACCCACCTAGTTTTTTGAAGCTTCGAGCAAGAGACTTATCTATTGAGGTAGAAACCTTTCGGATTGCCTCCGTGTGGATCATCCTATAGAGAGGAACACATGGAGGTGGAGACCTAAATTTGACTCCTATCCTATCTAAGAAGGCTTGTGGAGTAGATGTCTCAAGAATCTTTCCAAAAATATCAACCTTATTTTTTTTCTGCTTGCTTCCTTCAGTTTGGGTTGTGACAACTGTTTCTTCTTGATCCTCTAGTGGATGTGTGTTCTCTTCCCCCTCTATCTCTCTCCCAGTATCCTCAGTATTCTCACCTTCGTCCTCATTATCACCACCTTGAGTATTCTCACCCTCATTTTGATCACCTTTATTTTCCTCAATTGCCCCCACTACATTTTGTCCATCCTCCTCATTTCTTTCATCACTATGTAGATGCTGCCTATCCATATCCACCTCCAGGTTAGTGTCATCTATGATATGTATCGCCTGCTCCGTAGTAGGGTTTGAGGAGGCAGCCTGCTCCAAAGTGCTGGAAAAATCAGCTTGCCTCCTTGTGTGTCTCAATGAGCTCTCACCTGGGCCAACCTGCACACTCTTTTTCCGCTTAGCAAGAGGTAACTCATCCATTTTTGCACAACAAGAACCTTTCAAGCAAGATGCTCTAGTGAAATGACTCAAACTCATTTGAAAACCAGATAGCCATGCAAAAATGCAAGAATAAATCTTCAAATAGTATTCTACTCGTATTGTATAATTAATTGATTATTTTAACAGCAAACTCAGTACTGCGACACAAACTTCAAAAAAAGGTGGCACATTTACTAAAGAGATTAAATTCAGTACTGCAACACAATCATCAAACAAAGGTGGCACATTCACTGTCCAACAAAACGGCCAACTCATTAATTGAATAGAATATCTTTGAGATTATCATATGGAGTGCTTTGGCCCAAATTCCAAGGCATTCAATGCCGTATTGAATATTTTATTGGAAAATATTTACGGAGCCCTTTTCAGGTGTTCAATTCAAGGCATTCAAATTTATTGGAAAATATATAAAGATTCGGTAGCCCAAATCTCAAGGCATTCAATATTGAGTACTAATACACTTTAGAAGTGAGATTTCACAATCCAACACTTTTTTAAGGACAAACTTTTTTCTTTTTGTGCTATTGTTCTTTAGATGCACATGTTTGCTGGTCTCCTCTCTCGACTGTGTGAGCCGTTTCTCAACCAAGAAGACATCAAATGTGAGTTTTTTGAGCTTCTTGTATACACAAAGTCTATGCATAATATAGACAGTAGTAAGAGAGACTGTCTCTCTTACTACTCCCTTTCCATCTAGCTTATGGCATTGTGTTTGAGACAGCACCATATAGATAGCATGTCATAGTCTATGCAATGTGTTTGAGACAGCACCATATAGATAGCACCATATAGATAGCATGTCACAGTCTATGCAATGTGTTTGAGACAGCACCATATAGATAGCATGTTCTTACACTACTCTCTCTAAATTTCTGCCGCCGCCGGGGGGATCCAAGGGGGGTCGGCAAAAATGAACTCAAAAATCGTGATGATTTTTTCAATGGTCGGCAGCAAAACATACTATTATTTGGTGCGTTGAGCGCACAAATTCATTCAAGAAAAATAGCAAGAAGTAACGCCACACATCTCATACTATGTGTGGAGTGTGGCGGCAGCAAAACATCCTATTATTTTGTGCGGTGAGTGCACAAATTCATTCAGGCAAAATAGCACAAATTCATGGATGATACCTTTCTGCGTCTCTTTGTTGGGGAGAAAGATTGGAGTGGGGAGAGGGACCTGCACATGAGATCAACGTTTCCTTGTTGGGGAGACGTATGATGCTTCATGATTGCTTCTCTGCGTGTGTGTTCGAGGGAAGATGCTTCTGTGCCGACTACTAAAAGCCTTAAATAATTGCTTTTGTCTGTTCGAGGGAAGATGCTTCTGTGCCGACTACTAAAAGCCTTAAATAATTGCTTCATAAGAAGTAGCTTCATAAGTAGTCGACTACTAAAAACCCTAAGTTAGGCACTGGACAAATTTTTTTATCCTAACACTAATGAATTCTAAATTTAAGGGTTTGGTCAATATTTTTCTGATTTTTTTAAATCTAGCTAGCACAGTTATGCTATGGCATCCAACTGGTAGAGTTTTTGAAATCTAACAGGAGATTATGAAAAAGCGCAAGAACTAACACAAAGCAAATGTGTGTGTGTGTGTGTGTGTGTGTGTGTGTGTGTGTGTGTATACATACACACACACACACACAAACATATATACATATATACAACATGTACTCTTTTTGATACCCTTCATTATGACTGTTTTTGCAAATAAATATTTTTATCTTCTTAAAATGAGCCTGGTAAAATTGTATTATGGCTGGTATATGCTATTGATTAGAGCAAGAACATCTAGTATTAAAATATTTTTGGCTAATATTCAATGTAAATTCCTTAATTGTTGTTGTGATTGCATTATGCAGGGAGGCTCGTGTTTTCCTCCATTCTACAATGGGTGCATGCATCCGAGTCCCCTTCTCGAATGGCAAATGTCTTGTGTCAATCAACATGATCCGGGGGAAGCTTGGAACTATTGGTGGGATAAATGTGGAGGCCTTACTTGAAATTGGAGGAGAGTATGAGCCCATTTGTCCTTTACACTTGTATGCAGGGATTGGAGACGAGCATATTTTATCCTCTGTATATATTGCCAAATCAGAGAATTATTTTGAGACCCCAGAACAAGGCCCCTCAGCTATATTTCCTCCGGTTCTTGAAAGAGTACTCCAATGTAAGTGGCATTAACTTTGACTTTGACATTTTTTGTTTTGCATTGTGCATTGAATTAGAGAGCATTGTGCTTTACAGTGACTTGGACACTGAAGAGATAGAAGAAATCAATGTCCAGGCACATGGGTCATTGCAAGAGGAGGTAGAGGTCTCTCCTATGGAAAAGTGCTTTCAACATTTGGAAGAGGAGGATGTTCAGTTTGATAGTGCGGTCTCTTGCTTTCAAATAATCCGCATGTTACCTCCTACTGATGTCTTGCACACTTTAATCCATGATTGTGATTACAAAGGCAAGGTAAAAGAGCTTCCCAAGGTGTACCCAGAGTTCAATACGTACGAGCTTGAAGGTGGGAAAGGTATGGAAGGGATGGAGCAAAAATACAAGGGCAACATTTGGACAAAGCCACAAACGCAAACTAGGGCCAATAAAACTTTTGTTCTTAGGAAGAGCTTCTGCGTGGGGGAACCTTCCAGTGCATGAATGAGCACTGCTCCTTTAGGACACGTATGAATCAACCAAACAAACTCCATTGGAATGGGCAGCTGATAAAATCTCCAAAAGATGGGAATTTAGCAATTGGGAGCTTCGGGAACCTTGAGTGTTTTTTCTGCAAGCATGTGCCAATGTGTCTTAAAGAATGTCCTGCTTGTGTCTATTATTTTATGCCAAAAGAATCAATGCACAGCAGACTATTTATTCATTATGGCAAACATACACACATGGTTTCCAAGGGAATGTGCCGAGCATCGATACGAAATATCAAGGCCTTTGTAGCACGTGCAGTGGGCATCGACCACAACGCTGGGCCCAGAAAGGTACAAATGATTGTGGCAAGGGAGGTGGTTCTAAGAGCGTTCACTGATGATGACAAGGCACAGGGAGAATTTATGACAGAGAGGGAGCTGCAGGAGATGTCGCAAGAGTTGCAAAGTTTGATAAATGTCAAAAGTACGTAGGAAGTGCAATTTAGCAAAGAATAGTATGCAATTATCATCTTTAATACACTAAGTATGCTTTATGAATGCAAGGTGAAGCAGATGGTAATGCAAACACGAAAAACAACATGGTCTCTAGGTGAAGGATATGAAGCCATTCTTAATCTAAAAAGAACATGCCATTTTGAGTTCTTCCATGGTTCTCGATTTCCATTGCAAGCCACCACTACTACTAAGCATTGCTTTATCTTTAAGATGTCTACTTAGCCTACTGGACCTGGTTCTAGGATTGACATTGTTCGGCAAGGATGGTAATGGGGATCTTCATCAAGCATGGGTCTGCTTTGATCATGTGCATCGAGTGGATGGCATACAATGGGAGCACATGTTTATGACCACATGTAAGTTACAAGCGGTTGAGAGCATTGCTTGTTTTGTGTCTTTAATATAACTCTGTTTCCATTTGCGGCATGCAAGATTGGTGAGCTGTTGACAATAGCAACTTGTGAATTTAGAGAAGAGGATGAGGATGCTCAAGTCATGTTTTGGGAAAACATGAATTTGGTAATGGTGGAGCACACAGGGAAGGTAGCAAATTTTTTTGGGTTTATGGCAGATGAGGCTAGCGCTAACTGGAATACAGTGAGACGTGTCTTCAACGACGGCAAGGAGATGCTTGAAAGGGAAAGGTCATGTTTATGGCATTGGGAAGACAACCTTCGTGTCCACACGTAGAGGTACATCTATAGCCCACATCAAGAAAAGCACAGGGAGATGTGTGAGAATAGAGGTCGATGAGCAATGCAAAGTTTTAGAGAGCCTTGAAAGTGATGTGCATGATACAAAGTGGGCCTTGCGGAGGATACCAACAGTGAATTGAGTTGAGTGCAACCACTAGGCATCAGGGAAAAAGTGTAGCTCAAAGTTGTGAGGGGGTGATGTCAGTCCTTGTTTTTGGAGTGATTGTCAACTATCCTCCTGGAAAAAGGAGAAGTATTGCTATTTTTGTAATACAGATGTTAGGCACACTTGGAAAATTACAAAGACAATATTACATCCACCAGAGGATGTCCCTTGTGTTTGGCCCATTGCTGAAGATACCAAGTTACAAGTGAAAGAAGCCTGCAAGCTTATTAGAGCAGGATATGACTGGTATTCCTCTTGAGTTTTTTCTAGAAAAGGAGCTTGCAAAAGGCACTAGCGAGACAAACAAGGAGATGAAACAATTTCCATATCGACGAAGGCTGCATTTGGTCAAATATACATATAGAAGGGGTAAAGGAAACATTTAGTATTAATCCATTGACCAATGGGAGCCAAGACACACCTTTGATAGAGGTCACTATTCAGAAGAATCCAATGTGTTCATGTGTGGAGTTCAAAGATAGAGTGGCCAAGAAAAGACCATATCTTGCATGCAAGCACATATACTTTGTGTTCTTAATGATTCTTGGACAGGATGTGAATAACAATATGCATATTCATCAAGTTTGTATTTCTGAGAGAATTGTAAAAGACATGCTAACTAAGTCTATTAAAAGTCATCCTCAACAGCTTTAGGAACCTGCAACCCACTTTAGTTGAAATATGTATGGGGGGTCATGTCATACCAGCAGCTGAACCGTAGTACGAGTTTATTAGTGATTGTTTTGAAAATGTTTTGGTTATTTTATAAATTTTCCTGTCTATTGTCTTTTGTTTGCTAATGGCTCTCCAACATTGTGAATACTATAGATTCAACATCTTTTTAGCGAGCCAAGCAATATGGGTTTAATAGTGATTTTTTGTATCTGCACCATTGGTTCGAAAAAAAATTTATTGCAATGGTCATTTTAGAACATTTCATGTCTTCTTTGTTTGATTGCTACATAATTGCACTGTGGTTCCACTCTTCTCTTTAACATTGCATGCTCGCTTAACATCATACCATGCCCCTACCTACTCACTTTCACAAGAACATGAGCTCTACTCATTGCTTTGGGCATTGCTTTGTGCTCGCTACTCTTGGCTCGCTTTTTGACCACCCCCCGCCCAGCAAACATAGGTGATTCCACTAGGAAAAATCTATTCAAATGTAGTCAAGAGCCTTAACTACCCAAATTGATCCCACCAAACCTGTAAGTCACATGGTTAGATCAAGGAAGAGACTTGCACTTGGATCATAGAGACCAACGCTTTTTTCCTCATCAAGAGGCACAGCCGTTGATTCTTTTCCATAGAACAAGGGTTATCCGGGATTTTTATTACAACTATCATAACATAACAGAATTGAGTCTCATTATAGGGATCCATCAGTCTAGCCTACTAACCCCATCCAATCCCATGGGTTAGCCAACCACAAAACCACTCTAGTGATAGAATCCATTTAGAAATTTAGTTATGTTTTGCCCCGGGTACCAAGGAAAAGAGTTCTCAGGCCCCCTAGCCGGCGCTTCAAGCAAACTTCAAGATAGTCACACTACTTACACACCCAATATGAAATTGCTTGTTTCACAAATTCAACTGTCTTTACAACAATATTTTAATGAAACCATAGTATCACTAATCATAATCCTCCAAAATATCTAGCTTGAATTCTAATTTCCAATCATTTCTTCATCGGTGTATCTATGGCATCATTGGCAACCAGAATGCTTACCACATGTTCACTGATGAGGGGCCTTTTCAATAGTTTCTAGCTCTTAGTACCTAGAAATATAACTAACCAAACTAAAAATCCAGATGGACTCTCTGTTGAAGATCAGCAAGATCAACCAACATATCCATATGAAAGAGCCATGGACTTATCTGTTGAGGACCAACAAGGCCAATCAACCAGATCCATGCCCGAGTTCAGAAAACAACTTTGACTCCTTGTTCCATTTTCTTCCCCAATGCATGCGTGGGTATCTTCGGCAACCCAGAGCCCGAGCACTGTATGGTCAGCACCCTCTAGGCTCCTTCATAGGTCACCTAGCACTTCACTCATATGCCGCTTCCTTGGTCCCTCATCCACCGTACCGGAAGCTCACCACTTAAATTGAACTGAGGCTGGTCAAGACCTTGCCCAACCTTACTATGCGAGATGTCCTCCATTGACTCTCCGTCAGCTATTGCAACTTTATCACTTAGGTCTCCACGACCTCATTCACAAGATGGTCAAAATGCTTCCCCAACATTCTCGACATAAAACAGTCATTTAAAAACAGGTTTCATAAATACAATTTCTAACAAACTCTCATCTTTCCACATTGTTCCACATAATTCTCATTATTCCACATTCTTCTACATCAATTCACACTGCTTATTCCACATCCAGTCATATGTATTCCCATCATCCTTCATCCATTCTCATCCAATCACATCATATTACATCTATCCACATCTATTCTCATCACATCACGTCACATTCATCCACATCACGTCACATTCATCCACATCACATCTCATCCAGGTCCACATCACATTACATCAAATCTATCCACGTCACAACATATTCACATCTCGTAGTGGTTTCTCCATGCCACTCAGACTATTTCTACTATCTTCAGCCTTGCAAGAGCCATTTTACTTTTCTCGTTGTGTCCGGTGACATCGAAGTATTCTTCCATTACTTCAATCCACTTCTCCACAACCTCACCCAAGTTTTCCCCCTCACCCCTTAAAAGGTCCAGGTTACGATCTATGAAGAGTTTTACAAACATCCAAGTCGAGCTCTTCCTCATCGAGCTGGGGGTTAACATTCCTACCATGACAACCTCGATCCATGATCCTATCAATACGAAAATTCTTGTTGTCTCCTTTTTCCCAAATTAACCAAGACGCTTAGGTGAAAAGACCACTTTATTTATAATTCAAATCCTACTTTAGATCCAACTGATTCTCGGGTTCTTTATGGATTGGTCAGCCCCCCACAGAATCTTGGGATAAAGATCCCTTCTACAAGAAGAACATACAGAACTCATTACCAGAGAATAATTCAGTGGGAATTCTTCCTCTATGGGAATTTTAGTTATGCAGGATCTCAATTTGTGATTTCTTAATTAGATCCACTCGGTCAAAGGTCAAACAGCAGCAAACTATGAGCACAATCCATAATCTCTTAATGATTTGCTGAAATCATAATTGTCTTCCAGTTACTAACATCATCACTGGGGTTCCTCCCATTCATGGCTTTGTTCAACTTATCTTCTTTCAACCAGAATTCAAAAATCATCATCTTTCAATCAGAATCTAAATCAACTCATCACTTCTCAGCCAAAATTCTAAAATTATATCAACCAGCATTTGAATTCATCATCCGGATAGCATTTTTGCTTATAATTTCAAGGTCTTAGATTTACTCCTATATAATGCCAGTAAAGAGCTGCAGTTATACGCACGGTATATACGGGTAATCACGGTCCTTGGAACTATAAGGTAAATACCATCATATCTAGGCCTCAAGCAAGTCAGGGATTCCACACAATTTGAAAGATCCCTGTCCCCTCCGCGCAACGAATCCTAGGGTGCTAGCAGTGGAAGTAGCACTTTTTGCATGGGGCAAGGTCCTTAACTTGGGGCCTTGCCCACGAATATCTGGACAAGAGACTAATCCCTCGGTTCTTCCAAAACCAAACTCGGAAAAACTTCCCCGACCCCCAAAGAACGGGCGATTCCTCCAGGATATTTTTACTCTAACGTAGTCAAGAGCCTTAGCTAACTGAACTGATTTGACCAAACCCATAAGTATCATAGTCAGATCAAGGAAAAGACTTGCACTTGGATCATAGAGACCAATGCTTTTTTCCACATTGAGAGGCATAGCCATTGATTCTTTTCAATAGAACAATTTTTATTCGGTATTTACTTCATCTATCGTACCATCACAAAATTGAGTCTCATTTTAGGGATCCATCAGTCCAACCCATTAGGACTTTTTTGGGGTCTTCTTGGGCCCTTTTATTTGGACACTTAGTGAAATGCTTAAAATGCTAATCAAGCTTTGACCAAGCTAGTGGCCTAGGCCTGAAAATGCATTTTTCCTTTTCTACAAAAAAGAAAATAGGCCAAAAGGTAATCTAATCATTAGATCTTCTGTCCTTGGGAAGGAATATGGACCTAACTGCCTTTTTGTCTTGTAGTGAAGTACCTTTCACAAAGAATGTTTGAAAATTTTCGTCACTTTGTTCCCTCCCTTTTTGGAGGTGCTGCAAATCCCACTCTCTCTCTACACTGTCTCTCTCTAAAACGCGTTTAGGGTGTTTTACTTGGGTAAGGGCTTCTTTTTCTCTCTCTAGGAGCCATGGCCTACAGATCTGGACCTCCTACTCCATCATCCTCTCCACCAGCTCTCATGGAAGAGCTCACCATCCCCTCTTGTGAAGGTACAGATCTACACATCCTTGCAAGCTGCAGCTCTCCATCTCCATCACTAGCAAGCTCTCCATATCTATCATCCTCTCCACCAGCTCTCATGGAAGAGCTCACCATCCCCTCCTGTGAAGGTACAGATCTACACATCCTTGCAAGCTGAAGCTCTCCATCTCCATCACTAGAAAGCTCTCCATATCTATCTCCTCAAGGCCTCCATTTCTCTATATCCATCTGCATCTCCTCCACCTCCATCTCCATCTTCATCTCCTCCATCACCATCCACATTTCCATCCTCCACCTCCATCCTCCATCTCCATCATCTCCATCACCATCCACATTTCCATCTCTGTATCCATCTACATCTCCATCTCCATCACCATCCACATTTCCATCTCTGTATCCATCTACATCTCCATCTCCATTTGCTAGGTACAATGGCTCTACGGGACATCACCAACAAGCAATCAAAGTTTTGCTTGCACGTGGACTTAGACAAGGAGTATGCCACAATGCGAAGTAATCGAACGAAGGGATGTATTCCTGCTGAGGTGCTACGACTTCAAGGTGCAAAAGCCATTGATCTTTGGACTGATGGAAGCATTTATCCCCTTGATCCACAGACTGGTGCACCTCCCCCTTTTCGTAATATCACGCAGGTCGTACGCTTCTTGGGTGATGGTTATAATGGTTTCTTAGGGTACTGTCAGAGGCTCTATTCTTTGTACTTGCAGGAACTCTCAAATCAAAATCACCTCAGGAAGCTTCTAAAATTATGCAAGGCAGAAAAGGAAGAATGTGCGTCAACTTTCATGGCCACAAAGGAACATATGCTGGCTCGAGTCAAGGATCTAGAGAAGGAGGATGCAGAGCAGAAGATGAAGCTTGATAAAGGTGTGGAAAGGAGGGATCGAGCTATAGAGAACTATCTCCGTCTTCAAAACTCAACTCGGAACCTTCGCCGACGTGTCGATCATTTCACTCACCTCCCCGTGGGATATAATGCAAGGCAGCGAAAGCGCAAGCCTCTGAGTCTTCTTTCCAAAGATGGGGGGGCTCGCAAGCGATGTGTGCATCAAACAAGGTAATCACAGCTTCAAAACTAGCATTACATTCCTTTTTCATATAGTTATGTCATTGACTCTGAACTATGTGATGTCCAGGGAATGTGCTAAAGCAATATTAGGTTGTTCCAATACTGAGGAGTCTATCCTTGAGCACATTATTCCAGAGCAGAAAGTAATCAATATGATAACCAATCCAGTAAATGGTGCGTTGCGTGACAGGATTCAAAAGTATTTTCTCAAGGAGTTCGAGCAGATTGTCAGTCCCATTGACATGCTCACTGTGTGCGACACAGCAGGTATCAGTGATAAGGGATACAGGGCTTTGTATACTTGCATCACAGCACGTCTACGAGGCAAAGGAATGACACGATCTATACTTCCAACACCATACAGTATAGTTATGGCAAGGAAGTCAGCAAACAACAATATTGCCGACTTGCTAGGTGGCTACAGATGGGTGGATGGTAGCATGCCAATGTCAAATTCAAAAGATTTTGCTTACAACAAGTTTAACAATGTTTACATCGAGGTGGAGGCGCTTCAACGAGCTATGATTCAGTTTTATGATATGACATTAGAGGAGACGGATGGAAAGGCTATATTTGTCCTCAAATTGGATGAATGTCAGGTTGTAAAGGGCCAAAGGGTGGAACGTACAAGTCTGACACTCATGAGCAGGGCATTGAAGCGAAAGAGCTTAGACGGCGAAGATAAAACAGGTGATGCGGAGAATAACTTGCACACAAAGCGACGCAAGCAAGATTACTTTGGAGTGCAGTCTGAGAAGAACATATGGTGGCAGGCAGAATGGACCCTTCCGCACGAGGACCATGACAGTCTGAGGTGGTACTTCACCCGTACAGGTATTCAAGGAGTGATACACAGGCAATCAAATGGTGAAGTCTTGCATGTGCCTGGCACTGGTCACTTTGAAATAGAGTGGCACCTTGGTGGTGATCTCAAGACCCTCAAATGCATGTTGGGAACTAAAAGCGGTGCTAACACTTTGTTTCCATGCATCTTTTGTTGTCATCCAAAGATGCCAAGTGTCGCAGTGGGGAAGGCCAAACAAGCAACCAAGGTGAAAGGTCGTAAGCAGGCAAGTGCAAAGGGCTCAAATCAATTACAAAAAGGGAAGGGTATGCACGTCTGGCTCAATGGAATTATGAGCTGCAATCAAAGCAAGGCACCATCTCGCGCAGAGGAGGATGCTACTTGGAACCCTATTCTTTCAATTCCACTGTCGTGAGTACATGTGTGTACCTTGCACGCAAGACTTAGAATTCTGGACAAATTGTTGATGCTCCACATCAATTATGCTTGGAACATGGAGCCAGAGTCACGGCGAGAACAAGGCATCCAAGAGCTTGAAGTTGTTTTATCATCCGTGGGGCTTCACGCAGGTGCTGTCACCCTCTCAGGATCGCAAAAACCCATCAAGTACCCAAGATAACCCTAATAAGATATGTATGGGTGGTGCAAAAGCAAGACACCTGCTCTCAAACTATGGTGAGGCTCAAAGCCATACACATTTTGAATTATGGAAGCAGATTTGTGATGTAACAACCTATCGAGGCAATGAGGCGACACTAGGATTGAAGCGTGCACATGTGTGGGAAGCTTGTGATGAGATGATGAGGCTTCTTGAGCGCCCGTATCTTGATGAAGCAGAGATAGCTACATTCAAGACTTCGATTGACAGATTCACAGAAGAAATGATCGATGCTTGGGGGGAAACTCATATAACACACTACATGCATATTCTCTATGCGCACAGTTCCTTCTTTCTAGATGAATATGGGTCTCTTGCACTCTGGAGCAACCAAGGCATGGAACGATCACATTACCAAGCCAAGGCGACCTATTTTAAGAACACGGGTCATGGCGGTGGCAAGGTTCGTAGCAATGCGTTTCAGGAAATGTTCAATTGGTTTTACCGTGCACTTACTGGGAGAAAGGCCCAAAAGCGAGCCGAAAATTTGTCTTTGAGGCGCAAAATCATGAAGGTGTTAGGTGCAAGGCGAAAGAGAAGGGTGCAATGCGTCAATGGCACGTGAAAGAGCGAGGCAATGGCACAGTGGTCGACTAAGAAATGGCCGCGTGTGGTTACCCACCCAATAATTCTTGTTCGCCACTTTTTGGTGCGTTCATTTTGTAAATTGACTTTTTTGTAATTTTGGCCCCCTATAAATATCAGTGAGTTTTATAGTCATTTTTAAAAGTCTTGACTTGTGAGCTCTCTCTCTTCCTCTCCCCTTGACTCTCTCACGCGCTCTCTCTCTCTCTCTCTCTCTCTCGCTCGTGCACTAATATCTCACGCACATGGAGCCCCCAAATGATCCTCCCTCCAATACGCAGGATGACATTTTCAAAGACCTTGGGCCCTTACCGGTGGCACATAGAACTGCAATCCCAAACATTTACCCACAAGCCCAAATGGATCTGGAAGCTGAGCGTGTGAGGCTTGAGCGAGAGGCCCAAGAAGCCCAAGAATACCAAGAAGCGAAGAGATTACACAAAGAAGCAGAGGACATGGAGGCAGCTGAGAGAGCAAGAAAAGAAGCCGAAGAGACCGTCAGAACACAGGAGGACGAGGCAGCAAAGAAAGCACAGGAGGATGAGGCTGTCAAGAAGGAGGAAGAAGACGAGGTAGTTAGGAAGGCGGAGGCAGATAAGAAGGCTGTAGAAGAAGCTCAGGCAAGACTCCATCTGCAAAGGCAAAGAAAACTCCAACACATGCAAAGGCTAAGAAGGGGAAAACCATTCCTAAACGCACAGAAGCCCCTTCCGATAACTTCCAAGAGCAGCGACAAAAGTTTAAAAATGACACGCCAGCTTGGACTCGCCACGCGCAAGCACCACCGCCCCCAACAACGCAGAAGAAGCAAAGGTGGAGACCAGGGACAGTTGCCCTTAGAGAAATTCGCAAATATCAAAAGACCTGCACACCAATTATTCCAAAGGCACCTTTTGGGCGTCTCGTCAAAGAGATTATCCACGACCAGCGCCGGGATGTCAATCGTGTGCAAGCGGCGGCACTAGGCGCTCTGCAACAAGGTGCCGAGGATATTTTGGTTTCGCTTTTCCAAGACGCGGTTTTGTGCATGGTGCATGCAAAACGTGTCACTTTGAAGCCATCTGATCTTCATCTAGCTAGGCGTATCCGTGGAGAGGAAGCTCTCTTTCACTAGATAGGGGAAGCCTTTGTAATGCAACAAACCGTGTTTTGTAATCTCAATTTGATTAATGAAAAACCATGTCTATTTTCAAAAAAGTTATTTTCTATTGCAAGTGATTGTTGTCTTCTCAAGGTAATTGTAGTCTTTTGCATGTAATTGTTGTCGCTATGTACATTCGACCTCATGTGAACGCTCGTCTGCCACCGCCCGTCCGACTTTGGCTCGACTCGACGGGCCGATTTCTCCCGCGTATGGCCCCAGAAGGGTAGATCAGCTGTGCGGGGTGCACCGGGGCCGAGGGGGGGGCCGGTGGTCGCTCCGTGGAACCTGTGTGCCACGGAGCGACTTTTGCTAAGGGTAGATCAGCTGTGCGGGGTGCGCCGGGGCCGGGGGGGCCGGTGGTCGCTCCGTGGAACCTGTGTGCCACGGAGCGACTTTTGCCTGTTTGACCAGGTCAAACAGGCAAAAGTCGCTCCGTGGCACACAGGTTCCACGGAGCGACCACCGGCCCCCCCCCCCCGGCCCCGGCGCACCCCGCACAGCTGATCTACCCTTCTGGGGCCATACGCGGGAGAAATCGGCCCGTCGAGTCGAGCCAAAGTCGGACGGGCGGTGGCAGACGAGCGTTCACAAAAATTGATTGAAACATCATGACAGGACAGGACAACAACATATAAACACATCAAGAAGATAAAACTTAAAATCAGCTCGAAAAACATCTTGATGTCATTAATTGTTTGATTTTCACAGAAGGCAAATGAGTACATTGGATCTAGCCAACTCGCTTGATGAGCTTGGTGAAAGCCTCGTGGGTGAGAGTCTTTACTGATGGTTTGTCACCAATGCGTTCGGCTATCTCTTTGGCATCAGTGATGCCTTGTCCAAGGCTAAGGCCACAAAATCCTAGGAAAGACCCTGCACTTTTATCACCAAAGCTATAGATAGCTGCTTCCCTATTTACAAGAATACATTTATGGGCATTTTGGGCTATAGGGGCTTCAGACAGGATGGCGCTTAGGGCTCTGCACTTCAAAAATTCAGCTTGCGCATCATTTGAAAAGTCGTTGTGAATTACGCGAAGCATCTCGGCATTGAAGCTCGGGATGTAGTGCCATAGCGCAGCATCTTTCCCCTCCACCTCCTTTCATGCTCCACCCTTTCGGCTTGCGAACCAATCCATTTCTCTTGCGGTCTACAAAGTAGATAGAAGAATGAGTTGACTTCAAAAAATTACAAATTAAGAAGGGAAGAAATTGGGTGTACTACCTCAGTGGCATCATCATGATCCGCAAGGTCTGCATCACTAATATTGATGCTCCCGAGGCTGACGGAATCCAAAATGGCAAGCGGCTTGTGAGGGGCAAAGCTAGTTTCTGGCACACTCTCGTAGAAATCCTTGCACTGGGATATTTGTACAAGAGTCTCTGCCACAAGGGACTCTATTGAGGCATGATTTTCCGGGAGCGCAAGCACCTTTGTGACATCTGCGGAACTGAAGTCAATGCGGATGTCATCATCTTTGGATGGCTGTTGTGTGTCTCGCATGCCCGCGTACA
This sequence comes from Cibotium barometz, assembly GCF_041138505.1. Lineage (NCBI taxonomy): Eukaryota > Viridiplantae > Streptophyta > Polypodiopsida > Cyatheales > Cibotiaceae > Cibotium > Cibotium barometz. The sequence continues at coordinate 26,323,127 of NC_141064.1, read as the reverse complement.
TAGCAATGACTGAGAGAGTTTCATCCTGGTGCAGCCCAAGGACATGGGCGATGTCATCCAAAAATAAGAACTCTACACCTTCTACTATGATGGGGTGTAGAGTTCGCACTTCGAGCTCTGGAACTTCATCCATGACATCGTCCCCTTCGATGTCCCGTTTCACAGCCTCAGCTTGCGGCTCTTCCGCCAGAGTCACAAGTGCAAGAGATGCTTCTTGCACTGGGGTGACAATCTCCTCCTTTGGGTCAGCTTCCTTGATCAAGAGATAAGGTGTGGCTTTCTTTGGAGGAGTGGCCTTCCTCTTTCCCTTGCTTTTCTCTGTTCCCTCCAAGATCAGGAGGGCAAGAGTCATGTCCCACCTCAAAAAACTTGTGCCGATGTTGCCCATTCCAAGACCTACCAGGTTATCTTCTTCCTCCTCCCTTAGATATGCGCGCAGCGCTACTAAGGCCTTTGAGGAATTTTGCAAGCCTGAACCTGAAATTTTTGTCCGCTTTGTAGGTATGCTTGATAAGATCCACAGGCACCCAAGTTCCCTCCTCATCTTCAAAGTTGACACAATATTCAGCCATGTATGTGTCCATGTAGCTAGTGAACGCCCCAAACACGTCATTATGGAGTTCGGCGGTGCCTTCCATGTCAATAGATGTCTGAAAGATGGGTGCAAGCTTCTCGATCAAGTGACCGAGGTCAAGCTTGTGCAATTGAGATAGGAGAGCTTGGGCGGGGGTGGCCATGCTTGAGTAGCAAAGAAGGCGAGGGGACCGCAAAGATGTCGAGAGTGAGGAGATGAACTCAAAGTGGCCAAAAGTGACTTATAAAGAGGTCTTTAAAACTTTTTTTATGTTTAAAAACTCACTTAAAACCTCCAAAAAAATAAAAACACGCGACAAAACTTAAAAGTGCACAAAATTGAACGCAATTTGCGAGTAGCCAAAATTGTTTTGAATTAATCTCTCAAAATCTGTTACATAGCTTGCTTGATATGGATACATCTGGGGAAGGGAATGCTTTTACAAAAGTAAGATGCCTCTTTCCTCTTACGTAGAGGTGTGTTATCAATCACAAATGAAAAGTCACCTTTCAGTGCAAACCTACTAAGGCCTAAGTACTCCCTTAGGTTCGCCATATTCCAATCAGCATTTACTACGATATCCCACACATCAGCTTGCGTGCTAACATGTACATCAAGCTGTTCTGCATCGTTGATGTCCGAATCGAGTGCTTGCCATTCGCCTCCAGTCAGCTTCCAACGTCTGTAAGGAAAGATAATAGAGAGTTGTTGCTTTCCAAGCTGGTACCGAACGACCATCTTCTCCGACACCACCATGCACTTTATCTTGTCACCTTGATGTTGAATAACCTTCAAATCCCACGAAGGTGGCAAAAAGGCACTCATTACTGTGCCTCCCTTTGCAATCCACATTGTAGGAGTCCGGTGAACATCAGCCTCCTTGAACAAAAACACAAACAAATGTAAAGGCATGAAGAACGTGAGAGTCGCACGATGTGACCCATAGGTGCACTTCATTGCATTGCACACATCAATCTCAATCCGACGTCTGGTTAGTGCAACCAAAGTATTGTCGGGCTTTGGCCAATCATGGTCCGTGAGACTTGGTGTAGGGAGCCTCCGTAGAGTCCCAGAACCATCTCTTGACGTGGGTACAATATACTCTGCATGAAAGAAGAAAACTAAGCGCTCTAAAAGCTCTGATGTTGAACAACCAGTATATAGTAGCTTGCCGATTTCAAAGTGGTGCGCCTCAAAGGTTCCAGAAAGGGCCTCTAAAGGCTCCCATTCCACAAATGTCGACGGAAAGATGTCTGCACAGAACATTACAAGAACACACTTGAAAAAATCAAGCTTCCGTAACATGAAATGATATTAGCATGTCTCAGTGCAGCCCATAAAACAAGAAGCACAAATAAAACTTACAATTTGCAGGAAAGCGTTTGTGATTGGCATTGTCAACACGGAGTTGCGATGCCTTGTAGACGTGTTGGATCATCACCTGCTTGCTTCCGTCAGCCCCCTGCTTGAGATCCACTATGCGACCCTTCCAATGGTGTGACTTTAACCCTATGTATCTGCGAGAGACTTTGTGGGCTCCCCTTGTGCTTGGACGCATCGTCACCCACATTCCTTTTGCAAAGGTGCTTGTAACCCACAAGCCAGTGTCGTCTTGTTCGTTGCTGCTGCTAAAGGACTCCACTCTTAAACGAGGTCGGCGACTCATTGTGCTTGGCTAACCGACTAAGCTAAATGCTATGAAGTTGTAGGTGTGTGAGAAGATCTCTGCAACCTAATGCTAGCAGAGCATATAAGCTGGCAAGAGGAGTCAAGAATGTGTATAAGCTAGCAAGAGGAGAGTGAAGAATGTGTGCAAGCAAGAGAGGATGGACTTGATGGGGAAAAAATGACTGTTTTCCAAGCTTTCCATAGCCAAGAAGATCTCTGCAACCTAATGCTAGCAGAGCATATAAGCTGGCAAGAGGAGTCAAGAATGTGTATAAGCTAGCAAGAGGAGAGTGAAGAATGTGTGCAAGCAAGAGAGGATGGACTTGATGGGGGAAAAAGTGGACTGTTTTCCAAGCTTTCCATAGCCAAGAAGGCACAGAAAGATAGATCTAACTTTAGGAGGGAAGGGGAAGGCAGAATGGGGAGGGAGGAGGCCAAAAAAGATTCTTTTAGTTAGAGAGAGACTCAAAACCGAATTGCTAGTTTTAGAGAGAGGAAGAGGGAGTGGGGAGAGGGAAAAGTAGCTTTAAATGAGGGATAATGATGGGGGGGCGTTTCTGGCCCTAGCCCACTTTTTGAGGTGGGGTCATTTATGCCAGTTTGAGCTGTCTTTATTAAAAAAAGGTGGGAAATTTGATTTTATTGAAAGATTTTGCATTTTCAGTCCAATTTCTTTTTAAAAAAACGTATGATTCAAGTTTGACCCCTACATATTAGGGGCAGGGAAACCCAACATTTTTCTCCACATGGCCTTCTCCCATTGCACCATTCCTTAATGACTGTCATTAGGCTTGGGGCAAATTAAAGGGCCCAAGAAGACCCCAAACAAGTCCTAATGCTAACCCCATCCAGTCCTGTGGGTTAGCCAACCTCCCCAACCACTGTAGTGATGGAATCCATTTAAGAATTTGGTTAGGTTTTGTCCTGGGTACAAGGGAAAAGAGTTCCCAGTCCCCCTAGCCAGATATTCATACAAACTTAAAACTAGTCACACCACTTACATACCCAATATGAAATTGCCTTTTTCATAGATTCACCTATCTTTAAAACAATCATTTAATGAAACTATAGTTCACTGATCATAATTCTCCAAAATTAATCGGGTTAAATCCTAATTTCTAATTTTTTCTTCATCGGTGTACTTATGGCATCATTGGCAGCTAGAACGCTCACCACCTGTCCACTCAGGGGCCGTTTCAATAGTTCCTAGCTCATAGTACCCGGCAATATATTCACTTATAAAAATCTAAATGGAATCTCCGTCGAAGATCAACAAGATCAACCAATGGATCCATATAAAAGAGCCATGGACTCATTCGTTGAGGATCAGCAAGGTCAATCAACCAAATTTAGAAAACAACTCTTACTCCTTGTTGCAATATCTTTCATTACGTACGTGTGGATATCTTCGGTGACTTAGATCCCGAGCACCGTATGGCAGCACCCTCTAGGATCCTTTCCAGGTCACCTAGCGCTTCACTCATAGGCCGCTTCCTTAGTCCCTCATCCACCGTACCGGAAGCTCACCATTTAAATCGAACCGAGGCTAGTCAAGACCTCGCCTAAGCGTGACGTCCTCCGTTGACTCTCCGTGAGTTGTTGTAATTTTATCAGATAGGTCTCCACGACCTCATTCACAAGATGGTCAAAATGCTTCCCCAGCATTTTTGACACAAAACAGTCATTTAAAAACAGGTCATAAATACAGTTTCTATAACAAACTCTCATCTTTCCACATTGTTCTACATCAATCCTCATTTATTTCATATGTATTCCCATTCTCATTACATCATTTTCCATCTCATCACATCTTTTCTCATTTATCCTCATTAGATCTCATCCACTTGCATCTACCCATATCCACATCTCATCACATCATATTCATTCACATCACATATCACATCTATCCCAATTTACATCACATCTCATTTATCCTCATTAGATCTCATCCACTTGCATCTACCCATATCCACATCTCATCACATCATATTCATTCACATCACATATCACATCTATCCCAATTTACATCACATCTCATTCACTTACATCCTGATTCACATGACATCACATCTCATTCATTCACATCCCGATTTGCATCACATCACATCTATTCACTTGATCCATAGATCAATTCGAAGGGTCTCAAACTTAGTTTCAGATTTGGCGGGAGCTTTGAGTGTATTTTTCTAAACTGGTCACACCTTCTTTCCTCAAAACTGACGAAAGAGTTTGGTCTTGGTCATAGTCTAATTCAAGGTTCGAGTCGGATAAGATTTTTCCTGATCTATCTTTCTCGAAAGGTTTGATAATTCAGTTACTATTTTACTGAATTTCTTTCTTTGAATATTCACTTAACTGATTTCTAAATTACAAATTCCAACGAGGAATAGATTAATCATTTATCTGAATATTTCGATCTCGATAGATTTCTTAAATTCCCTTTTTACAATCCGTGTGAATATAGAACGATAGAAATTTCACTCTTAGAGTATTTAAATATTCATTTATCAAATACTCATAGAATTTAAACATAGAATTTAAGAGAATTCTAAAATTCTTTATGCATCTATTTATGCATAAAAATCAACTTCAGTGGGAATAACTCTTTTATATAAAAGAAATCCTTTTATGCATCTATTTATGCATAAAATCAAATTTAATAGGAATAACACTTTTAAAATAAAAAGAATTTCTAATAAAAAAATTTCTTTATGCATCTTCCTATGCATAAAATTCAAATTTAATAAGAATAACACTTTTGTAATTTAAAAAAAATCCTTTATGCATCTTTCTATACATAAAAATCAAAAATTTCCTTTATGCATATTTCTATGCATAGAAATCAATTTTAATGAGAATAACACTTTTGTAATTAAAAAAATTCCTTTATGCATCTTTCTATGCATAAAAATCAAACTTAATGAGAATAACACTTTTGTAATTAAAAAAATTTTCTTTATGTATCTTTCTATGCATAGAAATCAATTTTTATGAGAATAACACTTTTTTAATAAAAAAATTCCTTTATGCATCTTTCTATGCATAAAAATCAAATTTAATGAGAATAACACTTTTGTAATAAAACAAATTCCTTTATGCATCTTTCTATGCATAAAAATCAAATTTAATGAGAATAACACTTTTGTAATAACACAAATTCCTTTATGCATCTTTCTATGCATAGAAATTAATTTTTATGAGGATAACACTTTTGTAATAAAAAAATTCTTTATGCATCTTTCTATGCATAAAAATCAAATTTAATGAGAATAACACTTTTGTAATAAAAAAATTCCTTTATGCATCTTTCTATGCATGAAAATCAAATTTAATGAGAATAACACTTTTGTAATAAAAAAAATTCCTTTATGCATCTTTCTATGCATAAAAATCAAATTTAATGAGAATAACACTTTTGTAATATTTTTTTTCTTTATGCATCTTTTTATGCATAGAAATCAATTTTAATAATTAATATCAGTGATATCCATGCATATTCATAGGTGAATATGTACATGGAGTAATTAGAATATTTCTTTTAGATGCAAAAATGGTGGGAATTACTCTTTTGGAATAACATAAAAACAAACTTTTTTCCCAAATTTTGGAAAATTTTTCCATAACCTCCTTTGTATGGCTGACCATTTCTCATTTTAATCATTCTTTACCCAAATAAGATTTATAGAACTCTAATCTACACAATTTTCTAAATTCAAGAGGGTCAACACAATAAGAAGAGTTTAATTAATCTTTTAGTTAATTTTTCTAGGATTGAGAAAGGCTGGAATGTAAAGAGGAGACCTTTTTATCAAAGGCATAGCATTTGAATTTAATTCAACATATGTAAAACATAAAAATTAAGAAAACCATAGATTCTTCATTAAACAAGTAAGAAAATTAGCTTACATGGAGCTTGTAAGCTCTCCTTTGGCTTGAGGGACTGAGGGTTCTACTCTTGTTTGAAGCAAGAGTGACCACCAATTTATTAAAAAAATTCAATGTAGCTGGCTAAGGACAGGAGCAGAGTAACAATGCATAAACACCATTAAGATTTTACAAAGGGGGAGGCTTCTATTTATAGGAAAAAGTGAGCCTCTAACCAAGAAAACTGATTCTAGAGTTTTCCAAATCAGTTTGGTCAATTTTTGTCTATTTTTGGGTCAGTACAGCTTACTTTTTGGATCTAGTTTTGAAATAGGAGAGAGGAGAGATGAAAATATCTCATTTTATTGATTAAAAATTGGGGGTAATGATGAGAAAAAGGTACCTACTTCATGAGGGGAGATCCCCACACTGAGGTGTCAGAATTCAATTTTTTAATTCTTTTCTTTGGTCCTTAGTCCACTCTTCATCTTATGTGAGCATTTACTCATTTTTTTGGGGGGGGGGTTTCTTTTATTCTTCAATTTATCTCCTCCCTACATTTGGATTAATCTTATTGGTCCATAGGAACCTTAATTGGACCATAATATAATTTTTTTTTGAAAATCTGAACCCTTAGGCTAAGGTCCTTTATACCTATTTTTAATTAATTCCAATTGCACATTAGAAAGTTTTTTTTGAATTTTTGTTTCAGGAGAAACCATTTTAGACACTAGGAGGATTTTTATATCCAAAAATATCTCAATTTTGAATTACCTCCCTCTAGACATTTTCTCTCTCCAGGCCAAAACAGGGTAAAACACGATCTTTCTTTTATTTCAGAGAGGAAAATAATTATAAGATTATAAGGGGAGCTTCTTACAGCTGCACACCTCAAAAGCTGGAGGGAGGAATCTTACACAATTGGGGTACTTCCATCTGAAGACCCAATTTCTAATTTATGAATCTTCATTTTGAATATCAACTTGTATGAATTTCATCCCACAATCACAATCTTTTACTGGTACTTCATAAAATTTTGACATTTATGGCTTCTCAGTTGTTCCACTTTAGTCAATTTGCTCTTATACCAGCTGAAAGATCCCTGTTCGCTCAGCACAACAAATTCAGGGGTGCTAGCAGCGGAGGTAGCACTTCTTGTGTAGGGCAGAGTCTACCACTCGAGGCCTCGCCCACGGATATACGGATAAGAGACTAATCCCTCGGTTCCTCCAAACCGAATCCGAAAAAACTTTCCTCGCCCAGCAAACAGGCGATTCCACCGAGAAAAATCTATTCTAACATAGTCAAGAGCCTTAACCAACCAAACTGATCCCACCGAACCTATAAGTCGCATGGTCAGAACAAGGAAGAGACTTGTACTTAGAGATCATAGAGACCAATGCTTTTTTCCTCATCAAGAGTCACAGCCGTTGATTCTTTTCCATAGAACAAAGGTTATCTGGGATTTTACTTCAACTATCGTAACATAAGAGAATTGAGTCTCATTTAAGGGATCCATCAGTCCAGCCTAACCCCATCCAATCCCATGGGTTAGCCAACCGCCCAACCACTGTAGTGATAGGATCCATTTAGAAATTTGGTTATGTTTTACCCGAAGTACCAGGGAAAAGAGTTCCCAGGCCCCCTAGCCGGCGCTTCAAGCAAACTTCAAGATAGTCACACCACTTACACACCCAATATGTAATTGCCTGTTTCACAGATTCATCTATCTTTAAAACAATCTTTTAATGAAACCATAGTATCATTAATCATAATCCTCCAGAATATCTAGCTTGAATTCTAATTTCCAATCATTCCTTCATGGGTGCACCTATGGCATCATTGGCAACCAGACCGCTTACCACCTGTTTACTGAGGGGCCTTTTAATAGTTCCTAGCTCATAGTACCCAGAAATATAATCACATAAGAAAAATCCAGATGGACTCTCTGTTGAAGATCAGCAAGATCAACCAATAGATCCATATAAAAGAGCCATGGACTCATCCAGCAAGGCCAACAACCAAATCCATGCCCGAGTTCAGAAAACAACTCTAACTCCTTGTTCCATTTTCTTACCCAACGCACGCGTGGGTATGTTCGGGGACCCAGAGCGCCCGAGCACTGTATGGTCAGCACCCTCTAGGGTCCTTCGTAGGTCACCTAGCGCTTCACACATATGCCATTGCTTTGGTCCCTTATCCACCGTACTACTGGAAGCTCACCATTTAAATCAGACCGAGGCTGGTCAACCTCAGCCGACCTTGCTACGCGAGACGTCCTCCATTGAGTCTCCGTCAGTTGTTGTAACTTTATCACTTAGGTCTCCACCACCACGACCTCATTCACAAGATGGTCAAAGTGCTTCCCTAGCATCCTTGACATAAAACAATCATTTAAAAACATGTTTCATAAATACAATTTCTAATAATAAACTCTCATCTTTCCACATTGTTCCACATCATTCTTGTTATTCCACATTCTTCTACATCAATTCACATTGCTTATTCCACATCCAGTCATATGTATTTTCATCATCCTTCATCCATTCTCATCTAATCACATCATCCTTCATCCATTCTCATTGCTTATTCCACATCCAGTCATATGTATTTTCATCATCCTTCATCCATTCTCATCTAATCACATAATATTACATCTCATCACATCTATCCACATCTATTCTCATCACATCATATCACATTCATCCACATCATATCTCATCCATTCACATCTAGCGAGGTCCACATCACATCTATCCACGTCACAATATATCCACATCACATCTCATCCATTCATATCACATCACATCCATCTACATTCATTTAGATCCACAGCACATCCACATATTATCACATTATGTTCACATCTATTTACATTCCTTCTTCACATCCATTCACATCTACCCAGATCCACATCACATCACATTCATTCCATCCACATCTATCCACATCACATCACATTCATTCCATCCACATCTATCCATATCACATCACATTCATTCCATCCACATTACATCACATCCACATCTGTCCACATCCATTCACATCTCATTACATTCATCCACATCCATCCATCCATTCATTCACATTCACATCTATCACACCACATCTCATTCATTCACATCTCATCACATTTATTCACATCTCAACACATTTATTCACATCTTATCACATCCATTCACATCTCATCACATCCATCTACATCTATTTAGGTCCACATCACATCTTATCACATCCACTTTTAGTACAGTTTCTCTACTTTCGATAGTGATAGGAAAGGTACTTTTTCTCGATCCCAATAAATCTAAGTATCAGAGTGTTGTTGAAGGTTTAAAAAGAGAAAATAAACCTTATCATAATTGTAGTAAAAACTCAGAAAGAGCATTTACGTATTGTATTTTCATTCCTTAAGCTTTATTAATGGGAACTAATATTAAACTTCGGTTTACTTATTAGATCCCCGATCCTCCTAGGGATTCCATATTCCCTTTTCTTTGAATAAGAATTATCCAAGTTTACTTATTATTAGATCCTCGATCCTCCTAGGGACTCCATATTCCCTTTTCTTTGAATAAGAATTATCCAAGTTTTCTCGATGGATATTTTCACATTCTTTCTCAAATTTCTCAAATAAGATATATTCAATATTTTTCTTTTAAATAAAAGATTCATGGGATTTACAAAAATCAATTCTACCCATATTTCTCAATAAAAATGATAATACTCAAAATTCCACTTTTGATAAATACTCATAATTTGAATTATGCCCAAAATATCCTCTTTTAACATTTAACTGTTTGGATCATGAATATCATGGGAAATCCTCTTTTTGCATAAAAATAAATTTATCAAAAATTACTCTTTTTGCATAATCAAATAATTATGCATAAATACTAAAAATTTATTTTCCATGAATATGATGAAAAATCATTCTTTTTGCATAAGGTGTCTAATCCTAGAATATGGTAGGAAGTCCTCTTTTAGCATTATGCATAAAGATAAGATATGTATTATTTTCTCAAAAGTTTTAGCATAGCTTCATTGCTATTACTGATAATTCTCATTTTTTCCTAAAAGAATAAAACCTTGTAATGAAAATATGATAGTAGTTCTTCTTTTATGCTTAAATTCAAACTATGTATTCAAATCATAATTTTAACCCTAACTATAAACATAAATATGATTATTCCACTAGATTAAGTTTATTTAGACATTCCTCTTTTCCCAATATACTAGGATAATCCTTTTCTCATTTATAATGAATTAAAGAAATCTTTATTTACTCATAAACAATCTAAAAAGGATTAACCATTATTTTCACTAATCCAAAATCGTGAAAATATCGATTCTTATCCTCTAGATCATTGAGCCTAGAGTTTAGATTTGAATTAAGAGACTATCATTTAAAAGCGTCCTTTTCCAATAGATTTAGCCATAAAGATGGCTACTCTTTTAGAGAGAGAGATTTACTTAAAGAAAGCATTACAAATAAGCATAAAGATTAACTTAATGCTAATCAAACATTAAGAAACTTAGAAAAAGTTTGTTTTGAATAAAAACTAGCATTTTGAAAGCTTCTCAAGCTTGAGAGGGGTTGAGAAGAAGAAAGTCATTGAGATATTTTGAAAAAACCATATAAATCAAATTTACCTTCAAGTTTGGCTTGACTCTTTATTAGCAGCAGTGAAGCCCCCAACCAATCAATTGGTCAACCAAGAGGAGAAGAGAAAATTCGTGAGTTGTGGAGAGAGAGAGAGAGAGAAGCTCCAAGCTCCCAAGAGAGAGGAAAACTTAAGGGATAATATAAATATGATTATTTTAAGATAATACTGGCATGGTATAGCTCCAATATGAAAGTACAAAGGAATGAGGGTCTAGTTATAGGTGAGGGAGGCCACTAACCAAGTCTAACTATGTTCTAGAATTTTTCAAGTTCAATTTGACTCAATTTGGACAAGATTTGGACTAGTTTGGCTCCCTTTTTGATCTAGTTGATCCAGGAGAGAGGAGAGATAAAAATATCACATTATTTTGGGTTAAAAAACCCAACCACACATGTGAAAAAGGTTCCTACCTCAAGAGTCCCCCTCTCCTTATTACCAAAGTGTCAAAAATGCATCATTTCTCCAAAATATCTCATTTTTTTTACTAATATCTCTTAATCTTTAACTAATAAACCTTGTACTCAATCAACTCTTCATCTTATGTGAGAATTTACTCATTTTTTAGTATTTTTCTTTATTCTTTGGATTTATCTCATCCCAACACTTGGATTAATCCAATTGGTCCATTGGAATCTTAATTGGACCATAATCTAAAAAATTCTGAAAAATCTGGACCCTTAGCCTGAGGTCCCTTATACCATTTTCAATTAATTCCTAATGCACATTGGAAAGTTCATTTTGAACTTCTATTTCAAGGGAATCCATTTTAGACATTAGGAGGATTTTTGTATCCAAAGATATCTCAATTTTGAATTACCTCTCTCTAGACATTTTCTCTCTCTAGGTCAAAACAGGGGAAAACAAGATCTTTCTTCTATTTCAAAGAGGGGAATAATTACAAGAACAGAAGGGGAGGTTCTTACAACTTTACACCTCAAAAGCTAGAGGGAGGAATCTTACAATGACTACTGGATGCAAAATTACCAACATGTACTCTACCCCCTCTCAAAGCATTTTGTTTGCGATAACATTCACAAGCCATGTGACCAAAATTTCCACAATTGTGACAATCCACATGCTACACAGATGATTATTGGCCTTGCCAACGACTTCTCTTCCCCACAAGGATTACCTCCATCTCTTTGAGGTGCATAACCACGACCACCTCTAGCCCCAAATGATGGCTGAAAATTATGTTGAGACTATGGTGACCTATCCCGCAAACCATGTCCACTTTTACGTCCTCTCATTATGTGAAAAAGATTCCTACCTCAAGAGTCCCCCTCTCCTTATTACCAAAGTGTCAAAAATGCATCATTTCTCCAAAATATCTCATTTTTTTACTAATATCTCTTAATCTTTAACTAATAAACCTTGTACTCAATCAACTCTTCATCTTATGTGAGAATTTACTCATTTTTTAGTATTTTCTTTTATTCTTTGGATTTATCTCATCCCAACACTTGGATTAATCAAATTGGCCCATTGGAACCTTAATTAGACCATAATCTAAAAAATTCTGAAAAATCTGGACCCTTAGGCTGAGGTCCCTTATACCATTTTCAATTAATTCCTAATGCACATTGGAGAGTTCATTTTGAACTTCTGTTTCAATGTAATCCATTTTAAACATTAGGAGGATTTTTGTATCCAAAGATATCTCAATTTTGAATTACCTCTCTCTAGACATTTTCTCTCTCTAGGTTAAAACAAGGTAAAACAAGATCTTTCTTCTATTTCAAAGAGGGGAATAATTACAAGAATAGAAAGGGAGGTTCTTACAACTTTACACCTCAAAAGCTAGAGGGAGGAATCTTACAATAGATGCAAAATTACCAACATGTACTCTACCCCCTCTCAAAGCATTTTGTTTGCGATAATATTCACAAGCCATGTGACCAAAATTTCCACAATTGTGACAATCCACATGCTACACAAATGATTATTGGCCTTGCCAACGACTTCTCTTCCCCACAAGGATTACCTCGATCTCTTTGAGGTGCATAACCCACGACCACCTCTAGCACCAAATGATGGCTGAAAATTATGTTGAGACTATGGTGACCTATCCTACCAACCATGTCCACTTTTACGTCCTCTCAGACTTATTCTCCCCCTGCCTCTAGCACCTCTATAAGTATAAAATGTTTGATCCCTTGCATGTTCATTGTGTTGGTACTAGATGAAGCACCTAATCCAAGTTTCATCTCCTCCACAATAAGCAACGAAATCAGCTCATCAAAATTTGGTGATTCTCCACCTCTAACCCTAATAGAGGTTTCAAATGCCATGTACTCCTTACCCAATCTATTCAATGTAATGGCTACCAAATCATCATCATCCATGTGGGCACCAATAGATGCAAGTGCATCAGCACATTCTTTAATCTCCTACACATAATCATTTATACTCCTGTTGTTCCAAACCACACCATGGATCTTCTTCTTCAATTGCATCTTCTTTGGTGTTGTAGTCGTATTATACAACTTCACCAGAGTATCCCATGCATCATTGGGATTATGTGTATCTTAAATATGGCACAACATGGTGTTTGTCACACAAATCAAGAAATAATAGAACACTTTTTGAAGGTCCTCTCTATCCAATTCTGATGTGCTATAAGCTAGGCAGGTGTTGCATTCATTTGGGGAACCCTTGGCTCCGTCTCCTCGCATGTTACCAAGTTCCATAGTCCTTGGCCTTTAAGGAAATTTCTCATACAACGGTACTCGTCGGAAGCTGTCTATCAAGATTTTCACTACAACATTTGTCTGGATTGTTACTCAATTTGCTTAGAACACTGTTTACTAAGTCTTTCCAATAATCAACTCAGACACACATCATACATATACTTCGGCACCAATGCTATCCACACATCCCACAATTTTTATGGTGATAACTTCTAGAACTCAAAAACACTGTTTATGTAAGTTGAAAACAACTTGGCACTGCTCACACAAAATCTGAGAAATGCACACAAAAACAGTCCTCCACTTTCCAAAACACTTCAATTAGCTTGTACTATGCATACAGATTCATCCAAGTAGCATTTGAGGTCAACTATGTTTGAACAGTCCACTATGTCGTTTTGTGATGGGTTTTTTCGAGCCTTCCAATCCTTCAAATCAATGTAAAATTATCAAATCAAGTGTAGAACATATGCTTTGACATCCATACATCCTCCATGTTGCATATAAACATCATCCAAACTCATTACATGCCAAACACTTGCCAAATATTGTACTCTATTTTGATGTAAACCTGTAAATAGTGATTTACAGTCATTAATCCCACTCTAATCGCATAAAATGAGATCTAAATTAAGGTCCCAGGCGTTCATTAGCATTGTATGATGATGCTCCATCTTCGTGTAAGAGGAATTGCTCCAATTTTGAGTAGTGAGTGAGTAATTAAAGATTTAGTGAGCTCTGTTTTGCTAATTACAAGCTTAATCCTCTAATAATCTACTCCAAATCAGCTCCTTATTGCTCAATGCACTCAACAAAATGTTGCAAGATCTTCTCCACATCAATGTTCACACATTTTTAAGCTTCATGTGCATTTAACCACCTCATATGACTCCAAGAGGCATCCATGTGAGAAATGGTAAAACACTACTCCAATACTCTGTTTTTTCAGCGCCGCCTCCTCCTAGGAGGATTTGGAAGCTTGTAAATAATCAATGAGTGCATATAAACCTTAGCAACTGACCTATGTATGCTCCAAACACTTGAATGCTTTTGATTTGTGCATTAAACACCTTTAATGGCTTCAATTTGTGGCATGAGTTCTCTGTTTTGTAGAGGCTTTCAAACTTGCAAATTTCCCTCTTTTGCAATGCATCAAATGGCTTCAAATCAATGCTTGTGCTTGCTCCCAAGTTGCTATTACATCTCATAATCCAAATACATGTCTCCTTCATAGATTTTTGCCAATACATATGCTTCACAACTTCTTTTTCTTAGCCACAAAATGTACATACATATGCACAAAAATAGTCCACCAAGCTTTGATTTGGTTGCTTCAATCACCTGCAATCCGCAAAGGGAGGCTAGATCTTCTTACCCAATAGGCCAAAATCTCAGATCTAATGCTGATGTGTGTGCTCCATAGCTTCTCTTTGCTCCAAGCCCCACGATCCAATGGATAGCTCTAAAACATAATTTTCCCTCTTCTTCACTCACTCAAAAAACCCTAATAGAGACCACTAGGCTCTGATACCATTATAAAAGACAAATAATGAGAGAGAGCACACACACAAAATAAAACCCTAATAGAATGATGTAACGCTAACCATAGAGGGAAGCCATTCCACTCTCACATAATGCATAATAGAAGAAAATCATCTAACAAAAAAATTTTGTTAGATGATTTTCCTGCACGAGTGATTCCTGTTGGAAAATCATCTAACAAAAATTTATCTAACGGGGTCAAGGGCCTTGACTATCCTTTCTATTCCAACCGAACTAGGCTTACCCTTGGTTTTTGGCTTGATTCTTTTAGGGAGATGTGAAGCCCTCAAAGAAGAAGCTTGGCCACCAAGTAGAAGAGGGTAATCTCCAAGAGAGGAAGAGGATTAGTGAAGCTCCAAAGCTTCACAATGGAGAGGCATGGTAGAGGGATGATGGATTTACACTAAATTAAAAATTACACTAGCATGTAAATACACTAAGATGAAAATACAAAGGAATGGGGGTCTTTTTATAGGAGAGAGAGGCCATCAGCCAAGTCCAACTGGTATCTAGAGGCTTCTAGCTTCAGTTTGATCCAATTTGGATAAGTTTTGGACCAGTTAGGCTCACTTTTCTGATCTAGTTTGAAAGAGGAGAGAGGAGAGATGAAATATCTCATTTTAATGAAAAATTGGGGGTAATGATGAGATACTAGGAGCCTAGTCAACTCTTCATCTTATGTGAGAATTTACTCAATTTTTATGGATTTTGTTTTATGCTTGCATTTTTCTTATTCCAACACTTGGATTAACCCTATTGGCCCTTTAGAACACTCTTTGGACCTTAATCCATAATTTTTTGAAAATGTGGACCCTTAGGCTAAGGTGTCTAATGCACATATTCAATTAATTCCTAATGCATATTAGAAAACTCTTTTTAAACTTTTGTTTCAAGGGAATTCATTTTAAATAAAAGGGATAACTTCTGTCTATCATGGGTAGCCTGAATATCTTAGCGGATTGCTTGCATTTGCTGCTCCATATTATCAAGCATCTGTCTGGACATCTCGACCCTGATCAATGGGTCAGAGCAAGTTAATGGTGTGAGGCAATCTTGTCCATATAGAGCTTTGAAAGGACTCATCCCGATACCTCGGTGATAAGAGGCATTATAAGCAAACTCAACTAGATGTAGCTTAGCCACTTCTTGGGTTCTCTACCACACACAGCATGACCAAAGAATATCTTCAATTACTTGGTTCACTCTTTCAGTGTGGCCATCTATCTCGGGATGATAAGCTGTACTGAGATCTAAAGAAGTTCCCACCGCTTCGAAGAATGCAGTCCAGAACCTTGACGTGAATTTAGGATCTGTGTCGCTCACTATCCTTCTAGGTAAGCCATGCAACCTGAAAATCTCCTTGAGGAAGACTCTAGCAACATCCACTGTAGTGTAGGTTTCTTTTATTGGAATCAGATGAGTGACCTTGGTTAATCTATCAACTACCACAAAAATGGAGTTGTAACCTAATTGCACTGACGGTAATCCATACTGACACATTCCCACTTCATCTGTGCAATGTCTAAGGGATGCAGCTTTCCTGGAATCTTAACCCTTTCTGCCTTGACTCTTTGTTGGCATATTAGACACTAGTGCACATGATTAAGTACATCCCTTTTGAGTCCTGGCCAAAAGAAACTCTTCTTTACAGACGTAAGTTTTATGAACCTTGGATGTCCAGCTATCGGGCTATCATGGGCTTCTCTCAGAATTTTTCCCTTTGTTTCCTCATCATTGGGAATACATAGCCGATTACCCAAGAACTCGACTCATTTCCCGAGGAGTCTTGCTTTCCTGATTGTAGCTTGGCCCTAGGGCCAAGCTACCAATAAAGAGGATTTAGATTTGTTCATGGTAGCTTGGCCCCCATAGGTAAGGCTAAGCTAGATTCTCTTGCATAGGTCACTCTTGCCATGAAAATGCATAGATGGGCACAAGGGCCATTCTATCATGCAATCTTGAGGGAATGGTTCTAGGGAACACAAGAGAATCTAGCTTGGACCTAGGGACAAGCTACCATGAAAAGATCTACATCATCTTTACTGGTAGCTTGGCCCTAGGGTCAATATACTTGTAGATTATGGTGTTACTTTGTTGATTGTAGCTTGGCCCTAGGGCCAAGGTATCAACAAAAATGATGTAGATTTGCTCATGGTAACTTGGCACTAGGGCAAAGCTAGATTCTCATACAAGGTAGCTTGGCCCTAGGGCCAAGCTAGATTCTCTTACAACAAGCATCACTCTTTGCATGCACATGCGTAGATGGGCTCAAGGGCCATTCTACCATGCAATCTGGAGGGAGTAGCTCTAGTGACCCACAAGAGAATCTAGCTACCACACAAATGAGAATCTAGCTTCACCCTATGGCCAAGCTATTAGCAAAAAGGATGTATATTTATTCTTGGTAATTTGACCCTCGCAAAGAATCTAACTATTACATGCAAGAGAATCTAGCTTGGCCCTAGGGCGAAGCTACCATGAACAAATCTACATCCTTTTTGCGGGTAGCTTGGCCCTAGGGCCAACCTACCATCAACAAAGCAGCACTAGATAGAAGATGTAGATTTTTTGCTGGAGCTTGGTCCTAGGGCCAACCTAAGGGCAGAGAGGATGTAGATTTGTTCATGGTAGCTTGGACCTAGGGCCAAGCTAGATTCTCTTGCAAGGGTCACTCTTGCCATGCGCATGCATAGATTGGCCTAAGGGCCATTCTACCATGCAATCTTGTGAGACTTGCTCTAGAGAACACAAGAGAATCTAGCTAGTACCACACACAAGGGAATCTACCTTGGCCCTAGGGCCAAGCTATCATGAACAAATCTACATCATCTCTGCTGGTAGCTTACGGCACTAGGGACATGCTACCAGAAAAGATAGTGTTTCTTTGTTGATGGTAGCTTGGCCCTAGGGCCAAGCTATCAGCAAAGAGGTTGAAGATTTATTATTGGTATCTGGGCCCTAGGGCCAAGCCAGATTCTCTTACAAGGTTGCTTGGCCCAAGCTAGATTATCTTACAAAACGGTCACTCTTTTCATGCACATGCATAGATGGGCCGAAGGGCCATTCTACCATGCAATGTTGAGAGAATGTCTCTAGGGAACACAAGAGAATCTAGCTACCAACACAAAAGAATCTAGCTTGGCCCTAGGGCCAAGCTACCATGAAGAAATATACATAAGCTTTGCTAGTAGCTTGTCCCTAGGGCCGATCTACCAAACAAAGATGGTATTGCTTTCTTGATGATAGTCTGGCTCTAGGGCCAAACTATCAGCAAAGAGGATGTAGACTTATTCTTGGTAGCTTGGGCTTAGGGAAAATCCAGATTCTCTTACAAGGTAGCTTGGGCCTAGGGTCAAGCTAGATTATCTTGCAAGGGTCACTCTTGCCATGCACATCCATAGATGGGCCTAAGGGCCATTCTACCATGCAATCTTGAGAGAATAGCTTTTGGGAACATAAGAGAATCTAGCTACCATGAATAAAATAATCTAGCTTAGACCTAGGGACATGCTACCATGAAAGAATCTACATCATCTTTGCTGGTAGTGTTTCCCTAAGGCTAATCTACCAACAAAGATGGTGTTTCTTTCTTGAGGGTAGGTTGGCTCTAGGGCCAAGCTATTAGCAAAGTGGATTTAGATTTATAATTGGTAACTTGGCCCTAGGGCCAAGCTAGATTCTCTTACAAGGGTCACTCTTTCCATGGACATACATAGATGGGCCCAATGGCCATTCTACCATGCAATCTTGAGAGAATGGTTCTAGGGAACATAGAAGTGATTCTTTCCCATAGAACAAGAATTATCCCGTGACTTACTCAACTATTCTAACTTTGAACATAATTGAACTTTATTGTAGGAATCCACCGACCCAGCCTAACCCCATCCAATCCCATGGGTTAGCCACTATATTAGTGGAATCCCTCTATAAATATTTGGTTGTATTTTGTCTCGAGTACCAAGGAAAAGAGTTCCCAGGCCCCCTAGCCAGCACTCATGCAAAATTATTAAATAGACACACCATTTACACACCCAATATGAAATTGCCTTTTCTCATATTCAACTAATTTCAAGACAGAATTGCAATAAAACCACAGTGTTTCATCATAATCCTCAGTATTATAGTTCTAGGGTCCAAGTTCCAACTTTTTCAATTTCCAATCATTAAATCCAAATCCAATTTCTAGTCTTGACTATGTTAGAAGATTTTCTTGGAGGAATCGTTTATGCATTGGCAAGGGACGTGTTTTCTGGGTTCGATTTACCTATGATGGTTATGTGTGGCACATCACTATGCGTACATGGCAAAAGTTGTACAAGTTGTAGAGCCCACATGCATTGATGAGGCTATTGGAAATGTGTTGGGAGAAATCTATGGATGAGGAGATGGATGCACTATATGGAAATGAGACTTGGGATTTAGTGCAATTGCCTGAAGGCAAGAAAGCCATTGGATGCAAGTGGGTGTACAAAGTAAAACATAATAGTGATGGAAGCATAAGCAGGTACAAGGCTAGATTGGTAGCCAAAGGATATGCGCAGACATATGGCATTGATTATGAGGAAACTTTCAGCCCAGTTACCAAGATGGCAACAGTGAGAGTTGTGATAGCAGTGGCTGCATCAAAGCAATGGTCTTTACATCAAATGGATGTAAAGAATGCATTCTTGCATGGGGATTTGCAGGAAGAGGTGTATATGTTGTAGCCACCTGGTTATGTGAGGATGTGAGTCAACCCGAGCATGTTTGCAGGTTGAAGAAAGCCTTGTATGGCTTAAAACAAGCACCAAGAGCTGGTCTGACAAGATTTCTGAATATCTTGTCACTATTGGCTTTCATGTAGCCAATGCAGATTTCTCACTGTATGTGAGACACAGTCATAGAGGGGTTGTGCTTGTTGTCATCTATGTAGATGACTTGATCATTACGAGGGAACATGATGCAGAGATCTTTGATGTAAAGATATTGCTTAGACAGAAGTTTGAGATGAAGGATCTGGGGGAGCTCAGATATTTCTTGGGCATTAAGGTGATTAGGTCATCACATGGTATTGGATTACTATAGAGAGAGTATGGTATGACAGGCTGTAAGCCTATCTCAGTGCCATTGGATCAGAATGGCAAGTTGAGTGCAGATTCAGGAGAGATCTTGGAGGATCCTACTATGTACAGGTGCATAGTAGGAAGCTTGATCTACATGATGATCACTAGGCCAGATTTGAGCTATGCTATTGGGTTAGTGAGTCAGTTTCTACAGGTTCCTCGAAAGTTGCACTTGGATGCATTGAGACGCATACTGAGGTATGTGAGGTCTACTTTGCATTGTGGACTGTTTTATGAAACTGGGACAGAGATATGTGTACATGGGTACACAGATGCTGATTGGGCTGGTAGTATCTCAGATAGAAGATCTACTAGTGGCTTCATGTTTTCCTTGGGGAGTGCTACTATGACTTGGAGAAGCAAGAAGCAGCCTACGGTTGCTCTATCCAGTACAGAGGCCGAGTACAGAGGAGCTGCTATGGCAGCATGTGAGGTAGCTTGGTTGAGAAAGCTACTTGTAGATTTGGGTCTATCAGTGGTGGATAGACAAGTTGTCATTTTCTATGACAACATTAGCAGTATACAGTTGGCCAGGAACCCAATTTTTCATGCTTGTACGAAGCATATCGAGGTCCACTACCATTTTGTCAGAGAGAAGTTCTTGGCAGGAGATGTTGACCTTGTTTATGTCAGCACACAGGATCAAGTAGCTGACATCTTCACCAAAGCATTGGGTACAGAGAAGCCCCGTAGATTCAAGGCTTTGCTTGGTGTACATGAGATGGAGTTGAGCTCGAGGAGGAGTGTTGAGATATCGAGCTCATCTAGTGACGCGGTGGACACTGATGACCCGCCTGGGGGATAGACCCCACACTTACACCACTGGCATGGTTGGTGAGATCATGGGTGATATGCGGCCAGTGGGATGACAGGCTGTTTGACAGCCACTCTAGAGACTGGCATAGTTATAGCGCCACCTCATTTAGTTGGGTTCACACTATAGAGAACCCTATTATGTATTTGGTTGAGTACCTTTCATATGTGAGTACTCTTATCTTTGTATATGGAGTGTTGAGTACCTTTCATATGTGAGTACTCTTATCTTTGTATATGGAGTGTTGAGTGTTGAGTGAAGAAGAATATTTTCAGCCTCTCACCTTGTGTGTTCTCTATTAGGGTTTTGTGAGTGTGTGTGTGCTTGCAAGAGCTCAAGCTCTCTTCTCCCCTGCATCTTTTCATCTATTTATAGGTGAGGGAGGCCACTAATTGAGTCCAATTGGGTTCTAGAATTTTCCAATTTCAGTTTGACTGAATTTGGATAAGATTTGGACCAGTTTGACTCCCCTTTTGATCCAGTTTGATCCAGGAAAGAGGAGAGATAAAAATAGCACAATTTTTTTGAATTAAAACACATGTGAAGGAGGTGCCTACCTCGAAGGTCCCCCTCTCCTTACCAAGGTGTCAAAATTTTATCATTTCTCTAAAAAATCTCATTTTTTTAGTAATATCTCTTAATTTTTAACTAATAAAACTTGTACTCATCAGTCAACTCTTCATCTTATGTGAGCATTTACTCATTTTTGGGTAATTTCTTTTATTATTTGTATTTATCTCATCTTAACACTTGGATTAATCCTATTGGCCCATAGGAACCTTAATTGGACCATAATCCAGAAATTTTTGAAAATCTAGATCCTTAGGCTATCCCTTATATAATTTTTAATTGATTCCTAATGCACATTGGAGAATTTATTTTAAACTTCTATTTCAAGGAAATATATTTTAGATATTAGGAGAATTTTTATATCTAAAAATATCTCAATATTGAATTACCTCTCTCTAGAATTTTTCTTCTCTCTAGACAAAAACAAGGAAAAACAATATTTTCTTGCATTTTGAAATAGGGAATGATTACAAGGGATTGAGGTAAAAGATTTTTCATTATTCAGGTGGCTAAGGAGGAGGAATCTTACAATCCTCTTTGTGCGTAGAGCTACTATGCACACCAACTCTATCTTTGCTCTAGTGGTGGATTGGCTCTAAGGCCAAGCTACCAACAAAGATGATGTAGATTTGTTGAGGGTAGCCTCGCCCTATGGCCAAGAAACATTAACCCTTACAGCTTGGCCCTAAGGCCAAGCAAGATTCTCTTGTGTGTGGTAGCTATATTCTCTTGTGTTTCCTAGAGCCATTCTATCAAGATTGCATGGTATAATTGATGTAGGTCCCATCACTACATGTGCATGGCAATAACAGTGACCCTCATAAGATAATCTAGCTTAGACCTAGGGACAAGCTACCATGAATAATTCTACATCATCTTTGCGAGTAGATGGGTCATAGTGCCAAGATACCATCAACAAAGTAACATCTTTGTCGGTAGATTAGCCCTAAGGCCAATCTGTTGCCAGTAAAGATTATGTAGATTTGTTCATAGTAGCTTGGCCCTAGCACTAAGCTGCCACCAAGGATGATGTTGATTTGTTCATGGTAGCTTAGTCGTAGAGCCAAGCTAGATTCTCTTGAAAGAATAAATCTTGCCAAGCTACCATGAACAAATCGACACCATCTTTGCGGGGCCAGCTTGGACCTACGACCAATGTACCAGCAAAGATGGTTTTGATTTGTTGATGGTAGCTTGGACCTAGGGCCCCAATCTCTGCATGTGCATGGCAAGAGTGATCCTTGTAAAGAGAATCTAGCTTGGCCATAGGGCTAAGCTACCATGAAAAAATCTATATCTCCTTTGATGGTAGCTTGGTCCTAAGGCCAAGCTACCATCAACAAAGCAACACCATATTTGATGGTAGATTGGCTCTAGGTCCAAGCTACCATGAGCAAATCGACACCATCTTTGCAAGAAGCTTGGACCTAGGGCCAATTTACCAGCAAAGATGGTTTTGCTTTGTTGATGGTAGCTTGGACCTAGGACCAATCTCTGCATGTGCATGGCAAGAGTGATCCTTGTAAGAGAATCTAGCTTGGCCATAGGGCCAAGCTACCATGAAAAAATATTTATCTCTTTTGATGGTATCTTGGTCCTAAGGCCAAACTACCATCAACAAAGCAACACTATATTTGATGGTAGATTGGTCCTAGAGCCAAGCTGCCAGCAAAGAGGATGTAGAGCATTTAAAGGTAGCTTAGCCCTAGGGAAAAGCTAGATTCTCTTGTGTTTGGTAGCTAGATTTTCCTGTGTTCCCTAGGGCCATTGTTGTGTTCCCTAATGCCATTTTCTCAAGATTGCATGGTAGAATGGCCCTTGGGCCTGTCTATGCATGTGCATGGCAAGAGTGACCCCCCTTGCAAGGGAATCAAGCTTGGCCCTAGGGCCAAGCTGCAATGAGCAAATCTACCAGCAAAGTTGTTGTTGCTCTGTTGATGGTAGCTTGGCCATAGGTCCAATCTACCAGCAAAGATGATGCATATTTTTTCATGGTAGCTTGTACCTAGGGCCAAGCTAGATTCTCTTGCAAGGGTCACTCTGCCATGCACGTGCAAAGATGGGCCCAAAATCCACTCTTTCCATGCACATGTAGAGATGCGCCCAAGGACTATTCTACCATGAAATTTTGAGAGAATGGCCCTAGGGAACCTAAGAAAATCTAGCTACCACACACAAGAGAATCTAGCTTGGCCCTACAGCCAAGCTACGATGAACAAATCTACTAAAGAGAATGTGGGGGTAAGGGAGAGCTTTAAACCCTAGCAAGCAAACACACACACACACACAAGAGAGAGCAAGACACAAGAGAGAGATGGATAGCTGAATTTTCTTCTATCTTCTTCTCTACTCAACTAGCAGAACATAAAGATACGAGTACACACTATATGGGTTAGTACTCAACTATTACAACATACAAGGGTCGGTCCATAATGTGAACCCGACATGAGTTGGCGCTATAACTATGCCAGTCTCTAGTAATCCAAAATGGCTGTCACACAGCCTGTCATCCTACTGGCCGCATATCACCCATAATCTCACCAACCATGCCAGTGGTGTAGATGCGGAAGCTATCATGCGGGTCATCAATGTCCTCCGTAGCACTAGTTGAGCTTGATATCTCAACACTCCCCCTTGAGCTCAAACACTGCACTCCAAGTAAGCTCCTAAACTTGTGGAGCTTCTCTGTGCCCAATGCCTTTCTAAAGATGTCAGCCACCTGATCTTATGTGCTGACATATACCAGATCTACATCTCCTGGTAGAACCTTCTCCCTAACAAAGTGATAATGCACCTCAATGTGCTTCATTCTAGCATGATATACTAGGTTGCTGGCCAACTGTATGCTGCTCATGTTGTCTCAATATATGACAACTACCCTATCCACGGGATCTCCTATGTCACCAAGTAGCTTTTGAAACCAAGCTACCTCACAAGCTGCCATAGAAGCACCCTTTTACTTTGCCTTTGTACTTGACAAGGCAATTGTTGGCTACTTCTTATGGCTCCAACTCATAGCAACACTCCCAAATGAGAACATAAAAGCACTAGTAGATCTCCTCTCTGCAATACTACCAGCCGAATTAGCATTTGTGTACCCATGCAACTCTATCTCTATACCAGCCTCATAGAAAAGTCCATAATCAACTGTGGACTTTATGTACCTGAGGATCCATATAGCCGCATCCAAGTGTGGCTTCCTAGGGGCCTGCATAAATTGACTCACAAGTCCAACAGCATAGCTCAAGTCTGGCCTTGCAATGGTCATGTAGATAAAACTACCCACTATGTGCCTGTATGTAGTGGGGTCCTCCAAAAGCTCACCTGTATCTGCAGAAAGCTTTTTGTTCTACTCCAATGGCACTAAAATAGGCTTACAGCCTGTCATACCATACTGTGACAACATGTCCAAGCCATACTGCCTCTGCAATAGTAAAATGCCATGAGGTGATTTCACCACGTCTATGCCCAAGAAATACCGTAGCTCACCCAAATCCTTCATCTCAAACTTCTGCTTCAAAAGCATCCTAACATCATGTATGTCTGCATCACTATCACCAGTGATAATCAAGTCATCCACATAGATGACTAATAGCATAATCCCTCTATTTGTCTTTTTCACATATAGTAAAAAATCTGCATTGCATATCTGAAATCCAATGGTAACAAGATACTCCCCGATCTTGTTTGACCATCCTCTAGGTGCCTGCTTCAAGCCATACACACTTGGTGGCTGCATCATGTACATTTCTTCTTGCAAATCACCATGCAAGAAAGAATTCTTTACACATCCATTTGATGTAAAGACCAACCCTTCACTGCTTGAGCCATAGCAATGAGAGCTCTCACGGTTGCCATTCTTGAAACCGGGTTGAATGTCTCCTCATAGTGTCTCCTCATAGTCTATGCCATAAGTCTGCACATAGTCCTTGGCAACCAATCTTGCCTTGTACCTGCTCACTGAACCATCACCATTGTGCTTGACTTTATACACCCACTTACATCCAATTGCCTTCTTTTCCTTAGACAAAGGCACTAACTCCCATGTTCCATTTGCATCCAATGCTGCCATCTCCTCATCCATGGCATCTTCACATTGCTTATTTCCAATTGCTTGCTCAAAGCAAGTGGGCTCAACCTCCTGTGTTGCTTTTACCATGTAAGCATAATGATGGTCTATATATCCATCATATCTCAACCTATCAATAGGGTATCTAACCTCGTAGACCTGGGTACACCTGGATCACTACAAAGGTGTCCTCGAAACAGCCTTGGTTCTCCTTACACTAGGAGTAACCACCACAAATAGAATACAAAGCTCCTCATCAAGGCTCTGCTCAGAGCCACTAGAGTCATCATCCACATATGAGTGACCTATTGACAGATTAGGCACAAAAGGTTGATCTACCTTTTCCTTCCCTTTCTATGATACATGTATACCTACATCATTTCTCAACTTGCCTGACCATGGGCTAACATTGGATCCACTGCTCGAAGACTCCCTAGGTCCACTCAGCACACCTGTGATTGCTGCTCTACATGTGGTGCAACATCAGCACTTCTTACATCTGCATCTTCAGTTGCCTTCACTACTAGTGCATACCAGCTACTCATCTCATCAAAGACATCTCTGCTTACTTGCATCTCACGAGTGGTAGGGTTATAGCATCTATAACCTTTTTGCTCCATAGCATAACCAATGAAGATGCATTTCTCTGCCTTTGGATCCAACTTTGTTTTCACTTCATCAGGAACATGTACATATGCAATACACCCAAACACTTTCAAGTGAGACACATCCAGTCTTATGCCTGTAAACTTCTGCTCAACCGTCATACCATGAACATCTACAATGAGTGTTTTGATCATAATGTACATAGTAGTTGCTACTACTTCTGCCCAAAAGTAATGTGGCATATTCTTTTCAGCAGGCACGTGCCACTTCTACAATATGCTTGTTTTTTCTCTCTGCAACACCATTTTATTACGGAGTGTACCTGCACATAAACTGCCTCTTGATTCCCTACTTTCTCAGGAAATTGCTGAACTCATTGGAGAAATATTATCCCCCAACATCTGATCTTGGGCATTTTATTTTCATGCCTTTTTTCTTCCCGACCAAGGTTTTCAATCTCTGAAAGTGAGCAAACACTTCACTTTTCTCCTTCACAAAATAAACCCACACTTTCCTAGTGTGGTCAATGTAACATAGTACCTGCAACCTACAATTGTTGCAGTCTTGGTCTGTCCCCATACATCTGAATGTATGACATCCAATGGCCTTGCACTCACATGATTTTCATGTGGGAAAGCTTGTTTGGCCTGCTTACCGAGCTGGCATGCTTCACATACCTTATGCATACCGTCAACCTTAAACTTTGGCAAACCTGCAACAATATTTTGGGCTTGCATAGACTTAAGCCGTTGTACATTCACATGACCAATGCGCTTGTGCTATATGTTAATATCTTCAATGACATCTGCTCCATGCGCAAACATGGCTGCCTTTATCTCAGGCATGTTCACATCTAAAGTAAACATCCTGCCATTTCTGTTACCCTTTGCAACCAAGCGACACTTATTTTTGAAGTCTTCCACAAAACATCCTTGAGGATTAAACCTCACTTACAGACCCTGCTCAACCATATGTCTAATAGAAACCAAGTTCTTTGTAATATTTGGAACATGAAGTACATCAGCCAAGTACTTCATTTTCCAATCCTGTATAGACAAATGGCACTTTACCAACATGCATAATGGGATGCACAATATCATCATCTCTTTCTAGATAACCTAGTTTTTCCATTTTTTGCATATCTCTAAACCACTCAACATGACTAGTCATGTGGTTAGAGGCGCCAGAATCCACATACCATATATCTTGAGATCCTAACACATCCCCTGTTATGGAATTAAGCATGTGATGCATCACAAACAGCTTCTCACTTCTGTCATCAGCTCCATGTTTGCTAGATGATGCATAGTTGCCTTGCTGCAACTTCCCACTTTTAATGTCATTGTGCTTTTTATAGCAGTCCATTGCCATGTGTCCTAGTTTGCCACAGTAATAACACTCTATGCTATTTGCATTTTGATTTCTTTGCCAACCACCTTGGCCTCTTTGGCTTTCCCTACCTCTAGACTTGCCACTTCCACCTGTGTATGATTGCTTCTATGAATCATTGGACTGTTGTCCAAAATTTTGATTTCCTTGTCGGCCACCACCTCGAACGGCCTCTACCTCTACCTCTACCTGAATTAGAGTAGAAGGCCTATTCCAATGTGTTCTTGCTTTGTGAAGAAGAATCCTCACCTAAGGCCTTTCCTTCTATGATTAGCATAGATATCAAGTCCCAAAAGTTGGGAATATTCTCCCTAACAACAATGGAGGTCTTGAATGGCTTGTACTCTTTGCCAAGTCCATTCAGATAGACACTCACCGAATCATCATCATCCTCCATTGATACATTGATAGACCCAAGGGATTCAACAATGGCCTTGATCTTTAAGGCATATTCATTGATGGACATGCTTTTCTTTTCCATAGTATGTAACTTGTGAGACCCCCGCCCCCTCCGTGATGCCCCCTCCGTCGAGGGCACTGGTGTGATGGAAGCAGCGTTAGTCTCTCACGTGGGGCAGGGATCCACACTCGGGGGCCTCGCCCATGGATATCTGGACAAGAGACTAACCCTCTCTCCTCATTCAAGTCTAGTTCCAAAAAGTTAGCTTAACTGACCTAAAAATGGTCAAAAAGTGACCAAACTGACTTGGAAAATTCTAGAATCAGTTTGTTTGGTTAGGAGCTCAAATTTTCCTATAAATAGAAGCCTCCCCTTGTTGAAAAAAATATAGTGTCTTATGCATAGTTACTCTACTCCACCTTAGCCAAGAACTGTGAATTCTTTAATAATTCACTAGTTTTTGACACTTCCCTCTTCTTTAATACCCATTGGTGGCTCCATCAACATACTAAACCAATTGATTGGTTGGGGGCCTCTACCGTGAATAAAGAATCAAGCAAATTGTAAGGTAAGTATGGTGAATTTTGATTTTTTTCTATAATGTTTCTCTCTTCTCAACCCCTCTCAAGCTTGAGAAGCTTTATTGGTATGGTTTTTGAATGCTATTGAAGTTAATTAATTAATGATAGTAAAGAATTACATAAATTTCCATTTATGTTTAATTCTAATGGTTTTTTTTCTCTCTCTCACAAATTAATGGTTTTTCTTTATCTATGCTTTATTTTTTTAAGGGTTAATGATCCAATTAGGGATCATTCTAATCATTCCCTTAAAGATAAGTCTTATTTTTTTATTTTATTTTTTTAAAATAATTGAGATTATCAGCTATAGTAGCGGAGCTATGGCAAAATTTTATAAAAATTTACACATAAAATAATTTCATTCAAAGCATAAAAAGAGGATTTCCTACCATATTCTAGGAATTATCATCCTAGATTAATTGAATGAATTTCATTAGAATCATGAGGAAATTGAATTTTTATATTATGCATAAAGGAAAAATTTTATATCAAAAGTATTACTTTTATCATTTTTATTTTATGCATAGAAGTATGCATAATGGATAAAATTTTATATCAAAAGTATTACTTTTATCATTTTTATTTTATGCATAGAGGTATGCATAAAAGATAAATATTTTATTATAAAAGTGTTACTTTTAAAATAATTGAATTTCATGCATAGAGGTATGCATAGAAGATAAATATTTTATTATAAAAGTGTTACTTTTAACATAATTGAATTTCATGCATAGAGGTATGCATAGAAGATAAATATTTTATTATAAAAGTGTTACTTTTAACATAATTGAATTTCATGCATAGAGGTATGCATAGAAGATAAATATTTTATTATAAAAGTGTTACTTTTAACATAATTGAATTTCATGCATAGAGGTATGCATAAAAGATAAATATTTTATTATAAAAGTGTTACTTTTAACATAATTAAATTTCATACATAGAAGTATGCATAAAAGATGAATATTTTATTATTTTATTATAAAACTGTAAAGAAAAAAAATGATTATTTTATTATAAAAAGTTATTTTCATCATATTGAATTTCGTGCATAGAAATGAAAAAAATAAATAAATTATTATTCTATTATAAAAATATTACCAAAAAATAATAATAATTACTGTGAGATCCATGTTCCCACCGAGCAACGGATTCGGGGTACTAGCAGCGGAAGTAGCACTTCTCGCGCGGGACAGGGGTCCCACACTCGGGGCCTCGCCCACGGATATCCGGATAAGGGACTAATCCGTCGGTTGTTCCAAAACCGAACCTGGAAAAACTTCCTTTACCGGAAAGCACGGGCGATTCCACCAGGATAACTTTTTACTCTAACGTAGTCAAGATCATTTCTGATCGAGCTGATCCAATTACATCTATAAGATACTTAGTCAGATCAAGGAAGAAACTTGCACTTGGATCATTGGGATCAACGCTTTTTTTCCCATTCAAGAGGCAGAGCCGTTGATTCCTATCCATAGAACAGTTACTGTCCGGGATTTATTTGTTCCTATCGTAAAAACAAAAGTTTGAGTCTCGATTTACAGATCCATCAGTCCAGCCTAACCCCATCCAGTCCCATGGGTTAGCCAACCGCCCAACCACTGTAGTGATGGGATCCAATTAAGAATTTGGTTAGGTTTTGTCCCGGGTACCAAGGAAAAGAGTTCCAAGGCCCCCTAGCCGGATGTTCATGCAAAATAAAACTAGTCACACCACTCACACACCCAATATGAAATTGCCTTTTTACAGATTCAACCAGTTTAAAACAATCCTTTAATAAAACCATAGTATCACTGATCACCATCTTCCAATTTGTCCAGTTGATTCTCAATTTTCCCACATCAGAGTATCTATGGCATCATTGGCAACTAGGACGCTCACCACCTGTCCACTCAGGGGCCGTTTCCTAATCCCTAGCCCATAATACTCGACAATATAATCACTTATCAAGATGGACTCTCGTTGAAGATTAGCAAGATCAACCAATAGATCCATATAAAGAGCCATGGACTCATCCATTGAAGACCAGCAAGGTCAATCAACCAGATCTATGCCTGATTTTCAGAAAACAACTCTTACTCCTTGTTCCAATATCTTCCTCGATGCACGCGTGGGTATCCTGGGTGACCCAGAGCCCGAGCACCGTATGGTCAGCACCCTCTAGGATCCTTCGCAGGTGACCTAGCGCTTCACTCATAGGCCGCTTCCTTGGCCCCTCATCCACCGTACCGGAAGCTCACCATTTTAATCGCACCGAGGCTGGTCAAGACCTCGGCCGACCTTGCTACGCGAGACGTCCTCCATTGACTCTCCGTCAGCAGTTGCAACTTTAACAGTTAGGTCTCCACGACCTTAATCACAAGATGGTCACAATGCTTTCCCAGCAATCTTGACATAAATCAGTCATTTACAAACAGCATTTACAAACAGTCACAAAATACAGTTTCTATATTAACTCTCATTTTTCCACATTATCCCTCATCAATCCACATTACTTATTCCACATTCCAGTTATATGTGTACTCATCCCATCACATCATTTTCCATATTCTCATCACTTCAGATTCCTTCACATCACATATCATATATTCACATCCATACATATATCCACATCCACATCCATACATCCACATCTACATCCATGCATCTATTTTCACATCCACATCTACATGCACATTCATGCATCCTTATCCATACATCCACATCTTCATGCTCATTCACATCCATACATCCACATCTATATGCTTACATTCACATCTACATGCATACATCCATACACCATTTCCTCATTCCCATTCATATAACCCCATACGCCTTCTCATCTATTCTTTTTCATCACATCCATTCTCACCCTATCACAACCCATATTCATCTTATCTCATCACATACACTTCTTATCTCATCCCTTACACATCTTATCACATCTTAACTCATTTTATCACATCCTAACTCATCTCATATACATCTTATCTCATCTTATCACATCTCATACACTTCTTATCACATCTTAACTCATCTTATCACATCCTAACTCATCTCATGTACATCTTATCTCATCTTATCACATCTTATCTCATCTTATCACATCTCATACACCTCCTATCACATCCTAACTCCTCTTATCACATCCTAACTCATCTCATATGCATCTTATCTCATCTTATCACATCTCATACATCTCCTCTTATCACATCTCATACACCTCTTATCACATCTCATACACCTCTTATCACATCCTAACTCATCTTATCACATCCTAACTCATCCTTTATGCATACCTCTATGCAAGAATATCAATTGTGATAAAAGTAACACTTTTACAATAAAATAATTATTTTTTTTTCTGTAATATTTTTATAATAAAATAATAATTTATTTATTTTTTTCATTTCTATGCACGAAATTCAATATAATGAAAATAACTTTTTATAATAAAATAATCATTTTTTTCTTTACAGTTTTATAATAAAATAATAAAATATTCATCTTTTATGCATACTTCTATGTATGAAATTCAATTATGTTAAAAGTAACACTTTTATAATAAAATATTTATCTTTTATGCATACCTCTATGCATGAAATTCAATTATGTTAAAAGTAACACTTTTATAATAAAATATTTATCTTCTATGCATACCTCTATGCATGAAATTCAATTATGTTAAAAGTAACACTTTTATAATAAAATATTTATCTTCTATGCATACCTCTATGCATGAAATTCAATTATGTTAAAAGTAACACTTTTATAATAAAATATTTATCTTCTATGTATACCTCTATGCATGAAATTCAATTATGTTAAAAGTAACACTTTTATAATAAAATATTTATCTTTTATGCATACCTCTATGCATAAAATAAAAATGATAAAAGTAATACTTTTGATATAAAATTTTATCCATTATGCATACTTCTATGCATAAAATAAAAATGATAAAAGTAATACTTTTGATATAAAATTTTTCCTTTATGCATAATATAAAAATTCAATTTCCTCATGATTCTAATGAAATTCATTCAATTAATCTAGGATGATAATTCCTAGAATATGGTAGGAAATCCTCTTTTTATGCTTTGAATGAAATTATTTTATGTGTAAATTTTTATAAAATTTTGCCATAGCTCCGCTACTATAACTTATCTTTAAGGAAATGATTAGAATGATCCCTAATTGGATCATTAACCCTTAAAAAAATAAAGCATAGATAAAGAAAAACCATTAATTTATGAGAGAGAGAAAAAAAACCATTAAAATTAAACATAAATAAAAATTTATGTAATTCTTTATTATCATTAATTAATTAACTTCAATAGCATTCAAAAACCATACCAATTAAGCTTCTCAAACTTGAGAGGGGTTGAGAAGAGAGAAACATTATAGAAAAAAATCAAAATTCACCATACTTACCTTACAATTTGCTTGATTCTTTATTCACGGTAGAGGCCCCCAACTAATCAATTGGTTTAGTATGTTGATGGAGCCACCAATGGATATTAAAGAAGAGGGAAGTGTCAAAAACTAGTGAATTATTAAAGAATTCACAGTTCTTGGCTAAGGTGGAGTAGAGTAACTATGCATAAGACACTATATTTTTTTCAACAAGGGGAGGCTTCTATTTATAGGAAAATTTGAGCTCCTAACCAAACAAACTGATTCTAGAATTGTCCAAGTCAGTTTGGTCACTTTTTGACCATTTTTAGGTCAGTTAAGCTAACTTTTTGGAACTAGACTTGAATGAGGAGAGAGGAGAGATGAAATATCTCAACTTTTATGATTTTAAAACTCATTTAAGCATGTGTTTTAGGTGCCTCATTGAAGGCCCTCCTTTTCCTTACTGATGTGTCAAAAATGGAATCCTTACACTCAAAATATCTCATATTTTTATATTGCTCATAGTTTTTTACTAATAAACCTTGTACATTTTCAACTCTTCATCTTATGTGAGCATTTAAGGGACTCCCCTTCCTTACATATGTGTCATAATAAAATCATTATACCCAAAATATCTCATATTTTTAATATTGCTCATAGTTTTTTACTAATAAACCTTGCACATTTTCAACTCTTCACCTTATGTGAGCATTTACTCATTTTTGGGTATTTTCTTTTTACAATTTGGATTTATCTCCTCCCTACACATGGATTGATGCTATTGGTCCATAGGAACCTTAATTGGACCATAGTCTAAAGATTTCTGAAAATCTAGACCCTTAGGCTAAGGTTCTTTATACCTATTTCCAATTAATTCCAATTGCACATTGGAAAATTCTTTTTGAATTTCTATTTCAGGGAAACTCATCTGAATTATAAGAGATATTTTTCTATCCAAAAATATTCAAAATCTGAATATTCTCTCTCTAGAATATTTTCTCTCTCTAAGTTAAAACAGTTAGAAACAAGGTCTTTATATTTCTGAAGAGGGATTGATTACAGGGGAAGATACTAGACATCAAAAGGGTTGGGAGAGGAATCGTACATTCTACCCCACTTAAAAAACGCGAGATGTCCTCATCTCGCAAACTGGGGTAATTTCGCAAGATGCACGAATATGAGACTTAGAGAAAAATTTTAATCAAGATTAACCACCAAGAAAATTTTCAAAGAGAGCAAGATTCAAGATGAGAACAAGTTTTAAACTTTATTCATTCTCGGAACATATACAGTAAAGATATAAGAACTCTTTACACTTCCATAAGCCCGTCCATCATATGGTCACAAAAGCAGCACTCACAAGCTGCGCACGTATAAGGTAACTCATCTATGGGAATAATTCTATTGGTTATTGCCGCACCTATCTCAGTGGTATGAGGTGATCTAACAAAAAGACCTCTGAGAGGCAAGCCAAAAACGGGGTAAAGGCATATCTTCTCATGAGGAAGAAAACACGCCAGTAAGAAGACCCGCTCAGAAAACCCAAGATGCCTTGATCTCATAACGCAGTAGTATCGGGGACCCAAACCCAAGGCTTCAATAACCATGGCCAAGTGGACATTGTTACGAAAGTGCTGCTGACCCCAGGGTATTGACCCAAGGCTTCAATAACCATGGCCAAGTGGACATTGTTACGAAAGTGCTGCTGACCCTAGTTATGTCTTGATAGGTCCGCCATTTGGTCTGCGCTACAGAAGTTCCCAATTGAGGGAAAAGTGAGCGCTCATACTGTTCTATAAAATCCTTCTTCACAGACTCACTTGCGTCTTGAAGGTGAGGAATCATTATGGATAAAACTAGTTCTTGTTGCCAGGCCATGAAGGAGATTAAGAAAGAAAGGAGATCGATGGGAGTAAGATTAGAGTGAGCGACAAGTAAAAGTTACGACGTATATAAAGGAAGGAGCTAGCGTAACTTAGAAGCCAACGGTAACTTGCCACTGAAGTTTTACCGTCTTTCCATGATTTGGGTTTGGTACATTTTTCTATATTAAGAACTTTGAGATGAGGAGATAAAAGAAGCTTGTGGGCTAAGTCACCTACTTTCATTGAATTCAGATAAGGTTCACAATATCTGGGGGATAACTTCTTATACTCCCCAAGAGATAAAGAACTTCTTTTTGGGCCGTACTCGAATGAAAACCAAAACCTTGGTATCCAAAACACCGATTTTCACTTCTGAACTCATTGTTCTGAATCCTTAAAACAGGTGGGACTCCTGAGAAGTATTCTGGGGAAAGGATCTTCCTTTTTTTTAAACAGAATCTTTCTTTTATTTTAGAGAGGGAATAATTATAAGATCAAAAGGGAGATTCTTACTCTTGTATACCTCGAAGGCTGGGGAGGAATCTTATAGGAAGAGCTTGACCCCGATGTTCACAAAGCCCTTCACAGAACTTAGCCAAGTCCCTTCAAGGGTGAAGGGGAGAACTTGGGTGAGGCTGTGGAGAACTGGGTCGAGGCCATGGAAGAATATTTTGATGTCACCGGCGGATACAACAAAATTGAAGAAAAATGGCTCTCGCAAGACTGAAGATTGTGGAAATAGCCAGGGTGGCATGGAGAAACCATTGCGACACCAACCAGCTGGATAGGAACACCCAGTCCTGGAATGATCTCAAAGATTATCTAAGGAAGAGATTTTGTCCCCCCGGATTTTTAAAAACCAAGATGAATGAATTCTTAGAGTTAAACCAGCGGAACAAAACTATTGAAGAATATCTCTAGGCATTTGCTCTTCTCCTCAAGTACTCACCACCACTAGGACGAAGAGTAACTCATGGCCAGGTTCATTCGAGGAATGAACAAACCTTTGGAGCACCTGGTCAAGAATGCCAAGCTAGTTTCCATGGCTAAAGCTGTAAGATGGCGAAGGACTTCGCCCCAAAGCCACTCCCTCCCAGAATTGGGAAAACCAAAGGAGAGAGAGTTCCATCTTAGACTGCAGCAGCAGCTAGAGCCATCACTATAGCTGAGGAAGTGGAGGAAGAAAAAGGAAAGATCTATGTCGCAATTGAGCATCAGGGGAAGAATCGTCAATTCTCAGTCCTCCAAACTCTAGCAGAGTACCAAGATAAGCAATTCAAGCTTTTGATTGATTCAGGCAGTACTCATTTTTTTATTTCCCCAGGATGTCTGCATAAGTTAGTCCCAAATAAAAATCAGGGAAACCTATGCAAGTGGAATTGGCCAGTGGAAAGATTTTTTTCACACCTTGAGAGAGACCCTATTCAGTTTAGTTTAGATGGGAACATAACAGATTGCCAGTTCAGAGTCCTACCCTTGAAAATCTATGATGGAATCCTTGGAATGGATTGGCTCCATAAGAATCAGGCTGACATTCATTGTCACAATGGAACCATCTCTTTCCTTGACCTTCATGGGAATAAAGTTCAAGGAGCTGGAATTTTCGGATCCCCAGTGCTGCACTTAGTCAAAGCTTTTAAATTATTAAAGGTGCTCAGAAAGAGGCAAGCTATTTATGTTGTTAAGATGAATCCAGTAGACATAAAATGAAAGGCTAAAGAACCAGAGTGGTTAAGTGAGTATGGAGATGTGTTCCCTAAAGAGCCGACTGAGATGCCTCTGACACTCACAAAGTAGATCATGAGATCAAGTTAACCCCCGGAGCTCAGCCAATAGCCCAGCGTGCATACAAAATGTTAGTCCCTGAAGCCATAGAACTTAAGGAGTAGTTAAGACAACTGTTAGAGAAAGGATTCGTTAGACCCAGTGTTTCACCTTGGGGTGCACCCATTCTCTTTCAGAAGAAGAAAGATGGAACGTTAAGACTATGTATTGACTACAGAGGTTTGAATCAATTAACAATTAAGAATAAGTATCCTATCCCTAGGATCGATGAACTTATGGATCGGTTAAGTGGAACCCAAATGTTCACAAAGATAGATCTCAAATCTGGGTACTACCATATCAGAATCAAGGAACAGGACATCCCAAAGATAGCATTCAACACTCGCTATGGGCATTATGAGTTCATAATCATGCCGTTTGGATTGAATAATGCCCCAGAGACATTTAATCATCTTATGCAGGATATTCTCAGAGAATACTTGGATGATTTTGTTCTTGTTTTCTTTGATGACATCTTAGTGTACTCAAAGAATGTTGTAGATCATGAAGATCATGTGCATAAGGTCCTGGAAATTCTAAGGAAGCACCAACTCTTTGCAAAAAGAGCAAGTGTTCTTTCTCTATTGACCAGGTGGAATACTTGTTGGGATTCATAGTGTCTAAAGATGGGATTTTTCCTGACCCTGCAAAGATCCAAACAGTCGTAGAGTGGTCAAAACCCAAGACGGTAGAAGAAGTAAGAGGACTCCTAGGATTAACTAGATGGTATAGAATCTTTATACCCATGTATGCTCAGATAGCATCCCCTTTAACTAACCTTCTCAAGAAGAGTACCCTATTTCAATGGACTGCTATGTGTCAGAGTGCCTTTCATAAGCTGAAGACAACCTTAGCAACAACCAACCCTGTCCTTAAATTAATCCTAGATCATGTGCGGCAATGCTTAATGTGTCAGAGAGTCAAGATGCCAAGAAAACTGCAGCCCCTAGACATTCCACAGATGAAGTGGAAATGTATCGGTATGGATTTTGTCACTGGACTACCTTCACTGCAATCAATCACTCCATTTTTGTGGTAGTTGAGAGACTAACCAAAGTTACCTATCTGATTCCA
The DNA here is from genome assembly GCF_041138505.1 of Cibotium barometz. NCBI lineage: Eukaryota > Viridiplantae > Streptophyta > Polypodiopsida > Cyatheales > Cibotiaceae > Cibotium > Cibotium barometz. The sequence goes on along the minus strand of NC_141064.1, from coordinate 26,285,454 downwards.
GTGAAAGAAACATACACTGCAGTGGATGTTGCCAAAGTTTTCCTTAAAGAGATCTTCAGATTGCATGGCTTACCCAGGAGGATAGTAAGTGACAGAGATCCCAAGTTCACATCAAAATTCTGGACTGCATTCTTCAAAGCAGTAGGAACTTTCTTGGATCTCAGTACAGCCTATCACCCCGAAACAGATGGCCAGACTGAAAGAGTGAATCAGGTAATAGAAGATATCCTTCGGTCATGCTGTGGCAGGGAACCCAAGAGGTGGTTAAGATATTTGCACACCTGGTTGAATTTGCTTACAATGCTTCTTATCATCAAAGCATTGGGACGAGCCCTTTCAAAGCTCTATATGGACAAGATTGCCTTACATCATTGACTTGGTCCGACCCATTGATCAGAGAGTCGAGATATCTAGACAGATGCTTGATGACATGGACCAGCAAATGCAATCAATCTGTAAAGATATTAAGGTAGCCCAGGATAGGCAAAAGCAGTATGCAGATAAAAAGAGATCAGAGAGAGTGTTTGAAGAATCAGATATGGTCTTCATTTGAGTACGACCCGAAAGAAGTTCCTTATCTTTAGGGAAGTACAAGAAGCTCTCTCCTAGATACTGCGGACCGTATGCTGTTATAAAGAAAGTAGGTGATCTAGCTTATAAACTTCTTCTGCCTCCCCATCTCAAGGTACATAATGTATTCCATGTCAGTTTGCTTAAGAAATATGTACCCAGTCCGAGTCACGTGCTTGATGAACAATTGATTTCTCTGACTCAAGGCCAGATGTCAGTTTGCTTAAGAAATATGTACCCACCGAGTCACGTGCTTGATGAACAATTGATTTCTCTGACTCAAGGCCAGATGGTACTCCAACCTGAAGAAATCCTTGACATTCAGGAGAAGGTTCTCAAGAGCAAAGTCCTCAGAGAGTTTTTAGTCAAGTGGAAGTTCTTCCCTCTAGAAGACGCCACCTGGGAGAAAGAAGAAGAGTTGGAAAAAGATTACCCCCACTTTGCGAGATGAGGACATCTTGCATTTTTGAAGTGGGAGAGGATGTAAGATTCCTCCTCAGCCTGAATAATGAATAAGCTTTTACCTCAATCCCTTGTAATCATTCCCTATTTTTGAATGCAAGAAAATATTATTTTTCCTTGTTTTTGCCTAGAGAGAAGAAAAATTCTAGAGAGAGATAATTTAATATTGAGATATTTTTGGATATAAAAATTATCCTAATGTCTAAAATATAATCCCTTGAAATAGAAATTCAAAATAAATTCTCTAATGTGCATTAGGAATCAATTAAAAACATGTATTAAAGACCTTAGCCTAAGGGTCCAAATTTTAAAAAAAAAGGATTATGGTCCAATTAAGGTTCCTATGGGCCAATAAGATTAATCCAAGTGTTAGGATGAGATAAATCCAAAGAATTAAAAAAAAACCCAAAAATCAGTAAATGCTCACATAAGATGAAGAGTTGACTGAGTACAAGGTTTATTAGTTAAAAATTAAGAGATATTAGTTTAAAAATGAGATATTTAGAGGAAATGATGAATTTTTGACACCTCAGTAAAGAGGGAATTGCACATCAAGGAGGTGCCTTTTTCTTCATGATTACTTGAGTTTTTAATCCAAAAATGGGATATTTTTCTCTCTCCTCTCTCCTGGACCAAACTGGATCAAAAAGGGAGCCAAACTAGTCCAAATCTTGTTCAAATTGAGTCAAACTGAAGCCGAAAAATTCTAGAACCCAGTTGGACTTGGTTAGTGACCTCTCTCACCTATAAATAGACCCTCATTTCTTTGTATTCTCATCTTTGAGCTAAACCATGCCAGTATTACATTAAAATAATCATATTTTCTATTATCCCTTAATTTTCTTCTACTTTTGGGGAGCTTGGAGCTTCTATCTCTCTTCAACAACTCTTGGAGTTTTCTCCTCTTGCTAACCAATTGATTGGTTGGGGGCTTCACTACTAAATAAGGAAAGAATCAAGCCAATCTTACAGGTAAGAATGATTTTTATGTTTTTTTCTAATTTTTTCTCAATGACTTTCTTCTTCTCAATCCCTCTCAAGCTTGAGAAGCTTTCTAAATGATTGTTTGTATTCAAATCAATCTTTCCCTAAGAGTCTTAATGTTTAATTAAGAGAAAGTTAATCTTTATGCTTATTTGTAATGCTTTCTTTAAGTAAATCTCTCTCAAAAAGAATAGTCATCTCTATGGCTAATTCTTTAACAAAAGAATGTTTCTCAAAGATAATCTCTTATTTCAAAACTAAACTCTAGGCTTGATGAGCTAGAGATTAAGAGAAGTGCTATTAAGATAATCTCTTATTTCAAAACTAAACTCTAGGCTTGATGAGCTAGAGATTAAGAGAAGTGCTATTAAAATAATGGTTAAAAATTCTAGAACCCAGTTGGATTTGGTTAGTGGCCTCCCTCACCTATAAATAGACCCTCATTCTTTTGTATTCTCATCTTTGAGCTAAACCATGCTAGTATTACATTAAAATAATCATATTTTCTATTATCCCTTAATTTTCCTCTACTTTTGGAGAGCTTGGAGCTTTTATCTCTCTTCAACAACTCTTGGAGTTCTCTTCTCCTCTTTCTAACCAATTGATTGGTTGGGGGCTTCACTATACTAAGGAAAGAATCAAGCCAATCTTAGAGGTAAGAATGATTTTTTTATGGTTTTTTCTAATTTTTTCTCAATGACTTTCTTCTTCTCAACCCCTCTCAAGATTGAGAAATGATTGTTTTAATTCAAATCAAGCTTTTCCTAAGAGTCTTAATGTTTAATTAAGAGAAAGTTAATCTTTATGCTTATTTGTAATGCTTTATTTAAGTAAATCTCTCTCAAAAAGAATAGTCATCTCTATGGCTAATTCTTTAACAAAAGAATGTTTCTCAAAGATAATCTCTTATTTCAAAACTAAACTCTAGGCTTGATGAGCTAGAGATTAAGAGAAGTGCTATTAAAATAATGGTTAATTCTTTTAGATTGTTTATAAGTAATTAAAAAATTACTTTAACTCATTCTAAATGAGAAATGGATTATCCTAACGAATTTGGAAAAGAGGAATGTTGAAATTAGCTTAATCTAGTGGGATAATTATAATTATATTTATAACTATGGTTAAAATTATGATTTAAATTCATAGTTTAAATTTAAGCTTAAAAGTAGAACTTCTATCATATTTTCATTACAAGCTTTTATTCTTTTTAGAAATTTGAAAATTATCAGTAAATAGCAGCGAAGCTATGGCAAATGTTTCCAGAAAAAAAAACTTATCTTATTTTTATACATAATACTAAAAGAGAAACTCCTACCATATTGTAGGTTTAGAAATTTAAAGCAAAAATAATGATTTTGACCATATTTATGAAAGAATACTTTTTTGTATTTATGTATAATTATTTAATTAAGAAAAAAGAGAAATTATGATAAATTATTTTATGCATAAGAATTTTTAAATGATAAAAGAGGAATTCCCATGACATTCGAAATTCAATCATTTAAATGCAAAAAAGTGGATTTTTTGGTATATTCAAAATAATGGATATTTTTATTTAATTTAAAAAGAGAAATTTTTGATAAATTTATTTTATGCATAAGAATTTTTAAATGATAAAAGAGGAATTTCCATGACATTCAGAATTAAATCATTTAAATGCAAAAAGAGGAATTTTTGGCATATTCAAAATAATGGATACCAAAACCAAGATCGCGGGCCGTAACTATAGGCCCTATTCAAAGAAACCTCTAGGAAAGAAACATTCACCCATCGTCAACTAATGGGCCCCACTGTGCTGGATCCACCATGCCCAAACTAGCCCCAATGGAGCTTAGATTTAAGAGGGTGCTCAACGCAAGTTGAAAAAGGCACGACACATAATGCATGGCTATGATTATTGGATATATCAGACACTAATGCTGGAAAAAAAAAACAATACCTATATCTGTACATGTGCCACAGCAACAAACTTAAAATCATAATAGAACTGAGCATTGTGCAATATACCCCTTTCAATATTTTATTTGCAGTGCAAGAGTATACCTGAATAAGGTTGAAACATGTTTTACATACATTGACAGGAGGTAAAGCTTCAATGTTAAAACAAAAGCCACACACAAATAAAGCTTCTTGAAATGGGAGAGCCGTTGGAAAAGTGAAAAGATTTAATGGTTCTTCATAAAATCCTCCAGCCACCACCTTTCGCCTCCTCCAGCTCCGCCGCGGGCGATCTCTCAAAGTGCCACCTCAATACCTTTCTGCCCCCGTTGCTCCAGCCTCTCCAAGCCCCCGACTCTATCGGGGGCCTGGAGAGGCTAGAACAATGGGGGAAAGGCATGCTATACACGGGGCCATCTTTAGTGCAAACCACTATTGCAAGGCTATCTTCTCCACTGCAGCCATCTTCTCCACCACAGCCACCTCCTCCACCTCCTCCACCTCCTGTTGTGGATATAAACTTGTGTATGCCAGGGATCAGGGGTGCAGCATGTCGTCTTTCCGATTGGGGTGGGTGGCCATGGTGATGGTGGTGATGGTGGTGATGAGCCTCCTTTTGCCATCTCCAGCTGCTCCATTGACTGGAGAGCTTACGAAGAATTGCACCCAATTCACAACCAAGACGCAAGGGCCTTACTGGGATAGACGAAAACATACACGAAGCCAATGTGAGGTGGAAGGTATGTGATGGTGTGCCCCTCAACCTCACCTTCCGAGTGGTGGATGGGGATCTGAGCGCCTGCCATCTTCTCCACCGCCAAAGCCTCCAGCGCTGCCATCGCCTGTCAAATGGCCAAAACCATGCCTCCATTGCCGTAGCTCCAGCCTCTCCAGAACTGTAGGAAGACAAATTGGTTGTGCAGACATTGTGTGTGCTACAAGGAGGTCAACAGTTGCCATTGGGTGTATGCATACACATTGAGGGCACTGGTTGTGACATTTGAGTATAGTACAGTACCGCTATAGAAAATACAGCAGTTTGTGCAGGACAAAACCAGAGTGCTGTTTTTGGTAAATTTGTGTGTCTGGCAAGATGTCAAATGATGGCATCAACCAGATTGTTGCTGAGAAGCTTGATAAGAACAACTTCCATGCTTGGAGGTTCAGGTTGAAAAATTTCCTCATGGGAAAGGGTTACTGGGACTACATAGAAGGTGAGCATGAAGAGGCACCGGAGATACCGAAGATCAATCCGACTACTGCAGATGTGAAAGTCTTCAAGGATTGGAACCAAGGATCCAGAAAAGTTATGTATTGGATCTCTATCAGTATATAGGACACCATGATTGGTGGGCACATACAGGATGCCAAGTCCCCCAAGGAGGCGTGGGACACCTTGGTAAAACTCTATGAAACGAATACTAAGGCACGAAAGATACAGTTGAAGAATGAACTTCACACTATGGAGAAAAAGTGTATGTCTGTGAATGACTATGCATTGAAGATCAAGGGTATTGTGGAATCCCTTGCATCTATTGGTGTTTCGGTAGATGATGATGATAAGGTGAAAGTCTATCTACGTGGTCTGAGGCCACAATACAAGGTGAAAGTCTATCTACGTGGTCTGAGGCCACAATACAAGGCGTTCAGACATCTATTCAGACTCGGGAAAACATTCCCAATTTCACAGACTTGGTGTCTATGTTGATTATAGAAGTGAAGAGCTTGGGTGAAGACCAACAATCTTCACAAAACAAAAACAATTCAAAGCAACAATCCTTCTACACAAGTTCAGGAAGAGGACGAGGTAGAGGAGGCTATGGACGTGGCCAAGGAGGTGGCCGAATAGGTAATCAGAACTATGGCCAGCAGCAGCAACAACAACAGTCCCAAAATTCACAACAACAACAACACGCAGGTGGAAGAGGCCAATTCAGAGGTAGGGGGAGTCAAAGAGGTCGTGGAAATTGGCAAAGGCAATATAATGATACACGTGGATACTTTTATTGTGGTAAGCCTGGACATGTGCAGGAAGATTGTTATAAGAAGCAGGCTGACATGCAAAATGGGAAATTGCAGCAAAACAACTATGCATCCTCGAGCAGAAACAATGAGGATAATGAAAGGTTGTTTGTTATGCAGCATGTCGTTAATGCCATGTCTGAAAATGTTGAAGCAGCACATAAAGATGATGTATGGTACATTGATTCAGGTGCTCTTCGAACCACATGACAAGTCATGGTGGGGAGTGGTTCAAGGAGATAAAAAACCTTGAAAGACCAGGTTTTGTGGAAACATGGGATGACATTGCTCATCCAATTGCCCATGTTGGAGATGTGCCATTGTCTATGCAGGATGGCAAAGTGAAGTACCTTGCAGATGTACTTCATGTTCCGAACATAACAAAGAATTTGGTTTCAATTGGCTAGATAATAGAGAAGGGTTTGCAAGTTCGGTTTAATCTTGATGGGTGGTTGTTATGTTGAAGACTTTAAAGACAAGTGCAGGTTGGTTGTAAAAGGCAAGAGAGTGGGCAGAATGTTTACATTAGATGTAAACATGCCTAAAGTGAGTGCTGCGATGTTTGCAAATGGTTCAAGAATTGTTGCAGATACAGACATTTGGCATAAAAGAATTGGACATGTGAATGTGCAAAGAATGAAGTCTATGCAGACTAAAGGAATTATGACAGGGCTTCCAAAGCTTAAAGTTGAAGGTATGCAGAAAATATGTGAAGCATGCCAATTTGGAAAGTAAACAAAGCATGTATTTCCATGTGATAGAAATGTTAGCAGAAATGCACTAGATGTTGTGCATTCAGATGTATTGAAGGAGAAGGGTGAGGTGTTCACTCATTTTTAGAATTTCAGAGTTATGGTTGAAAAGCAAACAGGGAAACATGTAAAGTGCCTAAGGTCAAATGGAGGGGGAGAGTACTTCTCCAATGAGTTCTTTGAATTTTTGAAGAAGAATGGTATTCAGAGATAGTTTACATGCAGATACATTCTACAGCAAAATGGAGTTGCTGAGTGGAAAAACATGCACATTGCTGAGATTTTGCGTGAGCATTGATGGGAGAGAAGAATATGCTGCATAGCTATTGGGCTGAGGCTGTTTCTACAGCAGTTTACATCATGAACAGGACTTCAACTGCAACCATACATGATGTAACTCTAGAGGAGAGGTTTACTGGCAAAAAACCTGATTTGTCTCATCTGAAAGTCTTTGGATACATTGCATATGTGCATGTGCCAGTAGATGAGCTGAGAACTAAGCTGGATCCAAAAGCTGAAAAATTGTGTGTTTATTGGTGGGTATTCCCTTGAGCAAAAGGGATACAGGTGTTATAACCCTGCTACACGTGAGTTGAGGGTAAGCAGGGGTGTTGTTTTTAATGAGACGAGCAGCTAGTATGCTACTGGAAAAGAAGCTGTTGGGACTGATGTGAGTGGAAATGTGGTTGCACATAATGCAAGTCAACAATCACAGTCTTTGAGTGGACCAGGAGAGTCCTCATCTAGTGGTTCAGTTGATAGACCATGGAGTGGCAGGCTGTGTCATAATACCAGCCCTATAAATGTGATTAGTACATCACATAAAGGCAAAGAGAAAGTGATTGAGACCCTTAGTATGCCTGACATTTCTGCAGGGCATTCTCATGTTGATGGAGAGTCTAGTGGCTCAAAGATGAGCCTTGATGAGGATCTTGGGATACCAGCTATGAGAACACCTGCTGTAAAGAAGGCTATGGAAGAAGATGCTCTAGAGGGTCTCTCTCTTGATCTTCATTTGTGGGGTCTCCCTCTTGAACATCATGCATAATGTCAAGACGTCTCTTTGTTCGCCTCTCACGTTGCACTTGAGACGATGTAGATGTATGCTCTTGGTGTGATTGTGGCACTCGTGACAGTGGTGTGGATGGTTTTGGGGCCACGCGCGAGGATCCAACTACTGGAGACTGGGTCAAGTTTGTTGGCTGCAGGGAAGGTATTCTAGAGTCTTCTTGAGTTGGGGGATCTCTTTCAAGCTCAGATTGGCAATTCTTAAATTCTTCAAGAAATAGATCAAGATAATTTAGTAAAAAGGTAGAAATCCCCAGACCTTTTTGTATATGTATATGTATGTAGATGTATATGTATCTATGTATATGTATATGTATATGTACATGTATATGTATGTGTATCTGCATATGTATATGTATGTTGGTATGTATGTAGATGTATATGTATCTATGTATATGTACATGTATATGTATGTGTATATGCATATGTATATGTATGTTGGTATGTATCTATGTATATGTATGTGTATGTATATGTATGTAGGTATATGTATCTATTTATATGTATATGTATGTAGGTATGTATATATCAAAACTTAACAATGTTTCTTTAAAATCTGATATGCCAAACCTTAAATGTAACATGAACTACGTATGTACGTATGTATGTATATATGTACAAATTTGTAAAAAATTTGGACAGCATCTCCTTTGCATTTTCTAAAAAATCCCAAAATAAACTTCAAAACTTAACAATGTTTCTTTAAAATCTAACATGCCAAATCTTAAATGTAACATGAACTTTGTATGTATGTAGGAATTTAGTATATAATTTAGTGTATGTATGTAGGTATGTATTTATGTATGCATATGTATATGTACATATATGTTTACATATGTATTTGTATATGTATATATCTGTATGTATATGTATCTAATATGTATATGCATATGGATAGTTTATATATATTTATATGTATGTATAGGTATGTATTTGTATAGGTAGGAAGGTTTACATATACATATACATATACATTTACATGCATATATTTCAGTAGAAAGCAAAAAAGTACCTTTTTCTAGGAGCTCCTCACTTGGAGGCACATGATTTAGAGGATAGTCCAACCACCAAGCACATCTCTTACATTCCCAATCAGAAACCCCTCTCTCAACCCATTCCTTTGGGTACATTGTTTTCAAGGAATTTGGATCTACCCATTCTTTGATTGCTTCCGTCTCTTCGTCCATTAGACCTTGGCCAATGAGTAGCTGCACCCACCTACATATCCAAAATAAAACAAACAGCACTAAAATATTTTTTTTAATGCGTATATGTATTTTTTGCAAAAATAGAATGGCATTAGAAGATATAAACCTGTAGACAACCCTCTTTGCGGCATTCTCCACCTCAGGTTGCTTTTGGCCTTTCTTCACTTTTCCAATCTTTGCCCACACCTCATGGAAGGCCCATGGTATGTGTTTCGATCGCTCCTCTTGCACCCATTGCATAAATGGTGGGACATAGATAACATCATCATATACCAATAAACCCTCCAAAATAGAGTCCGCCTCCCCTATTAGCTCTTCCCAATAATACAAATCTTTCTTCATATGCAGCAACGTCTTTTTGTTATCCCCAAACATCTTCGAAATTACCTTGTCCTTTGCTCTCCCGGTCATAAGCATTTGAAGCAATTCTGTCTTCCTATTTCAGCATTATTTCAAAGCCATAAGAGATTAGATGTTAAGGTTAGTTTATGTTAAGGGATGTTTATTGACATGTGACATACCTTTGAGTTGAAATCCAAGATATAGCGACTGTGTAGAGCTTTTCTTTGGTCAGAGCAACCAATCCCTTCTTAGACCAATCATAGTTATATATACGAGTTGAAAGAATGCATCACCATTGGATGGGTTTGCAATTATGAGCATCTTGTACGCTCTGTCTCGAAATGTTTGCTCTACACCACGTCTGGCTTTCTCACATTTTGTCTCATATTCTTGCAACCCCATGGCATGTCTATCAATGCATGATATAGCTTGCTTCACCGCATTTTCAAACGATGTCTACGTATAACAAAAAGGACTCATTATCACTCACACGATTAAAAAACATTGATAATCCATTTATTAATAAAAGATGGGAAATGCAAACACTACCTTCCACACAAGCTGTGCCAAGATTGTAGCTGGAGAATTGTACCATTGCTCTCCACTTCGTCGCTCCAAACTAAGCTCCATTAAAGCCCACCTCCTTACGTCTTCACCAAGGTAGTCCAATATGGATGATTTGTCCGCCGCCATTCCAAATCGTTGAAACATGAAGATCTCATGTGACAATGTGGGTGTAACACTAGTGCGCACCAATCTGTTGTAAAGAGTCACAATGAGCCAAGAACTTAACAATGACTTCACAATGTCTGTAATTAAGTAGAGAGAGATCACTTACTCATTTTGAGATCGCAAAGCCAACAGCAATTTTCCTTCTTGTTTCTTGTCCACAACCAAAAATTGACATTTGACCCGGACATGGCGTGAGGGGCTATGAGACCAAGCTAGAGAAAACAAAATAAAGATATTACAATATATTACTTTTAATGTTGCATAAAATCACTCTATGGCATTCAAAAGAACATACCTTCGCGCACTCGAGACATCCATGCCTTCACACGATGATTGCCATCCCAAACAAGAAACTTCTTACCACTGAGATCCTCCCACTCAGTTCCTCTGATTTCATCCTCAAATCTGTCATGTTGTACCACCCAGTTTGGTCTCCATTCTTGCAAGTCTATTTGTGTGGCCGCGAAATACATAGAGCTTCCAGGACGTGTAAGTGAAACTAAAAAAGGAGGAGATGCTTCGACATAACCATGGAAATCAAAAGAATCACGAAACACCTCAAGTTGGCTAGAAACTGTACGGATGGCTTCATTTGGAATCAGCCTGCATAAAAGGACCAATGGGGTAGAGGAATTGCGTTGCACAAAAAACTTAGTGAATACATCACCAAGCAATCCCAATTCAATAGATTTTCCAAGAAGCCTTCTATGGGTCTCCCCTTGACCAGTACTAGATTTAGGAATCTCCGTGTGAGTTGGAGGAGGTGAGCTCATTTCGTTCTCCAACACAAGCGCTTCTTCCTCATGAACAAGAGAATTATGCGCTTCTGTTTCCTCTCTAACAGGAGATACATGTGTGGACACAGGTGTCCGTGGGGTTGAGCTTCCTCGCTAAGAGTCAAACAAACACGCCCAGATCTAAGTGAGTATCCCCTGTTGTCTGTAAGACACACACACCAAGCCCAAGTAAGCATATCAAAACATTAAAACACAATCTCAGTAGAATCTTGGCTATTCACATCATATACCATTCTTAGTCTTTCCTGCTTTTCTTGGAGCCATCTCCCTCTCTTTTGCCCTGAATATGAGTAGCAAAAAGTTTGAGCTGAATGATAGATAGAGATGATCAACCTCACACATAAACCCTACTTCATGTCTATAGGAAAACATCAACCTCACACACAAACCTTACTACATGTCTAACAAAACATTCAGGATGGTGAAAGCTCTAGAGGCTAGCACACAACTTCAAAGAGTAGATCAGTAAGCTCACAAGGCCGGATACCAAAACCAAGATCGCGGGCCGTAACTATAGGCCCTATTCAAAGAAACCTCTAGGAAAGAAACATTCACCCATCGTCAACTAATGGGCCCCACTATGCTGGATCCACCATGCCCAAACTAGCCCCAATGGAGGTTAGATTTAAGAGGGTGCTCAACGCAAGTTGAAAAAGGCACGACACATAATGCATGGCTATGATTATTGGATATATCAGACACTAATGCTGGAAAAAAAAACAATACCTATCTCTGTACATGTGCCACAGCAACAAACTTAAAATCATAATAGAACTGAGCATTGTGCAATATACCCCTTTCAATATTTTATTTGCAGTGCAAGAGTATGCCCGAATAAGGTTGAAACATGTTTTACATACATTGACAGGAGGTAAAGCTTCAATGTTAAAACAAAAGCCACACACAAATAAAGCTTCTTGAAATGGGAGAGCCGTCGGAAAAGTGAAAAGATTTAATGGTTCTTCATAAAATCCTCCAGCCACCGCCTTTCGCCTCCAGCTCCGCCGCGGGCGGTCTCTCAAAGTGCCACCTCAATACCTTTCTGCCCTCGTTGCTCCAGCCTCTCCAAGCCCCCGGCTCTACCGGGGGCCTGGAGAGGCTAGAACAACGAGGGCAAGGCATGCTCTACACGGGGCCATCTTTAGTGCAAACCACTGATTGCAAGGCTATCTTCTCCACCGCAGCCATCTTCTCCACCACAGCCACCTCCTCCACCTCCTGTTGTGGATATAAACTTGTGTATGCCAGGGATCAGGGGTGCAGCATGTCGTCTTTCCGATTGGGGTGGGTGGCCATGGTGATGGTGGTGATGGTGGTGATGAGCCTCCTTTTGCCATCTCCAGCTGCTCCATTGACTGGAGAGCTTACGAAGAATTACACCCAATTCACAACCAAGACGCAAGGGCCTTACTGGGATAGACGAAAACATACACGAAGCCAATGTGAGGTGGAAGGTCTGTGATGGTGTGCCCCTCAACCTCACCTTCTGAGTGGTGGATGGGGATCTGAGCGCCTGCCATCTTCTCCAAAACAAATCCTCCAGCGCCGCCATCGCTTGTCAAATGGCCAAAACCACGCCTCCATTGCCGTAGCTCCAGCCTCTCCAGTCCCCCGGGAGAGCCGGGGGAGTGCAGACCATCCCTCGGCTCTGCTGCCGGGGGACTGGAGAGGCTGGAGCTCTAGGCGCAAGACATGCTTCTTCTCCACCGCCCGGGGCCATCTTCTCCACCGGCTCTGCCTCCACCGCCTCCACCGGCCATCTTCTCCACCACCGGCTCTGCCTCCACTGGCTCCGCCTCCACCGGCTCCACCTGTCAAAGTGTCAAAACCACGCCTCCATTGCCCGTAGCTCCAGCCTCTCTAGTCCCCCGGCTCTGCCGGGGGGCTGGAGAGGCTGGAGCTATGGGCGCAATGCATGCTTCTTCTCCACATGGGCCATCTTCTCCATTGGCTCCACCTCCACCTCCTCCACCTCTCCGTGTCTGTCGACACCCGGGACACCTCCAACATAGCCGCCGCCACCCAAGACACCTCCAACGTAGCCGCCGCCAGCTCTAACAAAAAAGAACAGCAGAGAGAGAATAAATGAAAAAGAACATACCTCTTTTCCTGCATGCGTTCGCCTACTTTGCTGAGTTGAGAGTATCCACACCCTAACCTCTTTTCCTTCATGTACCCTAAAATATGTGTACCATATAGAAATTTTTGATAAATTTATTTTATGCATAAGTCGCCGCATATGGGGGGGGGGAAATTGAGAGGTGTACATGTCCTTAACTTGGAGAGCTCTTGAGAAGAGTGTACGCCTAGGGAGGCCTAGGGAAGAGTGCATGGTTAGGGAGGCCTAGGGAAGAGTAAGGCAAGGGTTGGAGGACAAGCACGCTTTAAGTCTATTCACACGGGGAGGGAGGGAGAAGAGTGTAGGACATGTCCTAGAGCTTGAGGGAGGGCTTGCGCCTAGGGCCTTACTGGGGGCTTTCTCGGAGAAGGGGGCTGGGAGGGTCCTTTTATAGGTGCTGGAGGGTGGACGTCCGGGTGCGGGAAGGCGACACCTGGGTGGTGTAGGTGTCCGGGAGAGAGTGTGGGCGCGAGACACCCGGGGGTGGAGGTGTCTCGAAGAGAGAGAAAGTGTGACACATGGGGGTGGAGGTGTCCCCAAGAGAGAGAGCGCGACACCTGTGGATAGAGGGTTCTGGGAGGAGGGGGTACGTGTAGGGGTGTGTTGGAGGGTGCGTCTAGGTTGTGTACACACTTGGGTGTCCCGGGTGGATTGTCGGTCGTTTCACGGGCGGCGCCTGTGGGGTGGGGCCCACGCCGGCCGCCCGCCGTCATCCCGGGGGGTCCAAAAAAATTTTTTGACGAAAATGTCCGGCCTTGCCTCGTGACCATGGGGGTGTGTTCTGTTCATTGATTAGACGCCTGGATAGTTACTATTTTAGGTCAGAAGTTCGCAGATTAAAGACTTAAAAGCTTAATTAAACCCATTTCGGGTACCCGTTTTTAGTTCAGAAAAAACTATTTTAAGCGTAAAATTACGCGTAGATTCCAAATTTGGATTCAAAATTACAAATTTCTAAGCAAAAATGGCTCATTTTCCAAAAATAGAAGTTTTTTTATCGTAAAAATGACAAACTAAGTTATATTTTTCAACTCTGAAGCAAGTACATTGTTATTTACAATGGGTATGTTATATTTTTCAACTCAGAAGCAAGTACATTGTTATTTTTCAACTCTGAAGCAAGTACATTGTTATTTACAATGGATATGTTACATCAGCTTTGAATGGTGACATCCCTATGCTTTGGTGATAGGATGTATTGTAAGAGAATTCCACTAGAGGGAGATACTGAATCCACTTCTTTGGTTCATGCCCACAATAGGCTCTCAGGATGTCTTCTATAACCTGATTAACTCTCTCAGTTTGACCATCTGTTTCTAGGTGGTAAGCTGTACTGAAACAAAGTTGTGTTCCAATAGCTTGGAATAATGATGTCCAGAACTTTGAAGTGAAGTCAGAGTCCCGGTCTTCACTGACTATTCTTTTTGGCAATCCATGAAGCCTAAAGATTTCCTTGATGAAAAGGCGGGCAATATCAGAAGATTTAAATGTCTTCTTTATTGGGATAATATGGGTCACTTTGGTAAGCATATCCACAACTACTAAAATAGAATCATATCCTCCCTGTGTTGTGGAAAGACTTGTGACAAAATCCATACTGATACATTCCCACTTCATGTCCCAGAGGTTGGAGTTTCCCGGGCATTTTGATTCTTTCAGCTTTAATCCTTTGACATGAAAGGCATTGTCTGATGTATTGAAGGATATCTCTCTTCATTCCAGGCCAAAAGTAACTTCTCCTTAAGGCATTCAAGGTTTTTGCATAACCTGGGTGTCCTGCTATACGGGGCTATCATGAGCTTCATACAAGATCATCTTCTTCAGTGTAAGATCTTTGGGAATACATAACCTATGCATGAAGTAGAGGCATTCATCATCGAGGGTGTATCCCTTGATCAATACATTTTCCTTTTCTGTGGGTGCCTCCTTGTGAACTAGGCTTACTAGCTTTTGGTAATCAGGGTCATGAGGTGAAACCTGCTTTACCTTCTCTAGGATGGGGTTATTTGGCATAGAGATTGCACTTAGGAAGGATTTGCGACTGAGGGCATCTGCTACAACATTATCCTTTCCAGGACGAAATTTGATATCAAAATCAAACTCTTGCAGAATCTCAATCCACCTCCTTTGCCTCATGTTGAGATTGGGCTGGGTGAAGATCCACTTTAAACTCTGGTGGTCAGTTACAAGCAGAAACTTACGGCCTAGGAGATAGTTGAGATTGGGCTGGGTGAAGATCCACTTTAAACTCTGGTGGTCAGTTACAAGCAGAAACTTACGGCCTAGGAGATAGTGTCTCCATAACTTGAAACAATGAACAACTACAAGGAGTTCCAAATCATGGGTGGCATAATTGACTTCATAGGGTTTAAGCTTACGAGAAGTGTAAGCCACAGGCCTTCCTTCTTGAATTAAGACACCATCAAGTGCAAGGCCACTAGCATCAGTGACAACCTCAAACTCTTTGGTGAAGTCAGGGAGCTTCAGAACTGGTGCTGAGGTGAGGAAAGGATAATGTTGTAGTAGATGCCCTCAGTCGCAAATCCTTCCTAAGTGCAATCTCTATGCCAAATAACCCCATCCTAGAGAAGGTAAAGCAGGTTTCACCTCATGACCCTGATTACCAAAAGCTAGTAAGCCTAGTTCACAAGGAGGCACCCACAGAAAAGGAAAATGTATTGATCAAGGGATACACCCTCGATGATGAATGCCTCTACTTCATGCATAGGTTATGTATTCCCAAAGATCTTACACTGAAGAAGATGATCTTGTATGAAGCTCATGATAGCCCCGTTAGCAGGACACCCAGGTTATGCAAAAACCTTGAATGCCTTAAGGAGAAGTTACTTTTGGCCTGGAATGAAGAGAGATATCCTTCAATACATCAGACAATGCCTTTCATGTCAAAGGATTAAAGCTGAAAGAATCAAAATGCCCGGGAAACTCCAACCTCTGGACATTCCTCAGATGAAGTGGGAATGTATTAGTATGGATTTTGTCACAAGTCTTCCCACAACACAGGGAGGATATGATTCTATTTTAGTAGTTGTGGATATGCTTACCAAAGTGACCCATATTATCCCAGTAAAGAAGACATTTAAATCTTCTGATATTGCCCGCCTTTTCATCAAGGAAATCTTTAGGCTTCATGGATTGCCAAAAAGAATAGTTAGTGATGACCGGGACTCTGACTTCACTTCAAAGTTCTGGACATCATTATTCCAGGCTATTGGAACACAACTTTGTTTCAGTACAGCTTACCACCCAGAAACAGATGGTCAAACTGAGAGAGTTAATCAGGTTATAGAAGACATCCTGAGAGCCTATTGTGGGCGTGAACCAAAGAAGTGGATTCAGTATAGTGGAATTCTCTTACAATACATCCTATCACCAAAGCATAGGGATGTCACCATTCAAAGCTCTTTATGGTGAGGAATGTTTGTCTCCCTTAAATTTCTCTGACCCCACACTAAAGGTTGAAGCCTCTAGGATGATGCTTGAAGAAATGGAAGAACAAACCAAAGCTATTCGTAAGGATATTAAAGCCGCCTAGGATTGACAGAAGCATTTGATATAGCGAGGCCGGGAGTCGGCCCAGGGAAATCCCCTCCTATGCCACTGGGAATTGGATTTCACCACCAGGGTGATGTATATATGCTGCCTAGTTCTGTGGGTCCAGGCTAGTGCGGTGACTTAACCCCCACCTCATGAGGAGACGTCCCCTCTGAAGGGCGAGAGGGTTTGGTACAAGTGGCAGTACCTGAGGGGGTGACAGGACGGCTTGGCCCTCATCGGCTGGCTGACGACTAGGGGAGACGGTCCGTGAGGTTTACCCAGCTGGTTGAGGCTGGAAGATCGAGTTCTAGATCATCGGTGTGGTTGTGGTTGTGGTTGTGGTTGTGATTGGATTGTGGTTATGGTTATGGTTATGGTTTGGGCATGGAAGTTTGGATTGGAATATCGGCCCGGTTCCAAGGTCTTTGTAAATATTTTTCACTGTAAGTATGTTTATTGATTTCAATGTTGTGCTAAGGAAGATTTCTTTTAAGGAATCAAGTGTAATTAATTAACAAAGAAATTTGTTTTTAAGTGTTTCACAGTGTGGTAGGACTTAATTAGAAAACAATTGAACGGGTGAGTGTGTGGAAAGTGGGAGAATGGATGCCCTGACGGTACCATTCTAAGGATGGGTGGACCCGATCAGTCGGGTAGCTTTCTACTAGCCGTAACTTACGATACTTAGGGAATAGTAGAGTCCCGAACAAGACTTGTTTTAGGGGACCGAGCCAGCGGCCGTGCCTCATGAAATACGGGGGGGAAAAGGCGTTGGCTTCCTTAAACCAAGTGTGGGTCTTGTTCCATCTCCACGCACATTCCGTGCTGGGGATTAGAATTTCCTTTAGGATGACTATGCTTCCCCTGCGAGGTAGAGTTAGGTCCCTCCGTTTGCTCGTAACCTTGTATTTCTACGAGATATAGGTGTCGTCAATCGGAAAATAACACGAGACTTAACCGCCTATCAAAAGGATTCCCCCGCCCTACAGGTAGGGGTCCTTACACAAAGGTGTCCGGGAGAGAGTGTGGGCGCGAGACACCTGGGGGTGGAGGTGTCTCGAAGAGAGAGAAAGTGTGACACATGGGGGTGGAGGTGTCTCCAAGAGAGAGAGAGCGCGACACCTGTGGATAGAGGGTTCTGGGAGGAGGGGGTACGTGTAGGGGTGTGCTGGAGGGTGCGTCTAGGTCGTGTACACACTTGGGTGTCCCGGGTGGATTGTCGGTCGTTTCACGGGCGGCGTCCGTGGTGGGGCCCACGCCGGCCGCCCGCCGTCGTCCCGGGGGGTCAAAAAATTTTTTTTGACGAAAATGTCCGGCCTTGCCCCGTGACCATGGGGGCGTGTTCCGTTCGTTGATTAGACGCCTGGATAGTTACTATTTTAGGTCGGAAGTTCGCAGATTAAAAGCTTAAAAGCTTAATTAAACCCATTCCGGGTACCCGTTTTTAGTTCAAAAAAAACTATTTTAAGCGTAAAATTACACGTAGATTCCAAATTTGGATTCAAAATTACAAATTTCTAAGCAAAAATGGCTCATTTTTTAAAAATAAAAGTTTTCTGATCGTAAAAATGACAAACTAAGTTATATTTTTCAACTCTGAAGCAAGTACATTGTTATTTACAATGGGTATGTTATATTTTTCAACTCAGAAGTAAGTACATTGTTATTTACAAGTACATTGTTATTTTTCAACTCTGAAGCAAGTACATTGTTATTTACAATGGGTATGTTACATCAATAGAAGTTTTCTGATCGTAAAAATGACAAACTAAGTTATATTTTTCAACTCTGAAGCAAGTACATTGTTATTTACAATGGGTATGTTATATTTTTTAACTCAGAAGCAAGTCCATTGTTATTTACAAGTACATTGTTATTTTTTAACTCTGAAGCAAGTACATTGTTATTTACAATGGGTATGTTACAATATCTTTGATATCCATGCATATTCATAGTAGGTGAATATGTACATGGAGTAAATTAGAATATTTCTTTTAGAATGCACAAACAGTGGGAATTACTCTTTTAGAATAACATAAAAATAAACTTTCTTTTCCACAAAATTCAATGAAATTTTGCCATAGCCTCCTTTGTATGGCTGACCATTTCTCAATTTTTAACATTCTATTTTCTATTTAAATTAACCCCAATAAGATATAAAAGACTCTAATCTACATAATTTTTAATTTCAAGAGAGTAAACAATAAGAAAAGTTTAATCAATCTTTTTGTTAATCATTCTAGGATAAAGAAAGGCTGAATTGTAAAGAAGAGAAGGGGATGGCCTTTTCATTAAGGCATAGCATCATAATTTACTTTAATCAACTATAAAAAACAAGAAAATTAGAAAACCATAGATTTGAAATTGAAAAGTAGAAATTTTTAGCTTGCATGGAGTTGTAAGATTTCCTTTGGCTTGAGGGATTGAGGGTTCTACTCTTGTTTGAAGCAAGAGTGGCCACCAATTAATTTGGAGAGGATTAAGCCAAAAACAATTGAATCATCAAGAAAATTCAATGTAATTGGCTCTGGGTAGGAGTAGAGTTAACAGTGCATAAACACTATTAACCTGTTACAAAGGGGAGGGCTTCTATTTATAGAAAAAAGTGAGCCTCTAACCAAGCAAGCTGATTCTAGAATTTTCCAGATTAATTTGGTCAATTTTTGACCATTTTTTGGTCAGTTTAAGCTTACTTTTTGGATCTAGTTGAAACACGAGAGAGGAGAGATTAAAATATCTCATTATTTTTTGGTCAGTTTAAGCTTACTTTTTGGTCAGTTGAAACACGAGAGAGGAGAGATTAAAATATCTCATTATTTTTTGGTCAGTTTAAGCTTACTTTTTGGATCTAGTTGAAACACGAGAGGAGAGATTAAAATATCTCATTATTTTTTAGTTTAAAACTCCTCCACACATGTGAAATAGGTGCCTCCTTCATGAAGGGAGATCCCCACACTGAAGTGTCAAAAATGCATCATTTCCTCTAAATATCTCTTCTTTTTTAACTAATGAACCTTGTCCTTAGTCAACTCTTCATCTTATGTGAGCATTTACTCATTTTTGGGATATTTTCTTTTATTCTTCAATTTATCTCCTCCCTACATTTGGATTAACCCTTATTGGTCCATATAGGAACCTTAATTGGAGCATAATTCAAAAATTTCTGAAAATCTGGACCCTTAGGCTAAGGTCCTTTATACCTATTTTTAATTAATTCCAATTGCACATTGGAAAGTTCTTTTTGAATTTCTATTTCAGGGGAAATCATTTTAGACACTAGGAGGATATTTATATCTAAAAATATCTCAATTTTGAATTATCTCTCTCTAGATATTTTCTCTCTCTAGGTCAAAACAAGATCTTTCTTTTATTTTAGAGAGGGAAATAATTATAAGATCAGAAGGGGAGGTTCTTACACCTGCACACCTCAAAAGCTAGAGGGAGAAATCTTACAAGGGCCAAGATACTATGAGAAAATATACATCATCTTTCCTAGCAACTTGGCCCTAGGGCCAATCTACTAGCACATATGTTGTTGCTTTGTTGATGGTAGCAATACTAACAAAGAGGATGTAGATTTGTTCATGGAAACTTGGCCCTAGGTAGGTCGGCCGAAGGGCCAATCTAGATTCTCTTGTAAGGGTAACTATTGTCTTACACATGCATAGATGGGCCCAAGGGCCATTCTACCATGCAATCTTGAGAGAACAGCTCCAGGGAACACAAGAGAATCTACCTTGGCCAAAGGGCTAGGCTACCATGAAGAAATCTACATCCTTTTTGCTTGGTGGTTTAGCCCTAGGACCAAGCTACCATCAACAAAGCAACATAGCAGGTAGATGATGTATATTTGTTGATGTTAGCTTGGCTCTAGGGGCCAAGCTATTAGCAAAAAGAGTATGTGGATTTGTTGATGGTACCTTGGTCCTATGGCCGAGTTACCAGCAAAGAGGATGTAGATTTTTTCATGGTAGCTTGGCCTTAGGGCCAAGCTAGATTCTCTTGCATAGGTCACTCTTGCCATGCAAATGCATACATAAGCTCATGGGCCATTCTACCACACAATCTTGAGAGAATGCATCTAGGAAACATAGGAGAATCTAGCTACCACACACAAGGTAATCTAGCTTGGACCTAGAGCCAACAAGCTACCATGAATAAAACTACATCATCTTTAATGGTATCTTGGTCCTAGGGCCAATCTACTTGCAGAGAAGATGGTGTTACTTTGTTGACTTTAGGTTGGCCCTAGGGCCAACCTAAAATCAAAGATGATGTAGATTTGCTCATGGTAGCTTAGCCTTAAGGGTGAAGCTAGATTCTCGTACAAGGTAGCTTGCCGCGAGGGCCAAGCTAGATTCTCTTGGAACAAGTGTCGCTCTTGCCATGCACATGCATAGATGGGCTCAAGGGCCATTATACCTTGCAATATTGAGAGAATTGCTCTAGGGAACATATGAGAATCTAGCTACCACACACATGAGAATGTAGCTTGCCCTAGGGCCAAGCTATCAGCAAAGAGGATGTAGATTTAATCTTGGAAGCCTGCACCTTGCAAGAGAATTTAGCTACTACACATAAGAGAATATAGATTGCCCCTAAGGCCAAGCTACCATCAACAAAGCAACACCAAGTAGATGATATAGATTTTTTGCTGGAGCTTGGCCTAGGACCAAGCTACCAACAAAGAGGATGTAAGATTTTTCATGGTAGCTTGGCCCTAGGGGCCAAGCTAGATTCTCTTAGAAAGATCACTCTTGCCATGCACATGCATAGATGGGCCCAAGGGCCATTCTACCATGAAATCTTGAGAGACTGGCTCTAGAGAACACATGAGAATATAGCTACTACCACACACAAGATAATCTACCTTGGCCCTAGGGCCAAGCTACCATGAACAAATCTACATAATCTTTGTTGGTAGCTTGGGGCCCTAGGGCCAAGCTACCACCAAATATGGTGTTGCTTTGTTGATGGTAGCTTGGCCCTAGGGACAAGCTATCATCAAAGAGGATGTATATTTATTCTTGGTAGCTTGGTCGTAAGGCCAAGCAACATTCTCTTACAAGGTAGCTTGGCCCTAGGGCCAAGATAGATTCTCTTACAAAGATCACTCTTGCCATGCACGTATGCATAGATGGGTCCAAGGGCCATTCTACCATGCAATATTGAGAGAATGGCTCTGGGAAACACAAGTGAATCTAGCTACCAAACACAAAATAGTCTAGCTTGGTTCTAGGACCAAGCTACCATTAACAAATCTTCATCATCTTTTACTGGTACTTCATAAATTTTTGACATTTATGGCTTCTCGATTATTCCACTTTAGCCGATTCGCTCTGATACCAGGTGAAAGATCCCTGCTCGCTCAGTGCAACAAATTCAATCATGTGCATGGCAGAGTCTACCACTCGGAGCCTCGCCCACGGATATACGGACAAGAGACTAATCCCTCGGTTCACGAATCCGGAAAAACTTTCCTTGCCCACAGACATAGGTGATTCCACCAGGAGAAATCTATTCTAACGTAGTCAAGAGCCTTAACTAACCAAACTGATCCCATCGAGCCTGTAAGTCACATGGTCAGATCAAGGAAGAGACTTGCATTTGGATCATAGAGACCAACGCTTTTTTCCTCATCAAGAGGCACAGTCGTTGATTCTTTTCCATAGAACAAGGGTTATTCAGGATTTTACTTCAACTATCATAACATAACAGAACTGAGTCTCATGTTAGGGATCCATCATCCAATCCCATGGCTTAGCCAACCGCCCAGCCACTCTAGTGATAGAATCCATTTAGAAATTTGGTTATGTTTTGCCCCGGGTACCAGGGAAAAGAATTCCCAGGCCCCCTAGCCGACGCTTCAAGCAAACTTCAAGATAGTTACACCACTTACACACCCAATATGAAATTACCTGTTTCACAGATTCAGCTGTCTTTAAAACAATCTTTTAATGAAACCATAGTATCACTAATCATAATCCTCTAAAATATCAAGTTTAAATTATAATTTCCGATCATTCCTTCATCGGTGTACCTATGGCATCATTGGCAACCAGAATGCTTACCACCTGTTCACTGAGGGGCCTTTTCAATAGTTCCTAGCTCATAGTACCCGGAAATATAATCACATAAGAAAAATCCAGATGAGCTCTCCGTTGAAGATGAGCAAAATCAGCCAACAGATCCATATAAAAGAGCCATGGACTCATCCATTGAGGACCAACAAGGCCAATCAACCAGATCCATGCCCAAGTTCAAAAAACAACTCTAACTCCTTGTTCCATTTTCTTCCCCAACGCACACGTGGGTATCTTAGGCAACCTAGAGCCCGAGCACCATATGGTCAGCACCCTCTAGGATCCTTCTTCTCGCAGGCACTTCACTCATATGCCGCTTCCTTGGTCCCTCATCCACCGTACCAAAAGCTCACCATTTAAATCAAACCGAGGCTGTTCAAGACCTCAGCCGACCTTGCTACACAAGACGTCCTCCATTGACTCTTCGTCAGCTATTGCAACTTTATCACTTAGGTCTCCACCATGACCTCATTCACAAGATGGTCAAAATGCTTCCCCAGTATTCTTGACATAAAATAGTCATTTGAAAACAGGTCATAAATATAGTTTCTAACGAACTCTCATCTTTCCACATTGTTCCACATTATTTCTCGTTATTTCACATTCTTCTACATCAATTCACATTGCTTATTCCACATCCAGTCAGATGTATTCCCATCGTCTTCATCCATTCTCATCCAATCACATCATATTACATCTCATCTCATCTATCCACATCTATTCTCATCACATCACATCACATTCATCCACATCACATCTTATCCATTCTCATCCAATCACATCATATTACATCTCATCACATCTTATCCATTCTCATCCAATCACATCATATTACATCTCATCATATCTTATCCATTCTCATCCAATCACATCATATTACATCTCATCACATCTTATCCATTCTCATCCAATCACATCATATTACATCTCATCATATCTTATCCATTCTCATCCAATATCCATGTCCCAACATATCCACATCACATCTCATCCATTCATATCACAGCACATCCATCTACAGTCATTCATATCCACATATCATCACATCACATTCACATCTATTTACATTGCTTCACATCCATTCACATCTACCCAGATCCACATCATATCACATTCATTCCATCCACATCACATCACATTCATTCCATCCACATTACATTACATCCACATCTATCCATATCACATCACATTCATTCCATCCACATTACATCACATCCACATCTGTCCATATCACATCACATCCATTCACATCTCATCACATTCATCCACATCCATCCATTCATTCACATCCATCCACATCCATCCATTCATTCACATTCATATCTATCACATCACATCTCGTCACATTCATTCACATCTTATCGCATTCATTCACATCTTATCGCATCCATTCACATCTCATCACATCCATCTACATCTATTGAGGTCCACATCACATCTTATCACATCCACTTTTAGTATAGTTTCTCTACTTTCGATACTGATAGGACTTTTCTAAGTTTCTACCAATTGTTTCACCTAGTTAAAGGTATTTTTTCTCGATTTAAAAAGAGAAAATAAACCTTATCAGAACTGAATAGTAAAAACTCAGAAAGAGCATTTATGTATTGTATTTTCATTCCTTAAGCTTCATTAATGAGAACTAATTCTAAACTTCCGTTTACTTATTGGATCCTCGATCCTCCCAGGGATTCTAGATTCCCTTTTCTAAATAAGAATTATCCAAGTTTCTCGATGGATATTTTCACATTCTTTCTCAAATTTCTCAAATAAGATATATTTGGATGTGGATGTGTATGTGGAAGAAGGGATGTGCATGTGTATGTGAAAGAATAAATGTGGATGTGTATGTGAAAGAATGTGATGTAAATGGATGTGGATGTGTTTGTGAAAGAAGGGATGTGCATGTGTATGTGAAAGAATGGATGTGGATGTGTATGTGAAAGAATGGATGTGGATGTGTATGTGAAAGAATGTGATGTGATGTAAAGGGATGTGGATGTGTATGTGAAAGAATGGACGTGGATGTGTATGTGAAAGAATGTGATGTGATGTGACATGAATATATGTGGATGTGAAGTGATAGATATGAATATATGTGGATGTGAAGTGATAGATATGAATGTATGGATAGATGAGGGTAGTCGTACATGTGAACGATTGGATGGATGTGGATGAATGAGATGAGATGTGGATGAATGAGATGAGATATGTATGAATGATTGGATGGATGTGGATGAATGAGATGAGATGTGTATGAATGAGACATGATATGGATGTGATGTAATGTGGATGGGATGAATGAGATATGATGTGGTAATGTGGATAGAATGTATGTGATGGGATGGTGATGAGAATGGAGGACGTCTCGCATAGCAAGGTCGTCGGCCGAGGTCTTGACCAGCCTTGGTTCGATTTAAATGGTGAGCTTCCGGTACGGTGGATGAGGGATCACGGAAGCGGCCTATGAGGGAAGCGCTAGGTGACCTGCGAAAGATCCTAGAGGGTGCTAACTATACGGTGCTCGGGCTCTGGGTTGCCGAAGATACCCACACGTGCATTGTTGAAGATATTGGAACACCTTGCTAGCCTCAATGGTGATACTATGGTTTCATTAAAAGATTGTTTTAAAGTCAGTTGAATCTGTGAAAAAGATTGTTTTAAAGTCAGCTCAATGGTGATATTATGGTTTCATTAAAAGATTGTTTTAAAGTCAGCTCAATGGTGATATTATGGTTTCATTAAAAGATTGTTTTAAAGTCAGTTGAATCTGTGAAAAAGGCAATTTCATATTGGGTGTGTAAGTGGTGTGACTAGCTTTAAGTTTGCATGAATATCCGGCTAGGGGATGTGGGAACTCTTTTCGCTGGTACCCGGGACAAAACCTAACCAAATTCCTAATTGGATCCCATCACTACAGCGGTTGGGCGGTTGGCTAGCCCATGGGACTAGATGGGGTAGGCTGGACTGATGGATCCCTAAAATGAGACTCAATTCTGTTATGGTATGAAGTAAATAACGGGTAATTGTTCTATGGAAAAGAATCAACGGTTGTGCCTCTCAATGAGGAAAAAAGCGTTGGTCTCTATGATCCAATTGCAAGTTTCTTCCTTGATCTAACCAAGTGACTTACAGGTTCGGTCAGAATAGTTTGGTCAGTGAATGACCTTGACTACGTTTGAGTAGAAATTATCCTGGAGGAATCGCCTATGCTTTCCCGGCAGGAGACGTTTTTTCGGGTCCGGGAAGAACTGAGAGACTAGTCTCTTGTCTGGATATCCGTGGTTGGTGGGCGAGGCCTTGAGTGAGGGGCCCTGCCCCGCGCAAGAAGTGCTACTTCCGCTGCTAGCACCCTTGAATTCATTGCGCGGAGAGGGTAGGGATCTTTCAGCTGGTATCAGAGTGAAAATTTATGAAGTAGCAGTAAAAGGTTGTAATTGTGTGATGAAATTCATACAAATTGATATTAAAAAAATGAAGATTTATAAATAGGTAATTGGGTCTTCAAATAGAATAACTGCAATTGTATGGAATCCCTGACTTACTGGAGGTCTAGAAATGATGGTATTTACCTTATAATTCCAAGGACCGTGACTACCATATATACCGAGGGTATAACTGCAGCTCTTTACACTGGCACTATATATATACGAGTAAATCTAAGACCTTGAAATTATAAGCACAAATGTTATCCAGATGATGAATTCGAATGTGGTTGATATGATTTTAAAATTTTGGTTGAGAATTGATGAGTTGATTTGGATTCTGATTGAAAAATGATGATTCCTAAATTTTGGTTGAAAAGTAATAAGTTGAGCAAAACCACAATGAGGATGAATCGGACGAATCCCAGTGATGATGATAATAACTGGAATGATGATTATGACTTCAGCAAATCACTATGAGTGTAAGATTCCTCCCCCAACCCCTTTTTGATGTCTAGTATCTTTCCCTGTAATCAATCCCTCTTCAGAAATATAAAGACCTTGTTTCTATCTGTTTTAGCCTAGAGAGAGAAAAATATTCTAGAGAGAGAATATTCAGATTTTGAATATTTTTGGATAGAAAAATATCTCTTCTAATTCAGATGAGTTCCCCTGAAACAGAAATTCAAAAAGAATTTTCCAATGTGCAATTGGAATTAATTGAAAATAGCTATAAAGAACCTTAGCCTAAGGGTCTAGATTTTCAGAAATCTTTAGACTATGGTCCAATTAAGGTTCCTATGGACCAATAGCATCAATCCATGTGTAGGGAGGAGATAAATCCAACTTGTAAAAAGAAAATACCCAAAAATGAGTAAATGCTCACATGAGGTGAAGAGTTGAAAATGTACAAGGTTTATTAGTAAAAAACTATGAGCAATATTAAAAATATGAGATATTTTGGGTATCCAAAAATGAGTAAATGCTCACATAAGATGAAGAGTTGAAAATGTACAAGGTTTATTAGTAAAAAACTATGAGCAATATTAAAATGATGCCATTATGACACATATGTAAGGAAGGGGAATTCTTTAAAGGAGGTGCATATTTCACATAAGATGAAGAGTTGAAAATGTACAAGGTTTATTAGTAAAAAACTATGAGCAATATTAAAATGATTCCATTATGACACATATGTAAGGAAGGGGAATTCTTTAAAGGAGGTGCATATTTCACATAAGATGAAGAGTTGAAAATGTACAAGGTTTATTAGTAAAAAAAAACTATGAGCAATATTAAAATGATTCCATTATGACACATATGTAAGGAAGGGGAGTTCTTTAAAGGAGGTGCATATTTCACATGCTTGAATGAGTTTTAAACTCATAAAAATTGAGATATTTCATCTCTCCTCTCTCCTCATTCAAGTCTAGTTCCAAAAAGTTAGCTTAACTGACCTAAAAATGGTCAAATATTGACCAAACTGATTTAGAAAATTCTAGAATCAGTTTGTTTGGTTAGGAGCTCAATTTTTCCTATAAATAGAAGCCTCCCCCTTGTTGAAAAATAGTTAGTGTTTATGCATCGTTACTCTACTCCACCTAAGCCAAGAACTGTGAATTCATTTAATAATTCACTAGTTTTTGGAGCTTCCCTCTTTCTTCAATCCCCATTAGTGGCTCCATCAACATACTTAACCAATTGATTGGTTGGGGGCCTCTACCGTGAACAAAGAATCAAGCAATTTGTAAGGTAATTAGTGAATATTGCTCTTTTCTATAATTTCTCAATGTTTCTCTCTTCTCAACCCCTCTCAAGCTTGAGAAGCTTAATTAGTATGATTTTTTTAAATGCTATTGAAGTTAATTGGTGAATAGTAGTGAAGAGTTACATAATTTAATAAATGCTATTGAAGTTAATTTCCATTTATGTTTAAATTCTAATGGTTTTTATGTAATTTCTCTCTCTCACTCAAGAAATGGTCATACTCATGACCCATTCTCAATCCAAAAGAAGCTTTTCATAAAGCTTTTTCTTAATCCAAGATTAAGCTATGCTTGAGGCCAAATTAATGGTTTTTTTTTTCTATGCTTTTAGTTTATGCATATTGATGATTCAATCCATTATGGATTAATGATCCAATTAGAGATCATTTTAATTATTTCCTTAATGATAAGCTTTATCCCTTAGAAAAATTGAGATTTATCAGTCATAGCAGCGGAGCTATGGCAAAATTTTTATAAAAATTATGCATAAAATAATTCCATTCAAAGCATAAAAAGAGGACTTCCTACCATATTCTAGGAATTATCATCCTAGACTAATTGAAAGAATTTCATTATAATCATGGAGAAATTAAATTTTTATATTATGCATAAAGAATAAGTTTTTATATCAAAAGTGATACTTTTATCATTTTTATTTACATGCATAGAAGTATGCATAATGGATAAATTTTTATATCAAAAGTGTTACTTTTATCATTTTTATTTACATGCATAGAAGTATGTATAATGGATAAATTTTTATATCAAAAGTGTTACTTTTATCATTTTTATTTACATGCATAGAAGTATGCATAATGGATAAATTTTTATATCAAAAGTGTTACTTTTATCATTTTTATTTTCATGCATAGAAGTATGCATAATGGATAAATTTTTATATCAAAAGTGTTACTTTTATCATTTTTATTTTCATGCATAGAAGTATGCATAATGGATAAATTTTTATATCAAAAGTGTTACTTTTAGCATAATTGAATTTCATGCATAGAGGTATGCATAAGAGATGAATATTTTATTATAAAAGTGTTACTTTTACAATAATTAAAATTCATGCATAGAGGTATGCATAAGAGATGAATATTTTATTATAAAAGTGTTACTTTTACAATAATTAAAATTCATGCATAGAGGTATGCATAAGAGATGAATATTTTATTATAAAAGTGTTACTTTTAGCATAATTGAATTTCATGCATAGAGGTATGCATAAGAGATGATTATTTTATTATAAAAGTGTTACTTTTAGCATAATTGAATTTCATGCATAGAAGTATGCATAAAAGATATGGGAAGTGATAAGATATGATAAGATGCATATAAGATGAGTTAAGATGTGATAAGATGTGTATGGGATGAGATAAGAAGTGTATGAGATGAGATAAGATGTATATGGGTTGTGATAGGGTGAGAATGGATGTGATATAAAAGATTAGATATGAAGGCATATGGGGTTATATGAATGGGAATGTGAAAATGGATGTATGTATGTGGATGTGTGGATGTGGAGATGGGAGTGTGGATGTATGCATGTGAAAATGGATGTATGCATGAAGATGTATATGCATAGATGTGAATGTGGATGTAGACGTGGTTGTATAGAAGTGAATGTGAATGTAGATGTGGATGTATGTGAATGTGGATGTAGATGTGGTTGTATAGATGTGAATGTGGAACGTGGATGTGGATGTATGTATGTATGTGGATGTAGATGTGTATGTATAGATGTGAATGGGAATGTGGATGTGGATATATGTGAATGTGGATGTAGATGTGGATGTATAGATGTGAATGTGGAATGTGGATGTGGATGTATGTATGTATGTGGATGTAGATGTGGATGTATGGATGTGAATGGGAATGTGGATGTGGATGTATGTATGTATGTGGATATGGATGTATGAATGAGGACGTGATAGTGGATGTATGCATGAGGATGTGGATGTATGAATGAGGATGTGATAGTGGATGTATGCATGTGGATGTAGATGTGGATATATAGATGTGAATGGGAATATAAATGTGGATATAGATGTGAATGTGAATGTAGATGTGGATGTATGTGAATGTGGATGTAGATGTGGTTGTATAGATGTGAATGTGGAACGTGGATGTGGATGTATGTATGTATGTGGATGTAGATGTGTATGTATAGATGTGAATGGGAATGTGGATGTGGATATATGTGAATGTGGATGTATAGATGTGAATGTGGAATGTGGATGTGGATGTATGTATGTATATGGATGTAGATGTGGATGTATAGATGTGAATGTGGAATGTGGATGTGGATGTATGTATGTATGTGGATGTAGATGTGGATGTATAGATGTGAATGGGAATGTGGATGTGGATGTATGTATATATGTGGATATGGATGTATGAATGAGGACGTGATAGTGGATGTATGCATGAGGATGTGGATGTATGAATGAGGACGTGATAGTGGATGTATGCATGTGGATGTAGATGTGGATGTATTGATGTGAATGGGAATGTGGATGTGGATGTATGTATGTATGTGGATATGGATGTATGAATGAGGACGTGATTGTGGATGTATGCATGTGGATGTGGATGTATGAATGAGGACGTGATAGTGGATGTATGCATGTGGATGTGGATGTATGGATGTGGATATGGATGTGTATGTATGAATGTGGATATGGGATGTGGATGTATAAATGAGGATGTGAAAATGGAGGTAAGCATGTAGATGTGGATGTATGGATGTGAATGTGGATGTGGATGTGGATGTATGGATGCGAATATATGATATGTGATGTGAAGGAATCTGAAGTGAAGAGATGGAAAATGATGTGATTGGATGAGTACACATATAAATGGAATGAGGAATAAGTAATGTGGATTATATGAGAGATAATGTGGAAAAATTAGAGTTAATATAGAAATTGTATTTGTAAACTGTTTGTAAATGCTGTTTGTAAATGGCTGTTTTATGTCAAGAATGCTGGGAAAGCATTTTGACCGTCTTGTGATTAAGGTCGTGGAGACCTAACTGATAAAGTTGCAACTGCTGACGGAGAGTCAATGGAGGACGTCTCGCGTAGCAAGGTCGGCCGAGGTCTTGACCAGCCTCGGTTCGATTAAAATGGTGAGCTTTCGGTACGGTGGATGAGGTGACCAAGGAAGCGGCCTATGAGTGAAGCGCTAGGTCACCTGCGAAGGATCCTAGAGGGTGCTGACCATACGGTGCTCGGGCTCTGGGTCGCCTAGGATACCCACGCGTGCGTCGAGGAAGATATTGGAACAAGGAGTAAGAGTTGTTTTGTGAAACTGGGCATGGATCTGGTTGACTGACCTTGCTGGTCCTCAACGGATGAGTCCATGGCTCTTTTATATGGATCTGTTGGTTGATCTTGCTGATCTTCAACGAGAGTCCATCTTGATAAATGATTATATTGCCGAGTATTATGGGCTAGGAACTATGGAAACGGCCTCTGAGTGGACAGGTGGTGAGTGTTCTAGTTGCCAATGATGCCATAGATACTCTGATGATGAAGGAATGATGGGAAATTTGAGAATCAACCGGATAATTTGGAAGACTGTGATCAGTGGTACTATGGTTTCATTAAAGGATCGTTTTAAAGTTAGCTGATGCTAAGAATAAGGCAATTTCATATTGGGTGTGTAAGTGGTGTGCCTAATTTTATGTTTGCATGAACTTCTGGCTAGGGGGCCTTGGAACTCTTTTCCTTGGTACCCGGGACAAAACCTAACCAAATTCCAAATTGGATCCCATCACTACAGTGGTTGGGCGGTTGGCTAACCCATGGGATCGGATGGGGTTAGGCTGGACTGATGGATCCGTAAACCGAGACTCAATTTCTGTTATTACGATAGATGAAGTAAGTCCCGGATAGTAATTGTTCTATGGATAGGAATCAACGGCTGTGCCTCTTGATGGGGAAAAAAGCGTTGATCCCAATGATCCAAGTGCAAGTTTCTTCCTTGATCCGACCGAGTATCTTTATAGGTGCAGTTGGATCAGCGTGATCAGTAATGATCTTGACTACGTTAGAGTAAAAAATTATCCTGGTGGAATCGCCCGTGCTTTCCGGGTAAGGGAAGTTTTTTCCGGGTTCGGTTTTGGAAAAACCGACGGATTAGTCTCTTGTCCGGATATCCGTGGACGAGGCCCTGAATGTGAGACCCCTGTCCCGTGCGAGAAGTGCTACTTCCGCTGCTAGTACCCCGAATCCGTTGCTCGGTGGGAACAGGGTGATCTCACAATTGGTATCAGAGCATTTGGTTAATAAAGATCAACTGAGAAGACAAATATGTCAAAAATTTATCAAGAAACAAAAAAAAAGGTTGTAATTGTGTGATATAATTCATACAATTTGATATTCAAATTGAAATTCGTAATTTGGTAATTGGGTCTTCAGATGGAAGTACCGCAATTATATGGAACCCTGACTTGCTTGAGACCTAGACATGATGGTATTTACCTTATAGTTTCGAGTATCATGACTATCCGTATATACCGAGGGTATAACTGCAGCTCTTTACCGATAGTATATACGAGTAAATCTAAGACTTGAAATTATAAGCGTTAATGCTATCCAGATGATGATTTCGAATGTGGTTGATATGATTTTTAATTCTGTTTGAGAATTGATGAATTGAATTGGATTCTGATTGAAAAATGACGATTTTCGAAATTTAGTTGAAATGTAATAAGCTGAGCGAAACCACAATGAGGATGAATGGGACGAGTCCCAGTGATGATATTCATAACTGGAATGATGATAATGATTTCAGCAAATCACTATGAGATTAGTGGATTGTGCTGTCAGATTGCTACTGTTAACACTTGAGACGGTAGATTAAGTTAAGGGATGACAAATTGAGAACTTGCTTAACTAAAATTCCTGTGGAGGAATGTTCAGAAGGAAAATTTTCAGACTAATGGACCATTATCGTGTTAAAGATATGAATGATATGATTTGAATGAATTGTTATTTAATGATGAGTTCTATATAAGGGATAATTATCCCCGTATTCTGTTGGGTTGACCAGAATATAAGGAACCCCAGAATAAATTGGATCTTAAAAAAAAGAGTTGTCCTCTACCTTGTGAGATGAGGACATCTCGCACTTTTCAAGTGGGGTAGAATGTAAGATTCCTCCCCAGCCTTCGAGGCATACAGGAGTAAGAATCTCCCTTTTTTATCTTAAAATTATTCCCTCTCAAAAATAAAAGAAAGATTCTGTTTAAAAAAAAGGAAGACCCTTTCCCTAGAATACTTCTCAGGAGTCACGCTGTTTTAAGGATTCAGAACAATGAGTTCAGAAGTGAGAATCGATGTTTTGGATATCAAGGTTTCGGTCTTCATTCGAGTACGGCCCAAAAGAAGTTCTTTATCTCTTGGGGAGTATATGAAGTTATCCCCCAGATATTGTGAGCCTTATATCTGAATTCAATGAAAGTAGGTGACTTAGCCTACAAGCTTCTTTTATCTCTTCATCTCAAAATTCTGAATGCCTTCTATAGAAAAATGTGCCAAACCCAAATCATGGAAAGACGATAAAACTTCAGTGGCAAGTTACCGTTGGCTTCTAAGTTACGCTAGCTCCTTCCTTTATATAAGTCGTAACTTTTACTTGTCGTTCACAGTAATCTTACTTCCATCGATCTCCCTTCTTCTTAATCTCCTTCATGGCTTGGCAACAGGAACTAGTTTTATCCATAATGATTCCTCACCTTCAAGACGCAAGTGAGTTTGTGAAGAAGGATTTTGTAGAGCAGTATGAGCGCTCACTTTTTCCTCACTTGGGAACTTCTGTAGCGCAGACCAAATGGCGGACCTATCAAGACATAACTAGGGTAACATCCTGGGGTCAGCAACATTTTCGTAATAATGTCCGCTTGGCCATGGTTATTGAAGCTTTGGGTTTGGGTCCCCGATACTACTGCGTCATGAGATCAAGGCATCTTGGGTTTTCTGAGCGGGTCTTCTTACTGGCGTGTTTTCTTCCTCATGAGAAGATATGCCTTTACCCCGTTTTTGGCTTGCCTCTCAGAGGTCCTTTTGTTAGAACACCTCATACCACTGAGATAGGCGCAGCAATAACCCACAGAATCATTCCCATAGATGAGTTACCCTATACTTGTGCAGCTTGTGAGTGCTGCTTTTGTGATCATATGATGGACGGGCTTATGGAAGTGTAAAGAGTTCTTCTATCTTTACTGTATAAGTTCTGAGAATGAATAAAGTTTAAATCTTGTTCTTATCTTGAATCTTGCTCTCTTTGAGACTTTTTCTTGGTGGTTAATCCTGATTTAAATTTTTCTCTAAGTCTCATAATTCGTGCATCTTGCGAAATTATCCCAGTTTGCGAGATGAGGACATCTCGCGTTTTTTAAGTGGGGTAGAATGTAAGATTCCTCCCCCAACCCCTTTTTGATGTCTAGTATCTTTCCCTGTAATCAATCCCTCTTCAGAAATATAAAGACCTTGTTTCTATCTGTTTTAGCCTAGAGAGAGAAAAATATTCTAGAGAGAGAATATTCAGATTTTGAATATTTTTGGATAGAAAAATATCTCTTCTAATTCAGATGAGTTCCCCTGAAACAGAAATTCAAAAAGAATTTTCCAATGTGCAATTGGAATTAATTGAAAATAGCTATAAAGAACCTTAGCCTAAGGGTCTAGATTTTCAGAAATCTTTAGACTATGGTCCAATTAAGGTTCCTATGGACCAATAGCATCAATCCATGTGTAGGGAGGAGATAAATCCAACTTGTAAAAAGAAAATACCCAAAAATGAGTAAATGCTCACATGAGGTGAAGAGTTGAAAATGTACAAGGTTTATTAGTAAAAAACTATGAGCAATATTAAAAATATGAGATATTTTGGGTATCCAAAAATGAGTAAATGCTCACATAAGATGAAGAGTTGAAAATGTACAAGGTTTATTAGTAAAAAAACTATGAGCAATATTAAAATGATGCCATTATGACACATATGTAAGGAAGGGGAATTCTTTAAAGGAGGTGCATATTTCACATAAGATGAAGAGTTGAAAATGTACAAGGTTTATTAGTAAAAAACTATGAGCAATATTAAAATGATTCCATTATGACACATATGTAAGGAAGGGGAATTCTTTAAAGGAGGTGCATATTTCACATAAGATGAAGAGTTGAAAATGTACAAGGTTTATTAGTAAAAAAAAACTATGAGCAATATTAAAATGATTCCATTATGACACATATGTAAGGAAGGGGAGTTCTTTAAAGGAGGTGCATATTTCACATGCTTGAATGAGTTTTAAACTCATAAAAATTGAGATATTTCATCTCTCCTCTCTCCTCATTCAAGTCTAGTTCCAAAAAGTTAGCTTAACTGACCTAAAAATGGTCAAATATTGACCAAACTGATTTAGAAAATTCTAGAATCAGTTTGTTTGGTTAGGAGCTCAATTTTTCCTATAAATAGAAGCCTCCCCCTTGTTGAAAAATAGTTAGTGTTTATGCATCGTTACTCTACTCCACCTAAGCCAAGAACTGTGAATTCATTTAATAATTCACTAGTTTTTGGAGCTTCCCTCTTTCTTCAATCCCCATTAGTGGCTCCATCAACATACTTAACCAATTGATTGGTTGGGGGCCTCTACCGTGAACAAAGAATCAAGCAATTTGTAAGGTAATTAGTGAATATTGCTCTTTTCTATAATTTCTCAATGTTTCTCTCTTCTCAACCCCTCTCAAGCTTGAGAAGCTTAATTAGTATGATTTTTTTAAATGCTATTGAAGTTAATTGGTGAATAGTAGTGAAGAGTTACATAATTTAATAAATGCTATTGAAGTTAATTTCCATTTATGTTTAAATTCTAATGGTTTTTATGTAATTTCTCTCTCTCACTCAAGAAATGGTCATACTCATGACCCATTCTCAATCCAAAAGAAGCTTTTCATAAAGCTTTTTCTTAATCCAAGATTAAGCTATGCTTGAGGCCAAATTAATGGTTTTTTTTTCTATGCTTTTAGTTTATGCATATTGATGATTCAATCCATTATGGATTAATGATCCAATTAGAGATCATTTTAATTATTTCCTTAATGATAAGCTTTATCCCTTAGAAAAATTGAGATTTATCAGTCATAGCAGCGGAGCTATGGCAAAATTTTTATAAAAATTATGCATAAAATAATTCCATTCAAAGCATAAAAAGAGGACTTCCTACCATATTCTAGGAATTATCATCCTAGACTAATTGAAAGAATTTCATTATAATCATGGAGAAATTAAATTTTTATATTATGCATAAAGAATAAGTTTTTATATCAAAAGTGATACTTTTATCATTTTTATTTACATGCATAGAAGTATGCATAATGGATAAATTTTTATATCAAAAGTGTTACTTTTATCATTTTTATTTACATGCATAGAAGTATGTATAATGGATAAATTTTTATATCAAAAGTGTTACTTTTATCATTTTTATTTACATGCATAGAAGTATGCATAATGGATAAATTTTTATATCAAAAGTGTTACTTTTATCATTTTTATTTTCATGCATAGAAGTATGCATAATGGATAAATTTTTATATCAAAAGTGTTACTTTTATCATTTTTATTTTCATGCATAGAAGTATGCATAATGGATAAATTTTTATATCAAAAGTGTTACTTTTAGCATAATTGAATTTCATGCATAGAGGTATGCATAAGAGATGAATATTTTATTATAAAAGTGTTACTTTTACAATAATTAAAATTCATGCATAGAGGTATGCATAAGAGATGAATATTTTATTATAAAAGTGTTACTTTTACAATAATTAAAATTCATGCATAGAGGTATGCATAAGAGATGAATATTTTATTATAAAAGTGTTACTTTTAGCATAATTGAATTTCATGCATAGAGGTATGCATAAGAGATGATTATTTTATTATAAAAGTGTTACTTTTAGCATAATTGAATTTCATGCATAGAAGTATGCATAAAAGATATGGGAAGTGATAAGATATGATAAGATGCATATAAGATGAGTTAAGATGTGATAAGATGTGTATGGGATGAGATAAGAAGTGTATGAGATGAGATAAGATGTATATGGGTTGTGATAGGGTGAGAATGGATGTGATATAAAAGATTAGATATGAAGGCATATGGGGTTATATGAATGGGAATGTGAAAATGGATGTATGTATGTGGATGTGTGGATGTGGAGATGGGAGTGTGGATGTATGCATGTGAAAATGGATGTATGCATGAAGATGTATATGCATAGATGTGAATGTGGATGTAGACGTGGTTGTATAGAAGTGAATGTGAATGTAGATGTGGATGTATGTGAATGTGGATGTAGATGTGGTTGTATAGATGTGAATGTGGAACGTGGATGTGGATGTATGTATGTATGTGGATGTAGATGTGTATGTATAGATGTGAATGGGAATGTGGATGTGGATATATGTGAATGTGGATGTAGATGTGGATGTATAGATGTGAATGTGGAATGTGGATGTGGATGTATGTATGTATGTGGATGTAGATGTGGATGTATGGATGTGAATGGGAATGTGGATGTGGATGTATGTATGTATGTGGATATGGATGTATGAATGAGGACGTGATAGTGGATGTATGCATGAGGATGTGGATGTATGAATGAGGATGTGATAGTGGATGTATGCATGTGGATGTAGATGTGGATATATAGATGTGAATGGGAATATAAATGTGGATATAGATGTGAATGTGAATGTAGATGTGGATGTATGTGAATGTGGATGTAGATGTGGTTGTATAGATGTGAATGTGGAACGTGGATGTGGATGTATGTATGTATGTGGATGTAGATGTGTATGTATAGATGTGAATGGGAATGTGGATGTGGATATATGTGAATGTGGATGTATAGATGTGAATGTGGAATGTGGATGTGGATGTATGTATGTATATGGATGTAGATGTGGATGTATAGATGTGAATGTGGAATGTGGATGTGGATGTATGTATGTATGTGGATGTAGATGTGGATGTATAGATGTGAATGGGAATGTGGATGTGGATGTATGTATATATGTGGATATGGATGTATGAATGAGGACGTGATAGTGGATGTATGCATGAGGATGTGGATGTATGAATGAGGACGTGATAGTGGATGTATGCATGTGGATGTAGATGTGGATGTATTGATGTGAATGGGAATGTGGATGTGGATGTATGTATGTATGTGGATATGGATGTATGAATGAGGACGTGATTGTGGATGTATGCATGTGGATGTGGATGTATGAATGAGGACGTGATAGTGGATGTATGCATGTGGATGTGGATGTATGGATGTGGATATGGATGTGTATGTATGAATGTGGATATGGGATGTGGATGTATAAATGAGGATGTGAAAATGGAGGTAAGCATGTAGATGTGGATGTATGGATGTGAATGTGGATGTGGATGTGGATGTATGGATGCGAATATATGATATGTGATGTGAAGGAATCTGAAGTGAAGAGATGGAAAATGATGTGATTGGATGAGTACACATATAAATGGAATGAGGAATAAGTAATGTGGATTATATGAGGGATAATGTGGAAAAATTAGAGTTAATATAGAAATTGTATTTGTAAACTGTTTGTAAATGCTGTTTGTAAATGGCTGTTTTATGTCAAGAATGCTGGGAAAGCATTTTGACCGTCTTGTGATTAAGGTCGTGGAGACCTAACTGATAAAGTTGCAACTGCTGACGGAGAGTCAATGGAGGACGTCTCGCGTAGCAAGGTCGGCCGAGGTCTTGACCAGCCTCGGTTCGATTAAAATGGTGAGCTTTCGGTACGGTGGATGAGGTGACCAAGGAAGCGGCCTATGAGTGAAGCGCTAGGTCACCTGCGAAGGATCCTAGAGGGTGCTGACCATACGGTGCTCGGGCTCTGGGTCGCCTAGGATACCCACGCGTGCGTCGAGGAAGATATTGGAACAAGGAGTAAGAGTTGTTTTGTGAAACTGGGCATGGATCTGGTTGACTGACCTTGCTGGTCCTCAACGGATGAGTCCATGGCTCTTTTATATGGATCTGTTGGTTGATCTTGCTGATCTTCAACGAGAGTCCATCTTGATAAATGATTATATTGCCGAGTATTATGGGCTAGGAACTATGGAAACGGCCTCTGAGTGGACAGGTGGTGAGTGTTCTAGTTGCCAATGATGCCATAGATACTCTGATGATGAAGGAATGATGGGAAATTTGAGAATCAACCGGATAATTTGGAAGACTGTGATCAGTGGTACTATGGTTTCATTAAAGGATTGTTTTAAAGTTAGCTGATGCTAAGAATAAGGCAATTTCATATTGGGTGTGTAAGTGGTGTGCCTAATTTTATGTTTGCATGAACTTCTGGCTAGGGGGCCTTGGAACTCTTTTCCTTGGTACCCGGGACAAAACCTAACCAAATTCCAAATTGGATCCCATCACTACAGTGGTTGGGCGGTTGGCTAACCCATGGGATCGGATGGGGTTAGGCTGGACTGATGGATCCGTAAACCGAGACTCAATTTCTGTTATTACGATAGATGAAGTAAGTCCCGGATAGTAATTGTTCTATGGATAGGAATCAACGGCTGTGCCTCTTGATGGGGAAAAAAGCGTTGATCCCAATGATCCAAGTGCAAGTTTCTTCCTTGATCCGACCGAGTATCTTTATAGGTGCAGTTGGATCAGCGTGATCAGTAATGATCTTGACTACGTTAGAGTAAAAAATTATCCTGGTGGAATCGCCCGTGCTTTCCGGGTAAGGGAAGTTTTTTCCGGGTTCGGTTTTGGAAAAACCGACGGATTAGTCTCTTGTCCGGATATCCGTGGACGAGGCCCTGAATGTGAGACCCCTGTCCCGTGCGAGAAGTGCTACTTCCGCTGCTAGTACCCCGAATCCGTTGCTCGGTGGGAACAGGGTGATCTCACAATGAGATTAGTGAATTGTGCTGACAGATTGCTACTGTTAACACTTGACCCAGTGGATCAAGTTAAGGGATGACAAATTAAAAACCTGCACAACTGAAATTCCCGTAGAGGAATGTTCAGATGGAATTTTCAATGGACCATTATTGTATTAAAGATATGAATGATATGATCTGAATGAATTGTTATCTGATAATGAGTTCTATATAAGGGATCTTTATCTCAGGATTCTGTTGGGTTAACTAGACTATAAGGAACCTCAGAATCAGTTGGATCTTAAGAGAAAGAGTTGTCCCCCAGCTCTGCGAGATGAGGATATCTCACGTTTTTTAAGTGGGGTAGGATGTAAGATTCCTCCCTCCATCTTTTGAGGTGTACAGGAGTAAGAACCTCCCCTTCTAATCTTATAATTATTCCCCTCTCTGAAATAAAAGAAAGATTCTATTTTGGCCTGGAGAGAGAAAATATCTAGAGAGAGGTAGTCCAGAATTGAGATATTTTTGGATATAAAAATCCTCCTAGTGTCTAAAATGGTTTCCCCTAAAATAGAAATTCAAAAAGAACTTTCCAATGTGCAATTGGAATTAATTGAAAATATGTATAAAGGACCTTAGCCTAAGGGTCTAGATTTTCAGAAATTTTTGAATTATGGTCCAATTAAGGTTCTTATAGGCCAATTGGATCAATCCAAGTGTGGGGAGGAGATAAATCTAAATTTATAAAAGAAAAATACCCAAAAATGAGTAAATGCCCACATAAGATGAAGAGTTGACTGAGTACAAGGTTTATTAGTAAAAAACTATGAAAATTACTAAAAAAAATGAGATATTTTGGGTATAATGATACGTTTTTGACATGTTGGTAAGGAGAAGGAGGCACTTCAAGGAGGAGCCTATGTGGAGGAGTTTTAAAGTCAAAAATAATAAGATATTTTTATCTCTCCTCTCTCCTGGATCAAACCAAATCAAAAGGGAGCCAAACTAGGTCCAAATCTTGTCCAAATTTTGCCAAATTGAATTTGGAAAATTCTAGAAACTAGTTGGACTTGGTTAGAGGCCTCCCTCACCTATAAATAGATCCTTAGCCCTTTGTAAAAATATATGTGAACTATACCATGCTAGTATTATACTGAAATAATGATATTTTCTATTATCCTCTAAAAATCCTCAACAATTTGGAGAGATTAGAGCTTCTCTCTCTCTTCAACCTTCTTTGGAGTCTTCATCAACATACTAAACCAATTGGTTGGTTGGGGGCCTCTCCAATGACTAAAGAATCAAGCAAAAACAAGAGGTAAAGAGTCATTTTATGGTCTTTTTCTTAATCTCTAAATGTTTCTCACTTCTCAACCCCTCTCAAGCTTGAGAAGTATTCAATTGAGTGTCTCTTTAATGCAATTGAAGCTCTCTAATGAATTTTAGTGATTAAACACATAAAGTTTTCATTTATGCTTAAATTAAAATGTTTTTTTAAAGCATATCTCTCTCTCCCCCAAAGAATGGTCATTCCTATGACCAATTCTCTATTCAATTAATGCTTCTCATGGAGAAATTCTCTATTCACAAATCAAACTCTAGGCTTGTGAAGCTAGAGGTTTAAGAAACTGGTTTTTATACTTATATGCTTGAAAAATATGGTAATATTATGGGATAAATCCATAAATTGGATTTAATGCTAAAAGATAGTTATATTATCTTAATTATTTTACTATGTCTTATTCTTTTCATAAAACTTAAAAATTTCTAGTAATAGCAGCAGAGCTATGGCAAAATTTTTAAGAAATTGATGCATAATTCATTCTTATGCATAACGTGAAAAGAGGACTTTCTATCATATTTTAGGATTGAATATCCTAGGTTAAAAGAATGATTTTTGTCACATTCAATGGAAAACTATTTTTTAAGTTTATGTGTAATTAAATAATTAAGAAATAAAAAATTATGGTAATTATATTTAAATGGTAAAAGAGGAATTCCTATGACATTTGGAATTCAATCAATTAGATGGGAAAAGAGAAATTCCTAGCATATTGGAAATATTAGATATTTTATTTAAATTCAAAGTAGAATTTTAGATAAATTTATTTTATCTATGAGAAATATTTAAATGGTAAAAGAGGAATTCCTATGACATTTGGAATTTAATCAATTAGATGGAAAAAGAGAAACTCCTAGCATATTGGAATTATTGGATATTTTATTTAAATTCAAAGTAAAATTTTAGATAAATTTATTTTATCTATGAGAAATATTTAAATGGTAAAAGAGGAATTCCTATGACAATTAGAATTCAATCATTTACATGGGAAAAGAGAAATTCCTAGCATATTGAATTAATGGATATTTTATTTTTGATGAATTTATTTTATAAGAAATATTTGATGATGATAAAGAGGAATTCCCATGATATTGGAATGCAAATAATCAAAAGCAAAAAGTGGAATTCCCATGATATTTGAGGTCCAAGAAATTAAATGAGAAAAAGAGAAATTTTTAGTATAATTCAATTTTTGATTATTTATCAAAAGTGAAAATATGGGTAGAATTGATTTTTGTGAATCCCATGAATTCTTCTATTCCAAAAGAGGAATATTGAATATAATTCATATGAGAAATTGAGAAAAAATATTGAAATAGTCGTCGAGAAAAAGAACCTTTATCTAGGCCAAGCAATTGGCAGAAATTTAGAAAAAGTCCTATTATCGGTATCAAAGTAGTAAAAACTACTAAATGGAAATAAGATGTGAATGGATGTAAATGGATGTGATAAGATGTAAATGGGATGCGATAGGATGTGAATGGGATGTGATAGGATGAAAATAAGATGCAATAAGATGTGAATGGGATGTGATAGGATGTAGTGTGATGAAAATGAATGGGGATGAGATGTGAAGTAATTGGATGTGGATGAGAATGATGAGATGAGAATGAGATGAGAGAATATGTGAAAGGGTGAGATGGGAAGTAAATGGATGTGGATGTGGATGTAGATGTGTATGTGAAAGAATGGATGTGCATGTGTATGTGAAAGAATGAATGTGAATGTGGATTTGTATGTGCATGTGTATGTGTATGTGAAAGAATGGATGTGGATGTGTATGTGACAAAATGGATGTGGATGTGTATGTGAAAGAATGTGATGTGATGTAAAGGGATGTGGATGTGTATGTGAAAGAATGGATGTGGATGTGTATGTGAAAGAATATGATGTGATGTAAAGGGATGTGGATGTGGATGTGTATGTGAAAGAATGGATGTGGATGTGGATGTGTGTGTGAAAGAATGTGATGTGATGTAAAGAGATCATGAATATATGTGGATGTGAAGTGATAGATATGAATGCATGGATAGATGAGGGTAGTCGTACATGTGAACGATTGGATGGATGTGGATGAATGAGATGAGATGTGTATGAATGAGACATGATGTGTATGTGATGTAATGTGAATGGGATGAATGAGATATGATGTGGATAGATGTGATGTGATGTAATGTGGATAGAATGTATGTGATGGGATGGTGAGAATGTATGTGATGGTGATGAGAATGAATGTGATGGATATGAATGAATGTGATGTGATGGATGTAAATGGATGTGATGTAAATAAATATGATAGACATGAATAGATGTGATGTGAATCGGGATGTGAATGAATGAGATGTGATGTCATGTGAATCAAGATGTGAATGAATAATATGGGATGTGAATGGATGGGATGTGATGTGATGTGAATCAGGATGTGAATGAATGAGATGTGATGTGAAATGGATGTGATGTAAATTAGGATAGATGTGAATGGATGATATGTGATGTGATGTGAAACATGATAAATGTGAATGAATATGATGTGATGAGATGTGGATATGGGTAGATGCGAGTGGATGAGATCTGATGAGGATAAATGAGAAAAGATGTGATGAGATGAAAAATGATGTGATTGGATGAGAATGGGAATACATATGATGTGATTGGATGAGAATGGGAATACATATGATGTGATTGGATGAGAATGAAAAAACATATGATGTGATGAGATGTGGATATGGGTAGATGCGAATGGATGAGATCTAATGAGGATAAATGACGAAAGATGTGATGAGATGGAAAATGATGTGATGAGATGTGGATATGGGTAGATGCGAGTGGATGAGATCTGATGAGGATAAATGAGGAAAGATGTGATGAGATGGAAAATGATGTGATTGGATGAGAATGGGAATACATATGAAATGAATGTAGATTAAGTAATGTGGATTGATGTGGAACAATGTGGAAAGACGAGAGTTTGTTATAGAAACTGAATTTATGACCTGTTTTTAAAGGACTGTTTTATGTCAAGAATGCTGGGGAAGCATTTTGACCGTCTTGTGAATGAGGTCGTGGAGACCTAGCTGATAAAGTTGCAACAGCTGACAGAGAGTCAACGGAGGACGTCTCGCGTAGCAAGGTCGGCCGAGGTCTTGACCAGCCTTGGTTCGATTTAAATGGTGAGCTTCTGGTACGATGGATGAGGGACCAAGGAAGCGGCCTATGAGTGAAGCGCTAGGTGACCTACGAAGGATCCTAGAGGGTGCTGACCATACGGTGTTGTTTTTGGCATATTTGAAATAATGGATATTTTTATTTAATTTAAAAAAGATGAATTTTTTATAAATCTATTTTATGTATAAGAAATTTTTAAATGATAAAAGAGGAATTTCCATGACATTTGGAATTCAATCATTTAAATGCAAAAAGAGGAATTTTTGGCATAGTAATATCTCGGTTTGGGTCATTTCAAAAAAGCAAGCAGCACCGTGCTCAATGAACACTTCTCTTGTGACTCTATTATGCAAAGCTTTCTGGAAAACTAGTGAGACATGGTAATTCTCCTCCCAAAATCTTTCTATCAAGGCTCTAGTGGTTTCATCTAGTAGACGATCATGCCTAGCTACATGACCACTACTCGTACACAAAGACCAGCCTCATTGGCATCTA
Organism: Cibotium barometz; assembly: GCF_041138505.1. Taxonomy (NCBI): domain Eukaryota; kingdom Viridiplantae; phylum Streptophyta; class Polypodiopsida; order Cyatheales; family Cibotiaceae; genus Cibotium; species Cibotium barometz. The sequence goes on along the minus strand of NC_141064.1, from coordinate 26,240,682 downwards.
AACTTTTCCAAGTAGAAATTGCTAGAGAAAGGTACCTGATGGTAGTGAGAGATAGAGAGTGGTACAAAGGGACAAAGAGAGGTAGACGGAGGTGGAGAGAGGAGAGTAGAGAGAGATAAAGGTTGTATAGAGTAGAAAGAGATAAAGTTAGAGGAATTGAAGAGTAGAGAGAGGTAGAGAAATGTAGGGGGTGTAAAGAGTAGAGGGTGCAAAGAGTAGAGGGTGTAGAAAGTAGAGAGAGGTAGAGAAAGGTAGAGAGGGTAGAGAGAGTAGAGAAAGGTAGAGGGTGGTAACAATTGGTAGTAGTGATAGTAGATAGAGGGTTATAGAGGGTTATAGAGGGTAGAGAGAGTAGAGAAAGGTAGAGGGTGGTAGAGATTGGTAGTGATTGGTAGTGATAGAGGGTTATAGAGGGAGATACAAAGATGTATATAGAGGGTTATAGAGGGTAGAGAGAGTAGAGAAAGGTAGAGGGTGGTAGAGATTGGTAGTGATTGGTAGTGATAGAGGGTTATAGAGGGAGATACAAAGACGTATATGGAGAGAGGTAGATAGTTCTAGAGCCTAGAGAGAGAATACAAAGGACATAATTTTGAGTGGAAGGGGAAATCTTGGTTTTAGATGCAAGCCAATCCCATAACCTCATGAACCTTATATGTCTAGGTGAAGGGCACATTCTTAGTGCGAGGTCCTAGAACCTCATGAACCTTAGATGCCCAAGTGTTGATGTGAGGCAAACCTCATGAACCTTAGATGGATGTAAGCCAAGAACCTTAGATGGATGTAAGCCAATCTCAGAAGGGGAACTCTTGGTTTTGGATGTAAGTCAATCCCATAACCTCATAAACATTAGATGTCTAGGTGAAGGGCACATTCTTAGTGTGCAAGGTCCTAGAACCTCACAAACCTTAGATGCCCATGTGTTGGTGTGAGGCAGGCCAATCTCAGAACCTCATGAACCTTAGATATTCAAGAGAAGGGCAGATTCTTAGTGCTAAAGGCAAGCTAATTACAACCTTACAAACCTTTCTAGGGTAGTCCACCACCTAGATAATGTTCCAAATGGATTGTTGCCATGTCTCATTGACACATGGACATTTTGTATTAGGCTCACACATGAACCATTACAACTTTGATGAATCCAAATCGGATGCGGCTAGCTCATTGAAATATAATTTTTTGAAGTGTATTTGATGAACACATTGTTGCTATGATTGATAAGCATCTTTTGTAAGAATGATGCAAGGTACTAACCCATTGTAATACATTCTTGCCTCCATTAGAGCAAGAAGGGTTTGACACCCATGAATTTTAAAAGAGGTGCCTTTATATGTGTCTATCACCTAATGAGGCATGAAAGATTGAGGTTGACTTGTTTTCAAAGGTGGGATCAAACCTAAATTTTGTTTAATTGTATAATAAGTAGGCCAACGTGACCTTATAATGAGGCTCAATTCATAACACCCTAGGCTAGCCTACTCTATGATAAGAACTAATGACTTAGGACTTGTCTAAGAAGAAGGAAACCTCTTAAGGCCACTTAATGAGAAGCTTGAACAACTAGTGACACAAACAAATACGCATGTTAATGGGGGCCTATCTAGATCTCATTTCATGACCTTAAATGTGCAATGTTGGCAATCCAACTCTTGGCTTATTGTGTATGGGTCAGTTATACTGGCCTAAATATTGTATAGAAGAAGATTAAAGAAGGGGTAAACAATATAAAAGGAGATCTTGGACTTAAATTAAATATTACCCTTGATGTGTGTGATTATGTGTGAATGTGTATATGTTTGAATGTTTACACATGTATGTGTATATGTTTGAATGTTCACACATGTATGTTTGAATGTGGACACGTGCATGTGTGTGTGGGTGTAAGAGATAGATAGAGAGAGAGACACACACACACACACAGAGAATTGATGACGTAAATGATGTCCACATAGGCCATTTATGACCTATGGGAAATTTTCAAAGAGTAGACCACAAAAGAGGCCACACCAAAACAAGATATAATAAATTAAAATGATCCCTACAAATCATCCATGGGTTATTTTGAATCTTGTAAACATATGCTAAGCGAAGGTAGAGAATCCATCAATTCTAATTTCCAAATTCTTGGATAAGATTTTGTCTCTTCCAGGCTATTGTCTCTTTTTGTGCCTATCTTATTACTTTAAACTTCTCTAAATTTGCTACTTGATGTTAAGGTATACATGGGTACAATTTGTTTCTATTCGAAGGGTGGTTCTTTTCATGCTTTTGAATGGTTCTAGGATTGGAGAAGGATTGTAAGTCTTGTTGGGTATATTAATTCTCCACCCTCATATTATATAGTGTATGACCCCCATTATAGGAGTAGCCATGGTTGAGTAGACCGGGTGCCCAACATCCTCATATTCACATGGGAAGGTGGCCTTTAAGGCCAGATGGTTCAGAGATGGCTTGGATTAGATTTGGGACACTGCCAAATAGATTATATGCTACATTGGATCTTTATCTCATAACATTCCACACATGGAGTAGGTAGAATTTACTCTTGGATACCCTATCCTAAGATTATGGGGCTTGAACAGGGCCCAAGACAAGCCTGGATGAATGTGGAAGGTGGCACAAATTATGAGAATAGACCTACGTGGTCATGTCACAACTGCCCCGTGTATATAGGCCTATATAGATACACGATTAGCCCCTTCTCCACACAGTCCATCAGTCTCATCATTGTGAGTTTACCATTAGGGAAAACTTGGACTCAATTTTGGGCCTTTTAAGCCCTTGGGGTTCTAGGGAATATTCCATGAGGACCAATGAGGATGAGGCTTCCGTCTCACGGAACTTTTTGGTGGGATGGCCATAACTTGAGCATATGAAGTCCAAATTTGTCAAAGGTCAGTGCGTTAGAATCCTCTCATTGAGATCTTTCCAATGATAGGTTACATGATATAGTTTTGAGGTACGAAGAGTAGAGTTATCCATATGCTCCCTTTTTTCAATAGAATGATGACTTAGCACTTCTTAGAGGGCCCAAAAATGAGTCCAAATATCTCCTAATGTCCCTAGCTTCTACTAGCATACAACCTCTATCTTAGAAACTCCATATCAGGCATCAAATCTCCCTTCACGGGAGCACACGGTGTGGGGATTTGCTATCTATTGTATCATTTCATTTCAATAATACAATATTCTTCTCTCTCTTTGTTGGTGTGCAATTTGAGTTTTAAAGTTTTGTGCTATGAAAGATCCTACTTGTGAGTGTTCTCTTGTATACACCACACATTGTTTTCTCTTACATGGTATTAGAGCTTTGGCTTAGTACAAAACATCTTTTTTAATTGTTATCTAGTAGTCCCTTAGTGAAATGGCATCTTCCCTGTAAGCCCACACCCACCATAAATTTGGTGTTAATGGAAAGATTAACGACACAAATTATCCTCTCTAGAAGTTTAAGCTTAAGGCTATTCTTTCCTCCTATAATCTCAGGGATACCATCATTGATGTTCACCCGCCCCACCAAAGGGATGCAGAGGACAACCTTGTACCACTTGTTGCCAGCTTTGTCTCTATAGTTGTAGAAGCATGGACCTTATTGTTGCAGAGCCAATACAAGACCACTAATCCCTTAAGGATTTAGAATCTCAAAAATCAACTTCAACAAGAGAAGTTGAATGAAGGTGAAATGGTGGAGGTGTTTCTCACTAGAATCAAAGATCTCAATTACTAGATGACTACGATCAGCATGAGTGTAATCTCCCTAGATCTTGCTCGTCCACTATCTAAGAGTATTACCCTAGAAGTTTGATAGTTTTTTTGCATCTTTGAATGTTGGTGTCATGCCTACTCCTCTCACATTCGCGTGAGGAGTTTAGTAGCAAATGGGTTTGGAAAGCTAAGTATATAAGGCTGATGGCTCACTTGAAAAATACATAGCTAGGTTGGTTGCACATGGATTTTCACGTGAAGGGTTTTGACTTTGCTAAATCCTTTTCTCCCACAACTTGTATGATCGTTATCAGGGCAGTACTTGCCTTGGCTACTCATAAACAGTGGTCAGTTTTTCACATGGATGTCAAATCAACATTTTTGAATGGGCATCTCAAGGAGGAGTTATATGTACCTCAACCACCACTAGGTTTTAAGATGCTTAGATAAGAAAACAAAGTTTGCAGGGCTGAAGAAGGCATTGTACAAGCTGAAACAGGCCCCAAGGGCATGGTATCATTCAATAGACCAATTTTTCAAAAGGATTGGGTTTACTAGAAGTGCTTCTGATGCTAACTTGTATGTTCTAAAAAGGCATGGCAAGATTGCTTTAGTTGTGACAATGAATGAAGTCATAGCATAGGTGATGTTGTACTCATGTGAGTACCTTGGATGTATCACAACACCCATATACCTAATTTCCAATGATTCTCATGGGGCTTGTTGGAGAACCTACTCAAAACACCAACAAAAAAACAAATGTCTGGTCTAGTATTACATAAGAAGATAAGACTATCATAAGGTCATATGACCTTGCATTTAGTCATGCCGAGTGTCTTGAGTATCTCACTAGCATATTTCTACTGAGAGAGAAAAATGTTATCTAGCTTTTGCTAGACCTCAATCCCTAAATAATAATACATGAGCTCAAGACCCGGAATCTTAAACTCTACACTAAACATTTGTTGTGTTTGTGAGATTGTTTTATGATGATTCCATGTCAAGATAAGGTGATCTACATAGAGAATAATGACCATATACTTCCTTTTCTTACAAAAGATATACAAATTTGCATTTGAAGGGCTGTGTAAGAGACCAGTAATTAGACTACTCACAAAGTAAGCATCAATCCTCTGATACCATGCTTGTGGGTCCTGTTTCAGCCATAGAGTTTCTTCCTTAACCTATAACTTTGATTTTAGAATTGAGAACTACAAACCCAGGTGGTTGTTCCATGTATACCTCCTCCTCGAGGTTCTCATTTGAGGAAAGTAGATTTTACATCCATTAGGAGAGGAAACCATCCCCCTTATGCTGGCAGCAATAATGGTACGGATTGTGATTAACCTAGATATAGGAGCAAAACTTTCATGAAAGTCAAAACCATCAACTTGTGCAGAAACCATCAGCTCTGTATTTTGGTTTGCAAACCCATTTAGTGCTATTCACGTTATGCTTTGGAGGACTATCTACAAGATCTCAAGTGTGGTTTTTTAGGATGGAGTGATACTCTGCTTGCGCGGCTACCATCCCCATCGGATCTCCTGGTGCTTCAACAAAGGTGGTAGGATCATGAATCTTGAGTAGCTCTATCATAAGAGAAAAATTCACAAGATTCTCTCGAGCCCTATTTTGCTGCTCTAACCTTCTAGATATGCCAACATCTTGGGCACATCCTCAATGGTGTGGCCGGAGGTTCTACTCCATCATCCCAAAGCTACATGTATCACTTAGGTAATGGCTTAACTTTTTCTGGCACATCATTTTCATCTTCATCTTCATCTTCAAAATCCATGTCCATAGGAAATGGGCTAGGCTGCCTTGCATCACAGTGCGACGAAGCCCGTATATGGAGGCTATGTAGCTTTTGTTATTTTCTTGTTGCTTGATGAAGAAGAAGGAAGCTCCTCCTCCATCCGACGTGATTGTTCTTTGAATACCACATCACAAGGCTCACTATGATCTTCTTTGCCCGAGGATCATAGAGTCGATATCACTTTGACTCCATGTTGTAACCCAAGAAGATGAATTTTTGGCTTCTGGCGTCTAGTTTAGTTCTTTGAGCAGCTGGAACATGTATATAACATTCACACCCAAATGTGCAGCTAAAGGTTTCTTACCCAAGTAAGTATATAACATAGTCACACCTTTGATAGCCTTTGTTGCATGCCTGCTAAGAATGTACATGGCTGTGTGTTAGCTACCTTAGCCCAAAAGGATTTAAGTAGATTCCTACCATTAAGCATACTCATTGTCATCTCAACAATAGCATGATTCTTGTGCTTGACAACACCATTTTACTACGGAGTGTGAGTGATTAGTGAGCTGCTACTTTATGCCTCTTTCTTTGCTACTACGGAGTGTGAGCGGTTAGTGAGCTATTGCTTTATGCCTCTTTCTTTGCAAAAACGTAAGAATTCATCAGACATGAATTCTCCTCCTTAGTCTATTCTAACTGCTTCACTTTTGTTCCTATCTCAGTTTGGACCGTTGTAAGCCATTCCTTAAACTTTCCAAAAGCCTGAGACTTTTCCTTAAGAAAATACACCCAAATACTCCTACTATAATTATCTATCAATGTGAACAAATAGGAACAACCCCCAAGTGTAATTATTCTCATCTTTTCACAAAGATCAACGTTTATAAGGTAAAGATGAGCCTTGGCCCTAAAACTAGCCTCTTGTGGAAAGGGTTTCTGGTGCTTCTTACCCATCATGCAAGCATCACATACATCCACACTGTTAGAAATCGGTGGCAAATACTCAACTAGCATACCTTTTTGCATCCTGAAAGAGTCTACATATACTGAGATGCCCATAACTCTCATGCCAAAGTTTGCTACTACTCAAGTTGGTATGGGCTCAAAATGCCAAAAGCTCATACTAGATGCCCTTCGCATAATGACCTTTTCACCTTCATCAAGAATAATTGCACTGTGCTTGTCGAAATGAACTTGCAAGTCACGATCCATGATGGTTGAGACAAAAAGGAGGTTTCTCTTCATATATGGAACCCAAAGAATATTTAAAATAATTTTGTACGTTCCCCGTTGTCACCATGATATCACCTCCCATAGGCGTTAGGGAGGAATACTAATCCTTGGTCTTTAGAGTGCCATTCTTGGCATCAATTACCTTTCTGTTTAGTGGTTAGACAACTACCCAGGTGTTATTCATTATGATGATGTTGTTATATTCAGACTGCATAGTGACTTTCCACTTTGGATGTGCTAAGGATTTTGTCCAAGGTGGTTGGCTCCTTCATTGTTCCCATTATCTCAACCCTATTAAGGCCACGTTGACAATGAGATTAGATGCTTTATGATGTAGTCATACTCAGACTGCATCGTGGCTTTCCACTTTGGATGTGCTAGGGATTTTGTCCAAGGTTGGTTGGCACCTTCACTGTTCCCATTATCTTAGCCCCATTAAGGCCATGTTGATAATGCGATTAGATGCTTTCTCTGTTCCTCTATTCTCCTTGATCTACGCTGAAGATTTTGGCATCTCTTAGGTACTAGGTTACGCTCATCACCATCAAAGAGTTTTTGTGCCCACTTTGGTGGTGGCTTTCCATGTGGTGCAGTAGTAGGCTAGTGTGGTGTGTAAGAGTCTTTTTCCTCTGAAAACTCCTTCTTTAAGAGGAAATCTAGTTGGTGGGTGGGTTGGCATGGTGGATTAATTCTTTGGCTGATGATAGAGTGGATGAACATGTCTGTGTGGCTACTCCACAAACACATCTCGATGGTCATCAATGAAAGTCACATAATACCTGCAGCCTCCCATAGATATGGTCTTCGTAGGACCCCATACATCTGAATGCACAACATCTAGTGAATTTCTTCTCACATATTTGTTACGTGGAAACACATGCTTTGTTTGCTTCCCAAATTGGCATGCTTCACATATTTTCTGCATACCTTCCACTTTAAATTTGGCAGCCCTGTCACAATTCCTTTAGTCTGCATAGACTTCAATCTCTGCACATTCACATGTCCAATCCTTTTATGCCAAATGTCTGTGTCTGCAACAATTCTTGAACCGTTTGCAAACATTGCAGCACTCATTTCAGGCATGTCTACATTCAATGTAAACATTCTGCCCACTCTGTTGCCTTTTGCAACCAACCTGCACTTGTCTTTAAAATCTTCAACATAACAACCATCAGGGTTAAACCGAACCTGCAAACCCTGCTCAATCATCTGGCCAACTGAAACCAAATTCTTTGTTATGTTCAGAACGTGAAGTACATCTGCAAGGTACTTCACTTTGCCATCCTGCATAGACAATGGCACATCTCCAACATGGGCAATTGGATGAGCAGTGTCATCCCCTGTTTCCACAAAACCTGGTCTTTCCGGGTTTTTCATCTCCTTGAACCACTCCCCATGACTTGTCATGTGGTTCGAAGCACCTGAATCCACATACCATACATCATCTTTTTGTGCTGCATCAACATTTTCAGACATGGCATTCACAACATGCTGCATAACAAACAACCTTTCATTATCCTCATTATTTCTGCTTGAGGAGGATGCATAATTATTTTGCTGCACTTTCCCATTTTGCATGTCAGCCTGCTTCTTATAACATTCTGCCTGCACATGTCTAGGCTTACCACAATAATAGCATTCACGTGCATCATTATATTGCCTTTGCCAATTTCCACGGCCTCTTTGACTCGCCCTGCCTCTGAATTTGCCTCTTCCACCTGCGTGTTGTTGTTGATTCTGGGACTGTTGTTGTTGCTGCTACTGCTGGCCATAATTCTGATTACCTGTTCGGCCACCTCCTTGACCACGTCCACGGCCTCCTCTACCTCGTGCTCTTCCTAAACTCGTGTAGAAGGCCTGTTGCTCTGAACTGTTTTTGCTTTGTGAAGACTGTTGGTCTTCACCCAAGCTCTTCTCTTCGATAATCAGCATAGACACCAAGTCTATAAAGTTGGGAATGTTTTCCCGAGTCTGAATAGACGTCTTGAATGCCTTGTATTGTGGCCCGAGACCACGTAGACAGACCTCCACCTTATCATCATCATCTACTGACACACCAATAGATGCAAGGGATTCCACAATACCCTTTATCTTCAACGCATAGTCATTCACAGACATGCTCTTTTTCTCCACAGTATGAAGTTCATTCTTCAACTGTATCTTACGTGCCTTGGTATTTGTTTCATAAAGCTTTACCAAGGTGCCCCACGCCTCCTTGGGGGACTTGGCATCCTGAATGTGCCCAATCATGGTGTCCTGTATACTAATGGAGAGCCAATACATGACTTTCCTAGCTCCTTGGTTCCAGTCTTTAAACTCTTTCACATCTGCAGCAGTAGGATTTATGTCCGGTATCTTCGGTGCCTCTTCATGCTCGCCTTCTATGTAGTCCCAATAGCCCTTTCCCATCAGGAAATTCGTCAACCTGAACCTCCAAGCATGGAAGTTATTCTTATCTAGCTTCTCAGCCACAATCTGGGTTATCCCATCATTTGACATCTTGCCAAACACACAATTTTACCAGAAATAGCACTCTGGTTTGTCCTGCACAAACTGTTGTATTTCCTGCAGCGGTACTGTAGTACTCTCAAATGTCACAACCAGTGACTTCAATGTGCATACATACACCCAATGGCAACTGTTGACCTCTTTGCAGCACCCACAGTGTCTACACAGTCAATCTGTCTTCCTGCAGTTCTTAAAACAGAGTTCTGCAGAGAATCGATGACTTACCCGCAGTGCTCGCAATCGCTTGCTTTCTGAAAAACGGAGGTCCAGACGCGCCCGAAACGCGTTTTCGGCCCAATAAACTTTGTCCTATAGTTTTACTCCCGCGAAGAAAGCTCCTCAATCAGAGATCGTTTGCCGGTGCCTCCCCGTAGAGCTCCCGACAAGGGTGTAGTCACCAACACAAATAGGGAAGAGTAGTTGAAGCTCTTACCCTCGTATCGCTTCCTGTGGTTCTCTTGCTTGCAGCTCAGCCCTTAGCACGAACCAGGCTCTGATACCATGAAAAGATGCAGGGAGGAAGAGAGCTTGAGCTCTTGCAAGCACACACACACTCACAAAACCCTAATAGAGAACACACAAGGTGAGAGGCTGAAATCTTCTTCACCCAACACTCAACACACAATATACAAAGATAAGAGTACACAATATGAAAGGTACTCAACCAATACATACACGGGTTCTCTATAGTGTGAACCCAACTAAATGAGCTGGCGCTATAACTATGCCAGTCTCTAGAATGGCTGTCACACAGCCTGTCATCCCACTGGTGCTATAACTATGCCAGTCTCTAGAATGGTTGTCACACAGCCTGTCATCCCACTGGCCGCATATCACCCAAGATCTCACCAACCATGCCAGTGGTGTAAGTGTGGGGCCTATCTCCCAGGCGGGTCATCAGTGTCCACCGCCTCACTAGACGAGCTCGATATCTCAACAAGAGGTACTCTTGAGTACGACATCACTTACAATATAGGTGACACTCTTATGGGTTACTATGAACGGATTAGATAGGAGATTGTGATTCCAAGAAGTCAGTTTCTAGATATTGTTTTTTGCTTAGTTCTGGTGCTTTCTCTAAGACCACCAAGAAGTAGCCTACAATGGCACTTTCTTCTATAGAAGTTGAGTACAAGAAGGCAGCTTGTTTTACTGCTTTGTGAAGCAAAAGCAATATAGAGGAGTATTTGAGTGGACATGAGAGTTCAGATTAGTGGGCTACTACAGCCTTGTGCGAGAGCTGATTGAGGATGAGATAGTGGAGCTAGAATACTGTTCTATGGACCAAACTATTCCGATGTCGTCACTAAGGCTCTTGGGAAGGACCGGCTCACTTGGCATCTTCATCTACTTGGCATCTTCATCTACTTGGCATTAGGCCAAGAACATAATTTTTCATCAATTTGTAAAGCCCCCCATTATGATGAGACATTGGGGGGAGTGTTATACATTTGTAAAGCCCCCCCCATCAATTAGACATTGGGGGGGAGTGTTATACATTTGTAAAGCCCCCCATTATGATGAGAAGCCATTGGTGCACATGTCTTTGGTGGGAACCTTGACTTAAACGCCAATGGGGTCATTATTACAACCAGTGATGATCAAGGGTTTACGTGTTAGCTGGGGCTTAGGGTATAGCCTCGACTGGGGGGCCCAGTAGCCCCCTGGTAGGGGGGCCCATACCCCTGGTAGGGGTATGGGGGCGGGAACCCCCGGTAGGGGGTTTGGATTCATTATTAGTGGGCGATGGTCGGTTAGCCGTGTTTTGAAGGCAATGACCATGTCTATGCCCGTGTGACTTCTTGTGCTGTATATGCACCTATACTACACGGCTTATAACACTATATATGGGCATTGTTATCATAAGCTAAGGCATCCAATGCTTGTGAGTATCCACACCCTCTACACTAGTACATCCTCCATCCAGAATCTATCTAAATCGCCATCTAAGCTCTACTTGAGAGCGCACGGGTGGACAACACCATCACATTGTACCTATCTTAGAATTTTAAGTTCTCTCCATTCTCTATCTCTTGCACTTCGTTTTACTATCAATCTTTCTGCTGTGCTCTTATGTGTATAAAAATGTCTTGTCTACTAAGTTTACTTAGAACCAACCATCACACAACATGCCCACTTAAATCTTGAGAACTAATGCATCCTTGTGCTAGAAAAATACCTTCTTATTGTAGAAAATGGAACAAGTGCTATAAACTCAAGCTAGTGCCATGAAGTTTTACATGTGTTTATAGGCAGAAAACTTTTATGCATACTTTCTCCAATGCATTTATTTCTACTTTCACGTAAGGATGTGTTTATAAAAAAATAATGGTTTCCTTTAACCTCCTCTTTATTCTTCACGTGATCCTTTGGTAGTGCTTTAAGGAATAAAATAAATTATTATCTCCTTTGCCACCACAAAAGCCTTCTACTTGAACTTTTCAAATGGGCCGCCACCTTAGATGTGTGCAAGCCTCTTTCTAAAACATAAAAGGTGATGTTTATGTATGGAGAACACTCTTCCTCTATAGCATGCCAATCCCCACTCTTTGTAGATCCATGATATGCATGAGCAAGGTGTGTAAACACTCTAATGTATACTTGTGCTTTGTTTACTATCCATAACTTCAATTTGTGGAATGTGGTGGTAGTAAGGCAAGGTCTTTAAGCATCCCACGAACAATAATTTAAAGCTGAATACATTTTAAAGACATCACATTTTTGTATTTTTGGACATGAAGAATGTAGTTTTGTATTTATTTGAATGCTTGAGACATTTATGAAATGGCCATTATCCACATAATGATCTACTGTCCATAGTGAATTGGACCACTCTTGGACCACGCTACATGCTAACTATTTTTAATAGCCAAATTTTACATTTTGTCAAAGTAGATAGAAAATTAACTCATGAAACTTCCTTAGGGTACGCCACCACCAAGCTAATGTTATTGCCTTGTTACGTGTACATTTTGTATTAGGCTCACACATGAACCACTACAACCTTCATGACTCCAAACAGGATTGCCAGCTCATGGATTTGGCTTTTTGAAGAGTAGCTCACAAACGCCTTGTTGCATGGACATTTTGGATTAGGCTCACACATGAACCACTACAACCTTGGTGAATCTAAATAGGATTGCTAGCTCATGGATTTGTTTTTTTGAAAATTATCTCATGAACGCATTGTGGCTAGGATTGAAGAGTAGATATCAAAGAAATTGGCTACAATTGAAGAGTAGCTATCAAACACATTGCCAATTACATTGCATTCTTGCCTCCACGAGACCAAGGACTTTTAGAACTTCTGATGTGTCTATCACACACGAAGGGTTGAGAATGACTTGTTTTTAGAGGAGGGATCAACCTTGAATTTTGTCAAAGTATATAATAGGCAAGCCAAGGTGCCTTTTTGTGAGCCGAATATTGAGGCTTTCACATCACCCCACACCACCCCACTTTATGATGACAAGATCAAGAAATAATGATTTAGCATACATGTGAGAGGAAAAAAACCTCTAAGGGCCACTCGATGTTGCTAGAGAGGCTCCAACAACTAGCGGTTGTCACACGTGCCACCAGTTGCTATACTAGTGGCCTTGCCATTGGTAGCCTCGCTAGTGGGTTGCTTAAGTGCATGTTCAAATAACCTAAGGGACATCCCAAATGGTGCAATGAGTACATATTTTGAGGCAACTGGTGGTGCATTTTCACCCTATTGAAACTCGTAACATTTACCTTGGTTAATTAACTTAAGCGGCTAGACCACCTCAAAAAGTAGGATGCAAATAGCCTATAGTGTCACAAACAAATATGCATGGTAATGAGGGTCTATCTATACCTCCCATCAAGGATAGATGTGCAATCTTGGTGGTCCAACTCTTGACTTGTGATATGGGTGGGTTACTAGACTAAATATTGTAAACATTGCAGGGTACAAGGGAAAATAGGGTGACACACCCTAAAATGGGGGCAAGCTTATCCCAACGTTTATTGGGATGCATGGTCATCATTGTACTCTTCAAGATGCTGATGCATCATGTCAAATTCACTACCTAACATGTGTCCTTGCGTGCCCTATTCGCATGTCACTATATTGGGTCGTTCCTTTTAAAGGGATATATGCTTCCCTCTAAAAGTTTAAGAAGAAAAATCTAAAAAGAAATATGAATTGGTATTAAAGATAAAGACATGAGACCTTGCAATGGTTTTTGCATTTGTACCATTTATATTGGCTCCTCTACTTAGAGTCTAGATGACCAAGTGGACACTTAGAAGTTAGGGGTTGTGATAAGTCCACAATCAATGATTCTAAAAAAAAGGTAAGCATATGTAGGATTGTCCTTGATTAGGGTGCAAAAGAAAAGGAGTAGGCATCTACACATAGGACAAGTCTTTGAAGTGCTCACTATTCTTTAGTGTTGCAAATGATTGAGCCAAACTCACAAGAAAATTGAAGGATAAGCATAAATAACTTAAAAAAATTCAAGGTTACCAAATAATATCAATTTCTCCTCTCACTCTGTCTCTGTCTCTATCTCTCTCTCTCTCTCTCTATATATATATATGCACCCATTGATTTCGAGTTCTCTGTAGTGCTAGAAAAAAACCATCTTTTAATGTATTTTGCACCGATTAAATTTAAAAAAATGATTGAATTTATTCTTGTCTTTACAAGAATGGATAAAATCTATATAGATTTTTAGTTATAAAAACCAAATAATAATGAGATTTTGAATAGGGAAACTGATTGGACTCCAACTTGTCTATTTTCTCAGTGCTGGGAAGAAAAAAGTTTTTCTCTAGCACTAGTTCTCTCTCTCTCTCTATATGCACCTCCCGACCCTCTCTCTATATATGTTCTCTCTCTCTCTCTCTCTCTCTCTATATATATATATATATATGCACGCATTGATTCTGTCTCTCTCTTTCTCTCGCTTTCTCTCTCAGGTGGGCAGTTTACGGTGGTCCGCAAAAAGCCATCCACTTCGAAAACTTTTGAAAAAAAGAAGGATTTCTCTCACAGTCGTGGCCTTCAGCCTCTACTTCAAATATAAATATGCACACACCCATCACCTGATTTGTGCGGTTTAGAAGTGAGTGAATGATGCTGCAGCGCAGTGTAGTAGTTGCCTGGTAAGCCCTATTAATTCAATAAGTTTTTGTGCTTGATCATGCTTAACATGCTTAAATAATTCAATAAGTTTTTGTGCTTGATCATGCTTAACATCATATTGTGCTAAGGTTTAACCCATAATTTTCCGAAGCTCAAGTGTTGTATTTTAGAAAGATTCGGTGGAGATTGTAAATTCAAAGATTGAAGCCCTCTGTAAAGCCCCTCCCTTATCTAAAGCTTGCATTCAAGAGTTATTCTTTGAATCGTGTGATCAAAATCTCTTGCAAAAGCTTACCCTTTAGATTGGCTCCTCCACAAGCTCCCCTCAAGATTAATCCTTTCTTAAACTCAAAATGCTTTGATTAAATGTCTGCAATTTATTAAACGCAATTTTTTCCTGTCTTGAACTGTTTCTAGGGGAGCTGGTGAAGATGGCCAGCTTGGGCTGGGGGATGTTGAGGACCGAGCTCAGGCTTGCCAGGTTGATGCTCTTGAGAACGAGAGACTTGTCTCAGTGGTTGCCGGCAGCAGAAACTCTCTCGCAATCTGCGAAGATGGACGAGTAATCATCACATCCTCTTCTGTATCATTATTGCAAGGCTTTAAGCAAGGTTTTCTATCATGGAGGGTCAAGCTTTAAAAAAAAAAATCCTCAAGAAGGGTTTTTTATCGTCTTGGTTAAAGCATGTTATTAAGCATCTTGCTTTGATAATATTGTTAATGAATTTGGATCCTCTTATTCAGAGCATGTTTTAAAGTATCTTGTTCTGATCATTCTATATAGAGGGGGTTTCAACTTTCTGACTAACATATTCAAGAAGGGTTTTAATCCTCTTCTTAAAAGGTTCTTATGAACTTGTTGCTGGTGTGTTCTCCTCTTTCATGATGGCCATAATCATCATCATCATCATGGCCATGGTCATTATCTTCTCTTTCGTCACCATGCCATGGTCATTATCATCTCCATCACATCATGGCCATGGTCATCATTTTCTCTTTCATCATCAAGATTTATGGTCAATGTCATCCTCCTCCTCCTCCTCCTCCTCCTCCTCATCATCATCTAATTCATCTCTGTGTGGTTTCAACACAGCTTTTTACTTGGGGATGGAATCAGCGTGGAACGCTTGGTCACCAGCCAGAGAGCAAGACCGAGTGCATGCCAAGTCAGGTTAGCAGCTTTTGCTAGTTGATTCTGCTTCATTCGTTTTGTTTGATTTTCATCAAGTGATCTCTCTCTACGGGGCAGGTGAAGGCATTGGCAAACGTGAACATTGTGCAGGTAAGACTTAAAAGGCACTTGGTGTTTTTTAACCTTTACAACCATTTCAGATCATATTATGACAGTGCTTTGTTTCAGGCAGCCATTGGTGGCTGGCATTGCTTAGCTGTTGATGCAGATGGATGTGCGTATGCTTGGGGTAAGCTGCAACTTCTATTTTTTATGTGCTATTTTTTCATGGGTTGGAGGATTGATTTGTCTCAAACAAACAAAAAGTTGTGATCTGATGGGTTGACACCCTGTAATTGCAAGGGCTCTTGGATACGCAGGTGGCAATGAGTACGGGCAATGTGCTGAACAACCCGAGCAAAAAGGAGAGATTAAAATGCTGCGGCGAGATGTTGTGATTCCTCGGCGTTGTGCATCACATCTTCGTGTTCGCCAGGTATGATTTTGTGCTCTCCCTAGGGCACTCACTTATAAATGTTAGCCTGCATCTAGAGGGCCCTTTCAAAAAACCATGTACGGTGCACCCAGGTATTATCATACATTTTCTTTAGGAGCACCCCTTGGGCACTCTCGAAACTCTTGTTCTTGCAGGTGGCAGCTGGGGGTACCCACTCAGTGGTGTGCACAGATGATGGGCATGTTTGGACTTGGGGACAACCTTGGCCTCCGGGTGATATGTGAGTATTTTTTTTCTAGTGTGCTTGTGTTTTTGACAGGACATTAAACATGAAGTTTTGAGGCCTTGAATAATCCCTTCACAGCAAGCAGATCTCTACACCTGTGCGAGTTCAGGGTTTGGAAAATGTCAAGCTTATTGCAGTCGGTGCTTTTCACAACTTGGCTCTTCTCGAGCATGGCGAAGTTTGGGCATGGGGAAACAATGAGTATGGTCAACTAGGAACCGGAGATACACAGCCACGAGCTCTTCCAGTTGTAGTCCAGGGCCTTCTTGGCTTATTCATGGTATTCATTGTCATTTGGTTTGCTTTTGATAACATTCATCACTCTGCTCAAAGAGAAAAACGCTCTTTGCATGGCCCTCTTTTGTAAAGCAGTGGAGTTTTTTTTGTCTATGGCAGGTGGATATTGCGGCAGGAGGATGGCACTCCATGGCGTTGACTCCAAATGGGGAGGTAATCCCGCCATTTTGTATACCTCTCCTCGTATTGCTGTTGGATCACTGCCTTTATGAGATGCATGTAAACATGCTAGGCTAGGGCTAGATAGGTGGGTATTGAAAGATCCTGATGTCAGAGGCAGAATGGCAAGCATAGGCAGATCACATGGCTGCATGCAGGGGATTATTAAGTATATGATGGATCATGGGTGTTGACCATGAGGTGTGTTGGCAGGAGGAGGAGACTCGTGCATAGCAGACAGAGAGAGGAGTTAACACAAGAGATTAAGACATTATTAAAGACAGATTAGCATAAATCTAATCTAGCAACACGAGATGGGTGTAGGGGCTACATCTTTGTTGAAGTTATATATAAACATTAGTACAAGGTCCTTTTATAGGAGAGAACCCCCTTTACAAGGTTCATGCATGTGTTGCCACTACACATCACATGTCAGTAAATGATGCCAAGTGTCCCTAATAGGTGTCACCTTTACACATCATTACATAATAATCTTAAGAGGCTGTTCTCACACAAAAGGACTTACACTCTAGCTGTCGTTCACACACACACTGGACTGCTTTACTTATGCCTATTCTAAGTGCTAGATTATTCGTGCCACTCCCATGCACACATACACGACTCCTTTTACATTGTTTTCCACAACAAGCCCTCCCTGAATGGAAAGGAGGCATGAGATAAACAAGAAGATCTGATGATGATCCTAGATGGCCAGTATGAGCCCACAAACTCATGCTCCAAGGGATGAGGAGAAGCCTTCAAAATGTCAAGTCACACGAATAATTTCCATCAGCACCAGCCTTTGAATGTGCCATAGGTGAGGATGAGACTATGAACATAACCCTCCCAGAACCGGAACTGTAGAAGAGTGGCGAGGGATGGAGCCTCAAGAGGATGAAGTGGATGATTTAGTGGCTTTTGGAAAAATGGAGTGTGAAAACAAGATAGGCGATGCATTCCCTTTCATGGTATATACACAAAAACATAATATACACCTCTTCTCTGAGATGCATAAAGACCGAGATGCATGTGATGAACAAGATCTCCTCTGAGACTGAAGTATGCCCAACACTGGAAAACTGGATTACGAGATGCCGATGATGCTGAGATTAAAACAGCTGTAGAACGAGACCTTGACAAAGTACTTTGTAGTACAGCCCAAAGGTAAATATACGATCTTCAATTGATGCACGAGACCAATGTACGGGAGTGGCAAGGAACAAGAGCCACGAACTGGTAGAGGCTAGTGGTTGCAACCACTAACAAGAACTGAAGCATCAAGACAGGACGGGATTCTTCCCAATGCCTCTGATGGGAGATTGCAGCAAATGATCAAGCCTGTAATTGAACTGGATAGATGAAACAAGGCTGCTGAATATTTTCGACTGCAGGTTACCAAACTGATGGCAGGGAAGATGTTTGAATATGTTGATACCTCCGATGAAGGTCACTCAGAGTGATGTGCCCCAGGCCGTAGCAAAGCTGAGGAGGTAGGTAAGGCGGAGACCCACCGCAGTGCTGCTGTTGGTAGAGATGCTCTCCGGAGACAGCCTGATCCAGAAGCACACACTGCCTCTCTCTGCTCAGCTAGCCACACGCTGCCCCTCTCTGCTCAGAGAAGCAGCTTCACTCTCCATGCAACCGCCACTTAGTTCGCTGGCCAGCACTGCCAACGCCACACAGTATTGCTGCGCTCTGCCATTAGCACCACGCCAACACCTCATGCCTACCAAGCTGCAGCAGCACTCATCACAACTTTATGCCGCGTATATGGGAGTCGATGCTCAGCTTTGCATTGTGATGCCCACAGAACCACCACTGCCTTAATGACTGCAACTAGCAATAGACGGCAGCAATTCGAACTACCACCACGTGGTGGTCAGGACCCAGAGGGCGTGGGGCGGGAGAAAATTGATGAACAATGAGCCGACAGAAATTCTGATGGAGCCCAGGGACGGGAAAATGACTTGACAGTGACGCAATGACAATGGACGGAAATCGCTGATGTGTGCAGAGCGATGGACGGGTGCTTGGCGACCTCATTGGCGATGGTTTATTTCTCACGAACAAGACTGCAGCAAGGCTTTGATACCAATTGTTGACCAGGTGTGTTGGCAGGAGGAGGAGATTTGTGCATGGCAGAGAGAGAGAGGAGTTAACACAAGAGATTAAGACATGATTAAAGAAAGATTAGCATAAACCTAATCCAATAACACGAGATGGGTGTAGGGACTACATCTTTGTTGAAGTTATATATAAACGTTAGTACAAGGCCTTTTTTTTTTTTCCCTCCGAAGGTACACAGGAAATTTTTAGAAACACACACACACACCTAGCCTCCGTGAGGTGGAGGTGGCTCATCTGGTAGAGTGTTGGTCTCTACTCCCAAGGTCTTGTGTTCAAGTCTTGGGGGCCTCGTTAGGTACCTACCCTTGATGGATTGATTATAAGCATGTACGATGGGTTCGCCAGCCCTCATCCCAAGGTCCTTTTATAAGAGAGATCCTCCTTTTATAAGAGAGATCCTCCTTTACAAGGTTCATGCATGTGTGGCCACCACACACCACATGTCAGTAAATGATGCCAAGTGTCTCTAATAGGCGTCACCTTTATACATCATTATAAAATATAAGAGAGGCTGTTCCCACACAAAAGGACTTAACACTCTAGTGGTAGTTCACACACGCACACACTAGAACCGCTTTATTTATGCCTATTCTAACTGCTGGATTATTATTACCACTTAGGGATAGTTCCCATGCACACATACATGACTCCTTTTACATTGATTTCGACAACAATGTGATCATTGCGCTCGGCATGTTTGTCACATGTGGAAGCTCTGTTACCACTGCTACTCAAATATGACTGAGTTGTGCAATTATTTTGGTACATCAACTGACAAGGGGGGAGAGAGAGAGAGAGAGAGAGAGAGAGAGAGAGAACACCAGAAAGCATTGGGCCACCTTTGAGTGTACTGGAGGACACCAGAAAGGCATCCTGTGGATGCAAGATCAAGTCGGCAGGTGGCTCAGAGGGCTACAGGAACCGTTGGCAGCAGACAAGATATTTGTTGTATTTTTGCTGCTGGCCGAGAGCAGTCAGCCAGCATATCGGGTTGTCCCAAGGCCTATATAAGGCTCAGCCAAGCATTTATTGAGTCATTCAGTTCCTTTTGGGATTGAGTCATAGACTAGGACTAAGTCTTAGACTAGGTATTTCTACCTTGTATGGGGCAGCCTAGGGCTTGTCAAGATTGTACCCTTTTTGTACATTATGAATATTCTGAAAACTCAGCTCTCTCTCTCCTCTCCATCTTCTGTTTGCGTTTTGCATCTACATGTTCTTGGAAAGGTGTTTAGGGCTGGAAGAAGACATAGAGCTTCCATGCATGTGACATTGGTATGAGAGCATGAGGCTCAGCAAGGCTAAACATTGATGGTGTCCTAGATGAAGGTGCACAGTCCAAGGAGAGTAACACAAGACCTGGAAGAAGTTCCCAAGAGGTTGGTTGGTGGTGTTCCACAAGACCCAAGGGGAATGGCAACCCTATGAGTTGGATGCCACGTGGGGCATACCGAGAAAGGCTTTCAGGAAAATGGTTCCAAGGGATGATATCATCCAAGGGGTGGAGTGAGAGTGCCAGAATCAATACTTAGGGAAAGAAGACCAAAAAAAGTGTTCAAGGACAAGGCAAGAAGGCAAGGGGACAAAGTGGAATAGATGCATAGATCATCAGATTTGGAGTGGAGTCAGAGATAGGGAGAGGTTTTCAGTGAAAAGGTTGCTAAGAAGGGAAGGATGACATTTATGGGAGACAAAGGGATGATGACGGTCATCCAGGGCCAGAAGTTGGAATCCTGTTGTCGAGTTTAGCAAAAGGGGATGTCATGTGCATACACATGGAGATGCTAATCCCTGAAGGGCAGCAGATAAACAGAGTAATTAGGGCTTGAGCAGGTACTGGAGGACACCAAAAAGTCATCATGTGGATGCAAGATCAAGTCGGCAGGTGGCTCAGAGGGCTACAGGTGCCGTCATCAACAGACAAGATATTTGTTGTATTTTTGTTGCTGGCTGACTGATGTCGGCCAGCATATGGGGTTGTCCCAAGGCCTATATAAGGCTCAGCCAAGCATTTGTTGAGTCATTCAGTTCCTTTTGGGATTGAGTCATAGACTAGGTGTTTCTACCTTTTATGGGCAGCCTAGGGCTTGCCAAGATTGTACCCTTTTTGTACATTATGAATATACTGAAAACTCAGCTCTCTCTCTCTTCTCTCCATCTTTTGTTTGCGTTTTGCATCTACATGTTCCTGAAAAGGTGTTTAGTGCTCCCAGAGCTTCTGCATGTGACATGCTTGGACAGTGCTCAGCCTCTGCCCAGACCTGTCCGGCCTCTGCCCTATGTGTCCACTAATTCTTCGTCTGTCCATTCATCATGTGGGCTTCCCACGCTACTTTTCACTTCTCTGTGGGCAAGATATCTGTTGCCTGACTTATCTACCTTGATGTCCAGTGTTTGGCACTCGGCCTAATAAATGTCGTGGACACGTACAAACTTCAACTTCAAGTGAGTTACAAAACATTGTGGGTTTTGCACTTGAATGACTGCTTGGGCTTATCCTTGCCTGCTTTGATGGCAACTGGCAACTGGCAACTTGTCCCCTGACTAGGGCTGACAAAATGCACAATTCACATCACTTAACCAGAACTTCCACTTATTGGTATTGCTATTTCATTATGCCACACCGAAGTGCAATGGGCACGTGACATTCCCTCTTTTTCTGAACTTGTTGATGACAGGAGTTTCAAGTAGCCCATCAACAAAGGCATACTCTTGGGAGACTAAATCATCAAATTGCGGGTACTAAGGGAAAACTGCATCATTTATACTAGTTTCAAGTAGCCCATCAACAAAGGCATACTCTCGGGAGACTAACTTCTCATCAAATTTTGGGTACTAAGGGAAAACTGCATCATTTACTTCATATGTACATGTGCTCCAACTGCAACATCTTGTGTTTGTTGCTTGGAGGTGTAACTGGCTCCCTACTGGTGCTATTAATGATAGGCATACTCTCAGGAGACTTAACTCCTCATCAAATTGTGGGTACTAAGGGAAAACGGCATCATTTACTTCATATGTGCCATGTGCTCCAACTGCAGCATCTCGTGTTTGTTGCTTGGAGGTGTATCCGGCTCCCTACTGGTGCTATTAATGATAGGCTTATTCTTACACTCCAGGGCCGGTGGAACCAGTTTCAAGGAAATTCTAGGTCTATGCAGGACTAGAGATCAGCTTTTTTGTGCATCTAAAGCTTGGATTTGTAAGGAAGGCAAAGATGGGATCGAAGGGTGCTTAGGCCCAGTTTGGCTCTTTGCCCCACCTGACATGTAGTGGTGTCCCTCCTAGAGGATCCAGACATGGAGGAAAACCCCCTCCCCCCGCCTCAATAAAAGGTCTTCCTTCTAGTGTGGCTAGCCAGGGGGCAATTGGGCGCTGGACAGGTGGACTGGCAGGCGCCTACATGCGAGCCAGCCACTGGGCGGAAGCCCAAATGTGGACATGGCAGCCTGATCAGGCAGGTTGAAAAGTGCCTTTACTGTAGTACATGGTTTGGCCACGAGATTGAACCCTAAAAATGAGCCTAACGAAGTCAAGAGGACAAAACCGACTTCTAGTAGTAGTTTATTGGTGCATGCGTGTGTTTCTGTCTAGTCTTCCAGGTTACTCATCTTTGTTAACCTACTCTCATAAGTAGACTTACACCATGTTAGTCAAGCTTTGCTAAAACTTGGCAATGGGCATATTCTAGTGGATTGTCATGGCCCAGTTCTCTTTCACAAATCCTATTTGACCTCGCTGACAATTTCCTCTACCTAATGCTGAGGCTCGATCACCAGTCTTGGCTTGTTCTCTAGTGTTGCTAGACAGTCTTCAAGTTGATGAGGCAGTTCCTTGAGTGAGGCATTCGAGGCATTTTTGTGTTGTAGTTGGACAATCTGCCATAGTGGGTAATCTGTCCCCTTATTTTCTTGTGTGGCAGGGGCTTCCTGGGTGCTCCCAAAGCACTTGAGAGAGAGAGAGAGAGAGAGAGAGATTACCAACCCTCTTGCTCTTTTGCTTCACATGCATGAGCATGAGCTATATGTATCTCCTTCAAAGTCCACAGAGTTTGATATTGAAGCATGCGATTGTGTAAGAAGTCGTCGTATATTCCTGAAAGATGAGAATATCCTAAGGGGAACAGGAGACCAGCTTCATTCCCTAGTGCATGTACTAAGCACTCGCGATACAGAATACATTCTACCTTGTACCTCCCTTTCAAAGACCTGGAGGGCATTCATTCACCTATTAACATAGAATACGTTCTACCTTGTACGTCCCTTTCAAAGACTTGGACGCCAGTCATTCACCTAAGACTCCCATCATAGGACATCATGGGAAGCTAAAGTAGCTCATTTGAGCATGCTCAGCATGTCTCAATTGCATGGCATCAATAGTTATCTGAGCACATGGTAGATTTTGGCATATTGGCTGATCATCACGAGCATCCTTACTTGAAGTTTTTTGTAAGCAGAATAAGTTTTTTTTGGGAATAGAGGCACCCTCATTCCCTTGTTTCACAGCACCATAGTAGACGGCAAAGTCACCCAGGATGCTTGATTATTGGGCTGCATGAGGGAGAACACCCATAAGATCTCTGTTGGCAATGTGTGATGATAGACAGCCCTGCTAGGAATCAAACTCACAACCCTTGGGTCCCAAGCCAAGTGTCTTACGATTTAGTCTACCAGCTTTTGTGGGCCCATGTGTGGGGACCTCTGGTTCATATCCTGAAAAAAGAGTCTGGCGGTGATGGCCGGAGAAGTATCCCGGCAGGAGTTTCCTGCTTGTGCTAACACCATAAGTTGTTATTTAGGAGGGTTCGTGAGGGTGCTTTCTAGTAATGAGAGATCTATGAACAAACCAACTATTCAATTGCTTTTTTGAATGGCAGGTGTATGCATGGGGTAGGGGAGAACATGGCAGACTGGGTTTTGGTGATGATAAGAGCAGCAAGATGGTCCCTCAAAAAATCGAGCAGCTCTCTGGAGAAACCATCATACAGGTGGAGGTGTTGTTTTGCAACTTGTGAACATTTCAGAGCAATTCATCTTGTTTGGCAGATATCTTAAGTGTAACTCATTGCTTTTCCCACAATTTTTATAGGTCTCATGTGGAGGAACACACACAGTCGCATTAACAGCTGATGGGCGGATGTTTTCTGTAAGCAGGAAAAATTGCCAGGGTTTGAGGTTCTGTTTTCAGTGGGAGGGTGGGCTAGTGTGTGTGTGTGTGTGTGTGTAAGCAATGGAATCTGACAGTGGTTTCACTTGAAACAGTTTGGGCGAGCTGATCATGGTCGCCTGGGTTACGACAATGCAGTTACCACTGGAGATGCTGTGGAAGTGGCCATAATGCTTCCACATAAGGGAAATAAAGTGAACATAACCAATGGTAGATCGCATTCACGTAATAACAGCAGAGGTCACGACGATGAGTTGAATACATGCTTTGTAAAATACATTGCATGTGGCGGACGGCATACGTTGGCTCTTGCCTCCCTGCGTAAGTCTTCAGTGTAAAGCTATTACAAAATCAAACTTAATAATGTTAATAATATTATACTATATTTTCTAGATTGAGATTTGTATACTACAATCAATACAATCATGTGTTGTCGCTTCTTGCATGCTCCCGTTTCAAGTGTCAACCTATGGCACTGAGATCAATCTCCTTTCCTTTTTATATATGAGTAGTCTCACCCGTACGATGGGCACAATTTCACTCAAATGCTCAAAGAGAGCTCCTGCACGAAGTGGAGTATGAATATTTTCCCTTTTTATATTGGGCTACCCATCTCCTTACCGTCTTCTCATCAATCTCACAACCACCTTACCATCCAATGCCAGTGTCCCACCAAAGCTTCTACAAATATATTACTTGTAACTTGCCATGTGGCAAGCAAAGGAGTGCCCCGCTTGGTAAGACAAGGAGAGATCTTTCACATGAAGGAGAAAGGATATTTTTTTTAATTTTTATAAGTATTTTTTACACATGTTTACATGCATTGGGGCTCACAATTAGTTGTCACCATCAAGTCATTTGCTCATTGAATGAGTATATATATATATATATATGTATGTATGTATCGGAGAGTTTCACATTTTTGAACTTTTAAAAAAGAACGTTCTTTTCCACAAGCCTAGATGCATTGGGGCTTACAATTAGTTGTCACCATCAAGTCATTTGCTCATTGAATGAGTTATATCTCTCTCTCTATATATATATATATATATATAAACACACACATATATATACACATATTAGAGAGTTTCTCATTTGCTCATTTGTTTTTTCTAGCACATAGATGTGCACGCACACACACAATATTATATTATGTATACGTGTGAGAGAGAGCACACACACACACATACATATATATATGTATTTATAGGTATGTATATATAAATAGATCTATATGTATGTCAACATAAACACATGCATGTGCATGCATACTATGCATCACATAAACACACACACAAGCGTACGAAAAACACACGTACACAAGAAAACACATGCACACTCACATGCACGTACACATATACAAATATGTACACTTACACGTATATACTTAATCTCACACATACAAATACATGCATATAAACTTACATATATATATACGCATACATACACTGAAATACATAAATACACGTGTACACACATCGATAGGCACACATACATACATAGATGTACATGCACATAGATATTTGCACACGTGTACATACACAATCTCACAGACATGCATGTGTATGTCCACATTAAAAATTTACATACTTGCACACACATATACATTTACATATGCATCCATGTTCATATATATATATATATATATGTATGTATGTATGTATGTATGTATGTATATAATACATATATTTTATATTATATTATATAAAGAGTATAATGTGTATATAACTATACGATATATAATATATATATACATATATGTATGTATGTATATATATATATTATATATATATATATATGTGTGTATGTATGTATGCATGTGTGTATTTTATGATAAATATATTGATTTTTATTTAAAATAATTACAAATATATATATATGTATTACAATATTCTCTCTCTCTCTCTCTCCTAGATAGATATATATACCCTATACTCTTTATATAATACAATATGATATATATGCATATATGTGTGTGTATGAATACATATGTGTGAGTGTGTGTAAGCACATATATAAATACACACATATATGTGTGTGTGTGTAGATTATATAGAGTATAATTTGTATGTCTATACCGGAGAGAGAGAGAGAGAGCGAGAGAGAGAGAGAGAGAGAATATTCAGATACACATGTATATACATACACATATACATACGTATATATATATATAATTTTTATGTTTATTATTTAAATACATATATATTTAGAATATATATATATATCTGTGTATACGTGCGTGGGTGTCTGTGTTTTGTTATATTAAATTTATAATAATTAAATATATATTATATAAAAAATATTTATATATGTATGTATGTATATATGTGTGTGTGTGTGTATACATATACATATATATATGTATATGTGTGTATACATATACATATATATGTATATGTATATGTATGTATATGTGTATACATATACATATACATGTATATGTATATGTATACATATACATATAATGTATATGTATACACACACACACACACATATATGTATATGTATACATATACATATACATATATATATATGTATATGTATATGTATATGTACACACACACACACATGTATCTATATGTGTGTGTGTGTGTATATATGTATGTATGTATGTATATATATGTCTTTGTGTGTGTGTGTGTGTGTGTGTGTGTGTATAAACACTGGTTAACAATCGACTTGCCGAAGGCGGGTCTTGCCCACTCGTACACTTTGAGACACGAATGATGGATATCATAACATTAATGATCACAACTTGGCTTACATCACCAAGTTGCAAACAAATTATGTAGCGTCTTCACTCTAGTGTAGCAAAACTAGTAACTTGTTGGGTTCACTCCAATTCAATAGTTAATCCAATGTCTCTTGTATATTTCATCATCTCTTACAGTCTCTCTCTCTCTCTCTCTCTCTCTCTCTCTCTCTCTCTCACACACACACACACAACTTGAAAATTTATAAATTAAAATTATGAATGAACATTATACACAAAAAACACTACAATTGAAAACTATATAAAAGTGTGGTGTTTGAAATGCTATATATATAAAAATCTCCATAAGTTATATAGTGGTCACCAAAAAATCCAATGAATATAATAGACTATATTAAAATCTGGTAACCAAAATGTTTCACATGTAAAGGTCATCATAATCTATATAAGGACCACCAAGAAAATTCATATACCATGATTCTAAACTGAAAGATATAGTATATCTCAGTAGAATCAGATAGTGCCATAGAATCTTGATGTGCCTTAGACATAGAACCTTCTTCATTAAAAAGGAGATGTCTACATGCTATCTTGTACATGTTTGTTAACCTATGATGGACATTGAGACGTACTATGTTTTACGTCATGTAATTAGTTTAACTATTCTGAGTCATGGGCCGGGCTTGTCGGCACCATATGCAAAGGATAAAGGGATTGGGTGATTGCCGATGAGAGGCGCATCTTGAATATCAATAGGAGAAGGGTTAGGATTGACCGGCCATGTATGGGCGTCCATGTGTGAACGGCCAAGTCACCTTTAAGAGTCAAATGTAACCCTAAAACCCTCATTCTCATGTGTTGAATACAAGAGTGCTCTTGCCTTATCTCCTTGGTTTCCTTCTCCTGTGCGTGTGTGTGTGTGTGTGTGAGAGAGAGAGAGAGAGAGAGAGAGAGATCGAGCACTGTGTAGCGGCACGGCGGCGGCGAGGCGGTGGAGCGGCGAGACGGCGGCTCCTCCTTCACTGCTGCGACACGGGAATCCTTCACGGCGGCGGTTAGAGCGGTGAGTGACACACCCTTGCATTCTGTTTGAGCTTGCTTTCCTGGTTGTATGCTTGCAGCCATTCATGGCTCGCATACGGTGTTCGGCAAGTCTCCAGCTTACGACCTGTGCGGCAAAAGCGCACATTTTTGGCGCCACTACCGGCGCGGGGTGTTGCCCTGCACCAAGCTCCAGTTTGCAGCTCGGGCTGCTGCGTGAAGTGAAATTTACATTGTAGGAAAGGCGTCTGTGTGTTTGTTGTTGAGGTGTTTCTGTGTTTTGCAATCTGTCTCTGTAATTTGTCTTCTGCATTTCTGTTTCTTTTGTTATTTTTCCGCTTTGCGTGTGGGCGTACGTTCTGTTATCTGGTTTTTTGCATGCAGGGGGGATTTCTGAATCCCCAGACATGTGCTGTGTGCGAACAACGCCGCGGCCAAGGCTGAACCCCAGAAAGAAACCCTAGAAAACTTATCCCAAAAAAAAGAGAAAAAGAAAAAATTAATTTTTAAAAAAATATTTTTTTTAAAAAAAGAAAAAAAAACAAACGTGTGGAAAGAAAAGATTTTTTATTTGGAGAAAAAAAAATTGAAAAGAAAAACCTCCAATTGACCCCGACCCCGACCCCGACCCCGGTCTCGGTCTTTTGATATATATATATAGGAGAGTGAGCCTCCATAGCTTTCTTTCAAGTGAGAGCTTATAGGAAGTTGTGCCCTATATGTAGCCCACTCCCCAAGGAGTGAAGTGAGCATGTGGGATAAAGCCTTCACCCTTTTCTCCACAAGCAAATAGGCCTTCGCCCCTTCCCACACAAGAAAACAGACTGTTTTGAGGACCACAGGAGCTCTGGATAGGCGAACACGGTGCTGTAAAGCACGCTAGGACCCTTTAAACGATACGCTCGTTTTGAGCTATATCACGTCCTACTTCAGGTTCGACCATAAGTAAGGGGGTAAAAAAACGGGTTAAACACAATATAAAAACAAGTAAAAACGGGGTGCGAAACACCTAAGAAACCACTTGTGTGGGCTTCAAGGGTAGTAACCAACGCCCGTAGGGTAACCACGTCATATGCATCTACGCTCTGGTCGGGTGCTAGAGCCTGAGTCACTAGAAAGCGTTTCAGTTTACGCAGGCTCACACCATCTCTCCACGTTGTGGCATCTTGGCCTTCAGTTGGAACCCAGGGAAGTGCAACCCGAGATCCACGAATAGCGGATAGTGATTCGTCCTCTGACTTAGAAGCCATGGAAGGGCACCCTACCAAGAACCCTGAGGAGACAAGCCAAAACATGCCAGTTTGGGCCCCACAACCCAGATCTAGCATGTTTAGTCGTTTAATAGAGACCTTTAGTAGAGCTACACGCTCTGAACATGCGACAAGCGAAGTAAATGAAGAAGGAGGGGTAGTGGATTCGCCATTCACATCTTATGTAGACCCTACCCTCCCAAAGAGTGTCCATGTGGATATTCTACCCACTTCGTTTAATGAGGGCCCTACTGAGCTACCACTTTCTGATGCGCCTCCTAAAGTAGAGGTCCCTAGAAGCCAATCCATAAGAAGTGACATTGCGTCCACTTCAAGAGAACCGTTTGGCACACCAAGTCTAGATGGGATATTTCTCAATGAAAATTGGGAATATGATCTACACACAAAGACTCTAATTGACCTATACACGGGCTACACATACCATGTAGGTTGGTTAGAAGTCCTACGATCTACATCTAGCGCCACTAATCTAGAGGAGCAACAACAAATGATATGTGAGGTTATTCATAGAATTATCCAAATTGAGAGGCAAAATAGGGGGGTGAACCTAGTTTCCACTGGCCCTATGAGATTTTTGGATACGGGCAAGGCCAAACAACCAACCCTATCACAATTGGAGACTCCCTCGGTGAGTCCCATAGACCCCTCGTATGTTGTTTCGCCTGGAGTCTCAATGCAGGTTGAGCCCACGAGCAGTAACTTTAGCTTTCCAACCTTGGCTCAACTTTCCATTAGGGAATCCACAATGCCTACCCCAATGATGAGCATGACGAAAAGCGCACCTGTTACCACTGTAGTTAGTACGACACCGCTACCTAGTGGAACAGTACCTACAACAGTGTGTGCCAGTGCCTATCGACCATATGTACCCATCGCTCATGCTCATGTAGCTCCTACGCCTCTTAGTATGCCAATGGCATATGCTCCACGACCACCTTATCATAACCATTATCCACCCCACGGGGAGCTAGGCCTAGTCACATATCATATCCTACGTCAGCTGCCTACATACCCAGGCCAACGCCAACTCCTATCAGCCAGGCTATCCCAGAAGTGCCTCCACCAGCTATGCCTGCTCACCTAGGTGATCTCGCAGCGTTTGCTCAGATGATCAGACGATCCATTGCGGAAAACATGCAGGGCATGCCTGAGAGAGAACCTAGAAGCAAGGCTGTACAAGTGGCCAAGCTCACTCAAAACTTCAGTGGTAACGAAGATGTCAGGAAGCACATTGAAGTCTTTGAACACATGTGTGATTCCTTGGAAGAGCACAATGAGCTGCATAAATGTAAAGCCTTAGGCTTAACTTTGAGTGGAAAGGCCGGAGATTGGTATCGAACCTTAAGGGTTGAAGAGCGTACACACTACCCCACTCTCAAGAGATTGTTCTTGAAAGAATACATACGTGAGGGTGTGCTTTGGGGAGTAGCATCTCAACTCCAAAAAGCTGAACGCGAGGAAGGGGAGTCAGTGAGAGACTTTATAAAGTCGATTGAAGCATCTAAATTCTCGCTGCACTCCCGATGAGCGCTTCAATAATAACCAACTGCTCGATAGATTCATTCGAGGATTGCGCCACGAGGACATATACAATGGCCTAGTCATTAGAGGTCTTACAATGTGGGAAGCAGTCACTGCCAATGCAATCCAGTTAGAAGACAACTTGATGATTGCAGGTAAAAAGGTGTCTTCGGAGACAAAATCCGTTAGTTCGCAAGTATCTGGGCACGAGCCAATGACGGTAAAACCTATTGCCAAGGAGCCCAAGATATCCGAAATGTCTGTGACCGACCTTACTCCAAGAATACTTTAGGGGTAATCGAGCTCCTCAAAATAGCCATATGTACCCAAGAAGAGAGCAACAATGGTGTTCGGTTTGCTTAGGACCACATAGCACGAGTGAATGTCCCACATTCACAGTCAAATTCAATGGGAATTGCAATGCATGTGGTAAGTATGGCCATCAATCTAAAGATTGCCTAGTACTTAAGCAAATGTTGGCAAATCAGGCACCACTAGCCTGGTCAAACACACCTCAAGTACCCGCGCTAATGCCTGCACAACCTGTCGAGCAACCGTCACAGCACATAGTTCCAAGAAATCCGAATGTAGTCCAGTCTATGCCGTTACCACCGCCAGTGCTAGGACCACAACCTCCACATCCAAGGATTACCCCAATAAACCAGATGGGTTGTGAGTCACATAGTGCGTGTGGGGATTATGAAGAGGAGATAGACCCCACTGCTCCATACGGGATTGATACGTTTGAAATGACTCCCCAGTACTACATGGAGGATCATTTCGGGCAAGTCAAGCCTGTATATCAAGCGGCTGCTCTCGCCACAAGAGGGAAAAACCTTAATACCTTGGCAAGGAGACCACCTCTTCAATGCTACGAGTGTGGTGGACCGCATCGTGTAGCGGAGTGCTCCAATAGGCTACAGAAGATCACCACTCAGATGCAACCAAATCAAGGGAGCACATCGGGAATGCCGGTACTTACATGTAATGGTTGTGGCATAGATCATTTGATTGCTCAATGTCCACATAATCCTAATGCACCCAAGATTACGCCATTGAATTTGGTTGTCACCAACTAGGCACGAGGAACCACACCCGCCGTTGTACCCGCGAATGTAGTTACACGGTCAATGCTTCAAAATCAAAACTACATTCTCGAGGAGAGGGATACTGCATCAATTGCTCGAGCAAAGAAAAAGAAAACGCGGCGGAAGAGATCGCTTAATGCCACGAGCTCCAAGCCTAGTTCGAAGACTAACATAGGGACAGGAGACGACCCCGTGTATATGAATGATCCTGAAGATGATTCCGATTCAATAGAAACCATGGGGACCAAAGCCACTACCTTAAGGGAGGAACCCACTCGGGAGCTCAACGAAGGAGAATCGAGCGAGTACATAAATAAGGGGAAACAGAAGGAAACTTCCTCGGTCCCACAACCAAGTCAATTAATGCCCTCTCGACCACCCAAACTGACTGAGACTCCCCAAGACAAGCCACGTGGGCCAAAAACCCTCAAGAAAAAGATTGGAACTTACCCAAACCCAGTTGAGGAGATTGAACAAGTGCAACACTTAAGGGGTTTGGTGGAAGAAACACAAAGAGAACTGGAGCCAGCAGACCTTAGAAGAATCAAAATTCCAGACACAGTGTTTCCTACACAAGTTCAGCCTCACAAGAACCATAAACCGTTAGCTATACCTAGTATCATTCGGGAAGAAAGTGAGGATAGGACATCAGGAAGTGGGCAACCACCCTTCTTGCTTGAAAGAATGTTTAGTGAGGGAATGCCTGACCCCATCGAAGAGGAAGTGATTCCATCTTCACCAGTCCCTAGTCAAGGGGCGATATCTCGAAAAGTACCGTTGAATGTGTCCAAGCTAATGGATTTCATGTCCTCTGAGATCAGAACCACGATCATGTTGGAATTAGGGTTGCAGGAATGCACACACAACTTCAAGAAGATGAGGAAGCTTGAGCACAACACAGTAGTGTATTATGAGTGCCAAAAATGAAAGATAACAAGCCCTAGAAGATAATGGGCGTATATACAATGCACGGGGGAAAAAACCTCCTAGTGAGGGAAAAAGTGCCCCGGCGGTCCTAAGTGTGTTCACACACATCACTACTATAATATGGTAACAAATCCCCCCTGGAGTGATGCGGTGAACAAGAGCTAGCACTCATGTATAGGGAAGTGTCTAGCTATGTGGACGAATCCACAAAAGGGAGTAAGCCCAAAGCTTTGCGAAAAGCTTCGAACTTCTCACGAGGCAGAGCCTTTGTGAAAAGGTCTGCAAGGTTATCCTGTGTTGGCACATAAGCCAAACTGATCTCTCCTGCAGAGAGTCTCTCCCTGACATAATGGTAGTGCACCTCAATGTGCTTCGTACGAGCATGGAACACTGGGTTCCGCGCAACTGCCAATGCGCTCTGACTGTCAGTGAAGATGGTGGTGGCAGATGGCTGCCCAACACCCAAATCAGCCATAAGGCGTCTGAGCCACACACACTCAACCGTAGCTGTGAAAGCTGCCCTGTACTCAGCTTCACAACTAGAAGTGGCCACAGTAGGCTGCTTCTTGCTCAACCATGATATGCATGAGCTTCCAAGCATGAAGCAAAAACCACTCGTGGACACGCGTGTGTCATAACAACCAGCCCAGTCAGAATCTGAAAAAGCATGTAAATCTGGCGGCAATGATCCCCCCTTGGGATAAAACAACCCAAGATGCCGAGTACCACTCAAATAGCGAAAGATACGCTTCACTGCCTGCCAATGCTTAATGCCTGGGCTATGCATAAATCTGCTCACCTGTGAGACTGCAAACTGAATGTCTGGCCTCGTAATGCATACATAAATGAGGCAACCAACAGCTGTCTGATAGAGTGTGACATCAAAGTGATCTCCAGCATCATGAAGACTCAACTTCAAACCTGTCTCCATTGGAGTAGCAATAGGCTTGCAGTCTTCAAGGCCAAATCTCCGCAACAATGTTTCAATATACTTTGTCTGACACAAAGCAATACCTCCATCACACTGCTTAAATTGTATCCCCAAATAATGATGCAAATGCCCCAAATCTGACATCTCAAAAGAGGCATTCAAATCAGCCTTAAAATCAGCAATATGACTCTCATTTGGTCCTGTGAGCAGCATGTCATTGACATAGAGAGCAATGATTAGATGTACACCATCCACACGTTTACCATACAAAGTGCTTTCTGTTGGACTATTCTGAAACCCATGTGCAGTCAAATATGCATGTATTTTTTCATACCAAGCTCGTGGAGCTTGCTTTAAACCATATAAAGCCTTTTTTAACCTGCACACTTTGTTTTCCTGCCCTCTTTGAACAAAACCACGAGGCTGCGATACATACACCTCCTCATGCAAATCTCCATTTAAGAATGCAGTCTTTATGTCCAGCTGATGTACATTCCAACCATTATGAGCTGCTAATGCACAGATGCTACGAACAGTGGTCATACGACATGTGGGAGCAAAAGTCTCATCAAAATCAATGCCCTTCTCGTGAGCATAACCTTTTGCAACAAGCCTAGCCTTATGGCGATCCACTGTGCCATCAGGCTTACGCTTCAATTTGTATACCCACTTAGTGCCAATGGCCTTCTTGCCAGGGGGCAAGTCACATAAAGACCATGTACCATTCTTCATAATAGCATCGTATTCTGCTTGCATAGCAGCCATCCAATTTTCTGAACTTTGTGCCTCATCAAATGAAACAGGCTCACTTTCATCGCACATACTAGAAACAGCCAATGCATAACAATCTGACGCATAAGAGGCACCATGAGAGCCAGAACGAGTGCGACTAGACAAAGGGGCATCCAACTTGCTGTCACGCAAAGTCTGCACCAGCCATCTAGGCATATTCCTAGAGTCCTCAATCTCTTGTCTCTCATCCTCAAGTGCATCATGCACATCTGCATCAGATATAGGCTGATCTGTGCCATGATTTAAAACCTGCATAGGCTGAAAAACTGCCTCATGAGGTATTGCACTTGACTGTGCACCACTGAAAAGAGGCAACAATGTATCATAGACATCACGTGAGCTGATATCTGTCTCCTTAGTACATGAAACCAAGGGCTGAACTGCATCTTCCACAAATACAACATCACGGCTAACCAAAATGCGCTTTGTCTGTGGATGATACAAACGATAGCCTTTGCTCTCAGCACTATATCCAACAAAAATACATTTGACAGCTTTGTCATCCAATTTTCTGCGATGTTGCACAGGCACTAATGCATATGCCAGGCAACCAAAAACACGTAAATGGCCAACAGATGGCTTGCGGCCATGCCAAGCCTCATATGGAGTGACAACCTGTAATGCTTTGGTGGGACACCTGTTTAGTACATAAGTGGCACACATGACAGCCTCAAGCCAAAAACCATGTGGTAGACTTTGACTCTTAACCATACATCTTGCCATTTCCATGAGAGACCTGTTTTTTCTCTCAGCCACACCATTTTGCTGTGGTGTATACGGCACTGTACATTGGTGTTTTATCCCACGCTCAGCCAGAAATGCATTAAATTCTGAAGACATATACTCCCCCCCTCGATCTGAACGGAGGGTGCCCATCTTACTTTCTGACACATTTTCAGCCATAACCAAAAACTGTTTGAAGCACAAAAACACTTCGGACTTTGCCTTCAAAGGATATACCCATGCATGCCTGGTAAAATCATCAATGAAAGTCACGAAGTAAAGGTAGTTTCCAAATGATGGAGTTTGCATGGGTCCACAAACATCACTGTGAACAAGCTGCAATCTGCGTTCAGCTCTCACTGATCCATCTTTGGGAAAGGAAGCACGCTGCATTTTACCCAATATGCAGCCCTCACAAACATGCTTGACAGGTGCCTCAAGCTTAGGCAAAGAAGACACCATTTCAGATTTCTGCAGGCGCAGCAAACTTGCAAAATTCAGATGACCAAAACGTGCATGCCACAGTTTTGCATCTGAAATAGCCTGCGTATCCATAATAGCACATGCTGAATCCTCTACACATTTGCCATCCATATTGAGCTTATACAGCCCTCGACATAGTGAACCAGATGCTACAATGTTGTCACCACAAGAGAGATCATGAACAGTACATCTGTCATCCACAAATTTTACAACCAAACCTGTTTTGGCAAATGCGGAGACTGACAGCAGATTCTTTTTGATCCCTGGCACATACAATGCATCAAAAAGTGTAAAGGTGTTGCCATTTGCAACATTCAGCACAATCTGTCCAACTCCTTTAACGGGATAAGAGGAGTTATTGGCACAAGTGACAGTATTCCCTGTGGGAGCAGACTCAAGGAAAGTGAATAAACTGCGCTGCGAGGTGATATGCTTAGTGGCACCACTGTCAAAGTACCATACATCTGAATCTACTGTAGACATACATGTGTCATGCAAAGATGGGTCATAACTGCACTGCGCATTGAATGCCCATTCTGTATCTAGCACAACATTAGCAGATTCATTGTTAGAAGGAGAGGCATCTGCAACAGCCATACCAGCCTCTTTCTTCTTAGCCTCTTTCGCAGCCAGCTTAGGACACGCTTTGATGACATGATCATTTCCCTTACAGTACTTGCAAAATGTCTTCTGTTTGTCACCCTTCTTCTCATCTTTGTCTTCCTTCTTTGGTTGCGCAGCATTTGCAGATTTCTGCTTACTAGAAGAAAAGCCAGCTTTACCTTTCCCGCTTCTCTGACTAGCAACGAAAGCTTGATCTGCGACACGCATATTATTCCTGTTTTGCCTTGACTGGTCTTCTTGCAGCAAAACAGAAACTAACTCCTCAAATGATAAGGCATTGGGATTGCCTTTCATCATCAAGCGAAGAGTGGAAGCAAAACCCTGATAAGAATCTGGTAGACCATTCAAAACAGTCTGCACAAGTGAACTGTCTGACAGGATTTCATCTGCAGAAATGAGCTGCTCTTTGAAATCCTTGATCTTTGTCAAAAAGCTATCCATAGAATCACCTTCGTTCATATGCTCATTCTCCAACTGTTTTCGGAGGTAAGCAACACGAGCCTCATTTCTTGCCTGATACAATGTGGCAAGTACATCCCAAGCATCCTTAGAAGTCCTGCAGGAGCGAATATGTGGGATAATGGTACGTTTGACAGACAGCGCAATCAAGGCATGAGCCTGCGCATCTCTACCATCCCAACGAATCTGCTCTGCTGAAAGTGGTGGTTCTCGAACAGCTGCAACAGCACTTGTGCCTGCACCATCATCAACAGTACCTGTTTCTGATGTGTTTGCAGCATTCCCAGCCACAATAGGACGTGCATCAATACCCTGCACAATGTTCCATAACCCCTTTGCTACCAATACATGTCGCATCATATATGCCCACAATGGATAGTTGGTGCCATCCAACTTATCCTCAGCAGCCAACATGCGGAATACATCATTGTTGTCAGCCATGGCCAATGACTGTACTACTAGATGTAAATGCTGTCTGTAAGAGGTAAACCTGTATAAAATCGACCTGTGCTATGTAGCACAGTCCAAAACAGACGAATGGGCACTTGTCCTGCAGATTTTAATCTTGACAGGAAATCTGCACAGTAGGACGATTTTGCCTGCGCAGTACTTGGAATGCAAAAACGGAGGGCGAAATGACTTCAGATCAAAATTCTGAAAAAAACAAGCCCTACGGGCTTTCCCACGGCATATACTAACCTGCAGACGCTCGTGAAACCTCGTTGCAATCGGAGGAGATGAAGCGGCAGGTGCCGGTGATGCTGCCCGGGAGGAGGAAGCCTGCTCTGATACCAATTGTTGGAATTAGGGTTGCAGGAATGCACACACAACTTCAAGAAGATGAGGAAGCTTGAGCACAACACAGTAGTGTATTATGAGTGCCAAAAATGAAAGATAACAAGCCCTAGAAGATAATGGGCGTATATACAATGCACGGGGAAAAAAACCTCCTAGTGAGGGAAAAAGTGCCCCGGCGGTCCTAAGTGTGTTCACACACATCACTACTATAATATGGTAACAGATCATATCCAAATTATATGGAGATCCTGAGCTATTCTTAGCTCTTCGGGCATTTCTCAATGGAGAACTAAAGGCGGGGTTACCATAATTTGCAAATATGGATAGGCCCGACACGCTTCAAGATGAGGAGGAACATTAGGATCTACAACCCAACCTAGATGAAAACTCGGTCGTGGAAATACCTGTAAACAAGTTGGGACAGTACTTTGAAGGGGATGAATCTAATGCAACCCTCCCCATTACTACCAAGGGATTAACTCTAAAGGGAATCCTTGATGGTGGTGCTGGAGTGAGCATTGTGACTAAAAACTGTTGGGAATCCATGGGAAGACCTCACCTCGAAGTCACAAACATAGTGGTTAAGATGGCAAACGGAACTATTGCTAAACCTATTGGAATGTTAAGGGACCTTAAGATCAAGGTTCTGGGATACAAGGTAAGACATACCTTCATTGTAATGGATTTCTCCAAGCATCCTATGTCATATCAAATGATCTTAGGACGTCCTTTCATGAGGGAAGCACAAATGGTGCATGATTGGTCGAAAAACCATGTCTACCTACAATTCCAGGACTCTGTCATTCGAGTTGATCTTGAGAATGGTCGTGCGCATCCTTTAGGAAGCAAGATTATCATTGATAATCGATTGGATACCACTATTCACTCCGCCCCATTAAGGTATTGCTATACATGCAAAAAAGAGACTGATGATGGGAAAGATTCTCCTTATATGGATGTCCTACCGGGTATGACTGAGTCGGATAACGTGGATTGGGTACACCTAGCAGCAACCATAGACACATGGGAAAATAGAGGCACAAGTTGGGTAACACCTGAAGGGAAAGATATGCCACCGTTAGTGCCAATGAACATGATAGGTGTTATGCACTTGACTCCTGATGGCGAGAAAGCGGCACACTCCACTGACACTGAAAGTAGCGAAGACTCGGACCAATGTAACTCTGAGTCGTCTGAATCTCAAGAAGAAACTGACTTTGAGCCTGATGGGGGGGATAAATCAAATATTCACCCAAATGTGGAAGCAAAATGCTTAAGGCCTAGGACAGTGACCTTTTATAGTTCATCCGAAAGTGAGGGGGACACAAGTGAAGATCGACCAAGTGAGTTCGAATCTGACAGAAACAAAAATCAAAAACTTGGTAAGAAGAAAACGAGACATAAGCACCAACGCTATCCAGCTAATGTACGCACTGCAATAAACAAGGAGAGATCCACCGCAGAATGGCTTAGTTATGTAGGAGCTATTGACGCTCATCGAAAGTTAGGGATAATTGGGAAAAATACCTCCAAAGTGTCATGTGGTGTATTCCGCAACCTCATGACGTCGCCCAATTAGAAATCGAAGAGAAGCCGAAACTAAGTCGTACTGCAAAACCAAGAGTTAGCTCAGCAACAAAAGGAGGCGGAATTGAAAGAAAAAAGCCTGGCACAACAAGAACCAGTACACTTACACCCCGCACCCGAGCATTTCAAATCATTCACCACACAGGGGAACATAAAGTGGTCTACACAAAAGCCCAACGAACGCCTACCAATGGGAGTAGCGGTGTCTACGATGGCCCTGTGGTAGTTAAGGAGATAGACTTAGCAGATCCGGGTGAGGAGTCTAAAGCAGTTTTTATTGCTCAAGACCTCACCCAGTCAGAGGAAGCTGCACTTAAGAAGCTTCTTAAAGAATTCAAGGACATATTTGCTTGGACATATCATGATATGAAGGGTGTTCCACCCTCGGTGGTGCAACACACGATTCCAATGATTAGCACTGCTAAACCAGTCCAGTAACGTCCCTACCCAATGAATCCTAAGTACGCAAAGATTGTACAAGAGGAAATTGAAAAGCTTGTAAAATGTGGATTCATATACCCTATTGAGCACTCAGAATGGGTTTCTCCGATAGTCATTGTACCAAAGAAGAATGGGAAACTCAGAGTGTGCGTTGATCTCAAAAAGGTTAATGCAGCCACGAGAAGGGATCATTACCCCTTGCCATATTCTGAACATGTGCTTGAAAGAGTGGCAGGCAAGGAGGCATATAGCTTTTTAGATGGGTACTCGGGTTACAATCAGATCACAATTGCAGTCGAGGACCAAGCTAAGACAGCAATTATCACGGAGTTTGGAGTGTTTGCCTTTCGCGTCATGGCTTTTGGCTTGACCAATGCACCTGCAACATTCCAACGATTGATAAACATGGCCTTTAAGGAATATCTAAGGGACTTCTGTGAAGCTTTCTTAGATGATCTTTGTGTTCATTCCTCTTGGGACGAGCACTTGATGTGTTTACGAAAAATATTTGAAAGGTGTAGATTATATCACATCTCATTGAATCCTTTCAAATGCCAATTCTGGGTTAAACACGGAGTTATCTTAGGGCATATAGTGTCCAAAAATGGGATTTCCACTGACGAGAGTAAAATCAAGGTCATTCTGGAATTGCCCCCACCCACCAACTATAAGGGAGTCCAACGCTTTATGGGCCACATTGGCTATTATCGAAGGTTTATTCTATTCTTCGCCGAGATAGCTCGACCATTGTATAAGCTTCTCATCGAGTTTATTTGGACCGAAGAATGTGACCGTGCCTATGAGCTATTAAAGAAGGCCTTGGCAAGTGCTCCAATCTTGAGAATGCCTAACTGGGATTTACTCTTCCATGTGCATATTGATGCATCAAACTTTGCTATTAGGTGTGTGTTATCTCAACTTGGAGAACACAAGCTAGACTACCCCATTAGCTTTGCCAGTCACCGCCAGTTGAACGATGCTGAGATGAACTACACCACTACGGAGCAAGAAGGGTTGGCAATGATATATGCAGTAAGGAAATTTTGTTATTACCTCCTTGCCACCAAGTTTGTTTTCTATGTGGATCATCAACAAGCATTGTTGTATCTGGTAAACAAACCATGCTCCACAGGAAGAATCACACGATGGCTATTGATTCTTCTTGAGTTTGATTTCACTGTTGTCATGAGACCTGGCAAAAAACATGTTATGGCTGATCATTTGTCTCGCATACCTAATGGTGAGGCTCCTACAGGGGTTGATGATGACTTACCTGACACTTCCCTGTTCATGGTGGAGACAATGCGTGAATGGAGTGAGAAGATTGTTAACTTTTTGGTTAATGGCTTTCCACCCAAGGAGCTTCGTAAAGATCTAGCTCGAAAGCTGATCAAAGAATGCGAACCCTATTGCCTGATAGCCGGGACTCTTTATAAAAGAGGAAAGGATGATGTTCTTAGGCGTTGTGCCCGAGAGGATGAGTATTTATACATTTTGCAAGAGGCACATATGGGTGTAGCCGGTGGTCACTTCTCAGGAGACTTAACTGCACGAAAGATCTTACAATCGGGGTATTGGTGGCCCACTATGTTCCAAGATGCATCACTCTTTGTGAAGGGATGCGATGAATGCCAACGATACAAGAAACCCCAGCGAAAAGATCAGATGCCCCTACATCCGATCAAAGTAAACCAACCATTTGAAAAGTGGGGTTTAGACTTTGTAGGTCCAATTAGCCCAGCGGCCCACAACACACAATCTCGCTATATTATTGTGGCCACTGACTATATGACCAAATGGGCTGAAGCGAAAGCGACACGTAAGGCAGATGCAAGGACAACAGCCAAGTTCCTCTTTGAAAATATAATCACACGCTTCGGTTGTCCTTTTGAACTTGTGAGCGACAATGGTACACATTTTATAAATGAAGTAATTAAGGAGCTCAAAACAAATTTCATGATATCCCATCATAAATCTACTCCTTACTATCCGCAAGCGAATGGCCAAGCCAAGAGTACCAACAAGACCTTAATCTCTAACAAAGACAGTTGAAGCTCATTGCACGGATTGGGATCTAAAGCTTACAATAGCTTTATGGGCCTATCGTACTGCGTACAAAGTGGCTATTAATTGCACACCATTCAAAATGGTATATGGCCAAGAAGCAGTCATGCCGTGGGAATTTGTCATTCCTAGTCTTCGTGTTGCTACTCAAGAGGGTTGGGATGGTAATCCCTTAGTAGAGCGTCTATATATCCTTGAGCAGCTAAACGAAGAAAGACAATTGGCTGTATACAATGCCCTTGTGGAGAAGGATAGAAGGAAAAAATGGTTTGATCGCCACCTGAAGGACAAGGACATCAAGGTTGGGGATAAAGTCCTGATGTATGGAGTACGTAACGAAAAGAAGAAGCTCAAATATGTTGGTAAGGGACCGTATAGAGTATGTGAAATTACCCTGCAAGGTACCAAATTTCACCCTGCAAGGTACCATCCGAGTGGAGACTCTCGACGGAGTTGAAACCATTGGATTCCTTAATGGGAGTAAATTCAAAAGATACTATGATTCCCTAAGCCAAGAGGAGTTATATGCAATCCATCAAAAGAAGGCAGCTAAAGAACAAGCTGAGCTTAAGAAAATACAAGCGAGAGTTGAAGCCAAAGAACGTCAACAGCGTGCTAGGCGCCAACGAGAAGCCAACTTGGGAATTACGCAAGCATTTTTCGAGGAGGCAGAGGAGGATTCACTGGAATCTGACCCACCTCTAAGATACCCAATTGAGTTACAGAGTCCTTATGGGGAGGTGCTGTATAATGCATTATTGGATACAGGAGTTCAACACAATTTGCTATCATATGGCGTGTGGTGTCAACTTGGAAAACCACCTTTATCCAAGAGTACTATCCAAGTTCAAGGAATCAACAAGAAGAAAACCCCTGTCTCAGGAATTCTGCACACTCCGGTTGCTTATGACAAGGGGACCGTAATCCAAAGCTTTTTGGTTATGCCTGTGGGTACCATGGAAGGGACTGTAACCTTAGGGCGCAAATGGATGATGGCCACCAAGTGCAATATCGATTGGGCAACTAGACGAGTCACAATGCAAGAACCAACACTCAGTCTGACCGCTCAAAATCCCGCTCCTAGGCCATCAACTCTAGACAAAATGCTAGATAATGAAAAATCACAAAGTCCAGTGGGGGCAAAACCATCTTTGATTGTTTGCCACCCCTCTAACGCTTCAACGCTAAGAGTGGAAACATGCAGGGTGGTCTCTAAAGCTCCGCTTACTATGCCAAAGAGTACATACAAATGGGTCCCAAAAGCTTCGTTAATAACGGCTACTTCCCCTGATCAATCTCGTTCAGACACAAAGCCTCGTAGAAGGAAAGCAGCTACCCACCCGAGAAAAAGCAATGTAACATCACGATGGATCCCTAAAAAATTATTAGTAGCTCAAGGGTATTACGAAGGGAATGACCAGATTTGGGTCCCTAAGCATAAGCTGAATCCCTCTACATCACCTGTAAAACCTTGCAAACCAAATGTTGCCACCCCAACGACAATTCAGGACCGTGGTAAAGGAAAGGTAACAGAGTGCTCCGCACCACTTCTTCCAGAGTTAGTTTGGATTCCCAAACAATATCGATCATTACCACCTAGCTCAAGAAGGGGGGAGCCACATGAAGCTTCTAGCTCCTCATGCCAGGCACACGCTGATATAGAAGTTTCTACATGCTCTATACCTACTCTTGTCAACACCCAACAAAAGACCGATGAGTCTACGTCTCCCCTTGTAATAGTATCGTCGGAAACCATTTCCTCCATTCGTCAATAGGAGCATACATTACCATCTCTGCAATTGGATGTGGCCACAAGGGTCATAAAAAGCTATCTGTCCACATCACAACCTATGACCCACTGGACAAATTGGTTCCAAGAGGCTGCAACATCATTGCAAAAAATATGATCTACCCAAGGAAAGGGGGAGCATGTACTCACGCTCGACATTCTAATGCTTCCTCCCTAACCTTCTCCCCTGACCATGTAATTGCCAAATTCAAGGGGATGTATATATATAGCTTCATACATTAAAAAAGAAAAGAAAAGAAAAGAAAACCAAAAAATAGTAAAAAGAGCAAGAGCACAAAAAGAGGAGAAATATCCGTATACAATCAGGAACTAGATTGACCTGTCATAAACCTACTAATGCTATATCTGTGTTTGCAGATATGGCAGATGCACGATCATCATACACTTCATCCACTCCCACCTTTGATGAGAGGTATCATCTGTACCTTTCTCAGATATTTCACATATGCTATCCTGTAATTGAAACTGAATGGGATCATATAGATGTACTAGCTAGGGAGGAAAATGTTGAGGAATTAGAATGGCTAATTCGCCTATTGACCATGACTGACCCCTACTCCGTAGAGGACATATCCCCGATAGCCCAATGCTTTCCTTTTCCACAAGATGACTATCCTCGCATGGTTACATTTATGGGAAAATGAAAAGGAGATATCTGACAATGATGAATGGACGGATGAAACTCATGGCAATGATGAATGGACGGAAAAATGAAAAGGAAATATCTGACAATGATGAATGGACGGATGAAACTCATGGCACTACTGAGGTTGGGAAAATGAAAAGGAAATATCTGACAATGATGAATGGACGGATGAAACTCATGGCACTACTGAGGTTGACTTTATTTATTTGGATGATGCGGATAGAGGCTGAGCCTTAGGG
Source organism: Cibotium barometz (assembly GCF_041138505.1). NCBI lineage: Eukaryota > Viridiplantae > Streptophyta > Polypodiopsida > Cyatheales > Cibotiaceae > Cibotium > Cibotium barometz. The sequence goes on along the minus strand of NC_141064.1, from coordinate 26,196,540 downwards.
CTAGAGCCAGGACTCTACAACATCCTCTTACCGTATCCTCAGTAGTAGTGTGGTGACTGGTAGGTAGGTTAGTGTTTTCAAGTTTTTTCTAGTTTGGATTCCTTAAACGAGTCTTTAATTTTCACACTGATGTGCCTCTCGAGGTATAGTGCTTGTTAGTTGGTTGTACAGGTGGAAAAGTTTGAGGTGGGTTCGCTTTCAAGTCATGAGATAGCCGCAACGCTCATACATAAATATCTCATCAAATTGCAGGCATTTTTCTCATCGAATCAAGGAGATCTCCAAAATACAGGTGTAATTCTTCCATACCCACTCTCTTTCATTTTTACTGTTCAATTAATTGCATGAACTATAATGTATGTCCACATGGAAATTATCAATGTACTACTTAGTTTTTGAAGTTTCCTGACGTGCTAGTGTGAATCATTAATGAGTTTAACCTTATTGGATATATCCTTGAGAATGCATGCAGTCTTTAGTTAACCTTGAAATACGATTGTCTTAGGTCTAGGGTCAAACCATCTTAATGTTTGACACTTGGCCATGTGTGTGTTGACCTCTAGGACATAGCTTTTACCCCTTGTCGAAAGCATACAAGAACACATTACAGTTCAGGAGCGAAGATCAAAAGAAATAAATATATTTATAAAAAAAAGCCTACAATAAATGGCAATACAAGTCTATTATGTGCTCTAATGTTGGCCTATCGCCTTATTGATACTTGGTAGGCGAGGAGTATTCTACTCTAGTGGTAGGGGGTAGCCTTGCCTAAGGTGAACTAATAGACTCCTGGATAATGCCTTGTGTTAAACATGGTACCAGGATCGATGTTAGTTTTGCCTTAGAAAGGTCGCCATTGTGTTTAAAAATTGTCACATGTATAAAGAAATAAAGGCAAAAGGCTCCTGTAACTCTGATGTTTCTTGTGTCCCTAGGCTCGTGGTATTAACTTGTTCTTAGAGTAGACACAGTGTGGTCATCTGTTTATTTATTAAGCTTGGTTATTTTCCTTGACTTAGGCCAGTTATAAACCTTGATTAACCTTTGACACCTTGCTAACTCTTGATTTACTTTCAATAATTTTAAACTCCTATTAATTTGCTATACTAGCTCATTCATGTGACCCTTAAACTAAGTTCTCATAGCAACATCCATTGTGGTCTAACATGCTTGAATTTATACACTTTATATCTTTTGAATTCCAGCATACTTTCACTCTACTTCCCTGTTTTGCAGAAGGTCTACCACAACAACCCTATCGAGCTTACCATACCATAGCTTCCGAGGACGGAATCTACATCAGGAAGGGGGGCATGTTAACCTATGACAGACATTGAGACGTACTATGTTTTACGTCATGTAATTAGTTTAACTATTCTGAGTCATGGGCCGGGCTTGTCGGCACCATATGCAAAGGATAAAGGGATTGGGTGATCGCCGATGAGAGGCGCACCTTGAATATCAATAGGATAAGGGTTAGGATCGGCCGGCCATGTATGGGCGCCCATGTGTGAACGGCCAAGTCATCTATAAGAGTCAAATGTAACCCTAAAACCCTCATTCTCATGTGTTGAATACAAGAGTGCTCTTGCCTTATCTCCTTGGTTTCCTTCTCCTGCGTGTGTGTGTGTGTGTGTGTGTGTGTGAGAGAGAGAGAGAGAGAGAGAGAGAGAGCGATCGAGCACTGTGTAGCGGCATGGTGGCGGCGAGGCGGTAGAGCGGCGACGACGGCTCCTCCTTCACTGCTGCGACACGGGAATCCTTCACGGCGGCGGTTAGAGCGGTGACACACCCTTGCATTCTGTTTGAGCTTGCTTTCCTGGTTGTATGCTTGCAGCCATTCATGGCTCGCATACGGTGTTCGGCAAGTCCCCAGCTTACGACCTGTGCGGCAAAAGCGCACAATGTCGATGCCTTTACTCAAAACTATCAGCTCTATTCTAAAATTGACATGTACCTAGGTAATACATAAAACCTATTAAAACTTTGGATTTTTGAGATAAAAGAGCTTTATGGTTATACAGTTATAATATTTAGATATGGTAGTCACCATTCGCTTCTTCTACCTCACTACCATCACCCCTTTGGTGGAATTTCTAGATTGGCATAGTTATGATGAAGGTCCCCAAGGCCTCACCTTTGACATTAATAATGGGGTCGAACACACTTTGATAGGTACTTGACTACTACCAATACAATGGATGCAAGGCTGATAGCTGCTCATCTTCAAAGATATGTTTGCGATAGCCTTCTGAACCTCCTACAAAGCCTTCTACCATTGCACCTAAAGTTTCCTTTCGTCATCTACTAGAACTATAGCTTCTACCATTGACTTCCACAATACTTCACCATCGATTCCAAGGATGGAACCATGACTAGGAAGGGGATATGTTAACCACATTGGTTAACATAACTCCAAATGCATGATAACACTGCATAAAGTGCTTCATGTAAAGGATCATGGGAAATCTCTGAGCTTATGACTTGTGTAATGCTAGAAGATAGTTAAAACCAAGCTCATGACTTGTGTAATGCCGGTAGTGTATATACTTAGACTAGGAAATTAGCCTAGACTAGCTTTTGGGCCCTCAGACATGACTTAGGTAGTCGAGTATTATAAATATGAGTTGTAAGATTCCTTCTCAGCCTGAATAATGAATAAGATTTTACCTCAAACCCCTGTAATCATTCCCTATTTCTGAATGCAAGAAAATATTGTTTTTCCTTCTTTTTGCCTAGAGAGAAGAAAAATTCTAGAGAGAGGTAATTCAATATTGAGATATTTTTGGATATAAAAATTTTTCTAATGTCTAAAATATAATCCCTTGAAACAAAAATTTAAAATAAATTCTCTAATGTGCATTAGAAATCAATTAAAAATATGTATTAAAGACCTTAGCCTAAGGGTCCAGATTTTCAGAAATTTTTGGATTATGGCCCAATTAAGGTTCCTATGGGCCAATAAGATTAATCCAAGTGTTGGGATGAGATAAATCTAAAGAATAAAAGAAAATATCTAAAAATCAATAAATGCTCACATAAGATGGAGAGTTGACTGAGTACAAGTTTTATTAGTTAAAAATTAAGAGATATTAGTTAAAAAAATGAGATATTTAGAGGAAATGATATACTTTTGACACCTCAGTAAAAAGGGAATGCCACATCAAGGAGGCACCTTTTTCTTCATGATTACTTGAGTTTTTTAATCTAAAAAATGAGATATTTTTCTCTCTCCTCTCTCCTGGACCAAATTGGATTAAAAAAAGGGAGCCAAACTGGTCCAAATCTTGTCCAAATTGAGTCAAACTGAAGCTAGAAAATTGTAGAACCCAGTTGGACTTGGTTAGTGATCTCCCTCAAGTATAAATAGACCCTCATTCCTTTGTATTCTCATCTTTGATCTATACCATGCTAGTATTACATTAAAATAATCATATTTTCTATTATCCCTTAATTTTCCTCTACTTTTGGGGAGCTTGGAGCTTCTCTCTCTCTTCAATAACTCTTGAAGTTCTCTTCTCCTCTTGCTAACCAATTGATTGGTTGGAGGCTTCACTAATAAGAAAAGAATCAAGCCAATCTTAGAGGTAAGAATGATTTTTATGGTTTTTTCTATTTTTTTCTCAATGATTTTCTTCTTCTCAACCCCTCTCAAGCTTGAGAAGCTTTCTAAATGATTGTTTTAATTCAAATCAAGCTTTCTGAAGTAAATCTCTCTCTAAAAAAGAATAGTTAATCTTTATAGCTAGTTTATAATGTTTTCTTAAGTTAATCTTTATGCTTATTTGTAATGTTTTCTTAAGTAAATCTCTCTCTAAAAAGGAATTGTCATCTCTATGGCTAGTTTTTTAACAAAAGAATGTCTCTCAAAGATAATCTCTTATTTCAAAACTAAACTCTAGGCTTGATGAGCTAGAGATTAAGAGAATGATTTTTTCATGATTTTATGCTATTAAAATAATACTTAATTCTTTTAGATTATTTATGAGTAATTAAAAATTTACTTTAACTCATTCTAAATGAGAAATGGATTATTCTAACAAATTGAAAAAAGAGGAATGTTGAAATTAGCTTAATCTAGTGAGATAATCATAATTATATTTATAATTATGGTTAAAATTATGATTTAAATTCATAGTTTAAATTTAAGCTTAAAAGTAGAACTTCTATCATATTTTTATTACAAGCTTTTATTCTTTTAGAAAATTTAAAAATTATCAATAATAGCAGCGAAGCTATGGTAAATTTATTTAGAAAAAAAAATACATATCTTATTTTTATGCATAATACTAAAAAAGGAACTCCTACCATATTGTAGGTTTAGAAATCTAGAGCAAAAAGAATGATTTTGACCATATTTATGAAAGAATACTTTTTTGTATTTATGTTTAATTATTTATTTAAGAAAAAAGAGAAATTATGATAAATAATTTTATGCATAAGAATTTTTAAATGACAACAGGGGAATTCCCATGACATTCAGAATTCAATCATTTAAATGCAAAAAAGAGGAATTTTTGGCATATTTAAAGTAATGGATATTTTTATTTAATTTAAAAAGATGAATTTTTAATAAATTTATTTTATGCATAAGAAATTTTAAATGATAAAAAAAGAATTCCCATGACATTCGAAATTTAATCATTTAAATGCAAAAAGAGGAATTTTTGGCATATTCAAAATAATGGATATTTTTATTTAATTTAAAAAGAGAAATTTTTGATAAATTTATTTTATGCATAAGAACTTTTAAATGATAAAAGAGGAATTCCGATGACATTCGGAATTCAATCATTTAAATGCAAAAAGATGAATTTTTGGTATATTAAAAAAATGGTTATTTGTATTTAATGAAAAAGAGGAATTTTCATGGTATTTTAAGTAGAAAAAGGTTTAAATAAATTTTGATGACAAAAGAGGAATTTTCACCATAATTCCACCTAAAACATTAGGGTATATTAATGTTGATAATTAAATTGGTGGAAAGAATATTCTTAGATATTTTTATGTAGATAAATCACCACATTGATATATACGCAAAATTGGATTAGTGGAAGAAAAGTATTTTTATAAAAACCTGATATTCTCGTATAGAACGACTTCTTAATTCTATTGTGGTTAGGAAGGAATGAAATTCATAAAGTTAGAATTTCCTTACGGTTAGAAGTTCAGTGGATTTTATGTGAAGAAAATCCTTAGAAATCTAAGTTAGAAGTAAACCGAATAATTTTGGTTAGACCACGACTGTGAGAATTGCGGCCAGGAAACTACTTGCCCATCTCTTGAATTTGAATCAAGCAAAAACCTCGAGACCAATTCCAAATCTTGACACAAAGAATAGACTACCGTTGAATTAGCATAGTTTTCCCTTAACCGAAATCACCAAGAATCAAGTTGAAAATTCAGTCAAATGATGGGTAGATTACCCTGATGAGGGATCAATGATTCTCATTAAAAAAATCTGGATTATGGGAAAAGGGTTTTGTGGAACCAAACTCGAATCGGGAATTCTACTTGCATAGAACCTTTGATTTTTTTTAAAGGACTGTTTTACGCCAGAATGTTGGAGGAAGCATTTGGTATGTGATTAACTAAGGAGAGACTTGTTGCAACAGCTGGTGGGGAGTCTTCGAGGGATATTGCTCGCGGCAAAGCCTGCCAAGGTCCTGACCAGCCTCGGTATGAGTAAAATGGTATGCTTCTGGTATGATGGGCGAGGACCGACAAAGCGGTCCCACTGAATTTTGATATTGGATCTCGTTTGTTGACCAACTGGTCTGCAAAACAGAGAGTCCAAATGATAAATCTTTGTAAAACAACGGACTCAATGTTTTGGAGGATTATGATCAGTAATACTATGATTTCATTGAAAGATTATTTTAAAGACAGTCGAATATGTTATAATAGCAATTTCATATTGGGTGCGTAAGTGGTGTGACTACTTGAATTTTGCTTGAAGCGCCAGCTAGGGGGCCTGGGAACTCTTTTCCTCGGTACCCGGGCAAAACATAACCAAATTTTTATAAAGGAATCCCACCAATACAGTGGCTAGGGGGTTGGCTAACCCACGGGCTGGTTGGGGTTAGGTTGGATCGGGGGATTCCTGTGATATAATTAGTTTACGACAATTAAATTACATTAGTTAGATTATGTCCTAGGAAGACCCTTGTTCTGTGGGAGGGATTCAACGGATATGCCTCACAAAAGGGGGGAAAAAGTCATGATTCTATGGACTAATTGTAAGTCTCTTCCTTGATCTGACCATGTGACTTTCGGGTTTGGTCGGATCAGTTTGGTTAGCTAAGACTTTGACTCGTTAGATCAATTATCCAGTTAGATGATTTTCCTAGTGGAATCGCTCGTACCTTCCGGGTGAGGGAAGTTTTTCTGGGTTTGGTTTTGGAGGAACCGTCGGGCTAGTCTCTTGTCTAGACATCCGTGGGCAAGGCCCCGTGTGTGGATCCCTGCCCTGCATGAGAGGCTGATGCTACTTTCGCTACTGCCAACGCCCTCGGAGGGGGCACCGCGGAGGGGGCGGGGGTCTCACATCTGGTATCAAAGCATTGTGAAAAGCTAGAAGGAAAAAACGAATTCTTATCAGAAAACATATAATAAAAACTCAGAAAGAGCATTTACGTATTGTATTTTCATTTCTTAAGCTTCATTAATGAAGATTTTTAATCAAAGAATTTGGTTTTATAGATGGAAGTTCCACGCTTATCCGGTATTCCCGATCTCACCCAGTCATAGGATATGACTACCTTCTCCAAACCTCTTACGTCTTAGGATCTCATAATGTATCATTTTTGGCAGAATCATGAGGAGAGTGAACCATGGCCGATAGCCAGATCCTCTCACCGATGAGAAAGAGCTTGACCCCGATGTTTGCAAAGACCTTCACAGAACTTAGCCAGGTCCCTTCAAGGGTGAAGGGGAGAACTTGGGCGAGGCTGTGGAGAAGTGGGTCGAGGCCATGGAAGAATATTTTGATGTCACCGGATACAACGAGAGGAGAAAAATGGCTCTCGCAAGACTGAAGATTGTGGAAATAGCCAGGGTGGCATGGAGAAACCATTGTGACACCAACTAGCTGGATAGGAACACCCAGTCTTGGAATGATCTCAAAGCTTATCTAAGGAAGAGATTTTGTCCCCCTGGATTTTTAGAAACCAAGATGAATGAATTCTTAGAGTTAAACCAGGGGAACAAAACTATTGAAGAATATCTCTAGGCATTTGCTCTTCTCCTCAAGTACTCACCACCGCTAGACGAAGAGCAACTCATGGTTGGCCATGTTCATTCAAGGAATGAACAAACCTTTGGACCACCTGGTCAAGAATGCCAAGCCAATTTCTATGGCTAAAGCTGTAAGGATGGTGAAGGACTTCGCCCCAAAGCCTTTATCGTGAAAGTCCCACCAAAGCCTTTATCGTGAAAGTCCCGCCAAAGCCAGCTCCCTCATCCTTCAAGAGATTCCAAAGCCTTTATCGTGAAAGTCCCACCAAAGCCTTTATCGTGAAAGTCCCGCCAAAGCCAGCTCCCTCATCCTTCAAGAGATTCCAAACATCGGGAAGTTCTTCTAACCTTTTGCCTCCAAAGAGACACCAAGGTCCCAACCAGAATCTAGAGACAGGAAGTTTCAGGAATGAAGGAAGACCTTTTCCTCGAAGCTCTTTCTCAGGAACTCCGGCTCTTTCAAGAATGCAGAGGGATGAGTTTTGAAGTGAGAACAGGTGTTTCGGAGATGTCAGGGGATTGGGCACCAGCTCAAAGATCATTGTTTGGGACATCATAGCATAGCGGAGGCTACACTCCAACCCACACACTTTGTCAATCCATGAATGCAACCCGGTTAGCGCATAGAGGCTATCCCGAATGGGAGAAGATTAGTTAACCACACACTAGTGACTTCTAGTCCTACTCAATCCTTCTTCAACACTCAAGCAATCAATCTAACATAATCAAAGCATCAAGATTAGGCTACACTTAGGCACAAAAATGCAACTTATGCAAAGAATCTAACATGCAAAGAGCTATCACACAAGCCTCAACTACACATCATTTCATGCACAAGCTTCATCACATACACTCTACAACTCACAAATCAGATTTTAGCATCAAAACATCATTGTAATTAAGATGCGATAACTAGGATCCCTAATCCTCATTTTGTAAATTAAGTTGTGTGTGTTGGTAATTATGCAAATTGACAAGACTATGTATCAAAGGGCATGAGGAATTCATCACCCCTCTTTTATTTGGTTTGAGTTTTAATTAAGGAAAATAGTTAATTTTAATTAATTATATTAGGGTTACTATGCAACATAGTCAAAATTTTATATTTTTATGATTTTTTCATATTTTTTTATTGAAGTTGTAGCATGTATTGTAACCTTAGGGCTGATTATTGGCTTATGGAAATGGTCACATAATCTCTTTAGCTTAGGAGTATTGGCTGAAAGATTTAATTATGCAAGCATGTAAAAGAATTGAATCTATTATGCAAGGATTGTTACGCAAACATATCAAATGTTGGCATCATCCATGAACTAATTTTAAGAGATCTAAAATTCCATTATGAAATTACTGATTATATGATTAGGACAATTGTGTGTAAGCTTACTAGGATGTAAGAATTGGAGTTGATATAGAATCGATAAATTAGATCTACAGGTGAATTCTTTAGAGTATCTAAGAATTGAACCAATGATGTTTGATGAATAGACCAACCATGTCTTAGATTCTTTCTGATGTATATGAAGTTTATAATTATTGTAATTATAATTTGAAGATATTATTATAGATGGATATACCATAGGTCTTACATAAGCTTAGGATAAGGGATAATCTAGTTCTATTGTTATTCTAGCCGATGTATTGAAGCGAAGATTAGAAGACTAGGGGCTAAAATGAAATTGGAACTGGATTGAATTAGATTTTGGCCTTTAATAATCTAAAAAATAGATAACATATTGTAAGGTCCCTCTCTCTCCAAAATAATGATGTCATTGGAGAGGGAGGAACCTTATACATATTCTTATATTGGGAATGCTATAGATGAATTCTATAAGATTAAGTTTATGCATGGAAGTTGAAAAAAAAACCAAGGCAGTGGTATGCATGCTTTGTAGTCGTAGTAAGTTTCAATTGATAATCTTTCTTATCCTATTTTCATGATGATTTTATATTTAAAAGTTATACTTGAATTACTTAAAGATTTATGTAGTTAACTTGTGAGTTATATGCTGAAATTATAATACATTTAGGTTAAGTGTGATAAGTAGGTTTCTTAAACTTTGATAGCGCAATTGTATGGTCATTGTGTTTTGATCTTGGATTTGTATTAAATGTTATGAACTATTCATATGGGACGAGTAGTTTATTGACAAGAAAGACTTAGACAAAAGAGAACTTTACCAAGACTTGAATTAATTTAGATCCATAGCCAAGACTTAAGGATTTCTCCTATTTGAAACTAAGGGGGAAAGGTGCATGAGTATTGCATATACAAAAAGGAACTAAGGATGTTCAAGAAACCCCAAAGAGGAGACTTTGCCTCAAGGGATGGTACTGCATAAACCCTGCATAAGGATTGTAAACAAAAGGATAGAACATTGTTAGGATTACAATTAGAATTGTTTAGGATTCCAACGGAGGGGATGGCCTCCCATCCTCAATGGAGGAAAGGATCACCATTAGCTTCTCACTTTTATGGGGCGGAGATTTGGAAAAACCTCCTGCCTCTTGGGAAAGTGGTCCAATGAGGAAAATGATGATTAGTGGGGATTTGATCCAACCCCCTCCTCGGGCCATACACCAGTTGACCAATACAAGGTCTATAAATGCGGTCTTGTAACAGTAAGACTCTTCAAAGGAGACTTATTTAGAAATCCCAAGGTTTGGAACAGGTTTTTGGCAATTTGGCCCCATGGATATAAGGGGCAGATCACACGGCCAAATGGCGTGCAGAAATGGCCCATTTCTGCTCGCCATCCAGCCCTGAGTGTGAGAAACAATCAACATGGAATCATCAAAAGTATTTTTGCAAAACTGCCATGGCCTGGTGTTAATGGAACGTGCACCTACTCTTCTTGGAACTGCCATCTCTGCGTGGCCTGAAGCCATGGTCCTTGGAGGTTAGAAATGTGCACATTTTGGCCTTCTTGTAATCCGCCTCAAAGAGACAAGGTATTTGGAGTGGCTCCAATATGACAAATTTTCCCCACAAAGAATCCACCCCATGTGCAGGTTTAGCTACATTGAATTAGTCATTGAAACGATATGATTGACTTTGTTTGACATTTGACATTCTTTTGTGTATGTGGAGGTTTAGCTATGTTGAACTAGTCATTGAAACGACGTGATTGACTTTGTTTGACATTTGACTTTCTTTTGTGTATGTGGAGGCTTAGCTACGTTGAATTAGTCATTGACTGACTTCGTTTGACATTTGACTTTCTTATGTGTTATGATAAGTAAAGAATGCTAAGGAAATGAAACACTTGAACCATCCTCGAGGCCGAGTGGAGGGTGGTTGGCTGGATTACGAGAAGGATGGATCCAAGCTCGGGTCTACTTGTTTCCGCGACAGAAGCGGATATCTAGGAACTTGTAATTTATACTTTTGTCTGAATTGTTAAAACCCCCAAGAGGGAGGGGCAGCCAGTCTCTCATGATAGGCACACGGCAGTACCCAAAGAAGGAGGGCTAGGTTGGGCTCTCACAATTCGAAAAAATTGAGGCTGCATGGGCACATTGCCAAATCCAACCAATTAACTCTAAAGGCCCTTGCCATTTCATTGGAAGAGAGGAAGTGCAATGACTTGCCATTTTTCCCTTCCTTTGTGTGTAAAGGGGATAGCTGCCATCCCATACTTAAACATAACGAGTACCAAGACAAAACCAAATGGAGCATATAAGCAAGATCCATGTTTACCAATGAACATTTACAATGCTTTCTGATTCCATCGTCTTAAAAGCATATTCATCCAAAGAGTGCTATCCTAATATGGCCACCACATTCATAATTGTAGTTTACCACCAACTTTTTCCTATCCAAAATGACCGATATCGCACCCGCATGCACACACATACCACTTCATTTCTTCATGAAACTTGATCATACTCTTGCGAACAGCATCCATAAGAGTTAACCTTGGAAACAATTTAATTCCGATACCTGGAAACAATAGTACAAGTCAATGTGCTAGTATCTTGACAAGAACACTAGACACCATTTCAAAAAGTGTTTGTTGTGTTTGTAAACAGTTTGTTGTGTTTGTATACATTGTAAAAAGACCTTACTACAAAACCCTGTTCTAGTTTTCTTCAATGGTGCCAAAGAAAATCCTCTTACGTTAGCATGGAAGACAAGTAACTTCGCAACTGGTGCCAAAGAAAATCCTCTTCAATTAGGAGGGAAACCACCTCCTTTTTTAAGAGCACTTAGATCTCCTGCATAAGCTTTAATGAACATAGGGTGTATTCTATTGAAGTTTATCTTGAACAGATTAAATCATAATAGTGAAAATTGTCATACTAAGCCCATCCTAGTGCTAGTAATCTATTTCAGACAAGTGAATTGATTTAAATTCCTTGCGTAGATCCTAAGATGTCAAGCACAATTTCTGGGCTAATTACTTTCTAGCTCTTGTGAACATGGACAGCTACCTCTGATTCTTGGTGACCTTTTCTTATTGCCATGAACACACAAAATGAGGGTCCACATCAAAGTTTGAAGCATCTAAGAGGTTGCACATATTCCTTGGTTTAAAAAACAAGGAATAAGAGGCTGGTAAATAAAGTTCTTGCCCACTCTCCAAGGCAACCAAAGGCATTTCAAATCATTCCATGCACACCGAACATGTTTGGGTCTTCACAATCCGGCGAGCAGAATGTGAAATCACAACTTTATTTTGTTACATGATTAATAGTGTGGCACAGAGACCCCATTGGACAGTTCTTAGAAGGCACAAGTGGTCTCATACCTAGGCTGTTATTTTCCTGCTTTTGGTTGTTCAGTTCTAATTTAGGTTTACCAAGAACCAATAAAAGGACTGCTTAGTCATCTCCCCAAGCTGGTATTTTCTGAGCTTTGGATCTTGAGAGGATTCATGCGAGATTGCTTGTCAAATGCCTTAGTACAACCTACCAAAGCTTGATTTACCCACAGTTGGTGAGCTTTGTTTGAGTTGAGCAATGCCACTTGACAAGTGCTTTCGTACAGTGTAAGTATCCGAGAGAGGTTGTGTTCTTGCTTTCTTCTCAAGACGAGGAAGAAGTACAACCGCTCCTTCAAGTCTCCTGCTTCACTTGTGTAGTAGCCCCAGGAGCAGGTAATCGTGGCCCGTGAGGTGTTACACTTGCATTGATGTGAGTTCCTTCAGGAAATTTGCCAAGCACATTCAGCAGCTTCATTCTTTTCAGCTCTTTGCCTGCAAATGTGGAATGCATGTAATCAAAATTCACATAACTGTGTTTCTTTATTTATGAGCATCATGCTTAATAGGCTACTTTCTCAGTTCATATTTCTCAAATTTTGAGCACCTTCTTCCAAAGAAAGCCTTACTGCCCGAGTCTCAAGCTCCACAGCATGGCCACTCCTTGCAACTGCTGAAAGTGACCGTAATGCTGCAGCCAGGCGGTGGAAATTTCACATGATTTATACTTCGAGGAGAAACCGTGCTAAGTGGTTCTTAAGAGACTTGCAGGAAAAAGGAATAAAGGTTTTAAGATCTTACCATGCAAACAGTACTTTTGATCGGATTCGTCACATTGCTTCAGGAACTCTTGCAGCTGCTTGAAACGTCGTTGAAATGGCAGCATATTGTCAGTATCAGTTTCTGCACTCTGTCCCACAGGAGTTGCAGAGAGAGCGAGAAATTTACCCCAATCTCCATCAGTTGGAGAACCCATATTCACAGGAGTTGTCTCCCGATCAAAATCCTTTAGCTTTTGAGATTGCTCCATAGAAAAAGGGAGGGAAGGCTCTCCAGCTGAAATAGTTGACAAAACTTTAGGCATTTGAGCATACACAGAGGTTCTCAAAAGCTGGAGCCCAGCTGATTGTAGATTGCCCCCAACTCCAGCTGCATCTGAGGCGACACTTGAGGGGTACCTTGCAGCAGGCACAGAAGACAGACAGTTATTCACAATAGCCACTTCAGGTGAAGATTTTCCTTTGGAGCTGAGACTTTTGCCATTCTTTTCTGCACATTCCCTCCATGCAGACTGGCTGCATCCAGTATCCTCGCTTTGAATCTCAAGTTTCACTTTAGAAAGATCCACTTGCCTGAGGGAGCTCTGAAGTTGTCCACACCATTGGGTCTTTGTGCCCAAAGCCTCCACTATACCACCCATGGCCTTCTGCTGCTCAGAAGTTTGGTGTTTTCGTCTAGCTTCATCACTGTGAGGTACACCATCTATTGAAGGAACATTTAACTCGCCATATTCCTGGCTAGCCCCTGATGCTAAGCTTTTCTGTGAGAAGAGTACCCTGCACCTCTTCTCAGGATTCCCTCTGTCATGATTAACATGGCCCCCACCATCAGCTTTGGAAACTATTGTCACCTTCTGCTGTGCAAAGAAATCGGGGGGAAGCTGTGTGTTCTTGAGACAGTATGTCGATGCTCCATTCCAGTCTTGTTTGAAAGGAGGCAAGCATGAACTGTTAACAGAGCGTGAAGGTGACGCTTGTGAGAAGAATGGAGCATTTATAGTATTGAAGAAACCTATATTTGTACGTGGGGGGGATACACATTTTATTGCTCCTTTGCTTGGACTAGATAGGCAATGTGTCAAAGACTTGGATTGTTCTGAGAGCTGCTTACAAGCCACAAGCCTGGACTCCAAAGCATTAGAACACCCTGAGAACATTGGAACACAACCATCCTTGTTTGCTGCCCTGCATGCACCTGGTATCAGCAGTCCACTGTCGGGTTCTAATGGCATTCTATGGTGAAGGCCATCTTCATGTTGGGTCAACTGTACACTGTGCGCTTCTGAAGTTAGGGGTTCAAAGGACGAAAATTTGGAAGCCCTTGAAGGCTCCCCAGCATTGTGACCAAGAGACAGAGCAGGATGAGACCCTTGACCCTCTTGTGACTGTTTCTCCTGCTTGCATAGCAACAAAGAGTGCAAATCCTCTTTATACAGCTCCGGCCCCTCCATCCACACATCTGATTGAACTCTATGGAGACTTTTAGAGGGTGTTGAGAATAGAGATTGAGGTGCCTTTAAAGGCAGCTGTTGTGAAAAGAGCTGAAGGGGGTTTGGTAGGTCAGTAAATGAGTGTATCTGACTGCCTTGATTTTTTTGCCTTTCTGAAGCTCCAAGGCCTAAGCATAGAGATGGCAAAGCACAGGAGAGCTCTGTTGTTTCGTGTTTTTGAGCTTTCTGTCGTGAAAATGATGGCATTGGTGTGCAGGGAGCTACATCCGGTGTCATCTCACCCCTTACAGGACGTTTGGCATGATTGCTTTGCACCTACAAAAGGGAATTATGCAACATTTAATTAACTTTGCATCATGCCAATTGTGGTGGGTGTAATCTCTACTGAGAGGAGTTAACGCTAATTTGGGATTATCAAAAACCAGATTATTAAAACTTAGCTGTTTCCATAGCATGCAAGCAAGATTGAAGGAGAATCTGGAACACAAAGAAAGGTCTAGTTCGACAGAAAACAGCCCCTAAGCACAATATTCCTTAAACTATTTTGCAAAAAGGCAAAGAAATATAGATGCCTACTTGTTCAGAGCTCATCCAATGTGGGATAGACGAAGAGTCTGCGAGCTTTAGGGCTGGTTCATAAGCAGGGGAGCTTATGGGAAAGCGCTCTGACGCCGCTGCAAAAAAACCTAAAGCACCCACAGTATGATTAAAACCCAGAACATCAAGCAAAATTCAGAACAAAAGAAGCCCGTCTAAATATCGAAACAGTTCACCTTGCACTGTGGTGTCCTTGTTAAGGGTGGGTTTCTCTGGGATCCAAGAAGGGGTTCTGAAGCTCTTCTTTGATGGGTCGTGCTCGGAAAGAAAGCACCCGATCACCGCCTGTTTACCGCCTTGCTCCACAGCAAAAGCCATGGCGCCCGAAAGGTAAAAAGCTCACACAATAGGGCACAGCAATGGCTTGTTCAGATCCCTACATCAGCTTCATATGACCCATCTCTTTGCATCATATGAGCTCTCCGCATCACATGACCCACCTGATGACCTGAAGGCACCATATGACCCACCTCTTAGCGCCCTATACGCATCACAGTAAACGCTAACACAGGCGCTTAGCTTGTGTTGCTGTTGTTGCGTGATGATGAAGAAAAAAAACCCCTAGTGAAGTGGTGCAGTTTAACTAGCTTTCTTTGCAACAGCCAATGGTGGTGTTATGCGACCCGTTGGCCCCAAGCTCCATGGTGGGTACAACTCCACCCACCCGAAGGACAGTAAGGGTGTTATGCTGTGTGCCCTTCAAAAGACGGCAAATTGCTGCATGGTTTTTGGCAAGCCCTCTTGCTGGAAAAGAAGTGTTCTCCTCAGTTGATTGAAGGTGGGTAGAAGCTCTTAGCTTATAAGGAAGCGCTTCTTAACAAGGGAAATCTGTGTGCGAGAGAGAAAGAAGGGGGGGGGGAATGTTCTGAGGTACTGGTATGAGAGAGTAAGAGAGAGAGAAGGGAAAGGAAAGTAGGGCTTGTAGTTTGAAAAATGGAGGGCAACGCTGTAGAGAAGTCAGAGACAGAACGTGACTTGAAGTGAGTGAAACAGCAGTAAATTCACCCCCGGGCCCCGGCTCTCTCTCTCTATGCTAGGACCTAAAAGCATTAAGGTGTCTCTCTCTCCCACTCTCCTACGACCTTAATGTTCCTCTATCTCTCTCATGTTCATCATTACACTCACATCAAAGCCGGCGGCAAGAAAGGTTTCCAATGAAACCAAAGGTGATTCTTTAATCAGGCTAGAGAGAGAAGGCGCGCGTAAGGATCTACTAGTGAGGGAGAGAGAGAGAGAGTAGCTTTACTAACTCCGGAATTATTACCAAAAGTAGCCCGCCACACACACTAGCAGGCTTTCATTCACGTGATGCTGCAACTTTCTCGAACAAGAAATTAGGGGGCATAATAATGCATTAATCGTTACACTAGTAACTAACTAAACCAATTAATCAATGATTATCAATCTCACTCAGATCACGTGCAAGGGTAAAGAAAGAGGATTAGTTAATTAAGACCTTTGTTAGGGCTTTGCTGGCTATCTAAGGATCCTGTCAGGATATGTAGGTGTGGGTCCCTTACTGCAAAAGAGGGCGGGAGAATGATTGCTGATTTGTGATGAGATGGTCAAAGAGAGAGAGAGAAAGAGAGAGAATGCATCTTCGTGAGTCGTGACATTACTCTCTGCTGCTGCAATCCCACAGGTAGAGTACCTTGTGTCGTCTATGGTTCAACCTTCATAGGTCTTTTTGCCCCCCCGCCCTTACCAACTCAAATAATTGATGAGCCACATGTACACCATGAGTCATGCATGCATGCCTTACATAGGTGTAGCCTGTGCTCTGTAGCCTAGCCAAGTAGTAGTTGGTGTACATGATAATGATAATGGTGATATTATATTATATGCATATAATAATAGCACATAATTTATATGCAATGATATATACATATGTGTGTTTGTAACTCATTTTGTGAATAGCTTTTTAACTCCATGTCGGTAGCCCTCTCCTAGGAGTAGATTCTCAAGCATTTCAATTTTTCGCATTAAACTTTCATAAAGAAAGATTTTTATTACTCGGGTGGTGAAACAAGTACGTAGAATGAGGGTAGCAACCTAAGGTTGAAAATAAACATTTTGCAACTTGCACATGGTTCATAGTCTAGGAATCTAGAGTCATGATCAAACCCTACTACCTACCCCCTCAAGTACCAGCCCCTACTACCACTTACTAATGGTCAGTTTCCACGCTCGTCGTGGCTGTATTGGTAGAGCACTAGTGGTGAGCTCAACATAGTTGTGAGCTCGACAGGACAAAATCCTCCGTGTTCATTTCTCACACACAAGAGCTTGCCTTCTTGCATCTAAATATCCACAAAGCTCCAATTGGTTGAAAATTTGGAGTGGCGTGGAAACTAGCCCTAACAAGTTGTTCCATGCATCTTATAGTTGGCAATCGAAGCGTAGTTGGTTGCCGGCTTGATTTTTGACAAGCACCTTCAAAATTGACAGGCTTGGTGAAAGATAACAAGTTTTTTTGTATTTTAGTGTAATTTTTTACTAGCATTTTGAAAATTTGCTAGTATTTTACAATCAAAACGGGCATGACGTTTGTCAAAAAGAAACTATAATGGCTACCATTAGCCCGCCTCCAACTAGCCACTTATGGGTGTAGGATTTGTATAGCCCCTCCTACAATTGGTTAGATATACCAGTATAACTCCTCAACATAAAACTTGAACCTTCTCAAAAGAGAGGCAATTTAAAAACAAAAACGAAAATGGAATGTTGAGAGGGACTACCTCCACAAAATTGTAATTGGGTCTTTCTCACCAGTTGTTGGTGGGTCGCCAATGGTTGTGCAGGTGTTAAATGTGAGAATATCCTCTGAGTGCTTAAAAACTGGTAACCAATGCTTTTTCCCAAGAAACCTTCTAGGTATGAGTGCTTGAAAAACAAGCAATTAAAATTGAGCATCTCACATAGTCTAGGATATTTTTTGTGTAAATATAGTTAGACTCCTCACATACATAGAATATGAATCTTAATGATGAAAATAGGTTTATGTTCAAGAGTTGTCTTTATCCTAGTTTTTTTTTCTAGCATTGCCTAAGATAAGACCTTATTTTTTATGGGAGAGAAGGCATCGAATTTAGATTGCTAGTAGGGTAGATTCGAATTAAGTACCTCCTTTCTAAGAGCCATGGGTGCTACCCCTAGGCAAGAAGGCAAAGACAAGCACTTAGAGGCCTTTCCCAACAACTACTTAAACTGGGTCCTAGTACAATCAAGATATTAAATACCTCAATCTATGTTGTGTTCTCTTGCAAAATGGATGGTGTTGAAAAGTTTCTGAAGTAAAATGAAATCAATTTTCCAATTACAGGAATATAGTAGGTAGCTTTAATCTCACTTAACAGTGGCATGAGAAACTGGTGTTAGGGGCTTTCCCTGCCCGACAAGGTTGGATACAAGAGATCCCCTACTCATATGAGATAGGCTAGTGGGAAATCATCCTTTTCCAAGCACGATGATGTTGGGGGTGCATGGGAAACAGCTCTTACTATTGTTTTGCCAAAGGCCTTCAAACTCAAAGTTCACTAGCACTTGTTGTGCAATGATGCGGTTAGAGTTGGCCATACAATTAAGTATTATTAATATCAAAGTATCTTTTCGCAAAAAAAAAAAGTATTATTAAAAGTTAAAACTGCTCTTTAATTCTCAAAGTGAAGCTACCTAGATTAGTAGCTCCGGGAGTTAGACTTCTCCCGTCCTTTCGTAAATCCATTTAAATATTTAATAAAGTTTAGCTCAAAATTTGAAGAATAGTATTTAATTAGTTGCACGATTAGAAAAATCACTTGTATTTTGCCAAGTCTACCCGTTTTCAAAGTTTTCAAGTTTCAACGTAAAGAAATTGTGGGTGTGCATTTAAAACCTTTTTACTACTCGCGCATAAATGACATCAAATTGGTGTGCGTGCACGTGCATCGTGAACTCTTTCATAATAAATTTTAAAGTTCACACTCTCTTTTCTAGGTACCACCGACCTATACTTTCAAAATTCAATGCCAGGATGGAAATTTGAAAAGCATAGGAAAAATGACATTTCAAAGAGAAAAACGAGTAATGGTGTGTGCACTATGACCGTTAGACAAAGTGACTTTTTTTCCCGCCCAAACTCAGATCCATATCATGCATTGTATATGTATTCACATTGGAGATTTCCTCTTACCATCGTTCAATATATATATATATACTAGTGTCGCGACCCGTCTACAACGACGGGCAGGAAGCATTTTTCATGTAGTTACAGGCAAAAGAAATATGTCTAAAATCACCCTTTCTTTCCTTTTAGAATCTAGGCACATCGAGTTACACACAAACACGCATAAAGATGTATGTATGTATGTACGTATGTGTACATGTACGTGTAATCCATTGAAACCATACATGCTACGAGCGACTGGAAGATGTGTGTGTGTGTGTGCACCTATGAATGCATGTGTGCATGTCACATACACACATGTAAATATGTGTCTGTGTATGCGCACGCACCCATAATATCCATAGATATTGTTCACACTCAAACATATATTTATTCATCGTCCTCAACTTGCCAACCTTATATATAAACACATCATGATTGCCATATATATCCATGTAGAAGCTTCTAAAGCACCAAACTTGGCATATAAATATACATCTAGCATTACAAACCCATAAAATGCTGACAATCTTAACACACCTGAACACGGCTTCAAAACAATCTTCGAACAACTGGATTATCTCTCCTTGGTAGCCTATACCCCGCGCCTCCATCTGACAAAATATATGCCAGAAAAAAACATTAGCATTGAAGATATAATTCTTGTTGAAAAAAAGTAGGATAAGGATTAAAAAAGCTTACAAAA
The DNA here is from genome assembly GCF_041138505.1 of Cibotium barometz. Taxonomy (NCBI): domain Eukaryota; kingdom Viridiplantae; phylum Streptophyta; class Polypodiopsida; order Cyatheales; family Cibotiaceae; genus Cibotium; species Cibotium barometz. Next base: position 26,176,924 of record NC_141064.1, on the reverse strand, counting down.
CTCATTTGGTGGATCACTATTTGAGGCAAATGGCGTTTGAACAGGCTTATAAACAGCAAATCGAAAAATTATGTATTTTCCAGTACCTATGCACCGAAAATCTAACTTATCAGGCTTTTCATAATCCACAAACATTACACGTACATGAAGTTGATCTGCAACCTTCCGTAATCATAGACTCTAAATTCCAAGGAGCCCAAAGCTCTCGTCTCGTAAACTGTCTCGACCATACAAACCTAACAATAATATGGGTTTTAAAAAGTAAAGATATTCCGTGTTGCAAAAAGAATGTTTCAATAAAAATATAAAACTCTCAAGCACACATGGCACACACACACACACACTCAAAATAGTAAAACATTTTAAAATTTAAACATTTTTTAAAAACTAAAAACAATTAAAAACCCACCCACACACCACCAAAATACTCTCTCTCTCTCTCTCTCTCTCTCTC